>NC_044322.1:206191899-206810516 GCF_007399415.2 Gopherus evgoodei
AGAAGTTATCATTTTTTAGGTAGCCTAACATTTAGATTCAGATAGGCCCTATTAAAGTCTTAACTCACCTACTTTGCTCACAGCCTCAGTATAGGAATCACTGGGATGGTGGGATTTCACCATCCCTGGGTTGCAGGGTTCTGCCAGGCACATAACAGTGACAGCAATGAGTATATGCCAGCTTCCAGATAAGAGTGAAATTTTTACATCTGAGTCACAATTCCCAGAAAAATGAAGATAAAACAGATATGCTGATGCTAAATTAACCCCTTACAAGGGACTACTGTGTCAGCATTCCTTCACTAAGACATCTATGCTATGACAAATGGTTACCTACTTAAATCATTCATAACTTGTTCTTCTATAAACATGCTGTATCAGATCAAACACCCAGGTAGTTTGTGTAATATGGAAAGACAACCAGACTATTAAAGCTGCAGTACACAAGTGATTACAATACTACAAGCAAGAC
The DNA here is from genome assembly GCF_007399415.2 of Gopherus evgoodei. Taxonomy (NCBI): domain Eukaryota; kingdom Metazoa; phylum Chordata; order Testudines; family Testudinidae; genus Gopherus; species Gopherus evgoodei. Next base: position 206,192,372 of record NC_044322.1, read on the forward strand.
AAGGAAGTTGTCATTTACAACTACATAAACCCTTTGTGACTGGGTACCTAAAGGCTGAATTTGGCTCCCAAGGTTTTAATCCATGCAAAACCAAGGTCCAGAGCCTGTGAGGTGCTGAGAGCTCTCAATTCCTACTGATTTCAGTGGGAGCTGAGAGCCCTCAGCACCTTGTGAGGGAGGGGGAACTCTGCAGGACACAGCTTTTAGTTTCTGAGTTTCAAACATCATCAACTTTTTCCCAACAGAAATGTGTGAAAGCATCCTCACCTCGGCAAAGGCACCATAAAATCACCCGGTTTTGTACGTGTATTAGTGTCATCTTGTGTGGAAAAGCTGGATTTGCTGGGCAAATTTATAGCTGGAGTAAATGTATGACAAAAATCACAATTTAATCAAGACGGTGACAGCTTACCATTTTTTCCATTCTCAAATTGGCATTTGCTCTCAGAAATGGCAAAGCTGTGATTCAAATCCAAAAATGCTCGTGAAAATATGACTGTTGGCAAGTGAATGCTCACCAAGTACTTAAGTCACACACAGCTCTATAAACAGAAGTAGAGAAGGAAGCATGGTATAGGGGCTAGGGAAGCTTTGCAAAACTGTCATGAAAATCTACCAGCCCCAAGGATGCAGTAGCTTCTGCAGAGAGGCTTTCTTGCCATGTCACAGCCTGGGATGAAGGCTCCCTGGCACAAAATCTACTCGTTTGCCCTTTAGTACAGTAATGAACAGCAGCAACAACAACACAGATATATTTAAGTCCTGTGTTTAAACCCCCCCAAACACCTGCTGTACAGTTAGAATTATTTTAATGCTGGTTTCCAGAACAGGACTGTGCTGCAAGAAGTCATGAGTTCTAATTTCCTTTTCTCCTGGTGACTCTCTGAGGCAAGTAACTGTATGTGAGAACTTCTAACTGGCAAGAGGAGCACACTGTTTCCCACCGGGATCTAAAGAGTATGAGAAAGTACAGTAGGAGACTATTAAAATGAATCACCACATTATAGTAACAGTATGTTCTTTCAACAGGTCCAGTCCTTAAACAGATGTTTGTGCAGTGGCTGCATTGTGCTGTAGCTGGAGCCCACAAAAAATATACAATTAGATTGTCCAGTTTCTGGTAAATACTGCATGGTCTTACGTATGTGGGATATAAATGTAAGATCTACCTGATCCCAACCCCGTGAAATGACTAATACCCTACAACAAGAGGCAATGCCGACCATTGTCTTAAGGTCTCTTTACAGTTCATGTGGATATCAATACCACTCTGCTGTGCTAGAGACAGAAAGCCGGGGACAGAGAGCCAGAAACCCTGAACCTTGATGTCCCACCCCACTCACCTCATCCTGTTGCTGCCCCCTGTGCCAAGCTACACCAATGCCCACTTGGTATTAGCCCAGAGCTCAGGGGTTGGGGGCAGAGTTGACGGTATGAGGTTTGGACTGCAATGGTGTGGGGGCTCAGAGAAAATACAAACAGGTCTGATCTTTCACCCAGAATTCAAATTGAGGGAATGATTCCAGAACTGCAATAGCTCTGGGAAGACCAACAAAATCAACAGGAAGTCCATGCAGAAAGCTACTGCATATTTGCGCCGTGAACCTTATCTGAAGTTTGAAAATTGTGATTGACTTTCCCCATACTGTCAATTAATTGTTCCTTTTTGCATCTACATTTCAAGGTTCTAATTAGGCCTGGAAATGTAAGCGCCAATAAACTTCGCACAAGACAGTTCTCAGGAGCTTCTCTACATAGCTCTGCAGATTCAAAAGCTTCACATTGATTTTCGACCCTTTTGGGTGCTCATCCGAACAGACCCTCCCAACTCTTTGGCCATCATTACTAGAGGTTATGTGGACAGGGCACAAGAAAGAGTCGGAAAAGCTGCAGTGAAATCTGGTTCCCACTGAAGTCACTGAGTCTTTTGCCTTTGATTTCAAGGATCCAGGATTTCACCCCTGGATTCTATCTCAACTTTATCACTCACTCACTTTCTCTATGATGTTTGGCAAATCACTTCATCTATCTGTTCCTCAGTTTCTCCCTTTGCCAAAAGGATATCTTCAGTTGTAAAATAAAGTGCTTTTTAAAGAAATGAGAACGCTGCAGAATCAAAAGGACAATATAGGCACCTAAGAAACTGCAGAACAACTCTGCAGTCCCATCAGCCCAGAATCACTCAGTATCTCAGCAAGAAACAGAAACTTAGCATAAAGGTTGTGCCTGTCATGAACATACTCAAATCCTCTTTTCCTATTTCTAAAAATTGGGAATCCTTTGAAAAAGAGCAACTGGATTGATATAGAAAGCAAGGTCTCGGAAAAGCCTTGCTCACTTCCATTCCTTATGTAGCCTCTGGAAACAGAATGTTCACAATTTTAAAAGGTTAAGCTGTAAAAATGTCTGCTCTGTGGATCTCTTTCAGAGCCATTGTCTTTTGTGTGTCTCATAGTTAAGTGGATATACTGTAGTAGGCTCAAAATATCAGATTTTCACCTGCTTTTATCAGTATTCTTGTCGAGCAGAAGGAGGATAGACTATGAGAGGAAGTATGATCTTGAAGCTAAAGCACTAAAGCAGTGGCACTGGAAGTCACGAGATGGGGATTGTCTGCTTGGGTAAGTCACTTCCCTTCTCTGTCTTTGAGATACAACACTGAAGTCATGCAAAATCTAGTACAGCTAAGGAAACTTTGGCTGCTTTGGTGGAGTTTCACCCTGAGATTTCAAATTAATTCTCTCTCTCTTATGTACTTATATGACCCCCATCGCCACAGTATCTGAACACAATCACAATCTTTAATGTATTTATCTCCATGACACCTCTATGAGATAAGGAAGTGCTGCTATTCCCATTTTACAGATGGGGAACTAAGGCACAGAGCGACTAGTGTCACACAGAAAGAATATAATAGAGCAGGGCACTGAAACCTATGTCCAAGGCTAACACCTTAACTACTGGACAATCTTTTCTCTCCCATATAAACCCCAAACACAAATCAATATTTGCAGGGGTGGGAAAGGTAAAGACTGGTGTGTTTCACACGTATCTTCCACAAACAGCTTATTCACCTTAACCACATTCCCTTTGTCTCCTTGGCTTCTCTACCATGCTATACTGGGCTCATGTGCTCTTATAATCAAACGGACTTCCTTATCTATTATTTCACCCGTATAGCACAACATCAGTTATCTGAAAATCATGCCAAATGCATGTATTGTTCCTGCTAGTTGATATTTCAGATAACAAAGGAAATTTTCATTGGCACAAGTAGCCATCCTGGGGCATGACTCTTTTATATAATTTACAGCTGATCAAAATTATTCTATATTCTAAATTATATTTGTAAAAAATCCAATGATCATTTTATCTCATTCTGTAGTTTCTACCACACAATCATCCACATTTCTTTGCTAATTTTGTCTTCTTTGTAAGTCTCCATATTCTCCATCAGTCACAGGTGGAAATGGACACTACTGAACTTTCCTTTCTTTAGATCTACTATACAGAGATTTTTTTTCCCACCATAAAGTAGAGTCTCCCCCAAATACTCATCCTAGCAGCTCTTAGGCCTTGTCTACACAAGAACACTTGGGAAAATTAATCCAAATTAACTAAAGGTGTGAATTTAAAGTGCATTAGTTAAACTGCACCGTGCCCTAGTGCGGACGCTTTCATTCAGAATGAAAATGACCTCAATTTGGTGTACCTTAATTCACGTTCAAACTGAATAAACCTAAACTAAACTAATCTGTAGTTAATTCAGATTAATTTTCCTGAGTATTCCTATGAAGACAAACCCTTAGTTTAACATTTGGTTCAGTTCATTTTTCCTTCTAATATTGATTCGTAAAAGTCAGGTGCTTGAGATAACACTGGCTGATGGTGATACAAAACCCCTTGACTCTGATCTTATGGGATTCCAGTTCATTTTCAAGTGGAAGTCCAGGCCTCAATTCTTTTTTTGCTGCAGCAACTCCTCCCCCATTCCTTTTTACTTTTTGTGCTAAACACGGTATAATAGGGCATACACTGACAACCCCTTTTCCCATTAGTGTTCCATATATAGGGCCAGCCTTAGGGGTGGGCGATCAAGGCATATGCCCTGGGCACCGACTTTTGGGGGCACCAAATTGCTCAGCCTGTTGGCCATTTTTTTTTATTCACTATTCGGAGGAGAGTGGGCACACTGGGTAGAAAAACACTGAGGGCTGGCCCTGAACATACATCATTTACATAAAAAATGCCGATTTATCAAAAGTGAAATGTTTTAGAGGGAGGCATGTAGATTTTAATAAAATTTTGTTTAAAAAAGAAACCAGAGCAAAGAGTTCCAATTAGGTCACAACAAAACATTTACAGTTTCCATTTTGAAATGACATTTTGTTTCGATTTATAAAATGATATAGTCTATAATATAAAATAAATAAGTGCAAATCTGAACAAAACATTCAATTTCATCTACACAAAATGTTTTGATTGACTCAAAATATTTTCCCTCCAGAATTTCCTTTCCTGAGAAGTTTAATCATTTTTGTTTGTGTTCATTCAGAACATTTTTTCCCAAAAAATGGTAGAATTTTCCATGAAATGGAAAATCCAGTTGCCACCCAGCTCTACACAGAGTTAAAGTCTGTGAAACTGGTGGAGTTTTGCTGTGCATATGAGAGCGGCAGAGTGTGGAAAATCTATGTGGCACATAGCTTTTCCTGCACAGAGCTGCACTGTCCCATGTGTCTGGATCTGCAGTGGAGTGGGGAGTTAGAGGAAAGCTAGGTGAGAGGCTGCAGCATGGCTAGGGCAGCTGTGATTATATAGATCCACTGACCATAGAGGATGGATCAGCACTGGTGGGCACTACTTCAGCCCTAAATTTGAAATAGCTTCTGCACCAGCTTCAGCCAGTCCACAGGCTTCATCAGTAGGATCCCAGTAGGACAGATGTGGGCTGTAATTAGCATAAAGGGAATTCTTTACTGAGGTGGCTGGACACAGAGTGACTCCGTAGTTTTCTCTAATTCTTGCCCAACAGTTCAACACAAGATCTACCTAAATGCTGGCCTGGATGAAGCAGTCGTGGAAGGGACTAGTGAATACACTGAATTATGTAAAGCACTGTTACAGAACGTACCTATACCATGCCATACCCAGGCTTTGCACATGGGCCAGGATATTAACTCAACACAAAGAAATGAAGGCTATATCATATAGAAATACAGCCCATGGTTAATTTCCATAAGAGTAACTTTCAAAGATCATTCATGTATGTAATGCTGAATCTCAAGCTACATATTTTTCAAGCATTCTTGTTACTACACAGACAATGGTACTTTTGCTTTATGTCTGTGAGGGAATAACCACCATTTCCTAGCAAACTAAAAGGGAAAGACACATGAGGACAGAGTTCAAACATGAGAAAATCTTAACCCAACAGCTGATAACAATAGTACCATAATGGGCTATAGAAGAAAGGATTCCAAAGAAAATTAGGACAGGACATTAGCAGATTAATATTAATCTCGAGTTTCAGACTGATTTCCTATGCATGTTAATGTTCTCTTGATTACAACAGAAAACAATGATACAAAAAATTGTTCAATTACAAACAGTAGTGGAGACTTAAAATATTAACAACTTTTAGAGCTTTTAACCCAATATCTATAATTAAATGAAAAAAGCGAGGTTAATGCAATGTTAAAGTTGAGGTTTTAATAATGCAAAAGTCAACGAATTCAGAGTCAAAGTTCACACATTATCTTAATCCTGCTGCACTAGGCCATATTCTGCTCTGAGTTACATTGATGTAACTATGTAGTATTCCCACAGAATTCACTGGAATTACTCTAGAATTATACTGGGGTAAACAAAAGCAAAACTGGGCCCCTTGTATGTACGTGGCTAATAGAACTTCAATCACATTGACACTATGTACACAGTACACAGCAAAACAGACATAAAGCACATACATCTGTGCACAAAGGAGTGTATCTGAGTTATAAAACATGCACAGGGTAAGCATCTGGAAGATCAGTACAGAAAAAGTGTAATACCTTTCAATTACATTATATTGTATTATTTGCCAGATAGTGTCTCAGATTGCCCAGTGCACATATCATGAAAGATATATAACCCACACTTGCAAAGGAGCGGAATTATATTGATTGTCCTTTTGTTGAAGTAAAATCTCAATATTGATACTCAAGTAACATATTTTTACAACTAGAGCCTTGTTTTCCAAGCATGGCTTCCATTCTAGCTTCCATTCAAATCTTGAGTGCGCCATCACATTTGCAGACAGACCATCTAGATGAACTATCACCTGCATTCACAAAGGGCAAAATTTTCATGCGCAAAACCTCATGTTGAATACAAAGGGGTTTTGCACCTGTAAATTTTTGTGCACAAGGAACAGAGGGCAAATTACTTGTGCACACAACGTTACATGCAAAAATCCACTACAAGATGTCCTTGTTCTTTTTTAAAAGGAAAAATAATTTAAAATGGGGAAATAAATAATAATAATAATATACTTTGTTGGAATAAGTGGATCATCAAAAATAAATGCACCTACGTTTATCGGAACATCTTGTCCTCATAAATGGCTTAATGGATTTTTAAAAAAAACTTTCTGCAACAATATTCATCTCTGAGCTTAGAATAAGCTTGAACAATTTCAGCCAAAATGATAATTGTTTCAGAAAGTTATAAACCACTGAAGATAGGGGGCTTACAATGAAAGCGCTGTCTCAACCATTATTACAATAAACACAGCTAATGAATAAATGCAGTTTGGCAAGAATAAAAAACATTTGCAAAGTCTGATGTGCACTGCACAGACTACAGGAAGGTAACCAAGTGAGTAAATGTCAAATGAAGGATTATCCTTTTTTCAGAGGAATTCATTCCAGCACAAAATTCAACAGAGGACCTCTGCATCCAAAAGCAGTAGGGTTACTTTTTTAAGCTAGAAGAAAATTTCTTTTTCCTATCCGTGTCAGTCTTATCTGAAGCCTGTTAGCAACACTGCATCAAAGATACATATGTTATTATACAAACTGTTAATTCTTCATCCAAACAATGACAAGACTTTTTCCTGCTTACCTTCCAGTATCTGTTGTGCCAAAACCAGTACTGGTGCTACACTTTCAGATATCTAACTACCAATTCTTCAGTGGCAATACTTTGTGACTCACAGCTTAGTTATCTCAGGAGGTATTTACATCTCCTCAGTATCATCATTTGACTTTGTTATATCACTGAGCTTTAGAATTGTCTAGGTAACAAACACTGCATTGTACAGATGACAAACTGGAAAGCTTAGGACAGTTATAACTGCTTTGTCTCAGGTACTCTTAGAAGATATATGTTTGCTGTAAGACATTCAGAAATATCTCCAGGTCCTAAAGACTGCCAGGTTCAAATCATCCTGTCACTGGGTTCAGGGTGCAATCCAGACCAGTGGGAAGCTGTGCCACCACTTGTCCTGCAACCCGGGGTGCCCTACAATATCTTGCTGATGTAGCTCCCGCCTACGACACTCACAACCAGCCTACAAGCACATGGGTGACAACCTGAGTGTCTGTGTGCTAGACAGCTCTGGTTCAACAGCTCTAACCTCAACAGTCTGTCAAAAGCCCCAAAGCCCTAGACCCTTATCCTACGCTAGAATTGATGATATGCTGGATAGTGTAAGCAAAGCTAAATATCTCAGCTCTTTTGAGTTAGTGAAGGAATACTGGCAAATTCCTTTAGATAATGATGCACATTAATTAACCTAAATGGTAACATTTTGAATTAATTAACGCAGGAGCCACTTTTCAGAGGCTGGTCAACAAAGCATTACATGGATTACAGGACTTCACCAAGGGCCTACGTCCATGATATAATGGTGTTTAGCAACATTTGATCACAAGAAACACTTGGGGATTGTGTTGTCAAAGATCAATTGGAAGAGCCAGAGTTCCTTATTTGGGACATTGGGTAGGTGGTGGTCAAGTCACACCTGATCTGTTAAAGGTTGAAGCTATTGATAATTGGCCTGTGCCTCAAACCCAAAAGCAGGTCCAATCTTTCATAGGTCTTGTAAACTATTACCGAGAGTTTGGGTGTGCGTTCAGTGACACTGCAGCTACAATTACAGACTTATGGAACAGACAAAGCCGAACAAAATAGTATGGTCAAATATATGTCAAGAGGTAAAGAAAATCTTTCTGAAAAGCCAGTTCTGGCTAGTCCACACTTTAACCAAATATTTGAGCTATGCACAGACATGTCAGACATCAAATTAGGTGTTGTACTAATGCAGTCATGGGAGAGGTACAAGAAACACCTCATTGCTTTCTTAAGCAAGAAAATGACACCAGCTGAACAGAATTATTCTGTTATAGAAAGAGAATGCTATGCCATAGTGTCTGCAATTACACAGCTCAGGCTCTACCTCTTTAACAAGAAATTCAGGGTCCTAACTCATCGCTATCTACAAATGTGGTTGCATAAAACTAAAGGCTCCAATTCCAAAGTACTACAATGGAGCATGATGCCCCAAGAATATGAAATGGAAACTGTATATATAAAAGGGGGGTGGGGGAGGGGGAACAGGGTGGCAGATGCCCTGTCCAGGGAAAAGGGCTCTAACCTGCTGCCTCTGGATCAACCAGTGGCTAATGATTTTGCACCATTGTAACAGAGGGAGGTGTGATATGAAGCACCCTCAATTCACATCCTACACATTATTGTAATAATCTTTGTACAAAATATGCCTAGTGAGGTATTATTTGAAAACTGAGAATTTGCTTGTCAACAACATAATGGTAAAATGTATATACCAATATTATACATAAGGTTATGAACTCCCCTTGTAGGATGTCACTCACATATGTTCAAGACTAGATGTCCTAGCCTAGACAAAGCTGTTAAATGGGTCTAACCCAGATAAAGGAATGTAGTTTTCGCACCTGGGAGTTACTTCCAAAATATTTTGAAAGACAAGGAAAATATATTCACATATCTTGTAAACAGACCCATCAATCTAACAAGGGGTGGAGGCATCCTCACACTATCATGGCAAGGGAAAGAGATTGACAATGACATATCTAATGTTCATTCTGTTGCACTGGAGGGGGCAGAAACTCAATATTTTGCATTTTAGCAGACAACTCCAGAGGGGAAAGAAGCAGTAGGACACTTCCAACAAGGCAAACTCCATGTTGCCCACCTCACAGCTGGAAATAAACTTTTGTCTGGAGGTATCTTTCAGAAGAATCCATTTAAAAGGCTCATTGGACTATAAAAGAGAGAGGCAAGGAAACCTCATGTTATCTATCTTTCACCTAAGACAACAAAGGTACCAGCCCTTTGACTTTGAGGTACAGATCCTGACCCAGAGGTTTGGTCAGCCATCTTCACAAAAACATGTGGTGAGAATTCTAACTTGAACCAAGTCTAGCTTGTTAAGTTTTAGTTACCAGAAAACATTTTATCTTTATTTCTGTTGTAACCATTTCTGACTTTAAGCCTTATCGCTACACTCCATTAAAATCCATTTCTTTGGAATGAAATCAACTTGCTTTATTTTTAATCTAAACCAATCCAGTGTGGTGTTTGAATTGAACTGTTTGATTACTCCAGTTAAAGTAACAAACTGATGGAGCAGTTAAAGGAGCAACAAACTTTAACATGCCTCCGATCGTTCCAGAACAGGGCTGAACATTTCAAAACATGTTTCTGGGAGTGTGTGGAGTCACCTTGCCAGTCATTAGCCAAGGCTAGTGGAGGCCAGTGAAAGGCTGTGGTATTGCAGGAATGTGCCAGTATCCAATGTGTTGCATCAGGGCTATCCAGTACACAGATATAGAGGGCGTGCTTGTGGCTAACAGTGGGCATCCCAGGCAGACCCACAGTGGCAAGGCATTGTGAGGCACTCGGGTTACAGAGTAAGAGGGGACACAACTCTTTACTGGTCTGCATTGCACCTCACAATAGAACAATCCCTCACTAGGTTAAACAGGATGCTACTTTTAAACAACTTTAACTCTTTTATTTCAGACTCAACCTTCACCGACCATAAGCCAGGCACAAGTCCTTATTTTGTCCATCTACATGCAATGGCACAACCCCTTTGAATTTCAGGGATAGGAAGGAAAGAGGGTGGATTATTTTCAAATTGGATTAAATTTCTCCATTTCAAAGCTGCAACCACAGTTTTGGCTGAGTTGTACAGAAAGCCAGATGGGGCTTGTTCCTGGTTCCAGTCCAAATGCAGCCAAAATCAAGCCATTAATGGGCAGTTGTGGCACAATATAGCAGAAATCTTAGGAGACAGCTGGTCTTGCATAATTTCCATTCCAGATGGCAACATTTTCACAAAAAGAGCTCACGAGGTAGAAGTGCTGTTGAATTCAAATTTGAACCCAAACTCTAGCCTTGATTCTACCTTGAACTTAAGCTCCAAATCTCAATTACACTTAATCTATATCTGAACATGGCCTCCTCAGCCCCTCTTTAGTATGTTATACTATAATTATAACATAGAGCTATCTGTGTCACAAAGACGTGTCTGAGAAATCAATAAATGTTTTTTCCCCTCCTACAGTTAACTCAAAAGCAACTGAATGGATTTTTATAAAACTTTTCTCATCAAAAAGCTACCGCACCCACACCTCTGAGAAATTAAACCCAAAAGGTAACTGTGCGGAAACTGGTAAGTGAATGGAATGAAGAGCCCAGACCTGCAGTTGTCACTTATGCATAACTCTCACTGAAGTCAAGGGGAGATTTGTGCATAGGAAGCCTGGAGAATCAGATCTCCAAAATCAATGTGCAATCTCATAATTACAAAGCTGCTGTTACAGAACACAAGGCCATAATTTCTTGCCATGTTCTGCTGAACTCAGGACATTGTACAAAAGGAAAAGAACTACATGATAAATAATCCACAATCCCCTTAATGCATTTTGCAATTGTGAACAGAGTGACACCACAATCATTTGAACATTAAACCATTAAAGCCCTCAGTTCAAGCAAGGTCCTCTTCAAATCCTGCTTTCAAAGAGTCTTCTGCCAGTGGTTTGTTAACTTGTTCCAAAAGTCGTTCTGCCCCTTGAATGTCTCTCCTCACAGTCTCTTTAACCTTCATTGGGAACAGAACATTAACCTCAAGTTTTTCCTTGGAAAATGTTTTCTTTAGAGCATTCAGGGATTTCTGATTGGACTAACTGGATGGACCAAGTCCAGGAAAAAAACAAAAATGAATTCTTAAGCAATGGGAAGAATTTTCAAGCTTGAGCATGTAGACTGGGCAACTAAATTATTTTCTCAGTATTTACTGGGCATTTAGGCACGTAGGCCCAGCTCCTCAAAACTATTCAGGCACCCAACTCCCACTGAAATCAATGGCAATTAGGCACCTAAGTATCTTTGAGGATCTAGGCCCTGCGCCCTGATTCAGAGCCCACTGAAGTCAATGGTAATTTATTGCCTGCCCTGAGCTTTGAATCAGATCCTTACAGTGAGTGCTATTTTAAAAATTGGACATTTATGCAACCATGGTATTTTTTTTACTACAGTTTTTGTGTATTTCCCATACCATGGTATTTACAATATTCCCTAAACCATGGTCAAGCCTGCTTGTTGTTAGTAGTGTAAATATGGAATGTTGCTGTTTGGCGCAGTTGCTTTGCCAGACAAACCCCGTATTTTTGTTTCCTTCACTAGGAGGCCCAGGAACTCATAGATTGAAGCACAAAAGAAATACAGATTATTTCGTTTTCCTTTCCTTCAAGCATTTTATGATTCAGGAAAGCAACAGAAAGAGGACTGTACTTTGGAGAGAAATTTCTTCTTGGCTAAGATTTTTAAAAATGGGAGCCCAAAGTTAGGCTAAAAAATGCCAGCGAAAATAATCTCCCAGGCTCGGTATGTTTGAACATCAGGCCACTTATTTAGTGCCTAAGTATGGACAATGGATCAGATACTCAGGTAGTGTAAATCACCATAGCTCCATTGAGATTGACGGAGCTACGATGATTTACATCACCCAAGGATGAGGCCAGTCGTTTATTTCTGTCACTCAAGATGTGTTTTGAATTGATATTTCGGTAGCTGTGGTTCCTTCTTGCGTGAGAGCTTGAACCACCTTTTAAAAAGTGGAAGTCAAATCCTAGTGAGGTAAATAAAAAGAAGCATAAACACTGCCAAATTAAGTGTAAAAATGTAATAAGAAAAGCCAAAAAGGAGTTTGAAGAACGGTTAGCTGAAAACTCCAAAGGTAATAACAAAATGTTTTTTTAGAACATAAGAATCCTGCTAAACACCCAGTGGGGCCCCTGGATGATTGAGAGATAAAAGGAGCGCTTAAAGACTATTAAGTCATTGCGGAGAAACTAAACGAATTCTTTGCTTCATTCTTCAAGGCTGAGGATGTTAGGGAGATTCCCAATCCAGAGCCAGCTTTTGTAGGTGATAAATCTGAGGAACTGTCACAGACTGAAGTGTCACTAGAGATGGTTTTGGAATTAATTGATAAACTTAACATTAACAAGTCACCGGAACCAGATGGCATTCACTCAAGAGTTCAGAAAGAACTCAGATGTGAAGTTGTGGAACTATTAACTAGGGTTTGTAACCTGTCCTTTAAATCAGCTTCTGTATCCAAAGACTGGAGGATAATTAATATAATGCCAATATTTAAAAATGGCTCCAGAGGTGATCCCGGCAATTACAGACTGGTAAGTCTAATGTCAGTACCGGGCAAATTAGTTGAAACAATAGTAAATAATAAAATTGTCAGACACACAGAAGAACATAAATTGTTGGGCAAAAGTCAACATGGTTTCTGTAAACGGAAATCATGTCTTACTAATCTATTAGAGTTCTTTGGAGGGGTCAACAAACATGTGGACAAGGGGGATCCAGTAGACATAGTGTACTTAGATTTCCAGAAAGCCTTTGACAAGGTCCCTCACCAAAGGCTCTTTCATAAATTCAGTTGTCATAGGATAAATGAGAAGGTCCTTTCATGGATTGAGAACTGGTTAAAAGACAGGGAACAAAGGGAAGGAATTAATGGTAAATTCTCAGAATGGAGAGCAGTAACTAGTAGTGTTCCCCAAGGGTCTGTCCTAGGATCAATCCTATTCAACTTATTCATAAATGATCTGGAGAAAGGGGTCAAAAGTGAGATGGCAAAGTTTGCAGATGATACTAAACTGCTCAAGATAGTTAAGACCAAGGCAGACTGTGAAGAACTTCAAAAAGATCTCACAAACCTAAGTGATTGGGCAACAAAATGGCAAATGAAATTTAATGTGGATAAATGTAAACTAATGCACATTGGAAAAAATAACCCCAACTATACATGATGGGGGCTAATTTAGCTATAACGAATCAGGAAAAAGATTGTGGAGTCATCGTGGATAGTTCTCTGAAGACGTCCATGCAGTGTGCAGAGACGGTTAAAAAAGCAAACAGGATGCTAGGAATCATTAAAAGAGGGATAGAAAATAAGACAGAGCATATATCATTGCCCTTATATAAATCGATGGTACGTCCAAATCTCAAATACTGCATACAGGTGTGATCTCTTCATCTCAAAAAAGATATACTGGCACTAGAAAAGGTTCAGAGAAGGGAAACTAAAATGATGAGGAGTTTGGAATGGGTTCCATATGAGGAGAGATTAAAGAGGCTAGGACTCTTCAGCTTGGAAAAGAGGAAACTAAGGGGGGATATGATAGAGTAATGTAAAATCATGAGTGGTGTGGAGAAAGTACACAAGGAAAAGTTATTTACTTATTCCCATAATACATGAACTAGGGGCCACCAAATGAAATAACGGGCAGCAGATTTAAAACAAATAAAAGGAAGTTCTTCTTCACACAGTGCACAGTTAACTTGTGGAACTCCTTGCCTGAGGAGGTTGTGAAGGCTAGGACTATAACAGCGTTTAAAAGAGAACTGGATAAATTCATGGAGGTTAAGTCCATTAATGGCTATTAGCCAGGATAGGTAAGGAACTGTGTCCCTAGCCTCTGTTTGTCAGAGGGTGGAGATGGATCACTTGATCACTACCTGTTACATTCACTCCCTCTGGGGCACCTGGGATTGGCCACTGTCGGTAGACAGGATACTGGGCTGGATGGATCAATGGTCTGACCCGTATGGCCGTTCTTATGTTCTTATTTTCTCCCCCAGTGTCATTGAATGCCTTATCTACCAGTCTATGATAGTGAAAACAATACAGTGGACAGTGATTGTTATAGGCTCTCTCTATAACTGGACTGGTGATGTGGAATATGGTCTATTGCTGAGTATTTGTTTATCAAGCCACGCCATGCTCACTGTTGGCTGGTTGAAGTCCAGATTGCAGTTGATCTGCCTGTACAGTATTCTAGTGTAAATATGACACCCAACAAGACTACCATTCTTCAGATCAGTCTCCTCCCTCCTGAGGGAGCACAACATGAGGACAATAAGGATGTTGTTCTTGCTTTCTGTGCAGTGCTGACTGTACACATTTTTCTCCATCCGTTAGGAAGTCAATAGTAATTTCATATTTTCTAGCTTCCCTTTTATTCCCCTTTCTCCTTCTAGTACTTGTTCACCTTCTTCCTTGGTGGCTTTTGGGTCAATTCCTCATTGTTCAAGGCTCCTTTACCACTTGAGTAATGGTTTGAAGCCCCTTCCAGCGCTACAGCCTACTTCCCCCTGCTCAAAGCAGAGCTGCTGAAGAAGGTTTTGCTGTAGTTTGAAAGCAGCAGACTGAAGTTTATATAGGACCAGACTGGAAGGTACTGAGAATTCTACCAGTGACTGTTTCTGTGACATTAGTTGGTATGGTAAACCAGGGTCAGATTTTCAAAGGTATTTAAGTACCTGAAGAAGCAGATAGCCACCTCCTGAGATTTTCAAAAATACCTAAGTATGTTAGGATCCTACCTCCCAGTAATTTCAAATGGGAGTTAGCTGCCTAACCTGCTTAGATGCTATTACAAATTTCACTAGACACTTACCTGCATCTTTAGGCTAAGCAACTCAGAAAATTTGGCCTGCAATACCTAAGCTCCTCAGAGCAGAGGATGCTCTGTATGTGAAAAAAACCAGGCAGTTATAGGAAGACCTCTGGCCAAATGGAACCTACAATATGCTACAATGTGGCCAACAGCCATCCCTCCTTTGGACTATGAAACTATGTTCCATAGATACTACACAACCTCATATGCCATGATTCTCTATTTTGGTCTAAGCACTCTTTAGTTCTGAATGCTACACTCCATTCTCATGATAATTGACAATCATTTTCCAATTCAAACTGATCCTGATTCTTCTAGTCACTTTGTAATTAATTGAAGACGGTGTGAATGAGATGTTTATTGGCTGGCAGGTAATGAGTTTCATTGTAAATAATAGTGATGGATGGAAAATCTTTCCTCCTGACAAGGGAGGCAACTCAGCATGGGCAAATGGCACTCATTCACAGCTTCATGTGAGCTCAGAGCTGACGCAATGTATAAAGACTATAAAGAACATTCCCTTGTTAATGTCAATGTGTAACTACCCTTGAGTTTTTCCAGCTAATACTTAAGTAGCATGGAATTGATCCAGATTTTCCATGAAGATAGGATGATTCGATTTGTGACCTAAGGTTTACTATTCTGTAAAAAGAAATCTGATCTGTTTAAACACCTAGACATGCCTCTTCCCAGGTACTCCCATTCATCACAGCTGTCAATGCTTCTCTGAAAGAGAAATGAGCCTCAGGCATGGGATAACGCACTACAGAAGACCTAAGAATGCTATTGCCAAGGGAATACATTGATCCTGTTTCACTGGGGTGGTACATGCATTATGAAAGACCTGTAGCTACTGAATTATAAGTTACTGCTCACACCCCTTATAAAGGAGACCATTTTTGAGAATCACATACCATGCTGACGTTAATGATCCCAGATATGGGAGTAATAGATTTGGACTTGTTCACTCATCCAGCTGGATGGATTTAAACAACTGGTGCTGAATATCAGATCGGAGTCAATCAGAATACATGAAAAGATAACAGAATAGTCAGAGGTCCAAATTCTTCTCTCATTTTCACATGTGCAGTCTCACTGACTTCTCATGCCTTTATTTTTGTTTTTAACAAAAAGCAAAAACAACCTTTTCATCCAAACATCCTGTGAATGCCATTTGCCTCACCACAATAATCATCTTATGAGGAAAACAAGGAAACTGTACACTTTCTAGTATTTTTTAAAAGTAGGTCATCATGGATGTTCTGTCCATACTCTACCACATTCCACAGCTAGACAAGTTTGGCCTTTTCATGCTCTGAAATGAATATCCTCTTTCTCTTTCCCTAGAGCGATCCAATCATTTTTATCATACCTCGGCTTCAAAACTTGGTAAACAATCCCAACGCTATGAAAGGTTCATCCAAAACACATCTCTTCCTAGATTTACTCCAGATATCCTTTCTAGCTTAAACAGACTGAAATGATAATCTGCTTTGACCCTTTCTCCTTCAGCTCTAGTGGGGGCACTGTATCTTCAGCGCTTGTAGCTTATTAAAAAAAAGACAACTATATTTTTGATATGCCTTTAAGGTTATTTTCCAAAGTATCTTTGATTTTTAAATTCTGTTCAACTCTTTCATCATTAACCTTGATTTCAGTTAGGAGTTAAAGTAACTACAGTTTTCTTGGAAAGCTAATTTAGAAAACTTGTCTTTTCTTGCACTATTTTTTTCTCTTTAGTTGGAGACCTAAGTGAGAAGTTACAAGAAAGTGGTCAGTGTTTAAAATTAATTTTCAGCATCAAACTATTGGTAGGCCAATTCTTTTCCACATAAACATTTTCCATCTAACTTCACGACTTGCTTGTTAAAACATTAAGCTGCTGGCAGATGGGATGGCTCTAGAGATTAGTAATGAACCACAGAGATCTTCACTAGTATATCAGTAGTTCAGATCCTGTCCAGGTTTGATGTGGCTTAAGTTGTTACTAGAAGATGACTATTTGGTGGCCTCAGTCCAGCTCCTAGTAAATAAATCTTCTCTTCACAAGAGAAACAACTGCACTTTCCCCCAGTCTCAGCAGAAAAGCGCCAAGGGTGGATTGGGCCATTTTTTGTCAGCCACTTTATATGTAGATAGTATAGCAGCTGGAGTTTGCCACACCATACATGCCAGGGTTAAAAAAGAATCATTGATGGACAAGGCAATTTTGTTGTGAGGAGATGTATGAAGGATGTCCAACAGCGAATGTTGGGATCACTGTATTTTTACCAATAGAATTAATAAATCAGTGTAAGATGGTGAAAGAGGCACGACAGCCTCATCTGATGATGATGAGGAGGAGGATTTGTGGGAAGGTGCTGTTTCTTCTTTCTGAGCTGGCTCTTGCTCCTTTATAAAATTCTTCTATGGAGCAGGACCCAAGAGCTGAGGTTGTTCCTGATGTGCCCTTACAAGATGGGACGCTGTAGAACTGGTCACCATAAGGGGCCCCTGGTTTCCAATAAGCCCACTGTGGTGGGGCATAAGGGAAGGAGGCAGGGCCCCAAAGTTGTCCTTACCAGGATAACCAGGTAAGAGTTTCTCCTGCTGAGAGTTTTGTCCTCAGGGTGTACTTCAAGGGATGGAGGCTGGAAGGACAAAGAACCTTGTACAGACACCTTGAATTGGATGAGGTATCATCACCCATGTCTATTAGAGGGGCAAGTGGTGCCTCTGCAGATGGTTGAGTTGGTACTTGGGTCTGGAGAGGGTCCTGTAATTGCGCCAATATCTGGAGGTCAATAGTTGGTTGGCTGGTGATACAGCACAGGAGGATGTAGTGTTGCTACCAGCTGGAAATGTCTCTCTGTAACCTCAAAGACTGTGTGGGGCTCATGACTGTGTTGGTTCTGGAGGATGAGTCACCACTGAAGTAGGATCAGAGGATAAACAGGCTTCAGAAGGTGAGTTGGTACCAGTTGAGAGTGTCTCTCAATAACCCTGCAGTAATAGTGATTCAGGCTGTTATAAGAGTCAAAGGTCCTCATGGAATAGCAGCCTGAAAGGTACCAGGGACTCTGGATAGGGTCTGGAGTTCTTGTGTTTTGAAGGCACTGAAAACAGTGCTGGTACTCCTCCAACTTGTTTACCTGATGATTCTCAGTATATGGCATGGTCTTCTTAGCTTGTGCCATGGTCTCAATACCAGAGGTGATGGAAGCCTCAGCAGTAACTGTGTGATATGTGAGATCTCCTGAGACCCACTGTGTGTGTGTGTGGGGGGGGGGGTATGTGTGTGACACTGCCCTTGTCTTATCCCATTCTGGAGAATTGGATCTTTTATTCTTTGAGGGTCTGGATGGTTCTGAAGGGCCCTCGGGGTCTTTCCTTACCATTGCAGTAGACACTGTTGCCAGGGCTCTCTGGTCAATTGGATCCAAGGTACAAGGGGGTGAAGTGGACCCTGGGGGTCTCCGAAAGAGCTCCATTAGCAGGAATTTTAGTCTGTCCTCCCTCAATTTCTTAGGTCTGCATTTAAAACCTGAGCAGATCTTATGTTTGGAGGGCATGAGAGTCTTTCCCAGACATCAGAGGCAGCTTGAATGTCCTTCGCTGTAGGGAAAGACCTATGGCAAGTCTGGCAGGATTTGAAGCCTGGGGTCTTGGGCACAACCTATACATGAGGCCATGGATCAAGACGTGTGGGGAAAAAACCCCAAAGGCCCAGAATGAGCAAATGAAGAAGAAAGAGGAACACCCTCCACACACGCGCGCGCGCCCCACACACACACACACACACACACACACACACACACACACACACACACACACACACACACACACACACACACACACTGCCTAAAAGCACAATCAGTGTTAAACAACAGAAAATAAAGAAAATACCAAAAAACAGATAAAGCAAGAGAGGTAACAAACTGCATAGGAAGCTAATGGACACTGTGATGCTCCAACTCAAGCTGCAGGAATTTCAGAAGAACTAGAGTGGCAGCAGGTCTGCCCCTTCCCTATATACCCTTTCACCATTAAGGTGTCAGAGGTACAGGTGCAGACCCATATACACTAACAATCTCTGCTCAAGAGTACAAGGGCATGCAAACATCGTGACGTCAGGCACCCAAGTGACACTACTCAAAGAACAACTGAAGACTGTCTATTCATCTTATACACAACCCAATGACTTCTGCTCTCCTTGGGCTGACATCAGTTAAAGTTTCAAAGCAGGAGCCATTTCCCCTTAGACAGTAGTGGAAAACACATGACTTGGGAAATCTGAAATTAGACTCCACAGAACAGTAAAAATGTACTTACTATAGGAAAGAAACACGCATTGGCTGTCAAGTATCGCCAACAGGTATTTTCCATCTCTAAATTCTAAGATTCTCTGAGACTTGTTCCTTATCCTCTTGATTAAAACATCTCAAAGATGCATTCAGCAACAACTGAATGTGACAGAAAATTCACTTCAAGTGGTAAGAAGGGACAGATTAAGGCTGATTATGATCAGCATCACAAATATTCAAAGAACCAAAGAGCTCAAAAATCCTAAAACTTCTTTATACATTCTTCCCACATGCAGGTGGCACTCACATAAACTTCAGCTTCTTGAAAAAATCTCCCATACACAGAACTTGTATCCAAATGGGTCTCCCTTTTATTTGCCATTATCCTGTCTTCTTCCTATTTCATTCCTATTTTCCCTTTCAAATCTTTCCTGATTTTCACTTCTCATCCTTTGATGGAAGAGCTTAGAAGGCCTTATCCTGAACTCCTTACTCAGGTGAAACTCCCACTGTGGAATAACAATGTACTTGTGAACTTCTTGGAGTAATGGAAATGAATATGTCAATCATTTTCAGCCTCTGCATGGACTCATCACCTCAGCCTGTTGCCTTGGCTAAAGATCACTGGTAGAATCTAATGCTTCCTTCCCAAGAGCATTTATCATGCTACCACAATTATCTTTATGGGATATCACTCTAACACCTAAGCCATGGGACTCTATGAGCTTCTGCCAAGATGTCATGAGGGAATTCAAACTCAGATCATCAGATATGTGCCCTTTGCACAGTTCTTTCCCACCACTCATCACATAATCTATGTGAAGCATCTCTGACAGAACAGCACATGCAGGGTGCTACACAACCTATTTACAGCACTTCTCATCCTCCACCATTTAAGTGTGTGGTCTTAATATCACAATTCCAAAGCCCCACTCTCCAAACAGCCCTGCGGTCAAGCATGGTTCCCAACTTGTTCCTTTAAAATTTCATCTTGGGCTCAATATAGGAGAATAAAATCTTGGTCCTGCTGGAAAGTGATCAGCATCAAGAGGACCCGTCTTTATGCTAATGACACTAAAATATAAAATAATGCCAACAGCTGGTGCTACAAATGGCTTTTAAAAACGATGTTCATTCACTAAAATTCCTCTTGCTACTTTTGACATGAAACACGCAGTCTCTAATTATTCTGATCAAGACGGTGAAATACAAAAACAAACTTTAATTGTGTTTAACAGATATTTAATCAGGACTCACTGAACTACAGATTAAAGCTGAAATTCATAAACCATAATTACCCGATTGTCGCAATCTTTTTGGTCCACATTTTGCTTCCGTCTGGGCGTCTGGCACTTTGCCCCGAATTTCTTTTAGTGTCTTCTTAGCTTCATTGCTGTTCATGTTTTCCAGCAGAGATTCAGCACAGATTATAAAATATCTGTTCTTGGCAACTTTATTAGCTGTTTTTTCTTGCAAAGAGTTTACTTCCCCTACCCTGACCCAAAATTGCTCTATTAGGCATATGCTGAGGGTACTGATGACACGAACTAGAAGCAGAGATCTTCCCTCTGGGATTTGTTTGTGAAATGTCTCCATCTCCCCCGGCTGAGATACAAGATGGTCACCTCTGCAGCACTTTGCCTCCACCTCTTAACCCAAGCAGATGCCGTTCCAGTGTTGCTTTGCAGAGATGGAGCACTGTGGACTTCAAAGATTGGGGCAGAGGAGAAACGGGGCTGATGCCGCTCTCTAGGACACTGCCCATGCAGAGCCCAAGAATTTCAATGTGTACATGCAGTCAGGGGGTAACACAATTGGGAGTTATATTACCTCCCTCAGGATTCCCACCAACTGTACAGCATTAAGGGTGGGTGCCCACACAAAGGCAGTGCTGCTGTTGCTTGAACTATGCTCCCAGAGCCAGTGGAGCTGCAGTTGCCCATGTAGGATGGCTCTTGTCTCCACGTGAAAGTGGTCTCCCTCCCAAAGGACCTCAAAATCCATGATGCTTCAAACTCCTCCCATCAGATGGGCTAGCTCCTGGAAAACTCCACAAAGGTCTCCTCACCAGTCCCCTCCTTTGGATTTTTCCATCAGAGATGATAATCTGGCCTTTAATGATCAGGAACAGTAGCTCAAGTAACCGCAGATCAGATACTAGTCCACACTTATAGTCACTTTGCACCACCAGAGTGCTGAGGCAGAATCCTCACCTGCCACCAAATCAGCCCAGCAAGCTTACTCGACAGTGGGGAAGATGCTAGAAAAGCTATGCTGACAGGATCAGAACTGCTTCACCTCAGAAACCCTTGCAGGGTTGTGGGATGGTTATACTGTGGCAGCAACTGGCTTCACCTCTTTCCTAATTGCCCAGGCTAATCACTAAAGTGAAGTGCCTTCTCGGGGAGAATATGATGTGAAATCGGCATTGCCCCTCATGCACATCTGCAGCTTTTTGCTCCTTCGAGGTTCAGCATACTTCAGTTTCTCTGCCTGACAAAGCTGAGAATCTGGGTGGAGAAGTCCAGAATCCATGCTTGAACTTCCTCTGCTGTGTGCTGTCCCAGATCCCTAGTCCTCTTAGTCAGTTATTAGGTCCTGTCAGTTGCAAGGTGCAGCTGGATTTTGTTACCTTGTTGTGACTCCTGGGAACACAAGTTAAACCTCTGTCCTTTTCCTTGAATCTGTTCTGAACCAATATAGAATGACTTGAGTAATGGGACCTGCTCTTGCAATATCTCAGTTTTGTTAAAAAAAAATGTCTAAGATGCTATTTAATAAATCTATTTCCACCAGAATCATTTGGTCCTAGCCCACTTCCTCTATTCCTCTTTACACAGACCGGGCAAACAGTCCCTCTCCCACTGTCCGGAGAAAAGTTATACATTCTTTTCCCAAGCCTGGGTAGAACACCTCATGAACACATCACACCAGCAGTAACTGAAGCATGTAAGTCAAAGCATCACCTGTCTTCTAGACACTTTCTTAGGATCCTTCATCACAGAGCCACAGTAATTGGCTCTATTGGTCCTTGTAATCCAAATTTCATAGCACTGCAATAACACCACAGGCCCAGACAGGAAGAGAATGAGACAAGGAGACATTGGTAATTTCTTCTTTCTTAGAAAGCAAAGAGCTCTGTGAAGCAAGGGCTGTAGCTTTTATTTCTTTAGCTGAACTGGACAACTTGAAGTCCAGCCTCACTGAGATCTTTACTTCTCACAGACCAATTTGAGGAGAGAGTATGTGTTATTTGGTGGCCCACAGTGCAAGGCAAATATGATTTTTTACTAACAAGTTGCTTTCCATCTTGGAACCATCATTGTTAATCCAAGGATTTCACTTCCACATTTAAACAGAGATAAAGAAATTGCTATACAGTGTTAGTGTCGTTCTTCATTCAGATTGTTCCTCTGAAAACAGCCTACAGCCTTTGAGATGCAAAATGTATCACTTTAATGTAGTCGCGGTCCCCACTCCCTGAATTGCTAAATCTATTTAGCAGATTCTTCTTAGAATAATCTGTCCCTAAACCTGAAGAAGCTCAGTGATTTTAAGCGTTTTAAGCTAACGATAATGGTTAATACCAAGAACAGATGTACCTGGCTGTGGTGTGATCTATTCTCTTAGACTGTTATGAGCTGTGTATTCATACTGACTTGGCATTTTATATCTACTTTCAAGGTGTAATGGCTGGATGGGGTGTAGTCTGTGTTTCTCCCTGATGTGTGATGTGTCATCACATGTGTATTTTTGCAAACAGTGGTGGCTGTGCCAACAGTTGTGTGTGTGTGTGTGTGAATGAATTTTCCCATGTTGATGGCTGTACCAGGTATTGTCCATTCGTACTTCCCCAACACATGATGATTGTATTCAGGGGGTACTGTGTGGGTGTGTGTAAACATGCATATTTGTATATATTTCCCAGCATGAGGCTTGTGTTACACTGATAGACCCCCGTCGTCAGCAGGCAGAATTGAATCTGGGGCCTCTGGAGCTTAGTCCATGAGCCTCTACTGCATGAGCTAAAAGCCAACTGGCTCTTAGCTAAGAGTATAGAACAAACTCATTTAACTCTCTCTAAGTTGCCTCAATGACACTAGATGGGACAGAGCACCACACCCAGAAGGTATGTGGGTTACACTTGCACAGCTGGGCTATAATATGTGAGGAGGGGTGATGAAGTGGGAATGTTCTTAATGTTTTCTCTGAGTGCTGTGTGGATGCCTCAGTTTTCTCAATGCATTTCTCTAGTGTCTAGGGGTGTGTGATTGATACAGAGCCCTAGGGGGCGAGTGTGATGCTGTCTGCACAGAGAATGGCTGACACCCTGTCTCCTGGCAATTGATGGCCTGGGCCCCTCCCCTACAAAGGTGCCAACTGAAGATGTTGGAGAACAAAGAGATCAGGTGACCTCCTGGTTCAGGAAAGAGACAAAGGCAGAGGAGGGACTGAGGAGGTTGCAATTTGGAGCTGGCTGGGGAAATAGAGGGGGGCCAGATAGGCCCCCCTGGCCCCAAGATGGACCTGACTTAGGGTCCTGTTATCTGTACCTGCAAGACCTGTCTTGAACTGTGTTCCTGTCATCTAAATAAACCTTCCGTTTTACTGGCTGGTTGAGAGTCATCGTGAATTGCAGGAAGCCGGGGGTGCAGGGCCTTGTCTCCCTCAAACTCCATGACAGGTGGCATATGTTCCATAGCGTAAAGGGACTGCATCAAGTACTCTGTGAGTGTACTTTCTCCAGTGGGGAGGCTGCTTGAGATATTGTGTATGTGTGATGGTTACACTGGTTGTGCTGCCAGTGAAAGACATTTCACTATAGTGTACTACTTTTAAATAAAGTGCACTGGAATAAAACTTTTGGGTCATATACAGAAATGGTGCTTCATGTGCCATGGACAGAATTAGGTGAAATTTCCAGTGAGAATGCCTTCTGATCACACCACAGACTAGGTGCTGTTATTCCTAAACACCTGCTCCTGTCAGTCTCTGAAGAGGATATATTATTTGGGGTATGTTGCACAGGAGGTCTTACAGTTTAAGGTCTCCATGCTGCAATACATGAGAAATCTGCCCCTACTTACATGAGCTGAACCACTGTCTTCAAATGGGACTACTAGTGAAAGTAAGATTTGCAGGACTGCTCTCTCACAAAGTAAACAGAACTGTGATTGGTCCATGCTATCATACTGCAATATTAGTTATGTTGATTGAATACGAATACTCAATCTTTAAACAACTCCCAAAAGCACAATTGCTACCTGGCAAGAATCCTAAAGGCAGATGCTCAATGCATACCACACAGGGCCTCATCAGAGCCTGTATCCATCCTAATTAAATGAATGGAACTTATACAAGGAAGATCCAACAAAGTTAAAGCCCAAGACTATTTAGACAACTAAAATATGGCCAAGCTGGGAGGCATCAGAAATCAAGACAAGACACTAGGTACCTAACAGAGACAAGGACATTACTATCTTGATCTGAGAAGAGTAACTGAAAGTGTCAGTGCAGTTCAGATCAAAACACTGTGGGCCGCCACCACCACATAGGTCCAAATATCATGCCTGATTTTGGGCTAAGAACCAGTGCTGACATCACAGGGCAGTTCCAGGATGCAGTGCAGTACTAGAAGCACCATTGGTTAGATAAGAGGTTAACTCAAGATGCCTTCATTTCTCTGATGGTTTGCCCACATTGGCTCTGGGAGGCCATATTGAAGCAGAGGCTCTATAGGTCTGTGCCTAGGGTCCTACCTCCTGTAGTCATATCATTGCATCTACAGCAGAATCTTAGCTTTCCTTGAAAAACAACACAAGTTTCTAGCCCACACAACTGTAAAGAAAACCCTGAAAATGTGACTCAAGTGTAGCGACCTCTGCATGAGGATGCAGCAATGTGTTTCTAGGGCCCTGGATTGCCACGGTCCTTTTCAGAACAGAAAGAGCGAAACCTAGAATCCTGGCCAACACTCCCATCTCTCAATAAAACAAGTTCTGATCACCAAGTCTCTTTGGGAGGAGTCACATCTGCCTGCAAATTCACTGCAGCATCAGTATCTAGCACTTTGCTTTATATAGTTCTTTCAGATCATTTTAATCTGAAAAGTGCTATATAAAGGTGTATCCTATTCTATTCCTGACTTACAAGGCTCTTCACGGCTCTACCAACACCTTCATTTCTGTTCTCATATCCTACTACTCCCTCTCCACATCCTATATTAGATTATACGCTCACTGGAGTAAGGACCTAATATTGCTTCATATCTGGAGAGCACCATGTGCCCATGATGTTATTTAAACAAACAACAATTATTACTACTTGGAAACTATGGAACTGACTGCCACAACATATTATTTAGGCCAAAAATTAACTAAGATTAAAAATAGGTTTACATATTTATATGGAGACTGAGAACATCCACAGTTATAATATATGCCATAATAATAAATCATAGTAATAAAATAAAATAATCATCAAGATTGTGTTCCATGGCATAAACCAACTACTAGCTATTTGGGTTAGGAAGATGTTTTCCCTACAGGTGGGTTATTCTATCATTGGGTTACTTGCACCTTGCTGTAAGGTATGTATCATTGGCTACTGTCAGGGACAGGACACCAGATGAGATGAGGTGCACAGATGAAAGGCATTATAGAAGCATGCACATTATTATTTAGTACCTATATTACAGCAGTGCCCAGAGGCTCCAGAGAGAACCAGGACCCCACTGTGCTACATATTGTACAAACACATATGAAGGCATGGTCCCTGCAATTATACTATAAAAAGACAAGTTACGTGTGATGAGTAGAGAGGCAAAGGACACACCAAAACATAGACACACGCATTCCCCCTCTTTTTATTCTTATATATAGATAAAATAAGTGCCAACTACCTCCATTTGTCCCTAACTCCACTTATTATTAATTGGCCATTTTGTTTTGTTTTTTTAAATAATTGTCACAAAAGAGGTAGGTCTTAGGAGAGATGTGAAGAAGGAGAGGAAGCTGCCCTTTGTCAGTTCAGGGACAGTGTTCCATGCATAAGAGGCAGCATGGGAGAAGGCACTGAGATGTTTGTGTAAGAAGCTGAGAAATGGGTGGCCATCACTGGAAGAATTGGGACAGCAGCACAGTAATACAAAAGCAGTCAGATGGGGAGGGGTAGAGTTGTGAATGGCCTTGAGGCACAGTCGAAAACCATAACATTCCAGAGATCCCTACACAAAGCTGGAACATAAGACTGGCCACACTGGGTCAGACCAATGGTCCATATAGCCCCGTATCTTGTCTTCCTACAGTGGTCGGTGCTCGATGTTTCAGGGAGAATAAACAGACAAAGGTAATTATCAAGTGACCCGTTCCCTATCATCCAGTCCCAGCTTCTGATACTTAGAGGTTTAAGGAAACTCTGAGCATTGGGTTGCATCCCTGACTATCTTGGCTAATAAACATTGATGGAGCTGTCCTCCATGAACTTATCTAATTTTTTATTGAATTCATTTATACTTTTGGCCTTCACAACATCCCCTGGCAAGGAGTTCCACAGGCTGACTGTGCACTATGTGAAGAAGTATTTCCTTATGCTTGTTTTAAACCTGCTATTAATTTCATTGGCTGATCCTGGTTCTTGTGTTATGTGAAGGGGTAAATAACATTTCCCTATTCACCTCCTCACCATACATGATTTTATAGACCATCATATACCCCCTTAATCATCTCTTTTCTAAACTGAACAGTCCCAGTATACTCTTTCCTCATATGGAAGCTGTTCCATACCCTTAATCATTTTAGCTGCCCTTCTCATTTAGTTGCAATGAGGCAACCAGAACTGCATACAGTATTCAAGGTGTAGGCATATCATAGATTTATACAGTAGCATTATGACCTTTCTGGCCTATTATCTATCTCTTTCCGAATGGTTCCTAACATTGTGTTAGTTTTTTTGACTGCTATTGCATGTTGAGCAGATGTTTCCACAGAACTATCCACAGTGAGGTAACAGCTAATTTAGACCCCCACATTTTGTATATCTAGTTGGAATTATGTTTTCCAATGTCCATTATTTTGCACTTATCAGCATTGAATTTCATCTGCCATTTTTTTGCCCAGCCACTCAGTTTTGTGAGATCCCTTTGTAACATTTTTCTGTCAGCTATGGACTTAACCATCTTGAGTAATTTTGTATCATCTGTAAACTTTGGTGAAGGACCTTGTCAAAGGCCTTCTGAAAGTCCAAGTACATTATATCACCTGGATCACCCTTGTTCACATGCTTGTTGACCCCCTGAAAAATTCTAATAGAGAGGTGAAGCTGATTTCCCTTTACAAAAGCCATGTTGACTCTTCCCCAACATATTGTGTTCCTCTGTGCGTCTGATAATTCTGTTCTTTACTAAAGTTTCAACCAATTTGCCTGGTACTGAAGTTAGGCTTACCGGCCTGTAATTGCCAGGATCACCTCTGGAGCCTTTTTTAAAAATCAGCATTAAATTGGCTATCCTCCAGTCATCTGGTACAGAGGCTGACTGAAGCAATAGGTTACACACCACATCTAGTAGTTCTGCAGTTTCATATCTGAGTTCCTTCAGTTCCTCCCCAGCACTGCACGTAAGTCTATCTACATGTGTTGAGAGGTACACAACCTTTGCACCCAGCAGACAATTTACCAAGCGTTCTCCTAGTCATCACAAACCCAACTATCTATGTTTCTAATAATCAAATCCTCCATTACTATTACTTTTCTCTTCCAAATAACTTGGGTCCCCTACCCGTGAGGGGTATCCTCAGTATGAGAGGATACCATGATGTCATCTGGAAGAAAGATCCCAACTATGGGATTGTTTCACTTCACTTCAGCTTGAGGTTCTCCATCCTCAAAACATTCTTCCTCCTCAACAGCACAGAGGCTGTCAGACTGCGGGTGGGTCCCCTTTACTATGTCCCTGAAAGTCTCCTCTGTGTACCTCTCTGTCTTCCCTAGTTCCTTCGGTTCAGCCATTCTGGTCTCAAGAGCCTGTACTCGGTCTCTGAGGGCCATGAGTTGCTTGTACTGAAAAGCACACGTCATCTGCCCACAAAGCAAGTAATCGTACATGCTGCATTGAGTGCAATAAACTGTATAGACCCCACTCTGCTGCTGGACTTCTGCTGTATTCTTTTTACTATTGAGGGTTTTTTTGTTTGTTTTGTTTTTCTGGAGAGGGATGGGGTGTTTATTGGCATAAGTTTAGCAAATGCTTGCTAGGCATATCTGGCTCTCACGCTCCCTCAGAAAACTCCCATTTGCTGCTCCTGTTCGTTAATACATCTGGTCACTTAGGAGCTGTCTTTTTAAACCCTGCTCTCCCTGAGTTAGCCCCACCCCCTTGTCAAGGAATCCTAAAAGGATTAGGGATCAAATGATAGCAGACTAGAGCCTAGTTAGACTGCTCTTAGCTTACCTCGCAGGCTATCACAATAGGAGATTCTTCACCATAATGAAATATGCAAAACTAGAGCAGACACTTACCAAATCAGCGACCACAATCTAGAGGTGAAAACTTACAGGTGCAAACCACAGTCTGAAATCAGAGATGAGAGACTGTTCAGTTACTGAGACAAAGGAGAGATGGACAGAAAGGGAGACTTTCTACTCCAAAGTCCCTAATAGGAGGAAGTATGAGAAAGATATTTCCTCCAATTATCAGGAATCATAAAAGATAAGTTCTCATCAGAAAGCAATGAGGCAAAACAGTGCCCAAGCCTGGGAGACAGGAGAAAGATGGCAAAGGTGGCATTATGCTCCCAGATCACTAATGATAAAGGTACACAAGGAATCAAACCCCAAGCACGGTGTGTTACCCTGGGTCATACTATCCTCCACAGATATATGGGGGTGGTGGCTGACTGACTTTCTTTTACTTTGGTAGCACCTGTATAGCTTGTCATGCCAACGAATCCTCCTGGAATGGAAATGAATTGAACTGAAATAGAGGGAGGCAGAGGGGGAATTTAAAAAAAAAAAAAAGTGATGTAGCCAGAGTGAGGGACAGGGAAGATGATCTTATTCCTTTACACAAACAATAATTGCCTCTGTAATCAGAAAGGAAATGAGAAGAAGACAAAAACCTATTTTTACTTGATGCTGTGATGAAAATATTAATTACCTTCTCGTAACAAATTTTCCTTTCGTAGCAATCTTTTTAAACTGGTCACACATATTAATTATAATTTGCCTGTCAAACCTACACTTCTGAAATACTTTGTACAGTATTATGAAAAAAGCATTAAAAATAACCTCAGCCTGTGCCTTCGGGTCTAACACATGAGAAGTCTGATTGAAGGCAGCAGGCCTACTCATGGAAAGGCTATGGGATCAGGGCCCTATTAGCAGTAAAAGCTGCTCTTCTTTCTTCAGTCTTATTATTGCTAAAAGATATAAAATCCCAACAATCTCATATTTTCATTATAAAATTTGGTAACTTTTTCATATTTATTTAGACTGCAAGATATAATTTGAATGTGGGGTCTGTTTCTCCCTCCCTCTCTAGGAAAAAGAATAAGTTATTTGTACTCTGAATAAGTATTTGTTATTAGTGGATCGGACATGGATAAGGTATATTATTACAACCATGTTTGTTAGATATGATTTATATTGTTTGAATGCATATGATCTTATGCTGTCTTTAATTTTATTATACTTTGGGGGGGTTGTTTGGTTTTATGCATTTAGTTATAGTGGTTTGTGTTTTGAACCTAGACAAAAATTAATACAAAGGAAATTAAAAAAAGAAAAAGAAAATATTTTCAAAATGATGTGGAAATCAAATCTATCCCTCAGTAATTTGATCTGTAGGAAATGGAAAGCAAAGCATTACAAACAGAATGCCTTGAAGTGCATCATAATTACTTACATGTGCAAATACATTGTCTACGTTTAAGCACATAGTTAACAACAATAGCAATAATAATTCTATGCCCTTATACCATTTCATCCAAGGATCTCATGGCTCTATGCAAACATTCATTAATTAAGCCTCACCATTACATGATGACCTACTTGTAAGCATTATCCTCCTTTGCCAGATGGAGAAACTGAGGTGCACCACGCCAAAGGTCAGGGACATACTAAGAGTTAGTGTGTCAGAACAGGGAACGGAAGTCAGGGGCTGGGGGGAATTCCAAGTCCAAATGTGCCAGAACTGTAGAAAGCTGGAGCTGAATCTGACCTTCCCAGCATTTGGGGTCACTGCAGTGATAGGCCAAGCTGAGCAGTTTTGATCTGTGCTTTCCCAAAGGTTGGGGGTTGAGATGGGACTTAATTCAGAACCATGGCTAGTCTTAAATAGAACTAGACCAATTTTTTGCTTCAAAACTCAAAGGCTGGTGAAACATGCCTAGTTCAGGATTTCATTATCAATGGGAATATTTCTTAGATCAGGTTTATAGAGGATCACAAACCTTACAAGCAAATCTGGCTCCAGTGTCAAATGAATATGGCAAAAAGTTATAGATTTGCATCAAAACTAGTGAAATTCAGTGGCTTCAACTTGAAAAAAAAAGAAAAGAAAACTTTAGTGGTTTCAACTGAGTTTTACTTTGGGCTTTTAGGTTTGTCTGAACCTGAAACTCACAGCAAACCCAAGGAGGTGTGAATAAAAACCAAGGAGGTTGTGCACAATTCCCTCTAGCATGAAAATGCTGAGATTTACACAGCTCCACTGCTGACTTCCTGTCCCCTGCTCTGACTGCTAAGCTATATTCCCTCCCTTCCAGAGCCAAGAGTTGAACCCCAAAGTCTTGGCTTCTTGACTCTTTGCTACCCACTAGCTGACACTCCCCTCTCTAACTATCTTTAATACATACTTACCTGCTTCACTAGATGACCATGATCCAAAGCCGCCAAGTTATCTTTGCTCTCTCATTTAGCCTGCAATAAAGTTTATGCTCTTAAGTGCTGCCTACTGAAGTGATAATAAGTGTACTAGTAAAATTACCTGCCCAATTTGACATGCAATTTGACAGTTCTCGGTTCATAGAACTCGGTGTGTGTCATATTTAAAATTTAGCCCAAAGATTTTTGAACCATGTGGTTGAATTAAAAACATTTCTCTGTGTATTTTGCTTACCTGTTATGCTTTACATGAATGGAAACACTGGATATTATTTACTGGCCTGGCAGACAGAAAAAGCTGTGCTTCAAACATCACTCCAAGGTGTCACATACATCAACACACTAATTATGTTTCAGGACTCCCTAAAGTAATCTCTAACTGTGCTTATGGGCTCTGCGGTCACCCTGACAAACTGGGACAATGTCAATCTCAGGATAGGTGTTCAGTATCAATCCTACTCAGGAGGAAATGCTATCACGCTACGAGTACAATTAATGCTGCAATTCTGGGACCACACACAATCAAGAGATTTCAAGAAACAACATCACTGTCTACATAAGGCCATCACAGTCAGAGCCTGTCCGATGTACAATTCTACACCATGGAATTACTGGGCGACAAACATCCCTGGTGTAACTTCATTGCAATCAATGGATTTTACTCAATAGATGATTTTGTCCCATTTACTTTTTTTTTTTCATTTCAAATCTCTAAAGCTCTCCTTCCCCACCATCCCAAAGGAAGTACAAACTGCACTCAGAAATGACTCCAGAGACAGATGGGCAGTTGTTTCTCGAAATCATGACCACATTCTTATAGTGCAAAGATCAACAATCTGCTCCATTCATTTCCCTTAGTGAACTGAGAAACAATATAGATGTTAAGTCAAGCTTGACAGCTGCTGGCATGTCCTCTGTCTTTCCACAGGCCTTCAAATACTAGCAGGCAGTAGCTGCAGTCCACGGAATATCTTGAACTATGGACTCTACCAAAGAAGGGAAAGAGAAATTGTGATAACTCAGAAACTGCTTTAAAGTTTTGTCAAGAACATCAGAAACGTTCACTAATTTTAAAATTTAACTTAGGATGGTGGAGAGGGGGCAGGGGCAAGTGAAGAGCAAAAGGTTCTGACATTCAATCTTGAAAAAATTAAATTACCCACCATCTCAAAATAGAAACAAATATTTGCGTAGGGCCATTAAAAAAACATTTATCTTGTCTTCTGATTCAATAGTAGAAAAAGAAAAGAAAGAAAGAGTCTTAATAAGGAAGCTTTTTTAAAAAATGTCATAGAATCATAGAAGATTAGGGTTGGAAGAGACCTCAGGAGGTCATCTAGTCATCATGCGACTGCTAAGCACCATTAGAAAATGTGAGATCAGGGAGCAATCAGTCTTTACCACATTTAAAAGGGTGATGTGATGAGGCTGAGAAACTTCACACCAGCACAAAAAGGGTTAAAGAGCATCCATGGGCCCATTTAGCCCTGCCCCACTATACCTGCAGCCAATGTTGGGCCTGGAGGGGGAAGAAAGCCAGAGAACCTGGCTCACTTCAGGGCTGACTGGTGAAGAGACAGGAGACAGCTCTAGGAGGTTGACAGGAGCTCTAGGAGCATCACTTGGAGGCTGCCAGCCAGGCCAGCCACCAGGGAGAAGCACCAAGTCCCTGACTGAGGAAGACTGCAGAGGAGACCAAGGAACACGCAGCAGTGAGTGAACTGTGTGACTGAACCACAGAGACATTATAGAGTTAAGACCTTGCAATATTATATCTGCTCCCACCAAGAGGGAGGGCTGGGGCTGGATGCCACAAAAAGTCCACCGGGGGTGTCACTTGAGTCGAGCCACTACAGACTGTTTGGACTACAGAGGCCATACCCCAAACTGAGGAAACAGAGGTAGGAAGTAGCCCAGGGCAGCGGACTTAGATTCTCTGCTGGGAGGATCCTGCCAGTGTTGCTTCACACAGGGCCCTGGGCTTGGACCTGGAGAAGGAGGAGGGCCTGGGTTCCCCTACTATTCCTCTTTAAGGAGTGATGCACTTCTGCCAGGGAAACAAGCTGCCAGATGTCAGGTGTGCCAATCACTAGGCCACCCAGCCTTTCGAGCACCCTATTACAGGCCACAAACTTACTAGTGAAAGTCATTTCATTTTGAGCTTTCTTAGGGGTCTCTATAAACAATAGAGATTAAGAAAAAAAAGAAACAAAAATGTCGGTACTTTTCATTGTCTATTTCTTTATGAAAATCAGTAAAAAAATTAAGCACACATAGAACGGAAAACTACTAGACATCATCCTGTCCTTTCAGTTATGTTCCGTGCACAAGGTCCCAATGGCTATCATTCTCCAGAGCATGTTTTGCAAACCATCTAACTAGTATATGACTGCCGAGGCATTTTCCAGGAGTCCTTCTGAGGATGTATATTACAGTCCGTGGTAACTAAATCAGGCCTGCTTGCTGAGCTCTGCCCAGCTCCATGATATGGAACATCACAGAGGCCCCAATATGGCACATCACTTACACATGTGTTTAACTTTAAGCATGTGCTCAGGTGATTTCCTGAATCAGAACCAGGATTGGCTTTACTGTTATCTTCCAACGTATCTTTGCATTTTAAGTTTTGTTCAACACTTTTACTATTAGCCTTCCTTTCATTTAGGAATTAAATTTCCTTACTTGTGTTACATAGACTATTGTAGATATTTCAAAGTGAAGGAGTGCTACAGTCCTAATTTACTTTTTCCCTATTTAAGCTGTTTATTTTCTGCCCTTCATTCACCTTGGAAAGAGGAACTAGATTAGCCAGTTTCTCTTTCCAGGCCTCACGCACAAGCACCATGTGACATTTATATTTATGTGTGTTTTGTAAATCCCTTTGTCCTTAAAAGAACTCCCACACAAAACATGCATTTTGGCCCTAAACTGCACGACATTTGCTCCAATTCTGACCCCATTCATATCAAAGGCAAAACTTCAAATGACTTCAGTAGGAACAGAAGCAGATCCAGTGTCCCTTTAATCCTTCAGAAGTTGGAGTGGGACTTAGGGAGAAATGTTAAAATGTGACTTTCAGTTTCATCCATGTAACCTCATTAAAGTCAGTGAAATTGCACAGGTATAAGAGGGGAGAATTTGGCTCAAAACACTTTACCACACAACTGCTGCTGGAAAAAGGCTGTGAAGATTCACTGGCTTGACAGAGTTAAACAATACCACTAATAGGCGCCCTGTAAGTGGGACAGTTTTGAATGGGGCAAATGAAATGATTGCAGCTCATGTTGGCACTGGCTTAGTTAAGGTTATGTCAGCATTTCCCTTAATAAACTCTCTTCTGGGGGGTTAATAATCATCCTTTCATGTTGCACCAAGCTGAAAACTGGCAAGTAGGCTGAGAATGGAGATACGATTTCATTATTTTTCTACAAAAATATATTTCCACTGGATCAGCCATAAGAAACCAACCAAAAATGTAGAGCAAGTGCAATTTCAGAGGCTTTTTGTGCCAGCAATTCTGAATTACAGTAATATTTCGCTCTTTGTATTTATAAATTTACATATTTTTATATTGGCAATAAAAACATTATGCAATCAAAATTATCTGAAAAATAAAGAAAACAGATGACCGCTGATAGATCACAGTTTATAAAGGAAAAGAACAGAGGAGCACATTAAATTTACCAGAGGAGCACATTAAATTTACCATAAATGAGGGGCTTTATACCACGACAGCAACTGCTAATATAATTCATTTGTCATACAAACTATGTCCATGGGGATGTCCCATAAAATTAATTAGGGCAGAGACAGAGGAAAAACAAATCAAAAACTTCTAAGAACTCCAGCAAATAAGAGGTTTTAGAACCAGCAGCATCCATAAGATCAGTCAAAAGTTCCTCCTCCTTGTCTTGTTCCCGTGAGGCTAGCATTGAGAAATATCTCAGGCTCATCAACGTGACATAAATTATACTGGTTGTCAAGAAGGTACACAGCAATTTTGAAATTTCAAATTTTGCAAGCAGCACAGTCTTTCAAGTGGATTACATTATAAACTGAAAGGAAGAATTTCAGAAATGCAATTCATTAATACACTAGGTGTTAATTTTGTGGAAGTGGTTGGTATGAGCAAAGAGACATCAGCAAAATAAAGCAGAACATGGAACAAAAAAACCCCTAAAACCCAACAATTTAAAAAATTAATCAATGGTGTAATTCCACTGAAGTCAAAACCACTGAATTTTGCCTATCCACAGACTTTAATGGAGTTAAAACATGACTGAGTTTCCCCATGTATGTATCCCATACCACACTGGCTTATTTTAGTGACAAAACATGTTCTATTTTTTCCTCCTGTCAACACAGCAAGCATAGTCAGCAGTTGCCACATGACACACCCACAGAAGTTAACCGATAGGCCAAATATTAGTCTGAACAGCAGGGCACAGGTTTTTGAAAGGAAGGTGCTTAGGAGAAAAAGGATGAAAGAATTGTTTGGGAATTGATTTGCTCAGAGACTCCCTGACATTAATAAGAGTTGTGCAGTTAAAACTTGACTTGGCACTTAAAGAGAATTGAGAGGTTAGTTTTTAGAAATGTGACCATCAAAAACCCTAGTTCTGGACATCCCCGAACTTCAGTGGGCCTTATCACTCCTACCAGATCTAATCCTACCCACCCATCTGTGAACATCTGTGAAATCTGGATCTGAAGTATGGGGGATAGCCCATGTTAGAGTGCAGGCTATGAAGTCCTTCTGTCATAAAATATTTGTGATGGCAAACTTCATAAATGAATAGTGCACTTTTCAGTGCATTTGAGTGTCTTGCCTCAACCATAGGGAGGCTTTGGAAGACAATAACCATATTAACTTGATTTTTCGGTCTGGAAAGCTCAGGATAGCCCAATCACTGTGCAGCTTCACTCTCATTGCCACATTGTTTCGCAATAGATTAGATATTCCACCAAGGATACATATGGGATGGCTGCACAACACTGGACAATGCTTCAAACTCACAGGAAATACTCATCTCTCAAGCACAAAGCAATATGGATAAATATAAATATCATGGGCCAAATACTGCCCTTTCTCATGTCCTCCATAAACCTCAGCAGAGCTATATAGCATGTAAGCAAGCACACAATTTGGTTCTATATATCAAGTTACCCATAATTTCTAGCACTATTGCTCTTTGGGGGACTCACATATAGGAACATGTATAGTAAAAGGTGTAAGCACAAAATGGCCAAGTTAGCAATCTCTTAACTCAGAATTTGATTAGTTTTTGTAGTTTTAGCTCAGAGCTTTAATGTAATTTAAATGCACTGTAGTTGTCTGCATTACATCCATACCACACTGGGTAACTGGGTGTGTGCATGATGGTCTGAGAACAGGATTTTGTTTTAATTTAATTTTGAATTGATATGGTGAATTCTAGTGCACCAGAAACTGAAGCACCGATAGCACTAGTTGGAACTGGGCATTCTGCAAGGCTGACACTATGCAAGATTCCATCACTCAGCTCTGCCAATGCACCTCAGTCCTGAGCTGCAGCTTCCCCTGCTATTCAGTCCTCAGCTATTCACGCAGTTCATAGAACCACAAAATATCAGGGTTGGAAGGGACCTCAGGAGGTCATCTAGTCCAACCCCCTGCTCAAAGCAGGACCAATCCCCAGACAGATTTTTGCCCCAGATCCCTAAATAGCCCCCTCAGGGACTGAACTCCCAACCCTGGGTTTAGCAGGCCAATGCTCAAACTGAGCTAATGCATCTAATCAATCCTGTTCTGCAGCACCCTTTGCTATTTCAGTCCTGTACTTGCCACACAGGTCTGTCAACAAAACTCAGTTTGTTCTACAACTCCCCATGCTATTTCAGAAATGGGCTTTCACTGAGACATGACTGACAATCATGCCAAGTTGCGTGCACTGGGGATGTGAAGCAGACATACAATAGACTAGTCAAAGGACTAGACTCAGACAAAAAACTCTATTTCCTTCTGTCTTAACCTAAATATGAACCCAGGTTTTTTCAGGCAAAAGGCTACTGAATTAGCCTGTGTACCTGATGTATAGGTACAGACAGATACTATAGGTACACAGATGTCAGGCATTCAACCATTCCAACTGGATACCATTAGGAATGTATTGCCAACAGTTTTTCTGGTGTGAATCAACAGGTGGCTTGGCACCAAGATAACTATTTCCTTGTGGTTTTCAACTCTGGTTTCAGGACAGAAAATGAGATGATACCTTTTCAATGCTGCATTTCAAGCCAGCTATATGGAAAGCAATTCCAGCCAATTCTCTCTCTCTCACAACGTAGAGGAAAAGTGCCAGCCACTGCTGCTCTTGCCATCAATCCACAATGCAGGTGTTGGGAAAATCCAAAGAAAAGTGAGAGGAAAAGAAGAAACAATAAAATACACAAATTGAGTTTTGCATACATTACAATCAGAACATATAATTACCCCTTCTACAGAAAATACCATAAAAAGGTAAAAGTACCAGAAAGAAAACAAAAATAAAAAAGTTGCTAGTCTGACAATCAAAGGTTTTCCTGAAACTGACAATTAGAGGGAAAATTTCAAAACAATTTATGCACGAACAATAAAACAACAACAACAAAAAGAACCCAGACTTTATTTAATATGATAGGATACTTTTTTAAAAACACAATATCTTGAGATATTAAAAGAATACACCTATTACAAGAATAGATTTTGCAGTCACCAAACCAAAGTATACACAGAAACATTATACCCCACCCCCACAAGTGTGTGTGTGTGTGTGCGCGTGCGCGCGCATGTATGTGTGTGTTTTCTCAGGAAAAAAAAATTAAAGTAGTTGAAAACAGGCTGGTACAAAAAGTTAACCTGTTCTGAAGGCCAAGAATTAAACCCTTCAATCTGAAGCCTCTTGAAATTTTGGAAGAATTTGGATTCAGATCTAAACTTTAACAGACTGAACTATATAGAATTCCAGCTCCAACCTGCCTTTGTTTTTTGGAGAAGTCTGGATCTGAACTTTATAGCTTGCTCTCTGTCTCTGCCACCTATCTTTGTGCATGTCTTGTTTTCATAAGCCAAACACTAGTGACGTCGATCTACCTCTTCTATGACATGGATGAGACTTTTTAAAAGTTCTCAGCATTACTCTGCTCCAACTGAAGTCTGTGGTAAAACTCCCATTGACTTTAATGGGAACAGAATTTGGCTAATGCTGAGTCCTTTTTAAAATGTCACCCCACACATCTATTTGATTACAACAATCTCCCAGGAACTGGTGTCTGTTACAGAGTGATACATGTAATGCAAAGCTAAGTTGCAAAATGAGCTTTTTGGAACCAAGGGAAAATATTTTATTTCAGAGATATTTTGGAAGAGATGATTGCCAGAGTGCAGCGTACTCCAAAAAAAGAAATCAAGACTAGAAAAAGACTAATCTAAAATGTTTCCTCTGGTAGATTTGGATGTCCATTTATATCACAGAATTCTGTAGTTGGAACCTTTTGAGCAATGATTAGGAAAGAAAAGTCAGCTAAACCATGCCTTTCAGATCAAGGCTTTGAAAAGGAAGCATGTCTCTCCTCTGTGGTAACAAAATGTAGTAGTAACATGTACAAAATCAATATGGCCACCAGCCAACATAATGGGCCCATATTTTTTAGTCCACAAAGTGGGATCATAAAGAGCAGAGAGAAACTTTCCTTGACTGGCAATTATGGAAAATATGATCCTTTAGGAAGCTCCATACACTAGTGTACCTATAGAACATAGCCCTGCATGATTAGGTCATACCAAAGCATCTGCACTAATAGTGATCGAGGAGCCAAGTCAGGGAAGGTAGAATGGACTGGCTGGCAGGTTCTATTCCTGGCTCTGACACTGACCTGCAGCTTGCCCTGGGGCAAAGTCATTTCACCCCCTGTGCCTCTATTTCCCAGCCTGCCCTCTTGTTTATTTAGACTGTAAGTTCTCCAGGGCGACGACTGTCTTTCACTATGTGTTTGTACACTGCCTAACACACTGTGGCCCTGATCTTGGTTGGGACAACATATTGTCAGTTGAATAGTATTATCCATAGGTTAAAAATACCTTCCCGCCATAAAATTAACCACCCCTTTTAAAAATCCAGCTACAGTATTCGATACTAACAGCTCCTGCATAAGCAAAATCCACTACATGCTGAGTGGTCAGTAAGGGTGGCCTCATGATTTGTGTTCCAACCCAAGAGAAGTTAGAGATCAGAAGTGGGGGATCCCATGGTTCCACTGTTAGAGGGGAAGACATGGCCGGCCCACGAGTTGCTGAGGCTGCAAAGGAAAAGCAGGTCTTTGACTTACTTAT
The DNA here is from genome assembly GCF_007399415.2 of Gopherus evgoodei. NCBI lineage: Eukaryota > Metazoa > Chordata > Testudines > Testudinidae > Gopherus > Gopherus evgoodei. Next base: position 206,231,896 of record NC_044322.1, read on the forward strand.
GCTTAAAGCCAGTGTTGTTGAAAATATAGTTCCTTTAACTGTTTCTAAATAATTCATGCTATTAATTTAATATTGTGACTCCTTCTTAGTACTTGGCTCTGTGTATATACTGAAAAGTAACTGGAGATTCTACAGTGTACTGAATGCCTCATACTTGGATTGCATCAAGAGCTGATATCCATATCCATGTGCCCACGTCTGAGGCACACAAACACTGCGTGTATGGAGGATATCAAGGAGGACTTTTGTACACAGCTCCGTATCTAATGGAGTGCCACAGGGGTTGGTCCTGGTGCCGGTTTTGTTCAACATCTTCATTAATGATCTGGATGATGGGATGGATTGCACCCTCAGCAAGTTCGCGGATGACATTAAGTTTGATGGAGAGGTAGATACGCTGGATGGTAGGGAAAGGGTCCAGAGTGACCTAGACAAATTGGAGGATTGGGCCAAAAGAAATCTGATGAGGTTCAACAAGAACAAGTGCAGAGTTCCGCACTTAGGACGGAAGAATCCCATGCACTACTACAGGCTGGGGACCAACTGGCTATGTGGCAGTTCTTTAGAAAAGGAACTGGGGATTACAGTGGGACGAGAAGCTGGATACGAGTCAACAGTGTGCCTTTGTTGCCAAGAAGGCTAACAGCATATTGGGCTGCATTAGTAGGAGCATTGCCGGCAGATTGAGGGAAGTGATTATTCCCCTTTAATTGGCACTGGTGAGGCCACACCTGGAGTATTGCATCCAGTTCCCTCCCCTCTTCCCCCACATACAGAAGGGATGTGACAAATTAGAGAGAGTCCTGCAGAGGGCAATGAAAATCATCAGGGGGCTGGGCACATGATTTACAAGGAGAGGCTGAGGGAACTGAGCTTGTTTAGTCTGCAGAAGGGAAGAGTGAGGGGGGATTTAATAGCAGCCTTCAACTACTTGAAGGAGGGTTTCAAAGAGGATGGAGCTAAGCTGTTCTCAAGTGGTGGCAGATGACAGAACAAGATGCAATCGTCTCAATTTGCAGTGAGGGAGGTCTAGGTTGGATATTAGGAAAAACTATATCACTAGGAGGGTGGTGAAGCACTGGAATGGGTTACCTAGGGAGGTGGTAGAATCTCCATCTTTAGAGATTTTTAAGGCCCGGCTTGACAAACCCCTGGCTGGATGATTTAGTTGGGGTTAGTCCTGCTTTGAGAAGAGGATTGGACTAGATGACTTCCTGAGGTCTCTTCCAACCCTAATCTTCTATGACATACTAATCTATCTACGGCACATAGACATTAGATGTTTGGAACATCTTTAAGAGCAGTAAAAGGAATGCAGAGTTCTCTTCCCACTCGTACCAACATTATCCTGCCACTGCTGCTACTCCTAATGTTTTTTGGCAAACTCCCAATTTTCAGTCTTACTGTTTGCTTGAGAGAAGCACTCAGAGGAGACTGTGGTTGTCTTGCTCTTGGAGCAAAAACACACCAACTTGTATCTCAAGATAATGGTTCAGGGGTAAACGGAGATCGAAGGAACAGGAATGATGGCTGTATGCCTACACTGCAATTAGACTGTCTCGGGGTCATGGGGCTCTAGCTAAGGGGCTATTTTAGTGATATAGATGTTCGGGCCTGGGCTGCAGCCCAAGCTCTGGGACCCTTACACCTCACAGGGTCCTAGAGCCCAGGCTTCACACTAAGCCCAAATGTCTATACCACAATTAACAGCCCCTTGCCCCAAGCCCTGCAAACCTAAGTCAGCTGGCATGGGCCACTCATGGGTTTTTAACTGCAATATAGATGTACCCAAGGGGTATGAGAGCTCCCCGCTGACTAACCCACACAGGTCATTGCTGTTGGCATAAGAGGAAGATGAGTACTATATCCAAGGCCAGCAGAAGGAAATGGATTAGGGTGTAATAGGTAATCCCAGAACTACATGATTCAGGTTCTAATTTAGGCCAACCGTTTGTTGGGGCCAGCTGCAGGGAGTGCAAACACACATTCAGGTGCCCTAGGAATGGGGGCAACCACCATCAATAAACAGCAGTTCCATGCAGTTCTCCAGCACAGTGAGTATAATGACAGCATTTTCTTAAGTATGTCATTGGCTGTGAGAGCACAAGACCCTGTTTTACTGATCCTCTACCACTGCAGTGGCACTTTTTGCCTCAGAGATGTCAACAGGTTTTATGGGAAATCACATAGCGTTATGGTTAAATAGGCCTATTTTCAATCACATGCCTGAAAGGCCTTTAGACACTCCTTCCACTGATTTGTTTACTTTAAAAAATAGTGAGTGCCGAGAGCATAGGATCCTGTTCTACAAAGAGATGGGCATGAGCTGCTAAGTTTGAATCCAGAACCAAATCTGAATTTCCCTAGAGCCTGGGATTGTTCTGATCCATAGTTTTGAACTGACCTGGCATAGAGATACAGGACAACAGAGAAATTCGGTACGAGATCTGAATCTCCTCAATATTCAGGGTGCTTGGTACAGCTGAGTGCATAATCCGCAATAAATTAAATATTTGAGAAATTTTACATTTTGTTTCTACTTCACAGAATGGTCAGCAAAAAGATGGTGAAATTGTCTCTCTGTTATACTAAATTATTTGTGATTTTCTTCAGTGAAGGAAGTCTGCGGATTGTTCAAATTGTGAATTGCAACTTGTTCTGCATTGGCATGTCATGTGGTATTGGCTTGAGTCTCTAATTGAGTGATTTACAAAACCAACCAACCAATCTCCCAAAAAAGCTAATTGAGAATTGCATAATGTATTGTTAAAATTAACAGCACACGCTAACTGACAGAGAATGAACTGCAAACATAATTCAAAATTCATTTTTGGTGAATAGATGGGCATTTGAATGAAAAATGTTTTAACTACAAAAGCTTGAGCATGCAATTCTTCATGGAAAGTGAACAAAATCATATTAAAATTCCTTTTCAGATGTGAATGAATATCAACTAACTTCCTCCTTTCACACTATGGTGTCAGTTCAAGTGTTTGGATCTGGGTTTTGCTTCAGAACTCTAATTCTACCATTATCTGGGACCTAGCAAATAGTGCCGTGCAGGCAGGACAGAAGAAACAGTGAGTAACAAGATAAGGTGAACGCCTCCATCCACAGATTTATCACAAGGGGGTTGGGGTGAGTAAGATAGAAGGAAAGGAGGGAGGAAGCCGAAGGTTCAGAGCGGACTACTGCTTTGGCCAGAAATGTCAGAGTACTCCAGAGGTAATGACAGGACAGAGAGAAACATAGAAGAGGAAATGGTTTGTAAACTTGTAACTGTCCACTATGCAGAAAGCTAGTCTTACTACATCAGAGAGGAATCGAGAGGGTTGGAGAGAATGGGGATGAGCCTCATCTCCTTCATTTTATTCATTGCTCCCTGCTTGACGGTCCATCTGCCTCTGGTCTACTGGGTCAAGGTTTGGCATTAGTGCTTTTTAAAATTATGATTTTAAAAACTGAACTGAGGAAAATGAATGCTGAAGAATTCTGCATATGCTAGAGAGTCTGTTTCTAATCTTCAAAGTCCTTAATCGGTTAACAGACTGACTATCCTAGAGGCTGCCCTCTCCACCTGCAATTCACCAAGACAGCTAAGCTCAAAGGGAGAAATTATTCTCATTACTGAAAAACCACACGAGGCCCAATCCACCTGGGCTTGAGTCGAGCCAAGGAATTGTGCAGGCACTGAACACTGGGGCGAATATCTCCCAAAAGGAGCACTGTGGCTGACGAATCCCTGGATGAAGCTCTTGGTAGTGAGTGTCAATGCAATTCATATAACAGTTTCCTCTCCTTTGCAGAAAGCATCAGAATGTGTACTAAACGGAGCACATTCAGCGCATGATGCAAACCCCATCTTTTTGCACAAGTCTTCCCCAACAATGAAGGCTTAAGAATGTCCTGGTTTCATTTCTCATGGACAAATGTCGATGGGAAAAAATTAAGTAACAGTGACTGAAGCAAGGAGTACAGAATAATTTACAGATAAATTAAGATGACACTTAATTTTGTACATACCATGGTGATACTGACAGTATCAAAACATACTGCACATAGAGAAGCTAGAGAAAGATACTATGGTGATGGGAGCATTAGAAATATCTAAGATAGAGAGATGGTTCATCACCCCCTTGATAATGTCAGCAATACACAGCTAACTAGTCACTGTGATTTTGAACTGGAACTAGGGGAAATCTCAGTCAGGGTGGGACTGATCATGCAGGAAACACTAAATCGTCATTTTTGATGTGGAGCACGGGAAATGCCACCACCAGAGAGAAAAAGGAATTTAAGCATCAGCAGTTCAGTCTCCTGGGAGAAACCTGTATTTGTTCACTTGCCTGCTTATTTTTTTGGGAGGGGACAGAGCGGTAAGAGAGGAGGAAGACATCTTTCCTATGGCAGCAAGGAACACTGAAAGTGTCTGCATTTCAAACTTTGCTAAGAATGTCTCTTTTGTTCCTTCTCCTGCTTTGTTTCCCTTTAATGATAGCTTTGCTGTAAATCCCATTTGTGAGTAGCTCTGATAAATGCAAATTTTAACTTGTAAGCAATACTTTTCAAAATACTACTACATTTGAAAATGAAAATATAAGAGCCTGAGGCATAAGATCTTCCCCACTCTACTCAACTCTCCAGTGTACAGTACTGCATGCTATTATTATTGTTGAATAGCATGTCGGGTTCTTGGCACTGTACACACCTACTGTACAGGGATATACAGCCTGTGCCCCAAGGAACTACCATACGAGGTGGGACAGAGCAAAGGGTATCGCACCAGCAATAGCTGCTGGAGGCAATTTGTCTGTGAAGCTCAGGACAGCAGAATGGCTCCTGGAACACTAGGGAAGTCCACAGAGGTGTTGAAGAAGGATGATGTCATAGCTGAGCCCTTAATGCACCAACCATAATCTCTCTTTATCACTTTGTGCTCAGGCATTTCAAGTACTAAAATTCTGGTAGTGTTTCACACAGAAAGGTTTCCTGTATTCTTTTCCACACACCTGCACCTCACACAGTCCGAGTTTGGCTGTATAATTAATATAGGCATGCAACAGCATTCTATCACATACCAGAGTGTGTAACCATCAAAGCAGTATGGCCTAATGGCTAGGGCACTGGTCTGGCAGTCAGGAGGCCTCAGTTTTGTTCCTGGCTCTGCTATGTGCCCATGGGCAACACACTTCATCTCTCTGTGCCTCTATTTGCCCTCCCATCCGGTGTCTGTCCTATCTTCTTAGACTGTAAGCTCTTCAGGACAGGGTCTTCCTATGTGTCTGTACAGTGCCTACCCTAACAGGACCATGATCTCAGCTGAAGCCTCTAGTGTCTACTGCAATACAAATAATAATCAATGGTTGTTCAATCTTAAAGTAGGGGCAATAGGTTGGTTTTCCCATGATTGTCAAAGATACAAAACTAATGGTCTCATTAATTTATTACAATAAAACTAAAATGTAAACTTCTTGTTTCTACCTCTTCTAGCCCAGTTTTAAAAGGTAAAAAACAAGTGGCCAGCATGGTCTTGTAGCGTGGCAAGGCAGATCCCAAGATACTCAGCACTATTGGGCCCCTGCTTCCAAGGACCAACCCCATTTGCCCTCCCAGCAACAGAGAAGTACCTGAATTAAAAGAAGAAGAACTCCTTAACAGAATGCTAACAGGTGTATTCCCAATTCTCTGCACAGGGCAGAAGCCAGGAAACCCTCATTAGTGTTAATGGGAAGCACATGGCTAAATTGCAGCCCATTCAGTTACCAATATGAGCCTAAGGCATGTCTCTAAAGCACTACAGACAGTCTGTGTGATTGAAGGAAAGAGACCTCTTTGTACTTGTTTTGCAGTCCCCATGGATCTCAGGATCCCTACTGGTTTCATGGAAAGAAAAAAAAAGTCCTTAGAACTGGATAGAAAATAAACAATGCAAGAATAGAAAATGAAGCAACACCACAAACTTTTCACCTGCAACACATAGCACTGAGGGCTGGGCCAAGGGAATTTTCAGAGCATAAATGCCTGTCACCGGCAGTAAGTTTAGTCATGTTTTTAACAGTGCTGAAAATGTGCCCCATTACATGTTGAGATGAAGCTCCCTGGGTACAAAAGGATTGTTATTCTAAGCTCCTGTGTTATTTCTCAGAGACAATAAGGCAGAATAAAGCATAGACAGAGAGAACAGTACAGACAATTCCTCTAACAACCCATATGCTGGACACTTCTACTGGCATAGGCCTGATCCTGCATACTTCACTCACCTAAAACTTTCACTGAAGTTTTAAACCCACCCTACTTGTATTTTCCTCTGGCTGCTACTCCATAATTGGCAAATGCATATTACTGCTGCTCAATAATAGGAGACACAACTCACCCTTCCGAATCTCCATTCCCCAGAGGCTGAGTCTCACCCCCAACCACCTGCTAGTGGACTGTTACAAGTTTACAAACCACGCTGATCACTGGCAATGTGATCATATCACATCCAGGGTTTTCATTCACAGTGAACAAACCCCTTAAGACAAGAGTTCCCCCACCCATCCAACCCTCCCATGCTTAAGCTAAAAGAGCAATTATTATAATTCAAAATAAAGCTTTTTTCTACTAGCTGCCTATACTTATTGGCCATTGCTGCTGCCTTGCCAGTAGCACCACCAGTGTCCACAGAGCTCCTAAGCCTCTTTATTTCCCCTCTGCTGCTTGCCTGCCTGAAGCAGTGTTATCAGGTGGCTAATTACCTTTGCAGATCTATTCAAAAGCCTTCTAGGGTGTATCAGGATTGTTTTAGGCAAGTGAAAAAAAAATAAACAGGTTCAGGTGTTCTGGGGATAAAACAGAAAGTTGGGCTTCCATGAAATTCTGGCCGGAGGAAGAAAATAGTACATGGGTGAGTGTCTTAGGAACAATGCTGAGATGATGGGAGTAACATTTGGAAGTGGGTTATTAGTTACTCCTGGTGCTGGCTCACTCTCACAAGCTCATCACAGCAGAGTGACAGATTGTCATGTAGAGTCTTTCATAGTGTAACTGGAGGAGGATTGGAAGTTCAGTGAAGGGTGTTTTGGGATGTTACTTGAGGGGTTGCAGAGGTTATGGGTTCTAGTCGTCACTGGAAGGAGTGACGTGATTTCAGGTTAGGGAGTGCTGGCTGCTCTTACTGGAGGATGAACTAGGGGTTATTAGAGGTGATTTGGGGGTACGAAAAGGAGGTGAGTTCCAGGTGGAATGACTCATTCCCCTCCTACTCACCATCCGACCTTGAAGGGAAAACTGCAGCAAGAAGCCAAAGACACTCCAGCAGGTAGGGGCTGATGCAGCAAAGCAGAGCCATATGGTCAGGTAGAGAACTTGTAGAGTGTTGACTGGACTTTCTCTGAATTGTCCTGATTGGTTGTTTGCTCTAATCCCTCCCCACAGTCTCTTCACTCCACACCTGCTCCCTTACTATCTTGCCCCCCACCCCATTCTCCTCACTCATCCACCTTCCCTTTTTTCTCATTTAGCTCATCTCCTTTGAAGTACCCACTTCCAAAAACAACAACTGTGGCACTAAAGTGAAGTTTGCAGCATCATATAGTTCACTCTGCTTGTGTGTTATACCTCACCCCCCACCCCCACCCCCGGCGTCTGTCTGGTCTACTTAGATTGTAAACTCTGATGCAAGGATTATCTCCTAGTGGTTTTGTACAATGCTCAGCAAAATGGGGTTTCACTTTTGGTTGACCCTTAGGGTCATGTAAGAAACATGATTAATAATAACAGCCATTGAAGGGTCTTTGCCTGCTCATAGTGCACCAGCAAAACAAAGGGCGGGGAATGGAGAATACATGCAATAGAATAGATGTTTATGAATCAGAGTGAATTTGTTGTATTTCTCACCCATGCCAAAAATACATTTAAAAATAATGGACCATATTCTGCTCTCCTGGTGCTTCTCCACTGTCAATAGGGTTACACAGGTAACTGGCAGCATACAGCTTGAGCTTCAAATCCGTTTTATGAAGTGTGGGGGAGGCAAGGAGAGAGGAGGGGAAGGTGTGGATTCTGAACCTGCTCCTATGGGTTTGATTTTGAGGGTGATTCAAATTCAGAAATGGCCCATTTTCCAGTTCCAGTTTGGAGCTAGCTGAAATCTTGCCACAGCAGCAGTTCTCATGAGTTTTTTGTCCAAGATTTTCACTATTTTGAGCTGAACTCCCACAAGATTTTTGGCACCATGAAATCTAAATCCAAACTATTTCCAATTCATCCAGCGCAGATTCCACTGTAAGCCTAATTTTGTTCTGAATCCAAACAGTTTTGACTACAGCTAGGTGTAAATTTTCTGGAGCAGCTTTTTTTTTTTTTTTTTTTTTAAATGCATTTGTTGAAACAAACTTTTTCATGGAAACATACAGGTTTGAGGAAACTGTTTTTGAGACAGGGTGCTCAAGTCCAGGATTGAATTTCTGGTTGAAAGCAGAGAACGAGAGTTGGAGAGGACCCTGGCCCTGCTCTGCCTAACTGGGAGCAAGGACAACTCAGGATGTGAGTTTCTCACATTGCAGATGAGGATCCCGATTACTTGACTAGACAGTTACTCTCTCTCATGTGGGAGTGGGTCCTCTTTACGCCTATAATTAAATATTCACTGAGGAAACAGCAAGAGGATTACCGGATAATCCGGTGGTTAGGGCACTCACCTGGGATGCAGGAGACTAGGGTCTAAATCCCTGCTCTGTCTGATTCACTGAATATGGAATGAAAACAATTCCAAAAACTCAAAATTTCTCTCAAAACAGAATTTTTGTTTTTGAGCCAGCCCTAGCCTCAACCCATTTCCACTGTTACACACAGCGTGCCATAACACCACCTTTGACCTCCAGTTTTACAATAGCTTCTTTGCAGGATACATATTTGTGTGTAAATATATGAGCTACATCAGACAAAGAAAGAGGAGAAGCCCGAAAGGAGGGGAGTGGGGAGGTAAGATACCTACCAAGCGGTTTGTCTCTAAAGTGTTGCCAGTCGTGAAAGGACTTGATGTGCTAATATCCGTTCATTCAGACTCTTACAGACATGCTAAGAGCGTGACGGCTGGCAGGCGCTGCATTTAAGTGCTGTTACTGAGGCCCCCAAATATTGACAGAGTGCCAGATTCTAAGAAACTATTGATGTATGCAGCCGGCCGCTGCTCCAGACACCTCTCAGACAGAGTCTTTAAATGTCACAGATTAATGAATTTTCATGAAATGGAGAGTGAGAAAAAGAATTTAAAAAAAAAATCTCACAGCAACCACATTAAAGCAACTTTTATCCCAACACAAAACTCTGTTCCAAAGGGTAGAAATCACTATTAGATGGTATAGGATCATTATAGTTAGAGAGGGTGTAGGAAGGAAAAACCCACAGATCTATTAGATTGGTGTTTCTAACCTTTTTGATACCAGCGACCAGCTTTACTGCCTTCCTAAACTATGTGAGGAAGATCGCAGGGTCCAGCACTGGTCCACGGACCAATCGTTGAGAAACACTGTATTAGATCATTCCATACATCCTTAATGCAAAGGCAGGATTTGAGGTGATGATGGTTTTGCAAAACCATAACCAGGGATCACACAGATCTGGGTCTCCCTTTATTGAAACCCACTAAGGAGTAGGTTCAGTTAAACAGTTCCCATTTTGGGTGCAAAAGGGCTTAAACTGCAAAATCTGCATCTGGGTTTCAGACAGCCCTAAATTCAGGGCATTGTTAGAGAAAGTTTTGGTTGAAACCCCTGTTTACTATAGGTACTATGCTAGATCTTAACGGAGAAGCTGTATAAAGTTATCTGACTATATGAAATGTCATGTGATAACAAATATGGTGATTATTTTTCTTTCTGCATTTATACCTGTGAAGTTGAATACGAATGAAAGAATTTCAAACACCATTAAAATGTAATAATGCAAAATGCAGTCAGCACATAAATCACAACTCTATGTACGAGACATCATTTTAAAGAAGGGGAAAGTGAGAGGATAATACACACAAAGGTAAAAATGGGCCATTTATAAGCAAACTACACTAAAAATACTGCTTTAAGGAGCCCTTCTATGCATAGTACGTTGGAGTCACGGATCCAGATGCTACTTGTTCCATTGTTTACAGAAGCACAGATGTTAATTCCTATCAGGCTGAATTGCCCTCATGTCCCCCCCCACAAAGCTTTCCTTGCAGATTTCTATTGAACGTGGTGACACCTAGTGGGGTATGGGAAGAGATGTTCAGCTATGGGCTAGCTTCTTCCCTCCCTCAACCCGTTTGCAGGGTCACTTGATAAGACTTGCACAAGAAATGAGGTGCTGCCCAGGCCAGAATCACCAGGATTTAAACTGAGGTCCTGAGAAGCTGAGAGTGTATTTCCAAAGCAACTGAAGCTCTGTATTAAAAATCACCCATCTGTGAAGGGCAGTCTTCCATCACCCTGATGTGCTGTGTCACTAAAATTAACTATATCATACACACTGGGGGTGGGGGTAGGGTAGGCTTAGTCACACATGCAACAAGCTGGGTAGCTGGGTATGATTTACACCCAGGCCCAGAAAGTGGACAGTATCCTAGACTGGAGATTTGTCCCTTCTGTGAAGAGAGAGAGTAAGCAAGCAAGCTAGCAAGTAGCAATACATAAGCTTCATTAACACAACAAGACCCGATAGTTCCCCAGTTCCATTTTCAACTATGGGAAAAGATAACTCTCTGCCAACATCCTCTCTCTCTTGGCCACCTACAAGTTCATTTTAAGAAGAGGAAAATATGCAAATGAGATTCTGTTGTCATATCATCTTGTCAGTCAGGTTATTTGTGACTTACTTTCCCCCGCACATACACACACTATACTGGGCACTAACATGAAAAGACTGGCACATCCTGTTGCCAAAGCAAAATACGCCTCTACCTCGATATAATGCGACCTGATATAACACGAATTCAGATATAAGGCGGTAAAGCAGTGCTCTGTGCGGGCAGGGCTTTGCACTCTGGTGGATCAAAGCAAGTTTGATATAATGTGGTTTCACCTATAATGCAGTAAGATTTTTTGGCTCCCGAGGACAGCGCTATATTGAGGTAGAGGTGTATTTTAGTTTTAAACCACAAAGCTCTTTTGATAAGTCAGATGGAAATTGGTTTATGATCTTTCTCATATTGAACTCTATGACTACTGGCATCAAAGCCTCACTTGTAAGTAGCACGGTGGCCCTTGGAAGTCCTTCCGCACTTAAGAACAGTTTGTTTGCAGCCTTAACACCTCAGTTCTGCAGCCTGCACTCCTAAGTACCTCTCAGCTACTGTTGTACTGATTCAAGTAAATTTCCTTGGAATGGTGTCCAACTCTTTACCACAGTCCAGGCATCCATTCTCATCATCCATTCCAAAAGGAGGCATTTAAACCACTTACTGCCATCTACTGAAGCTGGTTAGATTTCAAACAGGAACTGGTGAAGTTGCACATGGAGATTTCAAAATTGTGGGGTGGGGAGGCTGCAGCACCTTACAGCAGCCACATACCAATGTACTGACCTCCTCCCCAACACTGGCAGTCAGCAAGGTTTAAACCAGGATCTTCTGCAGTGCTTCACAAACTTCAGCTGCTTGAGCTAAAGACTAAATCCAGGAGCTGGGATGAGTAACAGGCAGTCATGGAGAGGCAATGTGTCCAGGTGTTCCTCTTTAAATACTTCATTAAAGACAAATTTAATACAGATTTTTCACAAGGGATCCATTTAACACATGGTTGGAAATTGAGCCCTGATAGAATATACTTCAATATTCTTTCATTAGGGCTTTTCAGTGGTTGGTTGAACTATCTTGTGTGTGTGTGTGTGTGTGTGTGTGTGTGTGTGTGTGTGTGTGTGTGTGTGTGTGTGTGTGTGTGTGTGTGTGTGTGTCTCTCCCACAGGAACTGCTGTACTGGATCAGACCAGTGGTCCACCAGACCAGTATCCTGTCTCCAGCAGTGGCCAGCAACAGATGCTTCAGAGCAAGGTGCAAGAGACCTCGTAGTAGGCAGATATGCCCCATGACAGTTTCATCCTACTCCCTAACAGAGACTGGCTTCCAGTCTGAAGCAGGAAGTTTAATATACCCTCTAGAATTTGGTAGCATTAACTATTGTAACTCTAGGTATTCTTGTTATTCAAAGAGATGTTTAATTCCTTTCTGACTCTTGCTCACTCACTCACTCTCAATCAGTTGCACTGAAATGTATTTTCCCTGAACTCTGCTCAGTCTGAGGCTGCATAACAGACAGCACAGCACACTTCATTCCCAAGCCTGTGCTGCGAAATGACAGGCCTATCACAAAGCCCAGTCTGTGATGATCTCTGTCATCACCAAAACGCTGAATGTACCACTGGGCAATGCAAGCTTTGTCTCCTAAGTGATGGAGTTGTACAGGTTTGGGTTTCAGATAGAGCTGTTTGTAACAAACATCCATGGGAAGTTTGTCTGCATCGTCAGGGGAACATCATAACGTGGGGTTAAAGGGATTTTAAGAAGGAAAAGAACTGGAGGTGAAGATGTCAGAAAAGGGTGATTGGTGCAACTTCTTAACTCACTTCAGAAACAGTGTATGGTTTTTCAATGAGTTTTTGGCATTTTGATCAATTTAGGGCTGGAATAAGTCTTGTGACTTATCCAAGCTCGTGCAAAGAATCAGTGGCATATCCTCGTATTGATCCCAATATCATGCCAGGTCCCAGTCTTTTCTTACAAACCCTTAGATGAGTTCTTGTTAAATGTTGCTGCTGTTTTCTCTGAATAACAGTGCTAAAATCAGTCCTCTCTTCTCCATCTCTACTGCTAAAATGCTGCATCAGCAGAATTGCATCAGGGTCCTAGGACAGGGATAGCAGAGCCTGCTGCTTGTCAGGATTGAGATGCATTGGTGGAGCTGTGTGGAGCCAAAGTGTAGCATGGGGTGCAGCTCGTCAGGCTATGCACATAAAACAATCAGTGCAGGAAGTGGCAGGAAAGAGGATTACCGAATCATTGAATGTAATGACCACTGAGGTCTCTAATTTTTAACCCCTTCACCTAGTTTAGGATTATCCCATGAGCTATTCCTGCCTAGCTAGCTATCTCTTTTGTTGTCTCTGTATCTCTCCCATCAATGAATTCATTCTCTGTAATCAGCTCTGATTAGAGTTATTTAATATCAATCTTTTTTCTTTTCCTCCTCCCTGCTTTTTTTTTTTGCTATAGAAAGATCTCAATCAACCCCTGCTTGTTAAAAGTTGCACTCCTCCTGCTGACTTACCGCTCTCTTAATCAAAAGGGCAGGAAGAAGCAGTTGGGATTCATTCTTCTTCTTCTTTTTTTTTAACCACACAAATGTCAACTTCCTAAAAGGATGTTTGGCATAGCCGAGTTCAGTCATGTAATGTACAAAGTGGGCATGATCAAAAGGTTGCAGGGCTGCCCACTGCTAAAGAAGAGGGAAAAAAAGGAACCTGGGATCTCTTCTGAAGTGTTAGAGAACACATGAGCCAACTGTCATCACTAGAAACACTGTTCCTAGTAACAGTAGAGACAGGCCTGAGACACACAATGTAGGTCCAGGTCCCAATAACAGCTAAATCTGGGGGTGTTCTAATCCAGCTTTTCCAGACTGAATAAAAATGGGGCTCTAGGTAGCTATGGTACTGTCGGGGGTTGTTTTTGTTTTCTCTGTACTGTACCTTTACAGTTGTAAGAACTCTGCCTGTGTGGAGAGAGAGCAGTTGTTCTGTTCTCAGCGTTGCTGCAGCTTTCTCTCTCAGACACACACACACCCACCGACCCCTATCAATGGGTTTTATATTGCCACTCATCATTGCACTGCTTTTGTTTCTCCTTGTTATTGTTTTCCTTTATCTAACAGTCATTTTGAACTGAGAGTTTATCAATGGTTTACTTTCTGGTGATGGAATCATAAAAGAAGTAGACTGGATGTCGAGGTATTTTTCTTCAGATATTTCGTTTTATCATTTTTCTCCCCACAGTTCTTTTAAAATGATTCCTTGGAAGCTTTAAGTGAAAATAGTTTCCCTATTGAAATTTTTAATTGATATATTTTAAACAATAGCGGTGTTAATTTTGTGCTGGCAAAAGGCATTGGACTGACAGCCTTAGAGAATGAAGCTTTTATAGCCACAAGTTACACACAGTGCCAGTGCAAACTTCCTTGTGCTGCTTTGTCACTGGGCACAGTTACATAGACCATATCTTGGGAAGATGGCATAGATCAGCCTCCTTGGCCCTTCAATCCTTGATTTCTTTGCTGAGAATGCCCATGAGTTTGTGTCAACTGTGGCGTGGACACCTGTTGACTGGGAAGTAGATTGAGACCTACCAAACTCATTTCACAAGGCCACCAAACAGGAACAACTTTTTTGGTCACTGCCAGGGTGGTAGTGCTGGTTATGAACATCTCTGAAAATGGAAGAAGTCTGTTTCCCATGACAGATCTCCTGAACTTTTCTTTCAAGTGCCATCTCATGTCAAACTGGTTTGTTATTGTAGGGTTGCTCACAAGAGCTGGGCTGCAGGCATTCATTTATATCTCCTCCTTTCTGATGCAATGTTCCTGCTGTTTCGCCCACACCATTTTTGCTCCATTTTGCTCTGCTTCTTATGACAATTTTCACACCTTTCTGCAGAAGTTCAGCAGTAGAGACCACTTCAACTGTCCCACGGGCTTCAACCAGATTCTGAGCTCTCAGTGGCCTTCTAGAAACACTGGTGGTCAGAATAGTTTGTGCTAACCCATCAGTGAGCCTGGATTCAGTTTACCAGCTAGAAGAAAAATCAGACAGTAGACAGGAGCTCTCTGTCAATCTCCATTTAGTACAAAAATCTTAATTATAGATAGATTTCAGTCCCAGAACAGTAGCCAGGAGCCTGTGATTAATTCCCCCAATAGCAAAGTGTGTGAATAATAATCAGAATTTGGAATCCGTTCCCAAAGGGAAGAGTCTCTGAACTGTATGTTACAGGGATTTGGGATACGTTCCCAGAGGAGAAAATATCTGCTGGGGAACTGGTAGAATGGGATTGATGTCCGGATAATAGAATATTTGAACAGCAATACTCAAACCTCTAATGAAGAGAGGATGGACACTACCATTTATATTGTTTAGAAGTCTCTCTGTTTCAGCAGACGGATGACGAGAAAGCATGAAAAGTTATGCTAGCCATAAACAAGTCACTTTGGGAAAGGCAGTGTTGCTTAATGGATAGAGCCGTAGACTGGGAAACAGGAGAGTGAGGTTCTATTCCTGCCTCTAACACTGGCCTGCTGAGTGACCATGGCTAAATCATTTCAATTCTCCATGCCTCAGTTTCCCCATCTCTTATTAAAAAGGATGATGATACTTATCTCCTTTGTCAAGTGCGGTGAGACCCACAGATGAAAAATTCTATGTAAGAGCTATACGTTGTTATATATTTGCTTATTTTACATGGGAGAAAATATTAATCTGAAATAGTACTTTGTTTAATAATTAAATGGTGTGCAAAGCAAAAGTGATTCTTGTTCTCAAGGAAATGCCAAAATGGCAGTGGGAGGGGCAAACAACACGACCCTGAACATATCCTCGGGAGAAAAACATCTTTTGTAAAGTTCCTCACAATGTATTGAAATGACTAATTATTTGCCGAGAACAAAGACAACAAGGGGGCTCTGCAAATTTCCTTTTTCTTTTAGTTTCTGTAATATACGGTTTTCTGTTTTCCTCACAAGTTGGTGACTAATTTTAATGACCATGAGTCGCACCTGAAGCTCCACCTGATAAGACAAATCTACCTTTGCATTTTATGGTATATCATATCCTATAGCAAGCTTCAGGCTGCAGCTGTTCACTGCAAGGGTCAGATAGGAATTAGTGTACATGCCAGAGTTTCAGTATTGCACAACTGGCTCCCTGCACTACAGAAGAGAGAACACCTTCCCCTGAAACGCCCAGTATTGGTTGCTTCAGAGGTAGAATCCAGATTAGAAAGACTGACAGTCTGCTCCAGTAGGGTAAATACTGTGTTCCTAATGGAACTGTTAAGCCTTCAAAAATATTTCAAAACATGTTTTAAACTTCCCAACTTGCAGACGACCCCTTTAACTTAACAAATGTTTGATGCAGTGAAAGCACACAAGCCAGCTGGGGTTTCCTACTAGTCTGCACGCCCGCCCCCAAGTCACTCTGATCCATAACTGTCCCAGGATCAATTCCTAATTCTCCAAAAAATATAAAATCTGCTGCCTCTGACAGAAGCCATTAACCATAAACTGCTATTGCTTTCAATTTACTAGTAAGCCCATCTTCTTGTTCAAATCTCTAATTTTCCACAGTGACAGAGCAGTTCTCTATACATCACTCAGCTCCACTGGCTTCCTAGATATGCTCAGAATTCAAAAATACAGTCAAGCCCATTCAGCCTGTTGCTCACTAAAACGTGTCTCTTCTACTGATTTTAGAAGACCTGAATTTGCCTTTTCCCCTGTCAAAGGTGCATCTCCTTCTCCACTAAGAAAACAGATCAAAATGTAACCAGTCATTCAGCTTTCTCTTGCACCCATATACTGCCCCTACAGAAGAGGGTACATGTTATGGAATAACAAGGTATCACTGAACAGAATAAAAATACTAATCTTAATACAGTGAAAACAGCAATAGCATTGCCCAACCCAACCAGCATTTCAGAATGGAGACTCCAATAAGGATGGAAAGGAAATGTTCACACTACTTATTCTCAGGCTTGGTCTACACTACGCGTTTATACCGATTTTAGCAGCATTAAACCGATTTAACATTGCACCTGTCCACACAACGAAGCTCTTTATATCGATATAAAGGGCTCTTTAAAACGGTTTCTGTACTCCTCCCCGACGAGAGAAGTAGCGCCGAAATGGGTATTACCATATCGGATTAGGGTTAGTGTGGCCGCAAATCGACGGTATTGGCCTCCAGGTGGTATCCCACAGTGCACCACAGTGACCGCTCTGGAAAGCAATCTGAACTCGGGTGCACTAGCCAAGTAGACAAGAAGAGCCCCGTGAACTTTTGAATTGCATTTCCTGTTTGCCCAACGTTGAGCTCTGACCAGCACGGGTGGCGATGCAGTCCCAAATCCAAAAAGAGAACCAGCATGGACCGTATGGGAGATATTGGATCTGATCGCTGTATGGGGAGACAAATCTGTTCTATCAGAGCTCCGTTACAGAAGACGAAATGCCAAAGCATTTGAAAAAAATCTCCAGGCTATGATACAGATTCCACAGCACAGTGCTGTGTGACAAGCGTAACGGAAAGCCAAAG
The DNA here is from genome assembly GCF_007399415.2 of Gopherus evgoodei. Classification (NCBI taxonomy): domain Eukaryota; kingdom Metazoa; phylum Chordata; order Testudines; family Testudinidae; genus Gopherus; species Gopherus evgoodei. Next base: position 206,249,206 of record NC_044322.1, read on the forward strand.
AATCAAATGGACGCTCATGGAAGAAGAGAATGGGGACTGAGGACTCCAGCTATCTCACAGTCCACAGCAGTCTCTGAAAAGCATTTGCATTCTTGGCTGAGCTCCCAATGCCTGTAGGATCAAACACATCGTGCGGGGTGGTTCAGGGTATATCTCATCAATTTACTCCCCCTCCCGCCCCATGAAAGAAAAGGGAAAAAAATCGTTTCTTGACTTTTTTCAATGTCACTGTATGTCTACTGCATGCTGGTAGCCGTCCTCGTCATCAGCCCGTGAGTGCTCCTGGCTGGCCTCAGGTGAGGTCGGCCGGGGGCGCCTGGGTAAAAATAGGAATGACTCCCGGTTATTACTGGCAGATGGTACAGAACGGCTGGTAACAGTCCTCATCATAGCAACAGGGGGCTGAACTCCATCAGCCCCCCCCCTTTCATATCTATAGAAAAGATTCTGTATTGCCTGGACTATCATAGCAGCGGGATGCTGCGCTCCTCTCCCCTCCACCGTTTAATGTCCTGCCTGGACTATCATAGCAGCTGAAGGCTGCCTCCCTCACATTTTATCTCACTAAGAAGTCAGTGTTTCTTATTCCTGCATTCTTTATTACTTCATCACACAAATGGGGGGACCCTGCAACGGTAGCCCAGAAGGGCTGGGGGAAGAGGGAAGCAACGGGTGGGGTTGTTGCAGGGACACCCCCTAGAATGGCATGCAGCTCATCATTTCTGTGGGATCTGACACGGAGCAGCTGTGCTCTCTGGTTCTCTGATACACTGGTTCTCTAGTACACTTACCCCATATTCTAGACAGGATTGATTCTATTTTTAGATACAACATAAAGGAGGGAATGACCCGGGGGTCATTCCCTTTTTTGTCTTTGCGCTCCCGGCCGACCTCAGCGAAGGTCAGCCAGGAGCACCCACGACAGCAGCAGACGGTACAGAACGATTGATAACTGTCATCTCATCGCCAATTTACAACGGCACAGCAGACGGTACAGAACGACTGGTAACCATCTCTGCTACCTTGCAAAGGCAAATGAATGCTGCTGTGTAGCACTGCAGTACCGCCTCTGTCAGCGGCATTCAGTACACATACGGTGACAGTGACAAAAGGCAAAATGGGCTCCATGGTTGCCATGCTATGGCGTCTGCCAGTGCAATCCAGGGGAAAAGGACGTGAAATGATTGCTTTCACGGAGGAAGGAACGAGTGACGACATTTACCCAGAATCACCCGCGACACTGTTTTTGCACCATCATGCATTGGGATCTCAACCCAGAATTCCAAGGGGGGGGCGACTGCGGGAACTACAGGATAGCTACGGGATAGCTACCCACAGTGCAACGCTCCAGAAATTGACGCTAGCCTCGGTACGTGGACGCACACCACCGAATTATTGTGCTTCGTGTGGCCGTGTGCACTCGACTTTATACAAGCTGTTTTACAAAACTGGTTTATGTAAAATCGGAATAATCCTGTAGTGTAGACGTACCCTCACAGGCAAGCTGGAAGTCTCACACTGAAGTCACAAAATGATACTGATGAGCTTGTATACATTAAAGACAACTCATCACAGCTCATTTTAAATTACTAAAAAAAGAAACAGAAATCCTAAACATTGAAAGTCAGAATGATCATCTGTGATTCTGTCTGCTATCAAAACCATAGTTGTGTGGCCTAATGGTTAAACAGGGGACTGATGGGTAGGACTGTTTGGTTCCATTCCTGATTGTGCGCTGCGCTCACAGTATAATTTTAAGAAAGTAATCACCAATCTCTGCCTCAGTTTCCCCATCTTTAAAACAAGCATCAGAATCCTTCACAAACATTAATTAATTAAGCCTCACAATCTCCCGGGGGAGTAGGTCACTATCATAACCTTCTTTGGAAAATGGAGGAAATTGAGGCACCAAAAGGTGAAGTGACTCACCCATTGTCACACAAGTTAGTGGCTAAACATTATGTTGCAGAGCCCAGAAAAAAAGATGATGGGCCCATTAGCAATGCAATACATTAGACAGGCAGAATGATACTTTAATTTTTTAAAAGCCATTGTTTTATCTATTATATTTTCACCAGATTTTAGAGGAAATACCCTTTGCCTCACATCATTTCCCGATGAAGTAAGTTACAGCCTCTACAGCCTCTTTACATCCAGAATCTGGAAGGTTATCCCATTGTGATATTTTCAATGAGAAGTTGTGTGTGTGGTATGTACATGCATCTGGTGTTTATAAATTGTTTTTTAACTTAAGATATTTTATTCATTTTTCCACATGGCACAAGTAGAACACACATCTTTGTTGGATACACACCAATACAGTAACATAACTTTACATCTCAGGCACTCAAATTCTGCATAAGCAAGGCTCCACTCAAGGAGCTGGGGTGCTGGATAGAGAATATGTATCTTCAGGGACTCAGCACCTTACAGAAGGTGCTCAGCACTACACCGATTCAGTTGCCTATTTTGCACAAAATTTAAAAAATTGTGGCCACTTTCATCATTATTAAAGGTAGAGATGTAGCCCATGGAAACTACAGATCCCAGCATGCCCTGCATTATCTTGATCCCACTGTGTGTGGGGGGCCTGCTGTCTCCTTGGGCTGCACCTCCACATTAAATATGAGACCAGCCACAGAGCATATTTGGCTCAAAGGCGTCAATTTTCCTCCATCTGATTTATATTTACAACCTAGTCTTTGACAACAGCAGTGACCAGAACCAGACACCAATAATGAGGTGAAAGAAAAGAACAGCAGCAGCTGCCTGGTTCTTCTCAAAATGAAAGGGTTAAGAAGCTGGCCCAGTAACATTTGGATCTATAGCACCCGCCCACTGACAGGCAGATCAGCTTGCTCTAATGGATTCCCTGAGAATACCTAACAGCAGAGGTGAAAGTAAGCCGGTACGCCCTGGTACAGTGTACTGGCAAGAGCTGTGCATCGTACCGGGGCGGATCAGCTTCCCCTGGTGGCAATTTAAAGGGCCTGGGGCTCCCAGCAGCGGCTGGACCCCTGGCTCCTTTATATTGCCGCCAGAGCCCTGCTGCCGGAGCCCTGGGGAACTGGCAGCGGGGCCTGGGCAGCAATTTAAAGGGCCTGGGGCACCTGCTGCAGCTACCACCCTGGGCCCTTTAAATCACCTCCCAAGCCACCAGCTGCCGCTGCTACCCCGGGGCTCCGGTAGCTTGGCTTGGGTGGTGATTTAAAGGGCTCAAAGTTCCCACTGTTGCTACCCTCCAGGGCCATTTAAATAGCCACCTGAGCTGCACTGCCGGAGCCCGGAGGTAGTGGCGGTGGGGATCTTGCGATGATTTTAAATGCCAGGGGCTCTGGCTGCCGCTACTGCAGCGGCGCCCCAGACCCTTTAAAGCTCTGCCAGAGGCTGGGGTCCCCTCTGATGGTGATTTAAAGTGCCCGGGGATATAAAAGCCCTGCCTTTTCCAGTAGAGGCCACGCCCCCTCCTAAGGACTCCAGAGTACAGGTAAATCCTTTAAATTACTTTCACCCCTGCCTAACAGACAGCACTGGGATAATATGTTTACATACACTACTAGGTATAAGCCTTTCTTATGTAAATGGAAGCATGCAGAGCTTAAACCCAGCCCAGAGAGAAGTCTGTCCTTTCAATGCAGACCTTTATGCCTCATGTTTATAAATATTGCTTATTTAATTTCTACACTGCTCTTCATTTAAACTATGCCACTGTCTCAGGTGTCACTTTAAGAAGCAGAGACATCAGTTTAATTGATTTTCCAGGCCAATGGATGCCATAGATAGCACCAGAAGGAAAATTAAAAAATATTTTTAAATGATGGAAGTGTTACTAACTTAACTGAGTGTTTTTTACATAAAGTTTTACATGACTAGCTGTCATTCTGTTTAATTTAAATTTAAGAATGGAGAAATTGGTCCATGTAAAATAAATAAATATGACTTGTATTCCTACTGGTAACAATTAGCACCTACTTTTCACCCAGAGATCTCAAGGAAACTTACAAATGGTGTAATTATCCCTGTCCTAGCACTTGAGGAAACTGAGGTGAAGAGAAGCTAAGGCCTCAATTTTCATGTGCACAACAATTTTGGGTGCCTTAATTTTTGTATGCTGAATTTGAGACACCAAAATTAGGCTCCTGAACACTGAGGCACACAAAATTAATAGGCACTTGTGAAAATTTTGGCCCACGTGACTTGCCCAGGGTCACATAGTCATTGTTCAAGCAAGAATTCTCAGTCAGGCTTCCTGACTTATGTGATAACCAATGGCCCACTTCACCTCCTTGAAAAAAAATAACAAATATCTTTCAGCCTTCACTTACCCCTTGAAATAGCCCCAAACATGAATTTTAATACTTGTGCAATGTGTCAGGTTGACAGACCAGGAAACTAGGAAGTCTTCTGTTTCTTACAAAAACAGCGATTCAGGAGCAATACACATTTCCTCACCACCCCACCCCCCCCAGTCCCTAAGGGTGAGGTACATTTCGTTTTAAATGGGCCATTCAATTTTTGGAATTTTTGTTGAGTTTCCCAGTGAGAGGGATCCCATTAATGGTGGTAGAGGGGGATTTCAGCTGTGGATAGCTGTCCAGTAGGAGACAGACTGAAACCAATAAAATCAATTCAAAGAGGCCATTGAACAGCCTTTATTTTGGTTAGTGTCACCTGTGCAGCGGAAAGGGAAAACAGACAGATGATAGCCTGGTCATTGCCCCATCCATCTCTTTTTGAGAAGATTTGAGGAATCTTTGCTCTCAGAATATGCAAGGATTGACATTGTGAGGCTGGGGATGAATAAGAGAAGAAATCTTAGCTTAAGACGTCCTAACATCCAGCAGTTTGATTTTGGCCCTATGCATTATTTCACTTGAAAAAATTGTTTAATTCCTTCCTCTCTGGTGCATCAGGTCAGACTCCTGCAAAGGTATGGTTTCATGGATTAGATACAACAAATCCTGCATCTTAGCAGGAGGTTAGACTAGATGACACTTGTGGTCCCTTCTAACCCTATAGGTCTATGATTCTATGAGAGCTGGGTTTAGTTATGAATCTTTTTCTCATATTTTCTCTCTCACACTCTATTTCCTCTATTGCCTCTTTCCCCAGCAGCATGTCACTCGTGGGACTCCAGGGAATGACTTTGGTGAGGTATGGTATAAATAGGAAATGCGCTGTGCTGAGGTGGATCACAGGATGGCACAGTACATTTATCTTCACATGTGCAAGGATGTACATCTGTAAATTACAAGTGGGAAAGGTCAGTTATGTCAGCTATGACAGCTTCGCTAGTGAGCACAGGTATGTTCTTCCTTTGCTGCTCCCAATGTGCTTCAGCTTCCTGAGCCACACTGCAGAAAAGAGAGTTCCCTCCACTGGAGCATTAGGTATACCTGTGCATGAAGCCTTGCCTTGTATCTTGGCATTCTCACCTCTTTTATCCTTCTCCCCCACACTCTGGAAGTTGCGCTGGCTCTTCCAACCACTAAGCTAGTACCAATTGCAAGCGCGGCAGATAACTGTCATTTTACGGAACTGCTCACTATACAAGCCTCTGAAGAGATTTATTATTTATAGGCACATAGATGAAAACATTAAGTACATACATATGGGCATGCATACCCTGGGGGGGAGGGGCAATTACTGCTAGGCAGTAATTTCAGCCTGAAGTTCCTATGACTTAAATAGCCACTTGAGCTCTGCTCTTGCAGTTTACGATGTCAATAGAACCCCTAAATGAAATTACAGCCTTCTGATACGCAGCAGGGTAGCTTTTCTTTGCTGTGTAATATACGCGGCCAGAAGAAATTGCTGTATATATAGAGCTTCACTAAAGCAGAGTTTATCATAAGAATATTCCCACTAAAATATGATTAGGCTTCTTGTTTGCTGGATAACACATCTAATGACTCGGGGTGCACTTGATAGCCATGTTTCTGTGAACTCAGACATATGCCCTGAGGTGAACTGGGCAATCCGCTGCTTCAAAGCACCAGGCTATTTCAGTTCCACCATAATTTGCACCTGCTTTGTTTTGTCAGCAGTCTAAACTCATGCTAGCTCTGGAACTGACATGTATTATAGGAACTTGAAACATACACAGAGGAAAAAGAAACAATCCCGCAATGGGGGTGTCTTATTTGCTGTATTGACAGGCTTTTCTATAACACTAATCATTGTAGTATCTGAGCCTCTCACAGACAGTAAGGAATGAATCCTCACTACACCCCTGTGAAGTCAGGAAGCATTATCTCCAATTTACAGATTGCACACTGAGGGACAGGATGGAATTAAGTGACTTCCCCAAAGTCACCCAGAGAGAAAGGAGCTAGGATTAGAACTCAGAGTTCTTGAATTGCAGCTTCCTCTTGAATTGAAACAACACCCCCTACTATAAGAAAAGGCCTCCTTTGTGCTTCCTCTCATGCATGTGGCCATTTTTTTATGTCTCACTTGGAGGCATGACTAGAGGGAAAGTCTACATGTCAAAACTTGGTAGATACAATTTTAGACCTTAATGTGACTAGTAACTTCAAGGGTGCCTCGGTTTTTGCGTGCCCAATTTCAGACAATTTAAAGGCCCCTTTAAGTCATCTTCAGTTGGACACCCAAAATCACTAGTCACTTTTGAAAATCTTGGCCTGTGTTTTGAGAGAAAAATGATTATGCTTAGCCAGCAAAGCTCAAAGACTGTGGTGTCCCTGCTCCTGTGGACCTTAGTATGTGTGCAGAATTGGAGGAAACCACATTCCTACTGTCCTCCTATAGCAGATAGGAGAAGACCTCCATTACTTTGCACACAAAGGGTATTTCTACAATAGAAAAACGTGTCAAAGTTAGGTTGAAGTCTTTTAACTAACCACAATCTTTTTCCATGTATGGATGCAGTACAATGCCCTTTATCTCAATTTTTAATGTTTTATCTAAAGGTAATGCTGCAGTTTCATATTTTTAATCCGGTTACATTACTTAAGTAACCTTAATTTAAAGTTAATGCTTTTTGTGGTATTTCCTAGTGCTCTGTCCTATTTGGATTGAACTATATCATTATAATAATTAAATAGTTACAATGAAACCTTGCTGTTTTACTTCAGTAATTTTTTCCTGTCATATTATGTGTATTGTATGAAATCTAGTTTCACTTTTTGTTTTTGATTTACAAGAAGGAATTTGGTAGTGTCGCCATTACAGTATGGTTTGCTCTGCAAATCTGACAAGAATGGATGTCAAGGCTATCGTTATATTTTCAAAAGAGGCAGGCTGAAGATACAAAACTTAGATCTAGATTTAGGACACCTTCAAAATTCCAGGTGCTTTAACTGAGGCATTTGATTTGGACCATTAAACAAATGTGGGGCATTTGTAAAACCAGACTCTGGAACCAGCATGGGGTTAGCTCAGTGGTTTGAGCATTGATCTGCTAGGCTCAGGGCTGTCAGTTCAACCCTTGAGAGGGCCATTTAGGGATCTGGGGCAAAAAGTTGTTGGATGATTTAACTGGAGATTGGTCCTGCTTTGAGCAGGGGGTTGGACTAGATGATCTCCTGAGGTCCCTTCCAACCCAGGTATTCCATGATTTTATACTTCTGATGTTTATGATGAGGAATATTAGTTATTTTAAATCCGTGTCTGTGTCATGTTCATGACTGACGTGGAGTTAACAGCTACAGACCAGCAAACATTTAACTCTAAAGCACTGTGAAGATGCTGATGATGGCTTTCATTCTGCAACACATATCTATGCAAAAGGAAGTACAGACTAGTGGTTAAAACACAGGTCCAGCAGTCAGCATATCCAGGTTTGAGTCCCAGTACTGCCATACTCTCACCCGTTGCCCTTGTAATTGTACCTTTCTGTGCCTCAATTTCACTATGGGTAAAATAGGGAGATTTAATTCATAACTGTTTACAAAGCACTTTGAAATCCTCAACTGGAAGATGCTATACAACTGTAGTGCTAACTACCATATGCAAATCCCTGCATTTATACAAAAGTCTGCATATACATTCTATATGTCATTGTGCTGACTGTGAAAGCAGTTGTGATAAAATATTACAGAGCTGACAAAGGAGATAATTTACTATCCGACTTTTCTGTAGTGCATAGGCAATTGCTGAAGGAGATGGTTCAGTAGTCTAAGCAGGAGTTAAAATACTTCCAACTCCTTGAAATCACAGATTTTAATCCCATATATTTCAACCCCCAGGTAGTCCTCTTCCACTAGAATCCTGAGCTGTAGTCTATACAGTTGAAACTGTAGTGAGGAAAATTATGGAAGTTCTCCACAGTACTGTATATAAGTATGAGGAAAGACAACAACATCATTTTCTCTCGTTACTTCCAAGGCTTGCAAAATAAATACATTAATTCAATAATTTAAACTCCAAGAGGTTTAGAACAGCACAAATGTTCTTAAAAAACTAAACCAAAGGCTGGTTTAAGCCCTGCTTTCTCATCCGCAGACTGCTGGGGAAAGCTACCAGTGACAGCCCTTGCCTTTGAAGTCTTCTGCGTACCCAAAGAACAAGAACTACGTGGGCAACAGAAGTTTCAGACAGAAGCATTGAGCTTTGAGCAACTTTCCATTTCAGAAGTATTGACTGATCTACTCGATCTGGAGGGAGCGAGTACATAAAGGACAAGCTTCCAAAGGTCAGATCTTAATCTAAACTCTCCTAAAGTATATGGGTGTCCAGAACAACCCATTATCCAGACAAAGAACAGCCTTTATGTTTGGATCTGGATCTAAACTTCCTCAAAGTTGGGGGATGTTCTGAGCAGTTGATTTGTTATGGCCCATTAGAGAGCTGGGGGACCAGCAGGCAAGTTTAGGTCCTAATCTTGGCCGCCTCAAAGTTCAGGACTATTTGGATTTGGGCCCATCCCTAGTAAATTATGACCAGAAAATTATTTTACTTATATGTACAACTTCATTACCAGCAGAACCAGGCAAAATGAGAGCAACCACACCACAAAATTCATCTGGTTGTGGATTTTGTTAAGAGCTGGACACTTAGTTCAGATTCATAGGAAGGTTCCCCTGATGTCGGTGAACGTTAAGAGCAAACCTAAGCCCAGTTCTGAGAAATCCTAGGGCCAATTTATGGTATTATATAAAAAACCTGAGACGTCACTGTTCTTTTTGGTTCTGATGCAAAGCCAGAGGAAACTCAGCGTTCCACTTGGAGTTTTCAGGTTCAGTCAAACTTAAAGCTTAAATTGAAACTCTGGAAGGGATTGAGAACCCCACAAGGATCAAAACTACAGAAAATATTTTCAGAAGCCGCCACAGAGTGAAATCACCAAATCTTACTTATTGGTTATAAAGAAATATCCAGTCCAACCCTAAATTAAAATACATGCTTTCACACTGGGCTCAATTCTGATTCATCTGAAGTCAATGGCAAAACTTTTAGTAATTTCAGCTGGAGAAGAGTCAGGCCCAAAGTCTTTATAAGTGCTCCACACAGTCTAAGAACCCTGGTAGGAAGTGGTTGACTTTCTCTATGAAGTTCAGTAATATGCACTTATGGGTCAATGGCAATGGCTCGAGGAGTTAAGTCTCCATGGAAGTAGGGGACACATATATGTTGATACACCCGCTGAAAGCATCCAATTCAAAAACAGGAGGGTGGGAGAGGATAGCACTCCACAATTAGTATCCCATGTGAGTTATGTTGGCACCATTAAAGATTTTGTTCTTCTGCCAAGGACAACATGTTTCAGAGAACAGAATAATACCTAAAAATGCAAATATTTTGACTCCTACCCTGTGTTTTTTCCCTATTCCTACTTTATTAACTGTAGAAAATATGCCTTTTCCTTGAAATCAGATAAAATGGGAGATGATAAAGGAGGATCAGAAAAACCCACTCACTGCCCTGCCCTGGCAAAACAATCATGAGATTAGGAAAAGTGATATCTATTTAACATGGGGTGGGGAAAGAGACTGGGTGTAGTTTGGGACTAGAAGTGAGAAGCTATGGGTTCTACTTCTTGCTCTGTCACTGGTTCTCCCTTGACCTTGAACAAATCACTTCAGCTTGCTCTGCCTCACTTTCCCTAACTGTAAATTGGGCATAATTCCACCTAAGTCCCTCACAAGGTGTTGTAATACTTAAGTCATTAATGTTTGTAAAGCGCTTGGATAGAAATCTCATCATAGGAATTAGTATTTTCCCCAATGTCTTGATATGCCACTTCCCTATATGGTCTCAAAGAGAAAACAAGGCAAGGAAGAGAGGTAGAAGAAACATACAAACAAACAAAAACTGCAAACAAAAAACTAAAAATCATGGACTTGCAGTATATAAACCAACTAGTTCTTCCTATTCCCAGAGGTGGCCTTCACAGAACGACTTTCTTTTCCTATGGATCCACCGTAGAGTTTCTTTTCTGTTTGGCTGGGCAATCAGGTATTCAGAGCATAATGTAAATGCTCAGAACACAGAGACATGAAAAGTTGCCAGACAGAAACTCCAAGTGAAAGATTAACATTTTTCTCTCCCCCACAAACCCTCCCCCTTACCAGCTCATCCAGTCCTCTTGTCTCCTACAAGCCTTGTTAGCTGCTGCTAAGTCTGACACCCACTGGTGGCAGCAGGAAAGCCTACCAATACAGGCTAAGTCATCCTAAACACAGATCTATTTGGTCTGTCATTGCCTAGTGAATACAAAGTGCAGTTTCCTCGGCTCTGCAAGAACTGTTTAAAGCTCCATCTTCCAGCATGATTGTTGTTACTTAAAAAAATAATAATAAAAAAGCTTTGTTTCCTGCTTCGCTTCAAAGGCACCAAGAATAGAATCCTTGACACATCACATTCTGGAACCTCACCACTCACCAAGGCTGTAGTTCTGATCCAAGCAGTGACGAAAGAGAATCACCTCACAGTCTCTTGAGAGTGGTAAGGCTTGGCTGCTAAACTCCCCCTGCCCTGATGGGCTTTTTGAGTTCACTGTGTTCCAGAGCGAGTGCCGAGGCAGAGAAAGTAGGGAGGGGAGAGGTGGGAAGGAAAATCACTGGAGCCTCTTACGATCAAACTTCCACTAACCAAGAGGAAATGTCTTATAAATAAACAACAGCAAGAGAAACACAAAAATCCATCCCATCCTGCCAGAGGAATGTACATTATTGTCTCTCAACGGAAAACTTTACACTACATCAGAAAGCAAGAAAGCGGCCATGTCTCCTGAAGCTACCTCCCTTGAAAAAAAAAAAGCACAACATGAACTTTAAAAAAAAACAAAAAAACAAACAAAAAAAACCCTGTTGGGAGGTTCATGCAATTTCCCAGTAGACAAACAAAACTATCCAAATTCAACAGATGTCACTGTTCCAGGATTTCTTGTGGCAGCCTATTAACGAAGTTTCTTTAGCTCTGATCATCACTGCGCCATTAGCACAGTTTCAGAAGGGAAGTTCAAGGCAAGGGGAAGGAGGAGGAAGGTCAAATAAAATATATAGAGGCATTGATAGGCCATAAGCATAGCAAGGGAGGTACTATTGCTCTCCCTTTCCACCCCTCCCCACCCCCTTGCTCTGAAAAGATTTATGGGCTAGTAAGCTAATGTCATGATTCTCATCCCAAAAGACTAGAATCTGTATTTACTTATAGATAGGTTTTATCTTATCATAGATCACAAGTGAAGTGAGCATGGTGATCTCAATACAGTCCCAAGACTCTTGTCTAAAACCAAAACAACTGCACAGCTTGGCACAATGCAATGTGAGTCACAATTCTCTGCCCACGAGAGGCCAAAGATTGCAACAGTAGAGGCACTGAAGGCTAGATATCAGAGCTATGTTGGGGGAGGGTCCAGGACTACAAGAACAGGGTGATGCTACAGGTAGACTGGTAAAGCTGTGTGTGGGCCCAGGGCTAGAACAGAATAGGCTGCTGGTCAGAATGAGGTGCACTGAAAAGTTGGGTGTTGGGCCAAGACAGGAACAGCAGGGGGTGCTGCAAGTTAAACGTCAGTTGTGGGTGGGGCGGGGTGGGGGGATAGGACACAGGATGGGAAGGGTTGTTGGAGTGAGTCCACTGGCATAACTGTGAGAATGTGGCCACTACTAAAACAGTAGGAGCTCTGTCATTCCAGACTGAGTTTCAATGGAAGAGTTGCACAACTCACCCACACTGCTTTCCTGAGAAAAATGTATTCATCAGATACAAATTAAAAATGCATATTTTAATATGGTGCCTTGCTAGTGAAGTGGTGCTCTCTCTTTCTGGGCTCCCTTGCATGATAGGTGCTTTACCAATGCAGACAGATTAGACAGACAGAGGCATGTTTAGATAGGAGGTAAGATCAAAAATAAAAGCTGAGTGAATTGAAGATGAAAGTTATGGATAAATACTGCTCTTTCAATCTTAGGCCTCTTTGGGAAGCTATTATAGTTAGAGCATTTTGAAGTATATAACTCCAAGCAGGCCATAAAAAAAACAAAACAAGAATTTTAAAAGGCCCCTCCAAAGGCAGAATAGTCAGAGTGACATCAGCAACACATCACATGATGAGGTGTGGGAAACAGAAAACTTACTCTAATCGATCATGCCAGTCTAATTGATTAATTGTAGATCTGACCACCTGGCTGATGCATGGTGATACCAAGCATTATTAATGTGTAATCCGAATCCAAATGCACATCCTCTCCAGCACCATCCACAGTAAATGGCCACCCTGAACCCAAGGTAAATTTATCAACCTGCTAATCTGACTCTCTGGGATAAAAATGGTCACATTTCAGTTTCTTCCCTTACACAGCCAAACTCCTCCAAGCCCCCTTCCTGGTATGGATTTTTTCCCATTAAAATCGATCTACAGTTTCAGTACACCCAGATTTTTCTAATTGTGGGTGGTGATGGAAGTTCTTCAAGCCCACTGTAAAAACACGTGATAGTTTCTGTAGAGCCTTCAAACAAAGGGTGTCAAAATGATTAAAAAACTTTAATGTGTTAGCCTCCCAAAACCTATGTGAGGTACTGCAGACCAGTATTACTGCCCCCATTTTACAGATGGTGAAACTGAGGCATAGAGAGGCCCAGTGTCAAAGAGTGAGTCAGGAGAAAGCCAAGAATAGAACACAGAACTCAGCCCACTGTCTAATCTGCTCCCCAGAACCTATTCTCATCTGTTTGGTCATCTATTGGATTATCCTTGCATTCATTCCTCACTTAATAAGACATTTTCTGCTTGGATTTTGAGGAGATAGTTCTTATATCAACACTGAGCCAAATTAAACCCTCACTTCAGTGAAGCCCCACTGAAATCAAAGAAAAGTCAGAAATAGTAGGTGCTCAGGTAACATGGTGGTGGGTGTGGTACAAGAACCTGAACAGAAGTTGAGAAAATAATTCCTGACCAAGCCTCATAAAACATCCAACACTTCCATGCAGAAGATAAGATCTGCAAGCTGATCAACTCACCTTGGGTTCCCAATGATTTGCTGAATTCAAAGAATTTGCATAGATGAAAGTGAGGGCATTACTTGGCCCTCTGTGATTAATAAATTAGAGATCGGTAGTAGGCATTAAATTAAGCACATTGGCATTTAGATTATTTAGTGTCATGGAGCATTAGGGAAGCCTACAATATGAACAGGGAAAAGAAGGCCGAATTAAACCTTCCATTAAAAAAGCCTATGAGGTTTCTCCAATTTAGGACTAAACAAACTTATGAAGCAGACGCATTATGAAGATCATGATCCAAATCTCAGCAAATTCCACTGGTTACCAGTCAATGCAGATTCTTTCCATTACAGATTTTAGGAGTAACTCTGAATCATGCCATTCTTATTTCACCTCCGTTACCAGCAGCCACAGCCTCAGCATCACAAAATAATAAGAGTCAGGAGGACAATCATTTTCCTCCAATTCTTTATTTTGACATTTCCCATTTGTGCCCTTTTTCAAAGTTTTAATTTGGTAAAGGCACTTTGCAGCCTGTCTTTTAACAGGTCACTAATAACCTGGGATGCAAGAGCTCATATTTCATTTTTTTGCTGCTGCCGCCACTAAATATTTCATTTACCTTCAATGCGGCAGGCCGCTTTGGAAGACTTTATTTTTATTTTTTTTCTTCACTGACATTGTTTACACACTGGTTCTAGGGATTTGTTCTTCACTATTAAACTCATTTGCTCATACCTAATTAAGCAAAAATAATCAGTTGGCCACAGAAACATCTCCACTGTGTGTACTATATGTTCTAGTGAGGTCTCTTCAGAGATTCCTTCTTGAGACATTTTTTCTTTCTTTTTTTTTTAATATATATACTATCATCACTGAAGCTTTACTGATGCAGCCTGTCTTGCCTGTTATCTCTGAGACTAGAGTCTGGCAGACTGGCACATCAGGCTGTGATTCTACACGTGCACTCAAAATACACAACTTCCCAGTATTACTGAACTATGTCCATTTAGAAACACAAGAGCAACTCAGGGGCTTATCTGGCTGTCTGATGTATGATGCAAAATATATAGGTCTTAAGGAGCCTGATACTCTCATGACGCCATATGCAAGTCAAAGGAGATAAAAAACCATTAGAAGTAGGAGGGAGTGTAGGAGAGTGATGCAGACGCGGTTGCATATTCTACTCCTCTTCATGCAGTTAGGATTCTGTGGGTCTGGAGGATGCATGCTGGAGACAACACTGGGGATCAGCTGCAGATATCCACATGCATGTTAATTCAACTCTTATCTCCATTAACCTCTGTCCTACCTCTGTAACCCCAGTGGGGAGGAAAGGTCTTGAGATGACAGAGCACAGGCCACAGGCTAGGCAGCGCTACAGACAGGCTGACACACAATGGGGCTGGCGCTACCTCCCTCAAAGGATCCTTGGGATCCACTGGATTTAGACACTATTTTCCTGGTTTCTCATCAGGTTGAGAACACTTCTCTACAAATTCTACAAAGCTTGTGAACATCCCAGTACCCTTGTCCCCTTTTGTACATTTCTCCACATGTGAGGGTGTGTGTTGAAAGTTGTAGTGTGCCCAAAATAAACAAAGCTTCGAGAATGTAATGACTTGTTCCCTTTGCAGAGCCTTTCTTCTCAAGATCTCATAGTGCTTTATAAACACCCCAGTCAACCACTGCACGTAGTATTACTTCACTAATTTACCATTTGGCACACACAAATTAAGAGTCACAGACGTAATCAGTAGCAGACTCAAGATCAGAACCCAGGATTCTGGACTGCCCGTATTCATATTCTGCTCTGACCACTATAGCACATTCCATCAAACAGCACCACCCCCAGGGAAATAATCTATTCTAGCATATTTTCAGCTCAGTAACATAATACTCCTTTCACTCATCAAACAACATCTCTGCGTTTGTCACTAAGCTTGGACCTTGTATATGCTGCAGCTCACAAACACTACTAGACTATGACGTGGATATTGACAATGCTGTTATTTTAGAGAAACAGGGAGCATATGCTCAGAGCACTGAATTAGGCTCAGGAGACAGGTTCACTTCCACACAGACTCAAAGTCTGATTTCTCTCTCTTTCCTTCACCACCTTACCTGTAATATGGAACTAATAAGATTTTCCTTTGACACTGGGGCATTGCAAGGATAAATTAATTAATCTATATGATACTATGGCGATTGAGGCCATATAGATACCTAGATAGATAGTTATTCCTGCCCTTTGGATGTTGTGGAACCTTAGAGAGACTACTGTAACTCTCTTTTTTCAATTTCTGAATCCTACGAAGCCTGCATTTGCATGGAAAGCTGCCTCCAGAAATGTCCATGGTATGTACTAGATGTGTCCCATTCAATTAGGTCAGATTAGATGATGATAATGGTCTCTTTTGGCATTAAAATGAATGAATTTATGAATGAGGTGTGTGCACTGCTTACTTAACCCACTCTTCAAAATTCTGCCGCATGGACCAGCCTTACACACCTGTCCACATTTACGAATGGTCACATGGAAGTTTAATCTGGTCCACCAGACGGACTGCTTATCTTCTGAGTGAGAGACATATTTGGGATCACAGCACATTATTCCTCTATGCTCTGCAATGGTTCACCATCCAATTCTGGATTCACAATAAGATCTTGGTCTCCATCTTTAGAGCCTTTACTGGAATAGGACATGCCTGCCTCACAGACCACTTCTCTCCACTACACTGCAGAGAGAATACTGTGGGAGAATATTCACCTAGAAGCTTTTAAAATCAACTAGGTACCTTTCTACCTCTTAAGGCACCTAAATACATTGGAAATATGGCCCTAAGTGACAACCAAAGTCATACAGGAAAACTGTTGTAGAGCTAGGAACAGAACTCAGATCTCTCAAGTCAGCATCCGAACCCCTCTTATACTTAATTCTTGTAATCTGATGCCTACATATTGTGGTTATGGATGCAGCAGTGCTACGTTAGATTAGATCAGATAAACTGACTTTCCAATAGTTTCCTCCCGAGGCAGTATCTAGATGTATAAATAGAGATATTCTGCTAGTCTTCTCCTGACACAAACGCAGGTTTGTTTGTGGCTTTTTTTTTGTTTTTGTTTTACAGAAACTATTAAAATGTTAACAACCCCCAAAACATTCCTGTGTTTAAAAAAAACAGATCATGGATGCAGAACAGTCACACATGATTTGGAGTGGGCAAGCAAATAATTTTCATTTGACTGTGCCCTCATATTTGCAACTAGCTTTTCTGCTGTGACCCACTATACCTACCTTGTCTACTGCTCTAACCAACAACATGCCTTTTTAATCTGCCTTCCTAGGGTCTGCATTTGATTACAGCATTCATGTTCTATTTAGATTCTTTTGTATCATGCCCTGTGGTGCAAACACGAAAGGTGTTATTTATAAAATGAAATTCTGTTGTATTGCAGCTTGGATTCAAAGAGGACAAGTGATATTAAATACTTACTTTATTTAATAATATCTTGGATTTATTAACTCAATTTCCTTACAAGACTAGACATGGGAGGGCAGAAGGGATTATTAACTAATGAACAAGCTTCAGGCAATACCCCATCCCAATATATATACATTATTTCAATCATTTCTATTTAGAAGGCCAGGATGTGCACCTCCAGCTTAGCATAGTGGCTTTGTGTACAAAAGGCATTGCATATAACCATTTTTGGAAACAGTGTATAGGGAAAAGTGTACTACGCCTTTAAGGGACAACTGGGCAATAATCTAGGAGGCCCCATCCTGCCCTTGGGCTGAGCTATTTAAACACAGGAATAGGAAATCGAGACGTGACAGGGGAGGGAGGAATAGAGAGTAGAAGCCAGGGAGACTGCAGTGGGTGGTGATTTCTCTCTCAGGCGCCAGAAGACAAACCTAACATGACTCACAGATTTGGGTTTGTGGATTTTGTTTGGAAGCTCTGCACCAGGGTCCTGACAAACTGTTTGTTGTAATGATTCCTGTCCTGAAACCTTATTAAAAAGGCACATGACATTTGGTTAATGTGTGTTGGCTTCTCATAGGTCCTGTTGCCATACTCCTTGCCATACTCCTTTCTCACCTCCTCTTTCCACAGTTCGACTATATCATGAGCCACTTGTCTAGGAGGCCGGCATGCACCGGGGAAAGGAGCGAACTCTTCCAACACTAACACCTCTATAGATATGTATATAAACCATCAGTAGATGCTTATGAAGCATCCAGCCTTCATCTTAACTCAGATGAGTTCTACCAGCCTGGGGAGAAGGTGTGGCAAGCTTCCAAACTTGTGTCCCTCATGTACAAGCATGCTGTGCCTCTATGATCTGACATTTAGCCTTTCAAGATATCTATAGTCCATCTTTAACAATCATGTATTCATAATAACAGTATGTTTAACCTGAGAACTTTCACCCTACAATAAATGCAGTACATTTTCTACCAACAAAATCTAGAGATGGGCCCAAGCTGCAAACCTCAGACCTGTGTTCAAAACTCCCAAAAGCCCTAGAGTGGTGCACGTATAAACTTTTGGTTCAGGCCCATTTCTAAACAAAAACCAAAACCCTCAAGCCCTTGTTCCTAAAAAAGCTTTTACAAAACAGACACAGTTCACAGAACTTGAAATCTGTCAAGTCCACAGGTAAGACCTGAGTCTGACATCGGAAAGTGAAATAGTGTCAATGTCACAAATGCTACTGGCAGAAAATTCCCACTCCGAGGTGCATGACAGGTAAAAACTTTCACCCCAGGATCTCTTGCACAGTTAGAGGTGAGTCACCAACATCCAGATTCATTAGACCCAAAGGTGCCACTCAAATAAGACAAGCTATTGCTAGAACAAGAGAGATTAGACTTTTAAAGTATCTGATAGATTAAAAGGAAATTGTCAGGATATGTTAAATGGATATTCAAGTACTTTAGGCCCCAATTTTCACCTACTTAAAGATCTTAAAGCTGGATGTAAGACAAAGATCAAAAATAAGGAGTGACAACTTTTTTTTTACTTACATGGCATCATTGTCAACAAGGACGCAGTGCAATGTAAAATTCACTGCATGAAGATTATCAGCAGCTAAGAACAGATAAGGAATAAAAGATATTCAGAACCAGGATTTGAGTTAAAGACCATCTCTAGACTCAGGTGAAAAAACCTTCAACATGGATCATCAGGGAGAATGTTCCCAATAGAAAAGAGAGATTGATGAAGCAGAGGTTAAATTTGGGTCAAAAGTGAAGAGCGACTGAGAAGCAGACTTATGGTGAATGTTTCAAAAGTAGTCATAATACCTGCAACCACAAAGGACACTCATTCATTGCATCAATAAAAATACATTCTTGGACCCTATATAGGCAATATTGCTTCTGTCTACCACTGCCTCCCTCCTGCTGCTCCAAGACATCTTTCATTTGAATTTTATTCCATGAATATTCCATAATGAAAAACTCTGCTCCCTTTTTCAGGAAAGCCGATGAAAATATATTAGCTAATAAATGGAAGCTTATGGATTTCCTGATAATCACAAGTTGGTGACCATGAGCATGAAAAGTGGTCTCAGTGGAAAAGTTACAGAAGTACAATTATCCAACTCTGTACATATTATGAATGTGCAAAATGTCACACTTTGGAACCACTGAACAAAATTTGGCTCATTACTTAGATCTCAGTGAGATCTACAAAACAAGCCAAGTTTGAACAACATTGGTTTTGAGTTTATTTTAAATTATGCAGACACAAACTTTTGTTACTGAAACATGTTGGAGAGAGCATAATCTACTCTCTCTCTCTCTCTCTCTCTCTCTCTCACACACACACACACGCACAAACACTCTTCAAGAACTATATTTTTCAGAAAAATTCACCTTTGAGTTAAGCATGGAAAATTTCAGCCCCAAATTAGTTTGAGAAAGTTGTAAGCACATGAAAGTATGGAATAAAAATGGAAATTGCATTTTAGCACTGTCTATAGAGTATGTTATTATGTCTGAATTAATTATTATGGTCAGCATGCAATGAATAAGTTAGGAATGAAAGTATTCTGTGATCCGAGAACACAGATTATGAATAGCTTTCTTGATGTGCTGCTTTCCAAACCCACTCACCTTCTATTCTTCCATACCTGCTCACTGAAGGTTTTCACATCCCCTCCATCTGAGCATCTCAAAGCAAGCAGAACAGGGCAGAAAATCTGGCCCATTATTTTCAAGCTATTATGAAGAAATTCAGTCCAGAAATTCTTCAAAATCTGGACTCACTTCTGAGGGTGTTTGGCTTTGTGGTTTTGGTTTGGGTTCATTTCTCATTAAGCTAATTTAGAATTAGCCAAGAATAAGAAAAGAGAAAGTACAGAAAAGTAGTTGAGAGATACATTAAAAACCCAGTACAACTCCCATCAAAATCAAGGTGCACAATCCACTAGCTTCAGTGGAGGTAGGCTGAGACCTAAGAGAATGAACTTCAGCTGTATGGTGGGACTGACTGAGTAGCCAATACAAAAATGGGAGAATGAGAGATAAACAGTTCAGAATGACCTGGAGTTAGGGAGAACCTTGCTGGATGCATTCTGCACGACTCATGATCTGTGATCACGGCAACTGTGATCACCATAGATCTGTCAGAGATTCTACTAGGACGTGACATACAGCACACACTGTACCACACTTCTAAAGTGCTATCTGAATGCATTTTGACTCATACTTTTCAACCCTGAATCTGTCCCCACTTCCCTTCTGCACACTCTTTATGGCCCCACCTGAATATCAAAAGCAGATCTCCCTTTTCCCCCAGTGCAATCTTTTAAAATATCAGATTGGGACAGACACATTTCCAGCCAAACAGGAATCAAATCATACCATAGTGCACCCTGGGAGAACTCTACCCCGTCTCTGAATGCACTCCCTTTGTCAGATCATATCAGGGGAGTCAACCTTTGAAACCTATACACAGTGTGGTGCAATAGCCCCGTAATCCTTTCTCTCTGTAAAACTAATGCTTTCAGCTCACTATGAAATTTTGGGATAGTCTACGCTGTAAAAATTACTGTGTCAAGGGACCCAGTTACAACACAATTACAACTGAAACATCATTTGGTTTTGCAGTCCTTAGTGGAAGCAAACCATGTTCTAACTCTACACCCAAAGTATGCTACGGCCTTGGGCTTTGCAAGATGGCACCAAAACTGGGCACCTAGATAAAATATAGTTGGATCTGTCTATAGTTAAAAACTGAGCAGTGCTATAACCATGTTGGGGGATAACTTCGTTGTAAATGAGTCACCTGACATGTCCTCTTTCATAGCAGAGATGAGCTATTTAAACACAAGTTACAAAGGGAGTGGAGGCTTGGGTGTCAGAACTCCTGAGCTCTACTCCCAGCTCTATCCCTGACTCATTATCTGATTTTGGGTAAGTAATTTTAACCTCTCCATGCCTCAGTTTCCACAACCATAAAACTGGTTGTGGAAACTGAGTCAAAAAATTCTTAGGTACTTCACCGAAGGAGGGAGAGGTTGTGAGGCATAGCTCATTAATTTCCATTAAGTGCTTTCCGATCCTCAGATGAAAGGAACTATAGAAAGGCAAAGTATTACTATGATGTTCATCGACTTTTTCCTTCACACTGACTTTGCTGTAGCACTCCATGGCTGTTGAAAGCAGACAGCAGGTAAAGCAGATGTATGTGAGATCTCATGAAAGATCACCCACATCTATTTTCTTTAGGGTAAGTTCATTTTCTATGCCTGTTCTGTGGGCCCTTGGAGATTAAATACAGCTGAACACTATTAAACACTTAGCCTCGGTACATGAAGAATATATTCTTTTAGCAGTTTTATTTCTTTATCAATTACTACTTTAAGACGCTTGCACTGTATTATTTTATATTGGCCAGTTGTAAAGATAATTTACTCCCTGAGCAGTTTTATTCCTTTAACATTTCAAACTTTTGTTCGATGTTTATCACGTGATGGTTTGTGGCAGATTCTGAGAGGAATTATTTACTAAAGGAGATGATACACTGACAAACTTTTGTGCATTTTTACCATGCTTCAGAAAAGAAATCTGGATAAGGATTCTGGTGAAGTTCCATACTTAGCTGTTAAGCAAAGTGAAGTGCTTTCTCTCCCTTTATCAGGGACAAGACCTTTACCAGAGCCTTGCTTCCAGCTACAGCCATATAAGTATTCACACAACAAAATAGAATATCCTGAGTTTGTTACAAACTTGAAACTCAGCCCAAGGGTCATTGCTCTGTAAATCTATCAAGTAAACCTGGAGCCAATTTATGTCTTCATGGAGTTCATGCTCAAGCCAAGAGAATTTGGCAGGGTCAAGTGACACTGTCACACAACATGATTAAACCCAGTAATTTATTTGACCCCAAACCACAGTAAATGTCAGGTAACTTAATGTGAAGGCCTCTCAGTCAGAGAGCCCGCCCTCATGTCAGTACTGAAGAGCAGAATATGGTGGCAAGATGCCAGAACATGCTCAGTAACATCCTACAAGGTCACAAAACAAGGCTGCATTGCCATGTAGGCCATACATAATACAACAATGAAAGAAGGATGCAAGTATTGTCATCAAGGGAATAACTGGTGGCTGCATCAGAGTAAAGATGGCATTTCAGGGCTGTATGATCAGAATTTAGCTTTTGGGGTGACAGTATTACATAGATCAACAAAGCCTTCACAGCTCAGCAGAAGACTCTGATTTAATTGCAAAGCAATAATTCAGAACAGACGATGAAAGATTTGCTGCGGTTCACAAACCCTTTAAGTGAATCCAGACCCAGTTTTGAGTGACGCTGGGGCCGTTGCCTTGATACCAGGCAAGATTTGAAGTTCTGTGTAATTTCCACATGAACCTTTGAAACTCTGGAAGCTCACCTGAGTTTTGCTTTGAACACAGAAGTCAAATTGAAGCTTTGTGAGGAAGAGGTGCAGACCCTGGCAGATCAAACCTACGAATACCTAGCTCTTATAAAGTGCTTTTCATCAGTAGCCCTCAAAGGGCTTTACAAGGAGCTCAGATGGGGAAACTGAAGCACAAGGAGGGGAAGTGACTTGCCTAAGGTCATCCAGCTGTGAGGCCACAATGCCTCATAAGAGTGCTTGGAAAGGGCCAGCACAGAGTTGTATTCAGCTCTGCTCAGCAGTCCCAGACAGGCCAATTCCCTAAACACATCCCTTAAATTGTATACTTGAGTTCACTTACTAGCTCTGGATGAAAAGAAGTGCCTTACCGTCTAGAAAGACTGGTGTCAATCTTTATCCCTCCAAAAAGCTGGCTAATTTTAAGTTTTCCGTGTTCAAATACAGTTATAAACTATTAAAGGATTCTCCCTGGTGCATGGAAAACATAGGGTTTGAACAATCTTAGTCCTTTATGAAGGACTGATTCCTAAGAGTTGCACTGTTTCCTTTAGCAGTACAGCATGCTTCCTTGTTGCATAGAATATTTATTTTTGTAACCATCTTTTCCTTCTTTCCACAGTTATTTACTGGAGGTGTTTTTACACACACACACACACACACGCACACGCATCCTTTTGGATGTGACTGTAGGCTGCCAGTCAGGATAGAGCACATAAAAGTGAGGTATCCTTGGGATTGATTACATGCCTTTCACAGTTTGTGCATCCAACCAAATTAGACTGGGGGAGGAGGCAGAACCTGCTTGTTGTGTAGTTTTCATTTGTTACATGTTCAGTTAATGCATTAAAATGACAAGGAATAAATCTGCGGAGACAACAGTCACAGACCAAGACCTATGTATTGATCCAGAAGAGATTCCCACACTGTACAGGCATCCAACTCTCTACTAGCACAGAACTTCCAGTGTTGTCCCAAAGTCCCCAAAACAAAGTTATGACTATCCTGAATTTTAGTTGTTTTCCCCAGTGGCATCTTCTGTGTCCAGACTGGAACCATGAGAATCACTCATTTTCTCCCAGCTCTAAATCTAGCTTCAACCACTGAAGTCCTAAGTCCCAGCTACCACTACTGGAGAGAACTCTGTTCAGACCTTGCCAGTGCCATTCCTTCACTGGTCAGATGGATTGCTGTTATATGATATGACATATGAGGCAGTTCCTCCCCTGGTGGCACTGTGCACACTAACTGCATTGCTCCAAACTTATGCCTGCTTGTGAAGAAAAAGGAACAGGCATTTATCTCCGGTCTCTTGCATGACAGTGCAGATCTCCAGATAGAAAATTATCTTAAACTTGAATTGCTTTATACTAGAAGGTGGAAGAGAGAGGAGTACATGAGATCATGTCAGCCTGTAACATCACTGGTAGCTGAGGACATATTTGTCCTTGGCCATCATTTGTGGACAGGGATGCAACAACAGGTGCTCGCCAAATCCCATCAGACGTTAGAGATAAAAGGATAGGAGGCATCTCTCTCACCAGCAGAGCTTGGATACATCATCACCTCTGAGCTGACTGATGCATGGCTTTCTACATTGCCCATTCAGCTATGAGGAGGAGCAGGGCTGGCCCCACATCAGCCCTAGTAGATATGAAAAATGAGCAAAGAGAATTTTGTCCATAATGAAAGAAAAAGATTGAGAACCTTTAAAGTTGTTGGGGAGATTCAGAACTACATGTGATAAGGAACGTATTGGAGTTACAGTCTATGTAACTGACAGCCCCAGTGCAGGGCTCCAGCTTTCAGTACCCCACAAGGCCCCACTTCAGTCAGTAGAAGTGCCCCTGCTAACAGAAGGAGCATAGTGTGGACGTGAACCATCATTTTAATTAATGTTGTGACTGTATGTCAACTTAACTTAATTGGGCCTGGTCTACACTGGTAAGGGGGGGGAATCGATCTAAGTTACGTAACTTCAGCTACATGAATAATGTACCTGAAGTCAACGTACTTAGATCTACTCACCATGGTGTCTTCACTGCGGTGAGTCAACTGCTGCCGCTCTCCCGTCGACTCCGCGTGCACTTCTCGCAGCGGTGAGTACAGGAGTTGATGGGAGAGCGCCCAGGAGAGAGCCTAGACTAGATGCGATAAATCAACCCCCGCTGGATCAATCGCTACCCTTTGACTTGATTTTGTAATGCAGACAAGCCCTAAGTCTGGAATAGGAGTAAACTGTGCAGATCCAGTGAATGGAGAGCTCTGATGGCAAGAAATAGCAGGACTAGAAGTAGAGCTGGAAAGGTGCAGTAATTCTGAAAGAGAAAAGCCTGGGAACGTTTTATAAGCTGGATACCAGGTGATGTACCTGGAAGAGGGAAGAGAAAAAAGCAGAACAGTCACACTTTTGGATTCAAGCATCTCTTTTTTCCTTGCATGCCTCTTCCCCCCCGCCCTTTCTACTCAGATATTTTTCACATGGATGACTTGGATTGGTTTGGGAATTTGTACTCATACAGTTTGGGCAGAGTGACATTTAAATTCCTAGTTTGGCTAAACAAATCTAAAATATTGCATGTACAAATGTCTGGTTGCAAAACCTGCACATGTGGTTTTAAAATCAAGATGGATAGTCCATTGAAAGTTGACCCACAGTATCAAAAAATAAATATTTACAGATACTAAGGCCAGAAGAGGCCATTGTGGTAATCTAATCTGACCTCCTGCATAAAACAGGCCACATAATTTCATCCAGTAATTTTTGCATAAAGTCTATAAGATAAGAGATATCTTAAACTTGTGGGAGAAGGGAAAAATCTGAGAGAGTAGAAATATAAGAAACAAGTGAGCTAGAACAGGCACCAAGAAAGATCTACGAGTCAAGTAGATGCAATGAAGGGAGTAGAGGTGCAAATAGCTGCCTATCTACTGTATTTAGGTATTTATGAAGGACCTGGTAAATCCGTAATGGAGGCACAGAAAAAAGACAGGAAGGAATAAGAGTGAGATATAATACTGGGAAAGATAAAGGTGTACCAAGAAATGATCAAACAAACTAATTGTAATACATACTTGTTAGCTGAAATTATCTGAACTGTGATGCTTGAATTGTGGCCTCCTGCTCCATGCTAAATTATTGGTCAAAGAACGAGCAAGAGAGAGAAAATGGAGGGGGAAAGCTCTCAGTTCTCAGAAGGGATTTTGAGAAGAAATACTACTTGCTGCATTTGTCTATACAGTTTCCTGCCACTCCTGCAGAAACAGTGTGATAGATTTAATTACCTAGAGTGCAATTAGATGAGAGCCCAAGTGCAAAAAACCTCAAACACAAGACTTATCATTCCTCTAACAAACTGAAACTCCAAGTTTCTCCATTATCCTTGTTCTTTCCAGAAACAGCCCTCAAACATCTGAAGTATTCTTGGAATTAACAAATATGTGCTGATTTCACCTTGCTTCCTGATATCTCTCTGGCTGGCACTGATTTACAAAGCATGGCATTGTGCTGTGGGAATATATTTTGTCTTTTTTATTTCTTCTTAAATTTCCCAGTAACCGCAAGAGGGAGGTTGAGTCATTGAGTAATAATGTGACTCCTTAAATCAAAGGATGAGTAAGTGTATGCAAGCTTTTGTTATGGACAATTTCTTATAGGCTGTAGTCCACTAAATCAATGTTAATGTTAGTTAATTTGGCTTCTAAAAGGTCATTTCAACAGAAACTTTTTCATGGAACTCAGGTACTCATTACTTTGGTATTGAAAACCAGGACAGGGACCTGAGTGGCAATGTGTTTCTTCTAAACTGCGGTAAAAATGATTTTTTCCATGCTCTGTAGCAAGAGTGAATTTAAGACCCATAGGATACAAAGCGTATAATTTGGTAGAAAAAGACAAAAATGAAAACAAAGATGACAAATGTTTGTCAATTTCCAAGTCAGTAAAGGTGCAGTGTTCTGAATTTGCTCCATGCAATATAAATGAACTGTAGGACATGATGCACAAGATAACTAGAAGAGAAAAAATCTAATGCTCCCTACTTTAGTGCTTTGGTCACATAGCGAAGCTCAGAAAAAGATAATTTAGCTTGGAGGCTGCCAGCTGAAACTAAGCATCCCCTGTATTTCAAACATTTCTTTAATTAATAAGGAATAAAAAAGTAAATAAATGTGCATTCCCTGGGCTACTTACAAATACAGTCCCAAATTTCAGGTAAAGTTCACCTAAATTTCCTTGAAAATCATCAAGGCCGTGTAAGAGGGTTTAATCTCCTGCTCCCCCATGCATTTATGAAGAAAATTTTCATGTCAAATAGTTCTTGCAAACATTATGTAGTTCTCACAACAGCTCTTTGAGATAGGTAAGTATCATCTTTGCTATTTTACACATGGGGAAACTGAAACAAAGTGGTAAAGTGACTTTACCAAGACCAGAGAGGGAGACGCTTGCTAGAGCCTGGATTATTTGGAAGTAGGCCCACCTGATCGCTATTCCTGTGCCTAAATCACTGTCTCTCAGTAATGAACAAATAACTGCACTGGCCCCTCGATTAACTCTACTTCCCTTCTTCCAACCACACTGTCTTAGGAGAGAGGACTAAGTTTTTATTTGATTTAAGAATTGGCAACTCTAATCACAAAGACCCTAAAGGCCACATTACCCTTTTCCGGTCTGAGGGCACAGAAGACCAGGGAAGGCAAGGCAGTTTCCAAGCAGTTTGTTCAATTTACACTATCAACTCCCACACTGATTATTTTGGGATCCCTTCCTAGAAAGCTGTCTCTCCCAATTTTCTGAGACAAGTGAGGTCCTGACCTTACTGTTCAGATGTGGTTGGGGAAAAAAAATTCTCCAAGGAGAGCACGTACCATTTCTACTTGCTTTACACAGAAGAAAGGAGTGCTATGGGAAATTAAAATCAGTTCTAACAGCCTTAAGTCCCAGATCACTGGGACTGGAGCTGCTATATCCAGTGCATCCCTAGAGGATATAGTTATATTTTTATATACATATATACACACAAGAAATAACAATATGAAACTGGTTGGCATGGTGGCAGCACAACACACCTGGGACTTGGGCCAGAAGTGGCCTCAGCTCACGTTCTCCCAGGCTTAGAAAAGAGTGATTGTAAAGCATGAAGGTGTCACTCTTGCTATCTTGAAGGGAACAGTAACAGCTGCATAACCTCATCTTGCAATTCTTTCCAGAGAAGTCCATACAGCTGCTTAGCACAGGGTCCTGAGAAAACTGAGCTTTCTAGTCTCCCTACTAGACAGTGAAAGGAAAATTACAGTTGCCTTTAATAAAGCGAGATCAGAGATGTGTCCCTCTAGTTAAGAAACAGAAATGTCATTGGTTCTAGTCTCAGCTCTGCTATATGATCTTGGCCATGTCATAACACATCTCTGTACCTCAGTTTCCCCATCTGTAAAATGAAGATAACAATATTGACCTACCTCTGGGAGACTGTGAGATTTAATTTATTAATATGTATAAAGAGCTCTGAGTCCCTTCAGTAAAAAGTGGTACAATATATAAATGTAAAATATTCATTAGTTTGGGGAAATAAAAAGGCAAGTGGGGTGGGTTTGCATTTACGCTCATTACAGCTGGCAGGAGACTAAAACCCAATCTGCAAATCTAACAGCAAAACAAAACAAAACAAAAAATCAACAACACATAAACATGACTGTAGAGCAGGGGTTGGCAACCTTCGGCATGCGGCCCATCAAGGAAACCTGGTGGCGAGCCGCGAGACATTTTGTTTATGTTGACCGTCCACAGGCACAGCCCACCGCAGCTCCCAGTGGCCGTGGTTCGCCGTTCTCAGCCACTGGGAGCCGCGGGGGGCCGTGCCTGCAGATGGTCAACATAAACAAAATGTCTCGTGGCCCACCAGCAGATTTCCCTGATGCGCCACATGCTGAAGGTTGCCACCCCTGCTGTAGAGCTATTGAATTACTATGAGAGACTATTCTGCCAGCTACTGAAAACTAAACAGCATGGCTATTCTATATAAGAAACATTTTTTTTTACATTAGATATTATTAAGCAGTGTATTTGTGCAACTAGACAGTCAACATCTTCTTGGTTCAGCAGAAAATCTATAGTGATTTGACATCTGAAATCTGTACAAAACTTCATTCCCTAATTCTCAATTTTCAATACTTAAGCCACTCAGTGGCTACTGGAATAAGAAAGCCATTTTCTGATGTACAAACAGCAAGCTACAGGCCCACCCAGAGCTCACAGTGCAGTGATACACAGTAATAACAATACTGTTCTCCAGCACTTCCATCAGATGATCTCCATGCATCTTACAAACATCAGTAAATAAAGCCTCACATACATCCCAGGTAGTATCATTAACCCTATTATACAGATGGGAAAACTGAATCACAAAGCAGTGAAGTTACTTGCACAAGGCCACACAGCAACTCTGTGGCAGACCTAAGAAAAGAACCTGAGGCTGCCTACTTCCAGTTCTGAGCCTTAACACAAAGATCTCCTTACTACCATCACAAAAAAGACCCAGAGATTTTGATCCCAATTTTTTAACTTCAGCGTCTAAATTCCACAATGATGTGGTCAAACTTGACACATGGTACCTAAATGGGACATTTTACAGATTTTATTAGGGTATGTTCCCTTTTTTGTTTAAGTACATGCTTTATGAGACACCTAAAGGCCTTTGGGAATGTCGCACAATAAAAAATTACCATAATCATTTATCTTGGAAAGATGGAGGGCTGAGTTAACCCTACTGGGTCTCAAAACTGTGGCTGCATGAAGTCTAAGTACCCGCAAGTCAGAACTGATGCTTAGGCCAATAACACTCTTCCCTGTAGGATACAAGGTCCATTTAATCAATTTACACACAGGCTCATGGAACAAGCAATAGTAGGGCTCAAAAGAAGAAACAAAGCAAACCTACAGTCATTTATCTGAACACACTGAACTTGGATGTCTGGATAAACTGAGAACTGGACATGAACTACCCTCAGTTTTGCTATTCCAAAACTAATCCTAATTCTGTCCTTCTCTGCTCATAAACTACTGATGGGCCTGAACCAGAACCTTGGATCCTAATTCTCTCAAGCTTTGGGGAAGTTTAAATCCAGAACCAAACTTCACAGCTCAGACTTATTTCTGCTCAAATATATTTGATTCTATTTCACTGCAGGGAAAAAATAAAACTTTTCCTCTAAATAATTTTTCTTTGTAAAGTGGCATATTTCTCATCTTTTCCAACTGAGACTATTCCAAATGCACAGCTGGGAGGATAAAATCTTTGGGATCCCTTCTTCCCTAGAAGTAAAAGGGATTTACATGCATGAATTTCATTAGTATTAGTAGGAGTGCTATGAGGAAATCATCCATGCATTGAGATGAGACTATGACCCAGAGTTTAAACAGACTCAAAGTTCAGACATCTGGGGCCCCCTGCATGAAGGAAAACAAAGCAATAGAGAATGTAGCAGAGCTCAGTTTCACAGTAAAAGGACATCTAGCCTGGTAAATCCAAGTCTCCTTGATCCAGCAGCAGAAATAATTTCAAGCTAAACTTTTAGGAGGATTTGCTTTTCCTTATGAATTATTTAAACATTCAGAAAACAAAGCTATGTAAACTGAGTAGATGTACTTGGAAGAGCAATAACAACCAATTTTTACCCATTTTATTTTAAACATAGCAGAAATAGTACAATTATCTCCAATTAGCTGACACACATCACTATGTTACAGTGCAGTCAAATCAGCCTACACTGGACTCAGAAGTACTAGTTCAGGTCACACTGAAGGGGAAGGATTCTAGGCATGTATACGCCACAATAATTTATTACCCCATTAGATTATTAAAATGTTCAAGTCAATGGTAAGTACCCTTGACTAGTTTATTAGAGGTATTTGGAATTTTTCTCATTTCATTTATTAGAGGGACAGCATACAAGCACAGACAGTTTGTGGTGTGTCCAAATGGTGATGCATCTCTGGGATTCAGCGGTGCACTGTATGCCCAAAGGGAAACTCTACGCAGTGCTAAATTATGTCACTATCATCTTGATTCCTGACTGACTAATCAAGCAGCTTAAATGCTAAATCAAAGAGCAGGGTAAGAAAAGACTAACTTTACCACATATTGCACCTGTTTTAGCTTCACATAATTGGGAAGTTTACAGTATTTATTAGGCTACTTACAGGGAGGCCAGCTCCATGCTTTATAAACCCCAAACCTAAATGCTATTCAAATACCAAATGACATGCCACTCAACCCTGTCAAATGCCTTATATGCACTCATGGATTGAAGAAGTCTGTGTTTCCTTAGATTGTCACTAGAGCCCACTAAGAAATCTGCAGCATCTTTTATATGAGACAAAAATATGAGATGCTTAGAATTTATGGAGGAATTTAGTACATTAATTCCAGTGTCCCAGCCAAATTCCAACTTGGGTAAATATATTTTGTTTATGTATATCCACTCTAATTTCAACTGGGTATAAGATTCTTCGCTTTCGGTCTTAAGCTATTGTGTAGTCAAACCACTGCTGTATTTTACCCCAGAAATGGCCATATTTTTATGGTGGATGATAAGATACTTGCATAGTTTGTGTAGAAATTTAAGGCTCATATCATGAAATACTTATGCATAAGTTTAACTTTAACCACACGAGCAATACCACCGAATGTCGTTCAGTACAATGGGGCTAATCACGTGCTTAACGTGCATGCATAGGTATTTGCAGGATCTGGGCCTAAGTTTGTAAAGTGCCTTGGAAACATTTGAGGTCAAAGTAGATATATAAATGCAAAATACTCTAACAATGAATATGTTTGAAAAGCTTAATTATTTTGATTATTTAAAAATGCATCCAGTCAGTGCTCTGGACCCATTATAATATTTATAAATACAATCCACAAATTGAACCTCATGTCTCAAAACCAAATGAACCCTCCCAACCAGATCCCTTAAAACAAAGCTCTCCTTCCCTGGTTACTAATGTATTACAAAAGGTAGTGTCCATTACAAAACCTTTTAAATTCTAGTCAATACCTATCCCAATTATCTTTCACAGAAAATTTCTAATTATACTGCCCTCATCAATGTGTTGTGTGACCTGCACTGCAAAATGTTGAGAAGTCCTTATTTTCTCAAGACACAGGTTACATTCTACTTTTGTAATTACATTTTTCTGAAAGTCCATAATAGACAGACAAGGCAAATTTAAAACTGCAGGAGAAGGCTCAGGCCTTTCCTTAAAGATGAATGAACTTTTCTACACAAACCTTTGCACATTCCAACAAGTTCTAATTGCAGTAACTCTCAGCAGCACTACATGAGGTCAGGTATTCACAGTGTCACAAAATTTTGGTGACATGTCTAAGTGTGTTTAATTTGTTATTATAGAAAGAGTACAGAGCTCATGCAGATGGTTTGATGGTTCCTCCAGTACCTTTTAATAGACTAGTTATAAAAACTGTGATAAAGTGGTTATGTTTCCAAAAATAACATGTGAAATGAACAACTAACTGAATGAGTTTTGAGTCAGCTGGTCTTGGAGGAGAGGTTTAAAAGAATATATAAAACAAAGTTATATGACTTGGTGTATATGCTGTCTCAGAATACTGTATGGAGAAAAAGAAAGAAAGAAAGAAAGAAAGAAAGAAAGAAAGAAAGAAAGAAAGAAAAGGTTAATGTGGTTATAGATTTCAGGACATCAAGTACAATATGCCACTGCCTCCTATGTGAGAGCATGAGCACTGAAAAGCATCATGCAAAGCCTGCTCAGCAATACTCAATCCGCTGCATCTCAAGCTGTCCTAATACAATACAGAAGAACTTGTATAATCTGCAAAGACAAAGGGCTGTTGTAGTAACCACAGCAGAGTTCTAGACATGGTCCCATTTCTATAAACCAGAACTAGATGTAAAAGACTCCAGCAAGGAATTTCTGGGAACAGAGAGCCACTAGGCTTTGGTGAAGTCTCTCTAAAATCTGGTAATAGGTTTTGCACTATTTGTCTCTTTGTAACCCTCCTGAATCCAGCTGAATACAAATAACCCAGGGGTTGAGATCTATACTGCCTTTAGAGAGTTGCTGCATAGCAAAGAAAAAATATATATATTTTGCTTAGCATGGTGGCCAGGCATCCGAATGGCGATTCTTAAATCTACTTCACAACAGTCTGTAATTCTTCATTTATTTTTTTCCTTGGTCTTGCAAAACACTTAGAAATCATGAGCTAATCAGGAAATTCAGAAGGCTGGGTATTGAAAACAAAGCAGTGAAAAAACAAACAAACAAACAACTAACCCCCTGCATTAATAATGGGCTGATGGTACCACTTCTGTGTATCCCCACTTATACACAGTACGAATACTAGTACTTTCAAGAGCTATATTGGTTATCGTCCTAGGACCCTGAAGCTCTTAAAGAACATTAATGAATTAAGCATCACCAAACACATGTGAGGTAGGCATTATTATTCCCCTTTACAGATGTGGGAACTGAGACACAGAATGGTACTCCCAAATACCATGATGCTAATAAATACAAATAATAAATAAATAATAAACAGAGTTACTTGTCCAAGGTCTCCCAACAGGTCCAGGGGACAGGCAGAATTGGAACCCTTTTCTTCTGACTCGTAACACAGTGCTTTAACCACTAGAACATGATTCCTTGTATGCCTAGTTTAAGAGTACCATCTTTCATTTTCTGAATGAACACAGGACCTAAGCAATGACAATGCTGACAAAGAATGTTGCCTCGTGCAAGTTACCAGCATCGATCCCACAAGGATCCTAAATATCAAAACTTTCTTGGCCAGCTTCATTTTTAGGGTGATTTTCAAAACAGTCTCCATTTGTACATGTGCCACTTCGTCCATTCAATCACTTGTACACACAGTGATGAAATATACACGCTCAAAACCATTTGCACAACTATTAGTGACAGTGTGCAAAATATTGTGTCTGAAGGTGATGTGTGTGTACAAATGCCATGTTTTGGAAATGTGCTTCTTAATGGCTTTGTATACACTCCACAAGGTTGTATTTCTCCAACAGACTACCACATGGTCCTTTCCTGATTGGGAAGCCCTTTAACTCGATTTTCAGCAAGAGACTGAAAAAAAGTTTCTATTCTCATCTCCCATACAATGAGAGTATGAGAGTCATCAAAGAGTGTTTATTTGTCCCTCAACTGAACGAATTCTCCAGTTTACATTTGTCTGCAAGTCAAGACCCTTAAACTCATTTCATTTGTGACCCACAGCAGATGTGAATTTGATTATGCATTATATTAGTTCTCTGGTGACATTAGTTCTCTGGTCTCCATACCTCCTCCCTGCCCCCTCCCGCCTTTAATCTCTGACTGCAGTTATGTGGAAGATGCCAAATTTAGAGCAGATAGTTCTGAAAAGAAGGCAATTAAAAAAACACAGTACTTTAGAAATTTAAACAACAGGCCTGTGATCAAAATAATTCATAAAGGGAAGGATTTCATGAAGTAATTTCACGAGCACACAATGCTTTTTCTTTTGCTTTGTTTTTTAAATAAATCCGTTAGTACACATGCCAAGGCAAGACATCTGAATACAATATCAATGGACACACCCTGAAATGCTGCAAGTAGGCTGCTCCAGAGCTGCAGCAAAAACTAAAAACTGTCCTTTCCTCCTTCTCTCTTAAAATGATTATTTTACTTCTTTTAGTTTTGGAATATAAGATCAAACATTTCTTTTCCTCTTTTATTAGTGCTTCCTTTCTCCTCCCCTCACAAAACACACAATCCAAAAAATGGATTTTTTCTCCTACTGACGGTTAAGTGTGTCTGTTTAAAAAAAAAAACCATAAAGAGATCTAACTTATAATGAATCCCTCTGGCATAAGGAAGCCTGTTCTAATCTCCCTTTATTGGGCTTGAATGATAGTTTTGCTCAACCAGTATTGACAGGGCTGTCTTGTTTCTCAGGCTTTCATTTTCCCTGAGTTGGAAAAAGGATACAGTGCATTTTCACAGTCTCCAAGTCTGCAGTTGTTTTTATATAAGAAGTAATTTGCTTAGGTCACATCAGGTCAAATGGGAAGCCTGCCCAGCTCTTGGTTTTAAAGGAAAAACATACAGAAAGACACAAAAACACAGCAGTTTCCTTCATTAAATTCCACTCTACCTGCCATGGGCTTTCAGCCACAATGGAATTTCCCACCCTGGCTGAGCACAACTCAACTTTTATTTTTAGGTGTGTGGTTTTTTTTAAATAAAAAAACCTTATTTCAAGTGAACTTTGAGGTAAGGGTTATTATAGTCCAGTGTAACTGTCCTTTTAAAGAAATAAATAAAATAAAAAAGAACTACAGATGTGGGGCCAAATCTTTAAGTCCTATTGCAGGGCCAGATTCTGGTCTCCTTTCCATTGATGTAAATCAGGACAAATATCACTGAAGTAATGAGAGTTACACCTGGGTAAAAGGTAATGTGAGATCAGAATTATGCCCTAAGTTTTTAACTCAGTCCTCACTCAGGGAAAACTTCAACTGACTTCAGTGAGAGTTTTGCTCAAGTAAGGACTGCCTCTGAGCATTAAAGACTCATTTCTGCACTGTGCTGAATGCTTTATTGAGCTCTCATAACTCACAATGACTTGAATGGAAGTTGAGAGGGCTCAGCACTTTATGGGAATGTTCAGCAAGGATCATTCAGCATCTTAAGAGCTGAGGACTATATACCCAAAGAACTGCCCAAGTTATTACTTGATAATGACCAGTGATTACCAACCTTAGGTAACATTTGTTCACAAAAAAATGGAAGATATCCACATTTCTCCTTCTTACCCTCAAAAACACTCACAAAGAAACCAGAGGCAACATTCTAACCTGATTTAGCACCAGGCAAGGTTGCTGGGCTTATAAGAACAATAGCTTAGGAATGGATGCTTGATTGTTTTCAATTCTGAATGGTAGTTTAGTCTGAATAAGGACTAAGAACTGTTGGGTCTGGCCTTTAAACAGTCTTTTGGACTTCTATAGAGATGTTCATCCAGACAGCTCAAAGCATTATTTGCTCCTCTGGACAGCAGTTTGAAGCAGCTTGAGCAATATGATAGTGGAGAAGATTCTCACCTGCACTGCCCTTCCTCATCAAGCTGGAGAAGAAGTTGGTTTTTTTAAAAACTTCAGATCTCCCTTTTCAAACCAAAGCATGGCTAGTGGGAGCCTACTAGGTTTCCTACCCCTTTTCTCTCCATGGTCACGTAGTGCATCTCCTCTATTTTCCTCCTTCACCCCAAATCCTGTGTCCTTCTACCTGATCCTTCTATTGTCCTCCTTAAGACAAATTTCCTTACCCAGCATGTCATTTTTCTCGGGGCATTATTGCTCTTCCATCGTTAATACTTCTCCTCAGCAACTCCCCCCACCCCAGTGCCTCTTTAAAGTTGTTTGTTGCAGCATTTGTTCCTTCAGCATTGCAAAACATTCATAAACTGGAGATTAGTTCGCTTTGTCTGGCTTCCAAAGCCATTTGCTGCTTGAGACCATTTCATGAGCTTGTCTACTCATGTGAATAAACAAAAAATCTCAGCTATAATGTGAATTAGGAAGAGGAAACAGCAGTTGCATAGACCAAATACCAGTGAGGGTGAAATTAGTGACAGTTACAGGTTTTATTGGTGCTGCCCCTGCCTGCGCTATTCTATACAGGCTCATCTTTAGATAGCACAATATTTCTTCCCAACAGAACTGAGTGACCTTCCCTAACATTTTGCTTGCGATTTTAGTGCTTCTGCTAACTCCATGCTAAATATCCCCTAGAGTCACAACCTTGTGTCCAGATGATTAAGCTAAACATTTTGGAAGCTCCCCAGAGCAGCACATTATACCCCACAAAAGATTGAAAAAACCTAGGATTTTGCACTACGGTCTGGTTTACAGATTTACTTATTCCACAGAGGTAACACATCTTCCTTTAAACCAAGGGCCAGTACTGCTTGAATTCGTACTTCAGACAGAATATGCCTGTGCCCTGAATTAGGGAACTAGGAACTGGCTGATGAGACATATCAGATATTATAGATACAACATCAGAATTCAGAATGTAATACAAGACTCCATATGTCCTAAGGTCACCACACTCACCTGCTCACTCTATTTCTTACAGACTTCATGGTCCAATATCATGCTAATTGTAAAATATATGAAACTTGGGTTTCCTTCATCCAAGTAGTGAGCATCTGTGTATTCAGATAATTGACTTGCAGATGTCTGATGCCTACTAAGGCAGCAGCAATCACCGCTATTTATTATCTGTAGAGTTAAGAAGCATAACATCTATTTACTGTTTTTGACAAACACTGATAAAACTAAGCAAGGATGAAAAGGTTATAAGTGACCCAGTTCAGTAACTGTTGCCATCAGTGTCCAAAGGAAACACTTTGGTCCTGGGAGCCGATGGTAGATTTCTAAATCATGACTACGTTGATTGTTTGCAGCTTAAAAAGATGGCCGGAGATTGGCAAGGAAGGTTTCTATTGCTTTAAAGGGAGAAACAATGGTTGGAGCCGGAAACAGCGTAATTGGCTAAATTCAGCAGCATAAGGCCTGCAAGATGGCTTGCTTTCCCCATAAGACACTCCAGCCAAGAGTAATTTATGTCAGAGGGTTCTCAGAGTACCTTATAAAATCTGAGCCACTCTCACACACCCTAGAAGGCTCTCTAAAACCCTTTACATAGATGGCTAAATACGCAAAACATTGTGCTCTGTTTCGGTAGTTTAAATGCCATGGGTCTGAGTCTCCTTTCATGTAAGTTTACAATGGTGCAACTCTATAGACTTCAGACTCCTGACTCACACCAGTGTGAGTGAGAGCAGACTAAGTAGCTGCAAACATAAGTGTACTTTGAAGATGAAGTGCAAAGAATTAAAGCACAGTGCATTTTCAAATATGCTGAAAATCCACGCATGCAGTGAGTTGTGACTTGTTCAGCACTGACTGATGATAAGTGAAAAGAGGACAGAGTTAGACAACCAGGTGTGTCAGTGAATTCTTCCAGAAACATGCGTATATACAACTTCTTTTCCAGTCAAGAAACTTTAGCAGACTTGAACCCCAACACTGAATAAAAATAAATGTCTTCTAATTTCATAAATGACAGCAGGAATGCCTGTCATTACACATATTAGCAGACAAAATGCCTCTAAGGGATTGGATTATAAGGGGGATC
This sequence comes from Gopherus evgoodei, assembly GCF_007399415.2. Lineage (NCBI taxonomy): Eukaryota > Metazoa > Chordata > Testudines > Testudinidae > Gopherus > Gopherus evgoodei. The sequence continues at coordinate 206,286,740 of NC_044322.1, forward strand.
CTTACAAAGCAAAACAGGAAACAGGCTCATTGAACACATCAGCAGCACAGAGTTAATCTAAGAAGAAGCCTTCTCTATATTCATTTTCTATGTTAGGCTTGATTGTCATAAGACAAATTATATTCTACCAGTTATAGGAGCTATAGCTTGAACACCTGTAGAAAACTGGTTTACAATGATAATCATATTAAGATATCATGCCCATTTTTTTCTCTTGAAGATGTGGCTGGCAATATTCCTAGAAGAAAGTATTTAAAATAAACAACTTTATTATCTGTGTTACTTAGGGGTTTATCTGAAGGCAGAGCAGCAAGTGTTTCAAATATATTACAAGTACTTCTCTTTCAAATTGTCAAGACGCTGCTCTCAAACTCAGGCCCAGTAGGTTTTTGGAAAGCAGCATTGGATCAGGGAATACACAGTCTTGGGTGGGCCAGCTTCCAGGGTTCTGCGACACGCCTCCTGATTTGCGACAGGGTCTTGGCCCTCACTGGCTGATGACTATACCGCTTCCCTTTTGGATCTTGTCTGAGCAATCAGCCATTGTCCACAGGTACTATTCTGACCCACCTGACCCTGCATTGCTGCCTCGCTCAATCCTGCTAGCCAATTCGCTGTACCTTTCCCTTAGGTTGGATCTCCCAGTGATCAGGTCTCTTGAGCAAACTCTTATTGCTGATCAGGACTGCCCATTAACCAGCCTGATTCCCAGGCGTGATAGTTTGCTCAAATCAATTTTTCGATCTCCTGGTTTCGCCCCTGCTCCAAGGAAAGTGGCATGGAACCCGCAGGGGTACCATCACTGAGCTGCCCAGCCTCAATCAGGGGGCCAAACCCGGGTAACATGGAAAACTTCACTGGCCAAGTCCTTCCAGGTATCTGCCCCACCCCCTTAAGATCATCCCCTCACTTACAGCTCCAATTCTCACATCAGAATTCCAGACAAGCTGTTCCTATTAGGCAGGCTTTTACTGACTCTGGGGCAAGGGATAGTTTCGCAGATACCACTGTCGCACAATTCCTTGGTCTCCCCAGGCACGCCCAGGCTACCCCAACCTGGATGAGACAGCTGACAGCTCACTGCTCACCTCTTGTCCTGTAAGTCAGGAAACACAGGTCTGGAAACAGTAATTGGGGAACATCATGAACTCAATTGATTCAGCTTAATCTGGTCCCCACACTTCCCTGTGATACTTGGAATCCCCTGGCTGGCCAAGCAATACCCAAGTATCTTCTGGAGGTACCATATTGCGACGTTTAGCTCAGAGTACTGCTGAACCAACTGCCTTTCAGCCCCAGATCCAGGTATCCAGAATCCCCAGCCAGACACCCCACCCATCCTTCAGGTCTGGTGGTGGAGGGTGCACTGTCTCAAGCAGCACAAAGAGTTTTGTTACTTCTAGGGTCAACAGTTTCTCCCCCTATAAAATATCATGCAGATGTGATCCTGGAGCTGCTAGACCTAGTAAGGACAGCCCAGATATTCATCAAGCTGGATCTCCCGAGAGCCTACAATCTAGTCAGGATCCGGCCAGGGAACGACCAGCTTACAAAGATGGCACACTTCATTCCCTACGCACAACTCCCCACCACGGAGGACACTGCCTGTCTCTTCATCTCCCATGTTTTCTGCATCCATGGCCTCCCAGACACATTACTTCAGATTAGGGACCCCAGTTTATGTCACGGTTTTGGAGAGTGGTATTTCACTTACTAGTAGTGCATCTCCCTACCTCAATCTCCTATCATCTGTAAAAGACAGTCAATCAGAAAGAGTAAATGAGGTACAGGAATAGTCCCTACAATGTTTCACAAATTTCCACCAACATTTGTTCTTCACTGGTTCTGTATATAGAATTTGTATAGAATAACATGGACCATGTCTTGACCTGTATTAGCCTGGTTTTTTTTTGCTAACTATTGTTTTCATTCTCATTTCATCCTGCTCTTCTCATGGTGCCTGCTGTCCCTGCAGCCTTAGATCGATACACCACATCCAACAAATCCAAGAGAAGCTAACGCAACATCTTGATGTAGCTAAGAAGGCGTGTGCCACTTACAGAAAGGTTTCATTTTCACTCAGACCCACCTGACTGCCTTGCTGCCTCACCAGACTCCGTCAGCTGCCTTGCCATACATTTCCCTTGGATTGGCTCTCCCAGAAATCGGGCTTCTTGTGCAAACTCTAACTACTGATTGGGACAGTGTTTTGACTTGCCTGACTTCCAGGCATCACAAAAATTCTCATGTCATACACGTTTTGAATATCATTTATTGTTAATTGTTTTTACAGTGCCCAAGAATCTGACAAGCAGTTAAAGCAACGTAAGAAATGCTACTAGTAGATCCTTGCCCCTAAGGGCTTATAATTTGGATTTTTAGGATCAAATCCCGACTCCACTGAAGTCAATGAGAATTTTTCCATTGACTTAAACAGGGCCAAGACTTCATCCCTACAGTCTATTCATATTATAAATAATTTAATTTCCACAGTATCTCAGTACCAGAGAACTGGGCTAAATACTGTGGAAAGGGACACCAGTGATAAGTTACATTGCATATATTGGCCAAATATTTATTTATTTATTTATATTTATTCACTTAATTAGTTCCAGTGATGTCAATAGGACTTACTTGCTTCAATAGAGCAAGCAGGATTTGGCCCTATAATAGGAGCAGGGCGGATGCTCAGCTAACAAACTGACACAAATATTTGGAGGTTCTGTGAAAAACTAAATATGTAGCAAGAGGCTGATTTAGTATAACCTGAAACTTGTAATTTAGGTGGGCAGTAGAGACAGGCTTTCAAACATTATTTCATCACAGTCACCACCTTTGAAAATAATGCATTTATTTTCAGAAGCACTTAGCTGCATTTCCAATATATGTATGACTTGGCCAAAATGACTGCAAATATCTTCAATTCCTGCATCAAAAGAGGGTGATTTAAGGAGCTAGTCAGATACAGTACTAGAGATACCATGGTGAGATAGGTGTCTTTAGAAATATCCATAATAGAATGAAAGGATTCAATGAGATTTTCCTTGCTTTAATCGGTTTGAGCTAGACCTTTAGTATTCTCTTATAAATAATAGAAGCTACACAGCACTTTTATAACATCTTTCATCTGAAGATCTCATAACTTAATTAAGAGGGACACTGTCAAGTTAAAAATAATATATTTTTTATTAAGTAATTTCCTTACCTGTGTTACTAATAACACTTGGGGCTATTAAGCTGAAACTAATTTAATGTTCTACTATTATTATATTTTGAGGTTGGTTTATTTTTTACATGCTGCTTATCCTGGGAAATGAAAATTGGTTTCTCAGCTTTACTTTTGTTTCTAGTAAGTTTCACTTGGAGATTCTCCTATGCTAGAACAATGTATTTCCTTTGGGTTTGTAAAAACATTGTAGGGAAATGTTTAAATCCAAAACCAAAACAACCCTCCTGCCCATTTCTATGTGCATTTAAAAAAAATTAAACCAAATGTTTCTATTAATATGAGATTTCTAAGGCATTTAACAAAAATAAAGCCTAGATTGTGGTGCAAAGCTACCTAACAATGTGGTCCTGTTAGCCTCAACACCCCCATGAAAAAGGTGAGAATTATTAATCTTGTAAAGGTTAGTTACAAGCATACAGAAATTTGACTTGTCAGGAGAGAAGGCACATTTAAGAAATGCACTTGGTTCAGTCAAAGTCTGCTCAGAGCTCTAGAAATATCTAGTTAGCTCATAATAAGCATGCACGGAGACATCACAATTATTAATTACCATTATATACAGTATATACTAATATTATCTTTCTCAACAGTCACTCCCATACTAGTCACATAATTAGTTAGACTGTACGTTATGTGGGACAGGAACTGTGTTTTCCTTGGGTATGCGCAGAGGCTAGAACATTGTTGGCACTAACAGAACACGAGCAATTAAAATAGCAACAGCAACCATTACAGTACCTATCTTTACAACCTCTACTCACCATATGGGTAAACTGAGACACAGAGAAGTTAAATAATAAGTCACAGAGCAGGTCAATGGTAGAACCAAGAACAGAATCCTAACTCCTACTCCACTGACTACTGACTAGATTGCTCTGCATCTCTCTTCCATTTCAGTGTATTTTATATCAAGAACAGGAAAGTATTCTTCCCCTAACACTCCAGGCAGCTGATACAGCAAAAACCAGTTTTTGTACTTCAAGCAGCTCTCTTTGCTCAGCCATGAGGTTTCCTCTTTCTCTCCCATTCCCTAGGTTCAACAATCAGCAAAGCAGTGATTTACATATGTGACTATAGAGCTCCTGTCTCACAAGCAAGGAGTTTTACCTTTTGGTTTGCTTTTTACTGGTCCACTGCTCAGACGATCCCAGGGGATATAATGTCAGCTACTAAACTTTTTAAACAGGTGGCTGTTGAAATGGGAAGCAGGTCATGGAGTCAACAGCAGTGAGTCAGCTCAGCCTGATGTTTAAAAAGAAAATTGTAATAAGACCGGAAATAATAAATAAAAATCATAAAACATACAGCCAAAAAGAGTCTCAGGAGCTAGTCAGGAGCAATACAAGTGCACTAATGGCAACTTTGAAGCATGATGATGCAGCCTGATATTGAAAATAGAATCCGACACAGTTGTGCAGATGAATCCTTCATATGAGAAATGTTAGTTTTCCACAGGCTTTAAATGAAATTCTCTTGGTACTCAACTGCAAACATTTTCTTGCTGTTTATCAGGGATGAAGAACCCCACAGTTTAGTAGCCCAAGACAACATGAAGTCAGGCCAAGGACAACCTCCTCATAAGAGTCAAAAGATCTGCAGGACATGAAGGATCGGAATCAAGCAAACATGTTATTACTCTGTCTGAAAATGTGCTTTCTTTAATAAACATGTGGGCTATCAAAAGTAACCTTTGGTTGGCTGACTGGATTTGTATGATATCAACATATGTGATCATTTATTTGTTTGGTCATTTCTAGCTTACTGTAAACTCACTAAAATAGATCTAAAAGTCTGAAATCAGTCTTTTATTATTCCATATTACATTATCATAGGGGAGTGTCAGTTTCCCACATCTATAAACTTTTTCACATTTTGTACCTGTTCAAGAACCAGAACATAATATGTAAAATCCTACGTCTACATCCAGCTCTGACACAAACTGACTGTGTGTCACTGGTCAAGTCTTTCAACCTCTTTGTACTCCAGTTTCTTCACTTGTAAAGCACTGGAATACCTGTTTAGACAGTGCTTGAGTAGTGCAAAGTCTTATTACTTTTAAGCATATTTATCTTGACTGATCTAGTCAAAGAACTCCTGATAGTTATGGATGAAATGAGCCATTTAAAAAAGCCTAAGAAATATATAGATTAATTCAATCTGGAATCCAGTGACAACCATTTGGTGACCTAAAGCATCTGATTGCTTGGATCACAGTATGTATAATTATTTATAACTGTTTTCATTGCTCCTCAAAGGGATCCTTTCAATGATCAGTTGTATGTACTGTAACCAGAGAATATAACCTAAAGGATGAAATAGTACTTTGCAAGTATATTGTAACATAATTTTTAAATGCTATTCTGAGGAAGTCAGAGGATATTTTGCCTTTTTCATGGACCACTACTGAAAGCAGAATACTGGATTTAGAGAAACATTAGTTCAATTTAGGATAGTCAATCCTACGGGCCATATTCTGCCCCTAGCTATTGATGTATGCTGCCTGGCCACTTAAAGGGAATCCTGCATGAGGATCCACATGGCAGTTTAGAACCTATGTTCCTATATGCTTCTTGCGGACAGAGGCCATCCTTTTGTTCTGTTTGTATAGTGCCCAACACAATGGAGCCCTGGTCCACGACTAGGGCTCTTAGTCGCTACTATGATGTAAATAATAAATAAATAAATAAATAACAATAGCAACAACAATAATAATAATTAAAGGGGGTGTTATTTTTAAATTTAAAAAGCAAATTCTATGTCAACTCAAAAATGCCACTGACACGAGCACAGAAAAAGGCACTAACAGCTGATATAACTTACAGGTAACAATCAAGCAGTAACATTTTTGCTCCAATTACTGAGGAAAAAATTCAAAGCTACATGCACCTGTTTACTAAAGTGTTTTACACAGACTCTGAAGTCTGATATCCTTATCTCAGGGACAGCCTTAACATACAGTGGAGATGCTCATTACATAGTATCTTATATTGCCACAAAGATTAGCCACAACACAGTTTTTACCCAATGTCCTGATTCCTTTTAATATGAAGGCCAGGATTTTCAAGATGACTATTATCCTGAAATAATCCTGTTAGGCTACTGCACGGTGACATTTATTATGTGTGTCCAGTTTAAACAGATGGAGCAAAATATAAGTAGATGATTTTACTTTGTAGAGTTGAAAGCTCATAATGCTTCAAGAAAATACGCAGTTCCATAGTATACACTAAAAAATACAGTAAACAAAATGGTACTCTATGGGCTGGTTACCGATAGACTAGAGGAATGGTTTCTGTTCCATGTCACTCTCTCCCTTGCCCATTATTTCTCATGCTTGTTCATTCTCTAATTCATCCACACATTGGCTCACTTACTCTTTCCTGTATGCTCTCAATCACTCTTACATTCATTCATTCTCTCCTTCCATCACCCAGGCACCCATTCATTTGTTGTAACACATTCATTCTCTCTCTCTCTCTCTCACCCAACCACACTCCCTTCACCCAAACAAATATGGGCAGGCCTCACTCACTCTCTTCCATCAGTCAACTTTCCTGTGGGCTCAGAGAAGGGGGTAATCACAGGAACTCACTGCAGGCACTAGTGAAAGCTGGAGATCAGAATATCAGAAAGAGCTGCTTCTTCAGCAGATCAGAGGGCAAAGGGGAAGAGACAGGGCCCTGCTCTTGTAGGGGTTGACTAGCAGAGGAGAGAGCACGCTCCAGAGTGAAAGGGCCTCTCCTGCGTGGGAGAGAGAGAGAGAGCAAAAGGAGCACAGAACTGGTTCCAGCTCCCCAGGAGGAGTACTCCTGTGGCATCTGGGGATGAGGAACTCCAGGGAGTGCGTCAGGTTCTTTGCACCAGAGAATCAGGCACTGGGAGCAGTACTTGTGGGACAGCCAGAGAGCATGTTACTACACATCAGGTCAGCACAGTTGTGTCCTAGGGAAGGAGGAACAAGTATTCTGGCTATGTAGAACAACACAGATCAGACCTACTGACAGGGGAGCACACTACCACCCTGGTAAGTGTCACTCTCCTGCCCAGAACTGGAACAAATACTTATGCTGTCCAATTCTGGCAGGAACCCTGATCTGGATTCTGTTTCTGGCTCTACCCTTAACTATCCATGTGACCTTGGGCAAGTCACTTCACCTCTCCATGCCCCAGTTTCACCCTCTGTAAAGGGGGATTATACTAGTTTAGTACCTCCTGTGTGGAAGGCTTCATTCATTAAATGCTATAAAGTGCTTTGACAGCCTCCAAAGCCTGGTGTTATGTAAGTGCAAATTATTATTCTAGTTTTCAGTATGTCCAAAGCTATTTCAGGTATTACCAAAAGGCTCCACCGTAACACATTAAATTGCCATCATACTGAAAAATAATTAACAACCTACATTTTGGGGGTCCATTATTTGAACTATTTGACTGATTAGTGAATTACCCAGAATCTTTACGCTGTCAAGGGAGAAAGTAGAAAACATTACAAAGCAGTACCTAGAAAGGACTGTCTGAAAAAACAGACTAAGAAAGAGAATGGGGACCATTTATTCAGTTCATTACAGCAAAATAGCAGGTAAGAACCAAAGTCATCAGATGTACTGGACAAAAGATGTTGCTAGAGATACTGTATAAAGATGATCAAAAGGGATTGTAACTTGTAATCAATGGACTGATCCAAAACAACCAATAAAGTAAAAGGCTATTAAGAACGGTATACACCATCCCCAAGAGAAGGCATAACACACTGTGGCTGTACTAATTTTTATTTCAAACATCACCTGACAGAACAAGATCTGATGTATGTGAGAGAAACAGCCTGAAGTGGTCTGAGCCCAGGGCTGGGAGGCAGGGAATTCCAGTCCTGTCACCAGTGCTGCCTGACTGTGGCTTTAGACAAATCACTTTCTGTCTCTGTATCTCTGGGGATAACAATGTTTATTAGTACCAGGCCCAAATGACAACACGGCTTATGAACATCCTTAAATCTTGGAGAAATTTGGATCCAGATCCAAATTGTTGGCTGACCCCATGATGGACTGGACTGAAACACTGTATCCAAATAAACCTCATGTTAGAGTGCACAATTGTGTATAAACGTTGTGGACCACTTACTTTCCTATCAGGGAGCTTTAGTTAGTTAATATCTGTAAAGTACTTTGAAGATGAAAAAAAACTCTGTAAAAAGTCCCAACTATTATGCACGGAAGAAACATCCAGCACACACATTTAAACTATAAAGGAAGTGAGCTGTGCTGGTTAAGGAATTCGGAGCCAGATCAACAGCTCTAGTGAAATCAGTTCAGCTATGCCAATTTACACAGCTGAGGGTCTGGCCCTCAAAGTGCAACTGGAAATATTTGAGGAGCACAAGCTGTATTCTTTGTGCACATCTATGGGAGTGGGGTGTCATTGAAAGAATCTCTCTTGGCTCTGCCAGTAGCAATTCCTTACAATCCCAAAGCTGCAGAACCTTGTCCTCTTTTCCACATTTTGTTCCTGACTGCCAGCTCTCAGGGACAAACCCATATCCAATACAGTAGGCTTCCAGACACTGAGGAATTTCTTGCCCTGGCATCACATGCCCAGCTGTACTCATCAAAGAGGAAAAACTGACAGCATTGTCTGCAAGACACAGCTTGGGATAATTGCTCATTGTAGCTCCCCTGTCAATGAATATTATCATATTCTTTTCGCAGATAAGGTTACTGCACCTTTTCATATTCCTTCATGCTCAGCCATGTAGTAGATTTCTCTTTCTTTACTGAAGTGGTTCAAATGTAGCATAATGTGAGGGCCTGGTTTTAAAATCCTGAGGATCTCCATATAGACAACTACGTTCATTGCTGTTTTATATAGTCTAGTTGTGATGAGGTGGGGCAATGGAAACAACACACACACACACACACACACACACGTATTTACATGCACATGTACATAAATGGCTTGGAATGGATGTTTATCACTATTATGTTACAATTATCATGATATTATAAATCTAATAAGATCAATCTTATAATACATATTATCTAAGTATCATAAATACTATATTCTAGATTTTAAATGCTTTAATGGATAAAACCAACATATAATCCAACACATAGCCTAACAACTGAGCCAACAGGCCTTTGGCCATGAAAATTACATATGGAAAGTTACAAGGAAAAGTTGTGTAGTAACTTGGGGTCAACAGAAACAATAATTAGTGCATACTCAACAGACCCCAAGAGGAGGGAAGAAGTATTTTCTAGCATGGGTCCAAGTTTCTATCTTGTACTCATGCACTTGACTCATCATATTGAGTCCCTATGCCTATTTTAAGAAATAATATGGGCCCCAAAACTGTACTGTCTGAGCAGCTCATAGTACCCTCACAATGATCCTGTGAGGTAGAGAAGTGCTATCATCCCCGTTTTCCAGTTAGGGAACTGAATCCAGAACTGAAGTCTCAGGTGAGTGCCCTAACTACTGGCCCTTCCTTCCTTTCTCTCAGGTATGCTATCCCTATTCTTTCCAAGCTTTGCAGTTGAAATCCAGGTTCTGTTGAGGTCAATTACAAAACTCCCACTGACTTCAGTAGTGCCTGGATTTCACCCCTGATAATTATCTCTAACATGGTTTGTTGTTTCCATTCTACATTTCCCTCCAGAGACAATAGAATTGAAAGTGGCATGTGGGGTTTGTTTTTTGGAAATTATCGTTTTCTTTACAAGGCTAGCTAAGCTACACAACACTGGCCAGCAGGAAAGAATGCAAAGAAAAAGAATCCGATGCTGTTACCTACCACAGTATTGCGCTGAAAATAGTTAAATCTAAAGACAAAACTGAAAGCATTTTGTTTCCATTTCTTACTGCTATGGGATAAGTCGTTATTGTTATTCTGATGTGAGGAAACAACATTTTGCACTGTTGGACTTTCATGGTGGTCTCTCTCTGAACCATACTCCACCCTCAGAATTGTACATGCTGCTCCCAATATCTGTGGGATCAGTCTGCGTTGATCTCTTGCCTTTATATTTTAATGGAAACTTATATTAATAAAAATAAATTAACCTATGAATTTTAATGTCAACTCAGGGTTGGCTCCACACCAGTCCTGGTTTTGTCCTTCTTACTTTGAAACAGAGATGGGTTAAAAGCAGACCCAATTAACCGATCTGATAGACTGTGACTGTGATGTCAGATAGGTGCCTCTAACAGTGTTGAAAATCTAAATAAATAATGGAATACTTAGGTGCTACCAGCAATAAAGTTGGTAATTCAGTAGGTGTCACTCTTCTTCTGAGTCAGTAAAGAACCAACACCCATAGTCCACTGCTCTAATCACTAGTCCAAACAGGCTTCTCCCACCTCACTGTTTAGACATAGGTGGTTGCATATAGATCCATAGATACAGATTAGATGTACATAAATACACCTGTACCCCGATATAAATATAACACGAATTTGGATATAACACGGTAAAGCAGTGCTCCTGCCGGGGGGAGGGGAGGGAGAAAGGGGGCTGCACACTCCGGTGCATCAAAGCAAGTTCAATATAACACAGTTTCACCTATAATGCAGTAAGATTTTTTGGCTCCCGAGGACAGCATTGTATCAAGGTAGAGGTGTAGATATAGACATATTGGTCTAAATTTTCAGAAGTAACTAGCTATTTCAGGTGACCAAGATAGACCTTAAAGGGACCTAACTGTGTCTTTAGTTGGGAACTCAAAAACTGAGACAAAAAATCACTAGCCACCTTTGGAAATGTAAACTAATATATATACAAAGGACTCACATATACATTACATATATTTAGTATAACAGTTACCTTTTTCCTATCCATTTTGTATATTGTGAATTGAAACCATTAAAAATGAGAAATAAAAATACATGCACACATACAGAAAATGACGAGGCCCTTTCTAGAATGAAAAGAAAATTAAGAGTTGCATAAACAACAACTCAGGATGTGACGGGGCAGCTGGAGAACCACGCTGGGGGACAGAACTTCTAAGTGAATCCATACACAGTAAACTGTCTCCCCTTACAATCTGTGTTCTTCAAAGAGAATAATGACTCTAGAGATGAGTTTGCATTTGTCTTTGGATGTCACAGTAAATGCTAAGAAAGCAACTGAGAATTACTATTTCCTCTGCACAGGGAGGATTTAGCTAGAATCTTTACATTCTTGGGATCTGGGCCCAGCAATCTCAGGGGTGAATATGGACCAGTAGCAAGTTAATGGGACACCCTATATCTATCCAGGGATTCAGAGGGATTCAGGGGTCTGTGGAAGGAAGATCAAGGAATCCAGGGCTGCAAGGGCCCAGTTATACCCTTGAGACACAGGGACATTACGACTGGAGAAAGTAAGTGGATGGCTTGAAAAGTGGTGGCAGGAGGCATTTGGCTTGCCAAGACAAAGAGTACATATAGTGCCTCCATGGGCACAGTGCAGAATGTACTCAATGGAGGTCCTCGCTACATCTTTGAAAAAGCTCTGAGCTGGATTGTAGCTGGCATGGACCATATCCAAGTGTACACCCCATCTAGATGTTCTCTGCCCTGGAGGACTCATCATGGCAGGCAGCATTAGTCATCCTCATGTGCTCAAGAGCACCAACTGCCATATTATGGGCAAAACATACCCTCTCTCCCCCCCATAAAAGCATTCATGCAGGGGTGAACATAATCTGGGCCTCAATCTAAAATCCAAGCCAATCTCTGAGAAAGTAGATGCTTTTCCAACAATCACTTGTATGAGTATTTGGATTTGGTGATGTCTTTCACAGTCTGGGCTGCAGTTTGTCCTCTTGCTCCCTGTTGGTTTGCAGTCATTGCTTAGTCTCTGGTGTTCAGGGTTGCAAGAGATGACAAGAGATTAATTTCATTTTATCATCTGTCTGGCCTTGCTGTTTGATTTTGTTTTTGATGGTAAGATAATGTGTTACAGACAGAATTGGAGTATGTCTTTGTACTTGCCATAGAGGGGCACAATCCAGAACAGATCACTTCAGATATGCAGGAGGAGGTATGCACTCTCCCTTCCAGTGGACATTGATACTGTTTGAAAGAAGACAAGTGGGACTGACACTTAGGATAGAAGAATCCCATGCACTGCTACAGACTAGGGACTGAATGGCCAGACAGCAATTCTGCAGAAAAGGACCTAGAGGTTACAGTGGACAAGAAGATGGATATGAGTCAACAGTGTGCCCTTGTGCCAAGAAGGCTACCAGCATTTTGGGCTGTATAAGTAGGGGCATTGCCAGTAGATCGAGGGACGTGATCATTCCCCTCTATTCGGCATTAGTGAGCCCTCATCTGGAGTACTGTGTCCAGTTTGGGGCCTCACACTACAAGAAGGACGTGGAAAAATTGGAAAGAGTGCAACAAACATGATTAGGGGGCTGGAGCACATGACTTTTGAGGAGATGCTGAGGGAACTGGGATTGTTTAGTCTGCGGAAAAGAAAAATGAGGGGGGATTTGATAGCTGCTTTCAACTACCTGAAAGGGGGTTCCAAAGAGGATGGATCTAGACTGTCCTCAGTGGTACCAGATGCAGAACAAGGACTAATGGTCTCAAGTTGCAGTGGGGGAGATTTAGGTTGGATATTAGGAAAAACTTTTTCACTAGGAGGATGGTGAAGCACTGGAATGGGTTACCTAGGGAGGTGGTGGAATCTTCGTCCTTAGAGGTTTTTAAGCTCAGGCTCGAAAAAGCCCTAGCTGGGTTGATTTAGTTGGGGACTGGTCCTGCTTTGAACAGGGGGTTGGACTAGATGACCTCCTGAGGTCCCTTCCAACCCTGATATTCTATGATTCTATGAAACATAAAGGTGTTAAAACGAGTACACAGCAGCTGACATGGCAAAGATCACAGCCAATCTCACACACAACAGGATAGGCAGGGCCCATCCCACCTCCCTTGAGGAGCCTTGACTGCTGCTTTGGAACACTAGATTCACATTTCTATTCTGCCCTTTGTTTGTGTTTTTTTACTTGCTTAGCTTTATGGCATGTTTGAATGTCTCTGGGTAGCCACACAAGGTCTGGAAGAGACCTGGGATTATATGGTGAAAGCATCATAGTATTAAAAAGAAAGTACCCAGAAAAAAACACACAGGAAGATGCGATGAAGTACAATCTCCTGAGCTCATGATCCTGTTGTACAACAAGGAGCAGAAACTGTCTCAGTTTGGGGGAGGGGGGGAATTATTAAAAACTCTAACATTCAGAACTGGTCCCTCTTAGTGTTTTCCTCCCAAGAGCAAGATGGCACAGGAATTCAGTCTTGGCAGGACACTGATTTCTGATGTTGTCAAATTAAAAACTTCTAATGGCATTTTGAATGGAAAAATCTCAGAGTGTTTTCTTTATTGAAACACCCAGTTCCAAGTCCTGAATTATTAGGTTAAGCTCCGTCAGCAACGAGACCAATATAAATGCTTTTCATACCATCTGTCTTGACAATAAATAAATAAATAAATAAATAAAGGAAAAGGAAGAAGAGAAAATGGTTGGGTCCCAAACTCCCCAATTTCAACCAGTTTCCCCTTGGTACAAAGCTGAGAATTCAGGCCCTAAGAACATAAAATTATAAATTTGATTTTTTTTCTTTTGTATCTTTTCTCAAATCCTTACAGAATATTCACATCACCCAGTGTTCCAGGATCTGAATTTTTTATATTTTAAAATGGGGGAAAGCAGCTTAAAATAAGTAAATCAGCAGCCAAATGAGTTTCTCCCTCTCATGCACTGAGAAGTGCTTGTAACAGTATATGCACTTTATATTTACTGCTTATGAGGCTTAACGTAGTTAACCAGGGCTCTCATTTTCTACCAAAAAACAAATGAGGGTGGTGCACAGGAGTTTGGGGTACTAAAGAGGCAGCACACCCAGTCTGTGGTGGAGGAGGGAGGACAGTGAATCATGGAGGTCATCACTAACCCCTTGGGACAATTAAGGAGTGGCTCTGAGAGAACCCAAAGGCATTCCTTTCTCATGGTGGGGTCAGGGAAGGTTGGTGGAAAAAATAAAGGGGACTCCTAGAGAAGGACATGGAGAAGCTTTCCTCACCACCATAACAGAAAGGAAGGTAACAAAAAGCACCTAGAGTTATACCAGTAAAGAAGAGAGATGGGCCTTAACCAAAAATATTTGGCAACCAAATACTCCTTAAGTTTGTGGTGTTTTAAATGAGGTTCTGGATCAGGATTTTATGGCTTGAGCTATCCCCAATAATGAATGCCACAAAGCCCTGTGCTCTGTGTGCTGTCTTCCCATTCTAAACACGCTTGGGAGCCTTGAGATTTCTGACTACGTTCTTCCTCTTTCCTGGCTGTGACTGAGAGGATCTTCCATCTCAGATCACAGACGTGGAATCTAAGAGGTCCGGGAGGGTGTGCAGATTCATAAGATTGTACTGTAACTTTAAAAAAAACTAGTTTTGAACTTTTTTTGCACCCTCAATTGTTTGTAACATAATCTTAGACGCTGAAAATAGCATTTCTTCCTGAACAGATTTGTCCTTTTCTGTATGGTAGACATCTTTTCCTCCCCTATGCCCAGGGAGCTGAAATTAACATGCCTCTCTCTGTTCATAAATCAGTCACCTTTGTCTGCTTCCCCACCACTTCCCTGCTCCCCACTGCAACACTGATGAAGGGACATCACCCTCCCCACCCACTGGCTACGTTGAACTCCCTTCTGGATGGATCCGCATGTCTACCCTTCAAACTTAAAGTGACACGGGAGTGATTTTCCTTAAGAAAAAATGCAGTATAAAAAGTGTGGGAGGGAAATACGCAGTGTAATGGAACTGAAATCCCATAAGGGAAATCAACACAGGCAGCCGCTGATACACTATTTACTTGGATAAACCATTCATTTTTCTCCTGGGCATGACGACATGAGGTATCACCTACCCAGGATGGCAAGTGCAAATATAAATAAATAATAAATAAATAAATCTATCCGAGCAAGATTTCTAGCTGTACCGGTTTTTTGTACAGGACTAAGTTTCAGTTAAACTTAATCCTTACTGTCTTCTGTCTCTCCAACAGCAGAAACATCTGGTCGGTTTTAGATTCCCCTTGGATTCCCAACTTCAAAGGGAGTTATAAAGAATAACAAATACATGTACTGGCACTGAAAAAAAATCAGAGCAGCAGGAGAGAATGGTAAAATTGTCCTTATTTGACTGCCAGTGACAGGCGCCACAGGCAGAATTGTGAGAAAAAGTCTTAGAGGCTAAGGCAAATCAGCAGTTCTTTGGTGACTGGTTCTCTTTAGTAATGGCTCACAAAATCCATGGGATCTCCATCCAGGGGGAGGCATGCATTTTCTAAGGAAGATGCATGCAGAGGCAGGTACAGAGCACAGGCTTCACGTAAGATGTGGTCTAAATACTAGACTAGGAGCCAGGAACTCCTGGATTCTATTTTCAGCTCTTCAACTGTTCTGTGTGCATCACTGGACAAGTTACTAAGGGCCGCATTTTGGCTCTCAAAGACAGTGGGGCACTGGGGAGAGTGTCTGTGCCTTCTTCCCCCACTCCATTCATGCAGGACCAGCCATAATTTGTTCCTTACCCTAATCTGAATCTGTAACATTCCCTCCGCTACCTCCATTCACAATGAATCCACAGAATCCACATTTCAGAGATGTTCATCAAATAAAGTCATGTGATTACTGAGTTTAGAGAGACTGATCAACTTGGAATACTGCTGGTGCAGATTAAAAAAAAAGGCTACATATACCACCAAATCATTTGTTGCAAATTATTTGCCCAGCTCGACCTATAGTTGCCACCACGATGTTTTTTATGACATTATTTCACCTTGTTACGTCACAAAGTCAACAACCTCCTATTGTTTCAGAGACAAAGGTATTTTGGGATCTTTTTTTAGGTTTTCTATGACAGTGTGGCCAAAATCAGGATTCTTCTAAGAAAAATTATGATCTTACATTTATAGAAAACCTTTCAACCTAAAAAATCCTAAATACATTTCCAAACTAAAGGCCCAGTCTGGTAAGTGACTCTGCATTGGAGGCTGCCTGTTTCCCTGCAGATCTCCATTGAATTTAATGGGACTCTGTGCAAGAGCAGAGACCTGCCTGCTTGTGCACAAATGGCAGGATCAGGGCTTTACACTAACATACAAAACTACTGAATACAAGGTAGCTATCTCTGAAATGCAGTCACTTATGGGGTGGAAGGCAGCAGCTTTTTAACCTCAACACTACAAAACGGCAACACTACAATGTAGTTTAGGACATGAAGTAAAGAAGGATCCGAGATCAACCTGAAACTACCGGGAAAGCAGAAATGAGCCAAATCTATCACTGATGTAGCCCCAACAGGAGATCCAACAGGATGAGTGTGGGCCATTATAATTACCTGGATTTCGTCCAGGGCACTGTTTCTAAGACCCACACTCTTTTGAAAAGTGCAATGGGAAATTTAGTGGCAATGGTCACAAATGGTCAGGCTCTTGCTTTTACATCTCCTGTGAAAGATGATGCCTTCAGCAACACTGTGACCCTTAGCATACTGATCCAACATTGACTCAGAGGGAAGAGTGCTGCCTAATGATTGACTTCTTACTGGTTCTGTTGTTAACAGCCACCAACTAAGAGCTGAATGTAGGTTACCTCTGGCACAACACTTAACAACCTCAACTGCCCAGCAGTGTGTCCTACCTGGTAGTTGGAGAAGAGTAAGAAAGGATGCAAAATAAGACGGAGGAATCCTCAGCACTCCAACAAGGGCATGGAGAACTCCACACCAGGGAAGAATTTCCCAAAGCAACACATGATGTTGTGATAACATCAGAAGGGCCATATCTTTATTAGTAGCCAGAGCAGCACAAACTAAGGAGACTATGGGTTGAGACAGTGGGCAGCACAAGCTGTAAAAGTCAGTCTGGGAGCTAGAGAGCCAGAGGGTACCATAGGGTCTGTCTGTTTCCAGCAGCCTAAATGCACAATCTCCATTACAGACTTGATCCAAAGCCCACTGAAGTCAAGGGGTGAAATTGCTCTATATCCATTGCAGCCTACTTGTCTCTTTTCTACTACAAGACACACAGCATATGGCAAAAGACATTTAATTAAAAATCATATGAAGTCACATTACATGAATATATCCACTGGAACACTCACCCCTCCAGACTGCAGAGATGGCCTTTGCTTTCTGCAGAAAGATTGATAATAGAGCCCGGGGTTGAGGCCCAGAGAGATGTGATAGCATTCATCTATTACAAATATAACAGGGGAAAAGAAAGAAACAGAGAGAAAGAGATGTCTCACTATTTATACCAGACAGCCAGGGAAGATCTACAGATGCTTTTTGTTTGCTTGGGATATTTTATTGCTTATATCATTACCTTTTTCATGTGCACTGCTCTACCAGCATGCAGAAACATTTTTGACCATGTCCACACTGTAAACTATTATTTTACTTTTACAGCTTTGAAGTGGGGGAGCTTTTATTTTATTTTTTTAAGGTTTAAATACATAACTATTCCAGTATTCACTTTGGAGGCCGATGGAAAATCTATTCTTCAGATTAAATCAACCTTCTTAACAATAAATTCACTTTATACTGATACAGCATGTTATATGCTTAGTCACATACCAAATTTCTTATGAAAACAGGAGACACCTGTTGGACAGAGCATCTATTCTGTCTATATTGTCACAGGTCTGAAACTCTAAAGCACTGAAACTGCTCAGCATCATTTCTAGAGCATCTATTTGATTAACAAAGGCTTTTCTTTCCCTATTTAACAAAGTAAGAAGTAAGGTCTGAAAAACAGAACCATAAAGCAGGTAGTTTAATGAAGGCAAAACCCTCTCCTTTTGGATTTGCATTTTTATGAGAGATGGGCCCAAATTACCAAGTAAGTCTGCAGACATAAATTTCCCCTAAATTGGGGGCAGGGGGTGCTAAGATCTGGAGTTCTGGATCATTCCCATCTGTAATTTATGTAGCCTTAGATTCTGACACTTTTATTCTTATTAAGAAGGACCTTATTGTACCAGCTGAATGTAGGAAAATTGAACATGATTAACCAAATTGAAATCTGTGCATGACATCATGGTTATTGCTCCAGTTCTTGCAAAAAGTGTCCTCAGAACATAGACTGTGATGTGGTTATGAATCTTATGTCTTATCTGAAATGGCACCTATAGTATAGCACTCCCCAGTAATCTGCTCTGGCTCTGAGTTAGGAAGGAAAGCATCCCTAATAGTCACGGATACCACTCTTTAATTCACCTGGGCTTTCCATGGAGGTCTTTCATTCAATTACTGGTCCAGTCCCAATCCTGGTTAACCTGGGTTTTGACAAGATTACTGCCTGATGTAGTATAGCTGTAGCCGTACCATTGTCTCAGGTCGGACTCACAGAGTTGTGAGAAGGGCTTTACTACTCAGACACATCAGGCTTGTACAAGCAAACAGAAAAAAAGATATGCAGTATACTGAGGAGAAAAGATGTGAGGTTCTGGGTCCTGGATACAGTTAGGAGATGCTGACTACAACAAGCAGGGAGTCCTCCATTAAGGGTCTCTTTTATCAACAGCTCAGACTATGACAAACTGAAGTGTATGCACAACACTCTATTCGGCTTGCTTACACTCATTTTCATAATACAGGTATGGCCCAACATCTTTAATACTGAAGATATTTGGATTCAGCTCTGGGTACAAACTTTGCAGATTTTGCCCATGTCTAACCCATTGCACAAGAAGGAAGCCAGAGCCCCTGAAATGCTCAAACAGATCTGCCCAATTCACTGGCTAGATGACTGTAACAACAGAGAATCCAAGACAAATTCTCAGTAAGTGTAATGGAGATGGTAAGTCCTGTTAAAAGATCTTAAATTACCCCAATAAGTCACGTCCATCATTTTATATACATACACAGAAAGTGAGGTCAACAGTATCATTCCTTTGAAAGATATGAATACATTTGGGGTTTATGAATGTGAATAAAAACAGCTCAATATGCAGTACACTCATATACAGTCTGAGGGTTCTCCACACCCCTACCTAAGCTTTATCAGTGTGTCTTAATTCTGACTGGCTGCGATATATCCTGCTATCATACTCCTGGATCCCCAGATACCTCTGACCATGTTCTTCAATCCAACTTCACAGCATCCTTAATATTCCAATTCTGGGCCCCCAAACAGCTCTTCCAAAGTCCCATCCAGAAGTGTTCAGGAACCAGAATTTCCATTTCTCTGAAACCTTCACTGTTTCTAAACTGTTTTTTGTTCCAAATCAGAATGAAATATCAAATTTGAAAATTTCCCACAAAATAAATATTTAAAAAAATTGTTGTGAGTCAATCAAAATGTTTTGTTTTGTTAAAATAATTTCATTGTTACTTATAATTAAATATATTTTGAAACAAAAAGTTGTCTGAAACAAAAAAAATTATAAAAATGTTAAAATACTTGGTTTCAGGGTTTTTTTCAGACTGAAATGTAATCATAATCAACATGTTCCCACAGTATTGCGATTTTGACAAAACTTCATTTTCTAGCTGAAAAATATTTTGAAGGGATTTTTTCAACCAGCTCTCATCCTGATCTTCAGTATCTCTTGCTATCCTACCTTGGTTCCTCACATACAATAGCTTTACCATTCTGCTACCGCACCAGTGACAATTGGCGGGGTGCTCTGTAATAATTATCAAAAGTGAATCTGGATCTCTGACTAGTGTAGTATGTCTAGACCAATGGCTCACAACCTTTCCAGATTACTGTAGATCTTTCAGGAGTCTGATTTGGCTTGTGTACCCCCAAGCTTCACCTCACTTCAAAACTACTTGCTTACAAAGTCAGACATAAAAATACAAAGTGGCCCAGCACATTATTACTGAAAAATTGCTGACTTTCTCATTTTTACCATATAATTATAAAATAAATCAATTGGAATATTGTACTTACATTTCTATGTACAGTATATAGAACTGTATAAACAAGTCATTGTCTGTATGAAATTTTAGTTTGTACTGACTTCGTTAGAGCTTTTTATGTAGTTTGTTGCAAAAGTAGGCAAATATCTAGATGAGTTGATGTACCCCCTGGAAGACCACTGCGTACCTCCAGGGGTACACATATACCTGGCTGAGAACCCCTCTAGACCATATGCGGGTTGATAGTAAAGCCTACCCACCTAGGAAAAGAGGGAGGAGGCCCTCCCCTCACATCTTACATAACAGTTAGGAGGCATTGCCAGACAAGTACTCTTAGTGGTTCTAGCCATTTTGAGGAGCACTCAAAACAAGTCTGAACAGAAGAGAGAACCAGTCTGGGAACCACACAGGAGGATGTGTGCTGGTCAGGAGAATGTATATCTTTGTTCTTGCAACTTAAGAAGAAAGTCTATCTAACTTAGCTGGTAGTGAAGCACAAGATTAAATATGCGTATAGACTGGTGATTTAAAATTCCTTTTTCTCCAATGCTCTGTTCCAACTAAGTAAAAATACTTTGTTTTAAGATAGCTGTTGGTCACTGATCACAGGTTTCCAAAAGGATAATATTAGTAGAGTCATAGATTCCAAGGCCAGAAAGGACCACTGTCATCATCTAGTCTTTTCTTCCCCAACCAATTGGGGATGAAGTAGAAGGGGACCAGTGTAAAGGCAGCCTCCTCCCCCATAGCAGGTCAGACACCACGAGAGATCAGCAGTGAAAGGTGGCCTGCTGAGGACCCCCAGGGGAGCAACCAGAATTTTCCTAAGGAGGAGGCCCAGAGCTCTCATTACACCCAGCCTCAAGCTCTCTCCCCTGCATTCTCCCTCTGCACCCAGCTCTACATACACTCACCTCTTACTGCCTCATGCCTAGCCCTGCATGCTTCCCCCAACATTGACTGTACCCAGCCCTGCAGTGTCATAGATATTAGGATTGGAAGGGACCTCAGAAGATCATCTAGTCCAACCCCCTACTCAAAGCAGGACCAATCTCCACTTCCCTAAATGACCACCTCAAGGATTGAACTCACAACCCTGGGTTTAGCAGGTCAGTGCTCATACCACTGAGTTATCACTCCCCCCATCCCCACAGGGGCCAGGCAGTTCTGGGAGACTCAGTCCCATCCTCCTTTTGCATCTCCACTTCCCCAGGAAGCACCTAAATCCCAGTTCCAATCCTCCCATGTCCTGGGGATTTTCAGTGCTACCTGCTCTGCTCTTCCTCAGAGGTTAGGGGTGCCCAGTGCCCATGGGCATCTGAAAGACTGGAAGTATGGGGGGAGGGGAAGGGTGCATGTGACCAGGCACACAGGCTCAGAGCGCCACTCAAATTTGGCCCAGCCACCCCTCTGTCATGATGAAAGGGCAGCTCGGCCAAATTTCCACCCCCAGCCAGGGGCCAAGAGGGATCAAGCTGTGGAGACACCTGTTTAAAGAGAGAATGAGGGACTAATTGATACAGCCCAGTTCCAAAGATATCTGCGGCCCTCTGCTTAAGGAAGGACTGAAAAGGAACAATCCGGAGAAGGACCTGGGATGGGTTCCAGAAAAAGAGGCTGTTTCCTAACGGGGAGCCAGAGACTGCCAGTTGGATTGAGCCCAAGACAAGGAATGCCCCTCCGTGTATCTAAGGTCCTATTTATGCTTATGTCTGTTGTTAATAAATGAGACCCTTGGAAGGGGCTGTTCCTTGATAAAAAAGATCTCTTTGGGACTTGTTTATAACCTGGGTGAAGGGAACTTGAGGCAGGGCTCATCTGCAATACCATGAGTGATTGAAAGAGGGCACGCCAGGGTGACCTCCACCTCACCACATCTACTCAGAGACAAGTAAGGGCACGAGACCTAACAACTGAGGGGGTGCATTCAGAGAGACCAAAAAGCAGGCTGAAATGCAGCTAGCCTATAACTATGACAGCATCTCAATCCCCATTACTGGCTCCTCCATCAGTCCAGTCTTCAGACTCTCATGAGAAGTGGCTGCTTCCTGTGTCACTCTGTGAAGAGCTTTTTATAACATGGATAAAATCTCATTAGACACCAAATTAATTTTACTTCTAACCGAAGTGAGTTTATGAATCCAACCCCTTTGGAGTGAACATCTAAGGTATGAAACAACTGTGCCAATTAGTTCTCCGTGAGAACACTATTGCTAACTTGCACTTGGACCTACTGATATGTAGGATGCCACCCTCTGTGTAACAGAGACTGTGAACTTCTAATGGAGAATTGTAGTGAAAAGAAATATCATCATTGTGTTTATGTAAAAGTGTTAGAGCTGTGCAGGGAAGGTTGGGGGTGTGTGTGACAGACGGACAGTGGAGTTTGACCAAAAAAAATGTATGGCGTGTCTTTACAAACAAATTATCACCACATGAAAGAAACTCACAGACTTATTCAAAAGATTCAGCTACAATTTATTGCCAGAATTAAATGTCTGATAACTGGTGGTTTCAATCCAGGTCCCATTAGACTAGCATGTCCATTTAAGAAAAACCACCACCACAATGGGCATTAATTGGCTCCTTTCCAGCAGAGACGCTAAGGATTGACTGATTCATAGAAACTGAACACTCCTCTCACATCTATGGCTTGTCTTCACTGCAGTGTTAGCTTTAGGTATAATTCAAATACACCCTTCACCCAGCTCACATGCACTCACAAAAATCTAGAGCTCAAGTTAAGAGGTGCTTTAAACTCAAATTACCTGGTCGGTTAGGGTGTGTGGGTAGAAGTTGCAGCATGCAGTGATGACCCAGCTACTCTGTGATGCTAATACAAAAACTGTGCCTCTTGAGGGTTAAGTTGCAGAGCAACCACTCTCACTTGAGTGGTTGCTAACTTGCAAGGAGCTAACTTGAGTGTAGATGACTCAAGTTAACACTGCAGTGAAGACAAGCCTGAGATGTCTCCGTTGGTTGCTCTACAAGGGTCCCTGCTATAGCTGTACGTATGCAGTCTCCAGGGCTACAACAGCAGCATCTTTAACAAGTAGTAAATGTACCCACAGGTAAATCCTGCCTCCTCCTCCTTGAGCATGAATGGCCCTTTCCCCATGACTAATGAGACCTATTCCATGAAACATGAAGAGGCAGAATTTGGAGAGGCTATGTAGGAACACACACATCTTACATACCACAGATCTCAACTCCGTGGATGTACTCTGCTCACTGAGGTTCAAAGAGGGATTTGGCAGAAGGGCAAGTAGATCTTTGGCTACAGTGATCCATCACTCATTTCCCCCTAAGTCAGACTAAAGAGGCATAGACAGACACCTCAGAAACTTATTCAGCAATGAATGCTAAATGGTGGACTCCTCTCCTCCTTAGTTTCTGAAAAGCTGCCCAGGCCAGCTGCTGGGTTGTCCTTTGTAGCCAGGGTTTGAGCTAAAGCATGTGATAACATGGCAAACATCAGCACAGCCCTGTCATAAACAGATAGCTAAGGGTTAATGTCTCTTTCACCTATAAAAGGGTTAACAAACAGTAACCTGAAACACCTGACCAGAGGACCAATCAGGAAAAAAGACTTTTTCAAATCTGGGTGGAGGGAAGTTTTGGGTGTGAGTTCTTTGTTCTTTGTCTTGTGTCTGTGCCCTCTCGGCTCTGAGAGTGATTTTTCTATCTCCAGGCTTTCTAATCTTCTGTCGTAAGTCGTAAGTACAAGGATAGTAAGACAATAGGTTTATATTGGTTTTTTTTGTATTTACATGTGTGTAGTTGCTGGAATGTTTTAAATTGTATTCTTTTTGGATAAGGCCGTTTATTCATTTTTTTCCTTTAAGCAATTGACCCTGTATATTGTCACCTTAATACAGAGCCTATTTTTAATGTCTTTTCCTTTCTTTTTTATATAAAGCTTTCTTTTTAAGACCTGTTGGAGTTTTTCTTTAGTGGGGACTCCAGGGAATTGAGTCTGCAGCTCACCAGGGAATTGGTGGGAGGAAGAAGTCAGGGGGAAAATCTCTTTGTGTTAGATTTACTAAGCCTGACTTTGCATACCCTCTGGGTGAGGGGGAAGAGAGATTAGATCTCTCGGTACTTGTGTTTCAAGGACTGGAAGCAGGGAATCTCCTAGGGTCGTCCAGGGAGGGGAGCCTGGGAGGAAGTAACAAGGAAACAAGGGGATGGGGTTATTTCCCTTTGTTGTAAGACTCAAGGCATCTGAGTCTGGGGGTCCCCCAGGGAAGGTTTTGGGGAGACCACAGTGAGCTAGGCACTGTATAATTCCTGGCTGGTGGCAGCAATTACCAGGTCCAAGCTGGTAACTAAGCTTGGAGGTTTTCATGCTAACACCCATATTTTGGACGCTAAGGTCCAGATCTGGGAAGAAATATTATGACATGGTGGCAGCGTTGTGGGAAAGATAGAATCCAGAAGCCAGTAGGAATATTATATTTTTCTTTTCTCTGCTAGGGGCTTTTATGCAGAGAGGGTTTGGTTTTAAAAGGAACCAGAGAGAATTTTTTTTTTGTTCTCTCCTTGCAGTAGCTTGCATATTAAGCAAGGAACTATCAAACTGTGATTAAGGGTCTTTTGTTATACTATAGCACTCTGATTGAGAGTTAAGTACCCAGCACAACACACATGCAAATAAAGTGATTTTTCTGGTTTACTTTACATTTAAAAGATTAGCGAGAAAAAAAAAGGCACTGTTGCTAGGCAAACCCCAGGAGACAACAGAACCAGCAGTTCAGACAATAAACACCGGAGAGCACCCCAACACAAGAAAACAGGAACCATGACTTCTAAGGCAAAAATGGTGGCCGAGGAACAAATCAAAAACACAGAGCACAGGCGAGATATGGAAAAAAAACTACAAGAGATGGAGCTGAGAGAAAGAGAAAAAAAGGCTACCCACAGGAGAGAGTTGGAACTCCTGAGGGAAACCCACTGGCAGGCCATGGAATTAGAAAAGGCTAAGCAACAAAACACAGCCAATCCTAACAACCCTTCGCCAATACTTGTTCCACAGCACAGGAAATTTCCCACCTACAAGGCAGGTGATGACACCGAGGCCTTCTTGGAAAATTTTGAAAGAGCCTGTCTTGGGTACAGCATCTCTGAAGACCAGTACATGGTAGAATTGAGGCCACTACTCAGCGGACCCTTAGCAGAGGTGGTGGCTGAAATGCCAAAGGACAGAATGAATGATTATAAACTGTTTCAAACCAAGGCCAGATTCAGAATGGCGATAACTCCTGATCATGCCCGTCGACATTTCAGAACCCAAAAGTGGAAACCAGATGTGTCATTTCCCAGACACGCCTACTACGCTGGGAAAAATTATGCGGCCTTGATATCAGGAAACAATGTTAAATCCTTGGACGAACTGCACCTCCTCATACAAATGGAGCAGTTCTTGGATGGTGTTCCTGAGGACATAACACAGTACATACTAGATGGAAAACCCAAAAATCTCACCGAGGCGGGGGAGATTGGAGCCAAATGGATGGAAGTGGCAGAAAGCAAGAAAGCTACTATCAAGGGGAATGAATACCCCAGGAGGCACACCGACAATAAACCCTACAACCGAGGGCTACCCAAGACCCCTCCTACAACCCAAGGAAAGCCACAGACACCCTATTCTTCCACCTCACCAGTCTCCAGTAACCCACCTCGACCCAGTGACCAGTCAGCTGGAAGATGCTTCAAGTGTAATGAACTGGGACATATAAAGGCTAACTGCCCAAAGAACCCAAACCGAGTGCAAGTCGTTACACCACCATCACACCAAAGACCCCCAGGCCCAGATGCCTCTCAAATACCCTTGGAGCGAAGGGAAACTTTGAGAGAGGGCGGAAAGAAGGTTACTGCGTGGAGAGACACGGGGGCACAAGTGTCAGCTATCCACCAATCCTTCGTCGACCCCAAATTCATCAACCCAAAGGCCCAAGTGACAATTTACCCCTTCATGTCACAAGCTGTAGACTTGCCTGCAGCTCAACTGCCTGTCCAGTACAAAGGCTGGTCAGGAAGGTGGACTTTTGCAGTCTATGACAATTATTCCATCCCCATGCTACTGGGGGAAGACTTGGCCAACCAGGTGAAGCGGGCCAAGAGAGTGGGAATGGTTACATGCAGCCAAACCAGGCAAGCTTCCAGACCCATTCCTGTTCCTGAGCCGTCCAGAGGGGCCCCATCTGTGTTACCAGAGACCCAGACAGAGGTAGTGGACCCGGATCCCATGCCAACAACAGAAACAGCCACAGTGCTTCCAGTCCCAGACCAGGAACTGGGAAAGCAGCCAGCACCAGAACCGTTGCCAGCACTGACGACAGTGCTTGCAAATCCATCTTCAACCCCAACGCCAGAGGGCACCAGCGAGCCTGAGCTGGCAGAAGCAACAGACAGCCATACCCAAAAGGCTCAGCCAGAGCCTGAAATACCCTCAGGTGCACCAGCGGAGAGCGGTTCACCAGCAACGGAAACAATCCCATCACCTACATCGCTTCCAGAAGGACCAAGCCCAAGTCCACAGTCTGAGGAAGAACTGGTGTCCCGAGCCTCAAGGGAACAGTTCCAGACTGAGCAGGAAGCAGATGACAGCCTTCAGAAAGCTTGGGCGGCGGCATGGAGCACCCCACCGCCTCTCAGCT
Source organism: Gopherus evgoodei (assembly GCF_007399415.2). NCBI lineage: Eukaryota > Metazoa > Chordata > Testudines > Testudinidae > Gopherus > Gopherus evgoodei. The sequence goes on from NC_044322.1 coordinate 206,313,549, forward strand.
CTTCTCACCAATCCTGGTTTGTTATAGACAAGGACGTTTATACAAGGAGATTCTTTCTGGTGGATACCGTGAAGTATGGCAGCCGCAAAAACAGTTGGTGGTTCCAACTAAGTACCGGGGGAAGCTCTTAAGCTTAGCCCATGATCATCCCAGTGGCCATGCTGGGGTGAACAGAACCAAAGACAGACTGGGGAAGTCCTTCCACTGGGAGGGGATGGGCAAGGACGTTGCCAAGTATGTCCGGTCTTGTGAGGTATGCCAAAGAGTGGGAAAACCCCAAGACCAGGTCAAGGCCCCTCTCCAGCCACTCCCCATAATTAAGGTCCCATGTCAGTGAGTAGCTGTGGATATTCTGGGTCCTTTCCCAAAAAAGACACCCAGAGGAAAGCAGTACATACTGACTTTCGTGGACTTTGCTACCCAATGGCCGGAAGCAGCAGCTCTAGGCAACACCAGGGCTAACGCTGTGTGTCAGGCCCTAACAGACATTTTTGCCAGGGTAGGTTGGCCCTCCGACATCCTTACAGATTCAGGATCTAATTCCTGGCAGGGACCATGCAAAAACTATGGAAAACTCATGGGGTGAACCACTTGGTTGCCACCCTGTACCACCATCAAAGCAATGGCCTGGTCAAAAGGTTTAATGGAACTTTGGGGGCCATGATATGTAAATTCGTCAACGAACACTCCAATAATTGGGACCTAGTGTTGCAGCAGTTGCTTTTTGCCTACAGGGCTGTACCACATCCCAGTTTAGGGTTTTCACCGTTTAAACTTGTGTATGGTCACGAGGTTAAGGGGCCATTACACTTGGTGAAGCAGCAATGAGAGGGGTTTACACCTTCTCCAGGGACTAACATTCTTGACTTTGTAAGCAACCTACAAAACACCCTCCGACTCTCTTTAGCCCTTGCTAAAGAAAACCTAAAGGATGCTCAGGAAGAGCAAAAGGCCTGGTATGACAAACATACCAGACAACGTTCCTTCAAAGTAGGAGACCAGGTTATGGTCTTAAAGGCGCAACAGGCCCATAAGATGAAAGCATCATGGGAAGGGCCATTCACGGTCCAAGAGTGCCTGGGAACTGTGAACTACCTCATAGCATTTCCTAATTCCTCACTAAAGCCCAGAGTATATCATATTAATTCTCTCAAGCCTTTCTATTCCAGAGACTTACAGGTTTGTCAGTTTACAGTCCAGGGAGATAATGCTGAGTGGCCTGAAGGTGTCTACTACGACAGGAAAAAAGACGGTGGCGTGGAAGAGGTGAACCTCTCAACCACCCTGGAACGTCTGCAGCGGCGACAAATCAAGGAGCTGTGCACTAGCTTCGCCCCATTGTTCTCAGCCACCCCAGGACGGACTGAACGGGCATACCACTCCATTGACACAGGTAATGCTCACCCAATTAGAACCCCACCCTACTGGATGTCTCCTCATGCCCAAGCTGCTATAGAACGGGAGATCCAGAACATGATACAGATGGGTATAATCCGCTCATCTACCAGTGCATGGGCATCTCCAGTGGTTCTGGTACCCAAACCAGATGGGGAAATACGCTTTTGCGTGGACTACCGTAAGCTAAATGCGGTAACTCATCCGGATAACTATCCAATGCCACGCACCGATGAGCTATTGGAGAAGTTGGGATGTGCCCAGTTCATCTCTACAATAGACTTAACCAAGGGGTACTGGCAAGTACTGCTAGATGAACCTGCCAAGGAAAGGTCAGCATTCGTCACCCATGCGGGGGTGTATGAATTTAATGTCCTTCCTTTCGGGCTGCGAAATGCACCCGCCACCTTCCAGAGGCTGGTAGATGGTCTACTAGCAGGACTGGGCGAATATGCAGTTGCCTACCTCGATGATGTGGCCATTTTTTCGGACTCCTGGCCCAAACACTTAGAACACCTGGAAAAGTGAAAAGGAATGCTATGCCATTGTGTACGCCCTCAAAAAGCTACTCCCATATGTTTGGGGACGGCGGTTCCAGCTACAAACTCACCATGCTGCGCTAAAGTGGCTTCATACTGCCAAGGGAAACAACAAGAAACTTCTTCGTTGGAGTTTAGCTCTCCAATATTTTGATTTTGAAATTCAGCACATTTCAGGAGCTTCTAACAAAGTAGCTCATGCTCTCTCCCGTTAAAGTTTCCCACAATCCAGTAGTTAAAAAGTGTTCTTAAAATGTAAAAGCCTGTTAGTTATATACTTACTGGTATATGTAAAGATGCATGTGTTGTATTAATCTGTTTATTTTAAAGTTCTAGGAACAAATCGCAGCCAGTGAGGTTCCTCACTGTCTGCAATTTGGGGGGCGTGTCATAAACAGATAGCTAAGGGTTAATGTCTCTTTCACCTATAAAAGGGTTAACAAACAGTAACCTGAAACACTTGACCAGAGGACCAATCAGGAAAAAAGACTTTTTCAAATCTGGGTGGAGGGAAGTTTTGGGTGTGAGTTCTTTGTCCTTTGTCTTGTGTCTGTGCCCTCTTGGCTCTGAGAGTGATTTTTCTATCTCCAGGCTTTCTAATCTTCTGTTTCCAAGTTGTAAGTACAAGGATAGTAAGACAATAGGTTTATATTGTTTTTTTTGTATTTATATGTGTGTAGTTGCTGGAATGTTTTAAATTGTATTCTTTTTGGATAAGGCCGTTTATTCATTTTTTTCCTTTAAGCAATTGACCCTGTATATTGTCACCTTAATACAGAGCCTATTTTTAATGTCTTTTCCTTTCTTTTTTATATAAAGCTTTCTTTTTAAGACCTGTTGGAGTTTTTCTTTAGTGGGGACTCCAGGGAATTGAGTCTGCAGCTCACCAGGGAATTGGTGGGAGGAAGAAGTCAGGGGGAAAATCTCTTTGTGTTAGATTTACTAAGCCTGACTTTGCATACCCTCTGGGTGAGGGGGAAGAGAGATTAGATCTCTCGGTACTTGTGTTTCAAGGACTGGAAGCAGGGAATCTCCTAGGGTCGTCCAGGGAGGGGAGCCTGGGAGGAAGTAACAAGGAAACAAGGGGATGGGGTTATTTCCCTTTGTTGTAAGACTCAAGGCATCTGAGTCTGGGGGTCCCCCAGGGAAGGTTTTGGGGAGACCACAGTGAGCTAGGCACTGTATAATTCCTGGCTGGTGGCAGCAATTACCAGGTCCAAGCTGGTAACTAAGCTTGGAGGTTTTCATGCTAACACTCATATTTTGGACGCTAAGGTCCAGATCTGGGAAGAAATGTTATGATAAGTCCAAATACAGATTCACCGCTCTAGCGCTAACAGAAAACTGTAGCTTTGGCCATCATGTAACTATAAGTGGATGCGTCATTATAAAACTGCATGTGCAGCAAGGTTTTAATGACTTGTTTCTCTAGCTGTTCATGGGTTTTTCTTGCTTGGCTGTAACCAGTCGTAACCAGTTGTTAATAAGTCGTTATCCCTCTGTGCAACTCTCAGGAACTAAAAGAAACCAGCACTGTTATGCAAGTTTTTTTTTAAAAAATGTTGTTTTATGGTTAATTATCCATGGTCTATTTACAAAATAAATCAACCCATTGTGCACCACCAGGATTTGTAGCCCCATCTGAACTTTAATTTTCATTAATCACTTTATAAATAAAAGCTAACTAGATTTTTTTCTGGTTTTGTTTACTACCTGTGTTCTGGGTATAAATTGTAGCAATGGTGAGAGAACAAACTATGGATTATTTATCCTCAGTTTCATGTCTGCCAAGATACTGGGCTTGTCTTTTTTCCATGAGCTTAAATACATGCACAATACAAAAATTCCAGCCTCCTGAGCAGATGCAATCAAAAGAGGATGAAATGTTTTAAAAACTAAAACTTTGTTTTATGCTAAGAAGGGGGTACGGTGGGGAGGGGGAGAGACAGTTAAAGAGAAGAAAAAAGCTTCCTTTTGAAAAAAGAAAATCACAATTTAAGGACCCAGTCCAGCAAACATGCACATATGGTTAAATTTATACATCTGAGAGGGACTTCTAATGTACGTAAATGTATTTGTGTGTAAATGTTTGTGAGATCCGGGTGTAAATATGTTCAGTTTAAAGTAGTGCTTAAAAGTTATCTGCATATGGGGAGGGGGGAGACAACCCAGGTATTTGCTTTTTTTCTGTTATTTAAAAAGGAGATCTGAAATTTTTTTATCCAAAGAACTAGTGAAGTTCTGATATCATAAGAGAGAAGTGTTTGAAAGCTGAACACTTCAAAAAGAAAGGGTTTTTTGGTCAATCTGTTTAAAATGCATTTTATTGACATGTATTTAACTCCAGTGTGTAAGAAATGCTTGGGACAAAAGATCACTTTGCAAAAGACACAACATGCCCCTAGTATTTCAATTAAGAAAGCTTGTAATATGTATTTGAGACCACCAATGAACCCTCAAACAAAACCAGAAAGCGGGACAAAAACTTTGAGGCCTTTCTTATTCAACATAAAGTTGCCAAACAATAGAGTTACCATACGTCCAGGTTTTCCTGGACATTTCCTCTTTTTTGAGGCTCCGTCCTCTCTCTGGGCAGATTTTTCAAACAACAGGATATATCCAGGATTTTTGCAGAGCAGACAATGCAGCTCAGAAAAAGCCCAGAATGGTCCATTTACAATTGGTCCCTCCCCTGCATCCACAACTGATTGGTCCATTCCCCTGCAGCCATAACTGCTGGATCCCACCCACCCAGGACATGGTTCCCAGCCTGGCAGGAGGTCTTGAAGGAAGGTGCTGACTGACAGCTGTCACTGCACCCTGGGCTTGTTCCTGTGACAGAGAGTGACACTGCCCCCCACCTCCAGTGAGTACCCCTACCTCAACTATTCAACTGGTTGAACAAAAGCAACAAGGAAACTTTTAAAAACTTGGGGTCCAGATTTAGACCTAAGACACTAGATTTATAATAATAAATATTAGTAATCATAGGTGCCAAGGGAGCTATTTTTGCTTGCATGTTGGTGCTGTTTGAGAATCACCGACATCTGAATGTCAAAGAAACCTGCTGCCTCCTTCTTTGCTTTGCAGATGGCTGGGATGCTTTAAACTTCATTTGCAAAAATAAACTAGTTCCTACTTAAGTGAAAGTAAAATTTAAAACAGCCTACACCTGCCTGCAAAGCAAAACAGCCAGGCTGGAGGAGGACTGGGTGGGCCTCAAGAGAAAACAAAAGCAGTTTTAAAGCACTCCTGATGTGAATGTCTGCCCTTGCAGCAGTGCACTGTGGCACTGCAGCCGCTTTCCATTATAAATGCTAAATTGGGAAATGTTTAACATTCCCTGTTTAATTTTTGCAGTACAAAGCAAGAGCAGCTGACATTTAGAAGCAGAGATGGGCCTGAACCAACATCATGGATCTGTACATCACCAAGCAGATCAAGTTTCAAGCTATGGGATTGACACTCCTTTATCAAAAATCCATACTCAAATGCATCCCAGAACTTGGGGGAGAGGGGAATGGGTTGGATTGGATCCCAGCTTCGCACTCCTGTCTTGTCAGGGGAAGGGGCATAGCAAATCCAGAGAACATAATGAAAACCTTTTCAGAAAGAATAATTAAAAATAACTGTAGTCAAAATCATGAACCAGAGTGTTTTCAGCTACTTCCTTACCCTATTCTGCAAATAATTTCCATCTGTGGAAAGATATTGCTATTATTTATTTGTTTTTATTTGCATACATAGGAACGGCCATACTGGGTCAGACCAAAGGTCCATCTAGCCCAGTATCCTGTCTTCTGGCAGTGGCCAATGCCAGGTGCTTCAGAGGGAATTAATAGAATAGGTAATCATCAACTGATCCATCCTCTGGTGCCCATTCCCAGTTTCTGGCAAGCAGAGGATAGGGACACCATTTCTGCCCATCCTGGCTAAAGGCCATCGAGGAACCTATCCTTCATATATTTATTTAGTTTATATTTCAGCCCTGTTATGGTTTGGCCTTCACAACATCCTCTGGCAAACAGTTCCACAGGTTGACTGTGTGTTGTGTGAAGAAATACTTTCTTTTGTCCTGCCTATTAATTTCATTTGGTGACCTCTATTTCTTGTGCTATGAGAAGGAGTAAATACAAAAAACCATCTATTGAAAACTCTAGGTGCCTTTGACACTTATTCAGAGCACAGTCATGAAATGATGAGATCAGCATCTCTTGCAACCTTAATAATCAGAAATTACCAACAGAATACTCAATGACAAACACCTTGCCCACAACTGCCAGCTCATGGTGTATCCCTGCCTCCTCCAGAGTATAGCTAAAGAGACGAGTTTTGCAGTTTGCCCTGAAAGTCAACAGATACAGGCTTCTTTGGACAAAAGTGAGGGACAAACTAAAACAGAATGCCCAGCTCTCAGCTCTTTTCTTTCATTGGAGAAAGCTTCACCTTGAGTGTCTCTGCTGATCTAAAATGTAGAGGTATCACATGAGGAGAATGGTGGCCTCTCAACTAGGTCCCAAAATATTTAGCGTTTTATAGATCAAACCCAACACAAATAAACTCCATCTGGAAACTCCAGCAGGCAATTAATTCAGTTTATGCAGTACTGGTAATAATGTGCCTGTGGTTGGACACACAGCATAGCAAAAATCTGAGTTTCCAAATCGATTCAAGTAGTGCCATGCAGCAAGGTCCAAATCCCAAAGAAATGTTGCAATCTCCTAATCAAATGGAGATAAGGAGAAAAAAAACAGCCATCCTTTCTTGCTCACCAGTCATACCTTAGTGATGGTGAAATACAAAAAATTGTTCTAAAAGTGCACCCAAATCATCAGTCAGTAGAAAAAATATTCTCCTTCATATTTATGTCAATAAAAATAAATCCTGCCACCTCACTCCTGTGTAATGAATGTCTTTTCTGATCAATTCAACCATACTGGATAAAGCAAAAGCATGTGCACTGGCTATTTCTACAGTATTGCCTTGCCAACCCCAAGAATGAGTCAGGCCACAAAAATCTGGAGAATGGCTTTAAAATCACAATATTTAAAAAACCAGAATCCATTTGAGTTTCCTTTTATTTTCCATCTGTGTTTTGAGACTCTAGAGTGTTATACTTCAAGATTTTCTCCTCAACATCAGGATCCAGAAGCTTACCTTTTAAACGAATGAATGTTCAAAGTCTCATATACTCATATGACTTGAGGAACTGAGACTTTCAGCAAAATAGCAAATATTGAGAGACTCATGAAGAAATCACAAGATACGTCAACAATGAGAACTTCTTTAAATAAAGCTCTAGCTAATAAGGATGCAAAGTGAATTGGCAGTCATCATAATTCAGTATTACAACACTGTTGGTACCCCACTCTCTTTGCCTCTGAGTTCAGGAAGACAGCACTGCATAAGGTCAAATTCCCAGGCATTTATTTGCAAACATAATGGCCAAAAACATGCTTAAAAATTGAAATGAGAACTTGAATTTTGCAGAAAACATGAAATTTGGTGGCCACCGAAATGTGTATTGCAGCCAGATTCTCTGCAGTATGTATTTCCAGGGATCCTACTTCTTGCTTAATGAGTAATTGCAAAGAAAATAATTATAGGTATGTGTGACAGGGTACAATGGCTAATTCCCTGCTTAGACCTCACACGAGTGTACACTGTGGAATAACAAGGCAAGGCTTGGTAGTGAAGGCCCAATCAGGCCCCGGGGCACAACATCCTGTAAAGCAGCAACTTTGTGGTTTGGAAAGAAGGAAAAGGCCTTTGAGAAGGAAAAACTGCATGCCAATATTACAGACACTCTGCTTCTGAAAACCCATTGTGACTGTGTATCTCTTGTTCTGATTAGTACAGTCTAGAACACTTACGAATAAAACCCCAAGGAGATTTGTTGAAAGACATTTCATTTTGAGATATCTGAGCCACTCCAACAGCTAACACTATATTAACTGGAATGCTAATAATCATACTTAGCACTTGCATAAAGCTCTGCCTCTTCAAAGCAGTTAACCAGCTATTAATGAATATGATTTTAGCACCTTTCACATGTGGACCTCAAAGCGCTTTATAAACCTTAATGAAGTGGCCTTATAATTTCCCTGTGATTTACAATAGGGTAGACATCTCATAGACTTCAAGGTCAGAAGGGACCAATGTGATCATCTAGTCTAGCCTCCTCCACAAAGCAGGCCACAGAACCCTACCCATCCACTTCTATAACAAACCCCTAACCTATGTCTGAGGTATTGAAGTCCTCAAATTGTGGTTTGAAGACCTTAAGCTGCAGAGAATCCACCAGCAAGTGACCCATGCCCCACGCTGCAGAGGAAGGCGAAAAACCTCCAGGGCCTCTGCCAATCTGCCCCGGAGGAAAATTCCTTCCCGACCCCAAATATGGCGGTCAGCTAAACCCTGAGCATGTGGGCAAGACTCACCAGCCAGCAGGAAAGAATTCTCTGCAGTAACTCAGATCCCATCCCATCCAACATCCCATCACCGCCCACATGGCATACTTATCTGCTGATAATCAAAGATCAATTGCCAATATTAAGCTATCCCATCATACCATCCCTTCCATAAACTTATCAAGCTTAGTCTTAAAGCCAGATATGTCTTTTGCCCCCAGTACTCCCCTTGGAAGGCTGCTCCAGAACTTCACTCCTCTAATGGTTAGAAACTTTCGTCTAATTTCAAGTCTAAACTTCCTAGTGTCCAGTTTATACCCATTTGTTCTTGTGTCTACATTGGTACTAAGCTTAAATAATTCCTCTCCCTCCCTAATATTAATCCCTCTGATATATTTATAAAGAACAAGCATATCCCCCCTCAGCCTTCTTTTGGCTAGACTAAACAAGCCAAGCTCTTTGAGTCTCCTTTCATATGACAGGTTTTCCATTCCTTGGATCATCCTAGTAGCCCATCTCTGAACCTGTTCCAGTTTGAATTCATCCTTCTTAAACATGGGAGATCAGAACTGCACACAGTATTCTAGGTGAGGTCTCACCAGTGCCATATATAACGGTACTAACACCTCCTTATCTTTGCTGGAAATACCTGCTATTACCCCCAGTGTACAGAGGGGGAAATGGAGGCAGAGAGAGTTGATGTGATTTGGCCAAGGCTACAGAAGGAGGCAACATCAGAATCAGGAAGGGAACCCAGGTATTCAAATAGACTTTTGATTATGTATAAATATACTTCCCAAGTTTGAAATACAAAGACTTACAGTGTTCAAAAGCTCTTTCTATTTTCACAAAAATGTCTATTTTCATTTGACGTTTCTATATCAAGGACAACTGTTGAAAAGATGTCTACGCTTAAAAGATCTCTGTCTGCTAGCATTAAACCATCTTACTTATTATTCATATGGAAATCCTCTGTAAAATCTTTGGTGATCAGTTATAATGTGAAAGAGGATTCTTTGGGTCTGATTCTCGTTTTCACTAAGACTCCTCTGGATTGCTCTAGCAACTGCTGAAGCAGTATAACAGGGCCTTAAAGTGGATATAAATTACATTTATGTTCATTTTATGGCTCCTTTACATTGCCAGAGAGGCATAAAGAGTCTTAGTATAACTGAGATTCAGGCCCTGTGACTTCATATTTGACCAACTACATCATAAGCCCACGAAATTTGTTAGTCTCTAAGGTGCCACAAGTACTCCTGTTCTTTTTACATCCCTTGTGTTATTCCAGCAAAATCAGCAGCATTACACCATGGAAGAATACAATCAAGAATGTGCACCCAGCAGGGAACTATCTATGAAGGGAAGAAAGCTGATCAAAATATAATGCATTTAAATACAATGGGTCAGACCCTCAGCTGGATTAAATCAGTGAAGATCCAACGACTTCAATAAATGTAGAAACATTTTTGCTCCTAAAATACAATCAGTCAAGGAACATCAACATTTTCACTACAGCCCCTTCCATTTCCCAAACCCCTAGAACCCATTATCTTAATTTCTCTTAGTGAGGATATCTGTTTCAGTTTATCCATATGTACAAAGCATCCCTTTATACGTCTGTCTGTCAGGCAGAAATTCATTAAAAACCAGAAAATAAAACAACTCTTATCAAAAGAATTTCTGGATCTCTGTGGACATCAATCAGTTAACTGAAATGAAATATTATACAGGAAAAAACCAAATACCATAAGTCCAATCCACTGTAAAATTGTACTATGTGTCTGCACTTGCCACTATCATGTGGAGAGTGACCTAACACTAGGGGTTAGGTTGAGCGGGGAGGGGGAGAAAGCTTCCATTGTATACATCCAAAGTTTAAAGAGAAAGAGAGAGAGAGAGAGATACACACACTGTGCAGAAGTCACGGATGTTCCAGGGAACACTGCAACAGGAAAATGCTCAATGAGAAGTGCACAAGCCAAAAAGAGATCTTAAATAGATCCATTGTCTTCCGGTCTGAAGCCTTTAAAAAGGCTAGAAATTAAAGTCTGTGCTGTGGGCACCCAAGCATTTTGCCCCTTCCTCAGGATATGCATGTTTTAATATAGTTTGTTGTGAGAAAAAACATTAAAGCTATATAGTCCATTGAGGTAACAAAAGCAAGAGGCAGACAAAGGTTACATAACTGGCCTTTTACATAAATATTACATCAAGAGATCATTTGTTTTCAAAGAAGGGAAAAAAGCAACAACCCACACACACACAAGAAATCAATCCAGCCTCCTCTAATTCTCACCCTCTTTCCCATTTTAAAATTCAAGTACTTTAAGTGTTTTTTCTTCTCTTTCCATTAAAACATTATATATATATATATATATATATATATATAAAAACCAAAGCAGCCTTACACATTTCACAATAGTTTTTCTTATATTACCTGGAAAGTGCACCACATCATGTAGGGTCAAGAAAGTTTTATTTCAACGCAAGTTAAGGCACTAGTAATTCTGGCTTGTTTAGTTGCAGCCCAGGGCAATTAGAAATGGTCATGGATGTTAAACTAACTCCCCTCTCAACAGTCTGAGAAGAGGGAAAAAAAACTGTAAGTCTCCCCATCTGTTATTTCCCTTTTTTTTTTTTTTTTGGCTGTAGAAAAGTAAAATTATGCAAGAGCTCTTGAACGTAAAGGCTGTGTGTGCTTTTTCCCTTTTTGTCTCTGTGTACACAGTATGTGATATTGCGTAACTGAGTACAGAGTGGGCGGTTAGCGTTTACTATTGATTTACACTACTCCATATAATGAATTCAGAGCACAAAAGAGAGAGAGACACACAAGGAAAGACAGAGGGGGCAAGAGAGGGGTAGGGGGTTCAAGAGAGGGCAGGGAAAGGAACCATTTGAAGGAAGAATTCCACCTGCCTGGAACAACAATGTTCATTTTCCAACATTTCTGTTCTATTGCTCTTTGTTTAGGTCTTTGGGAGAATGGATGTGTGGCACAGCCCTGACACAATGACCATAAATCTGTGCCTATAATGTGTCTAATGTGAGCACCCCAAGCCGTCCCCCATTATGCAAGACTGGAAATATTATTATTAATTAATTATTAATTATTATTATTATTTTGTATTGCAGTCACACCCAGAGGCCACAGTCAAGAGTAGTGCCAGCTGTGGTAGGCATACAAACATAGAGGAAGACCCAGGTTCTGCCACAGAGCTTACAATCAGTCATGAAGATGAAACCAAGGCATTACATATTGCATAATACATCAACTGTAGATTTATACCAGTGGTTCTCAACCTATTTACCATTGTGGGCCCCATCCAATACCAACTGTATGGCCCTGAGGGTGTCACATGGGCCGCGGCTCTCTGCTGATTGGGCCGCAAGCAGCCTATGGGCTGCAGGTTCACTTATACCCATTACAAGAAGGGCTGCAAGGATATTAAAGTCACCAGTTGTACACCTGTACACTGCTCCATGCATATTTTTTTTTTATTGGGGATGGTGGAGAACTTGACATTCTGATTACGCCCTCCCCACACACCTACTGCCTCTTTCACTTGCTGGGATCTTCCCACTCTCATACTCCCTATTCTGAAAGATGCACTTGGGTACCCAGACCTCTATAGCCCTATAATGACATGCATGATGAGTCAAGTCCTTCTAACAGCAGGTGAAATCCTCCCTTCCCCTATCCTCCCTACTGTTCAGTGCTCTCATTTCCTGAGATGTGTGACAGGCGTTATCGCAGTCCTGGGGACTCAAATGCCCTACCTGACATAAGAGCTATAAAACAGAGTCATCTGCTCTATAGGAGAAACACACAAAACTGACCATCTGGCCATTCATTGATTTATTTCCTGGAGGTTTATGGACTATGCAAAAAAAGCCAGTCTCTTTCTTTGGCACTTCAATATCACTGCTAAATCCTTACAGTGAAGATTCATACAGAATTATACTCAGAAGAGGACTGGATGGCTCAATGGGTTATAAAGCTTCTGACTAAGTCACCAGCTGAGACCCAGTCCTAGTTGGTAGTGACTGTAAGCTACTCTGAGCTGATTGCTATTTGAGGTCCTATGTGAAATAAGTTGGGTCCTCAGTCCAGTTCCTAGTGAACAAGTGAACACATCACAAAAATTGTCAATAGCACTAATTGGCTCCCTTGTTAACATGGTCTCAATAGAGACACAGAGCACGCAAACTGTAAGGAGAATGAACTACCAGCATTTTTTGAGCTTATCTAGGCCTCTCACAGGGCAGTGCTGGGGAAGAATGCATTGCCATTGCGTATTCTGGTAATGGATAAAGCACTTTAGTCTCCAGGTCTCACAATCAGGCTTGCAAAATTCAAGAAACAAACAAACCTCTATCATCACTGACTTGGTTAACCTGTTGTGATGCCACAGCTGGTGCCCAGTTATGCACACAACAACATTTCTGACACCAGTTAATGAGCTATATTTGCACGTGTTTTCTCCAGGGATATTTCTGTGACACGGTGTGAGGCATGAGTAGGGGCATTCTCTGTAAGGCTCTAGTACTATTCTTCATGGTCTATGCACATGAATATTCTTCTCCTATGGCATACCTACCAAGGGCAGGGATTTATTCTCTTAGATACTCTGGAAGTCAGTGAAAGGGGAAATCACTATGGGCAATCCAAATTGCTTAAGCTGAGATACAAGTTACCTGATACAGAACACTTCTGTAAAGAAATGAGAGATAATATCAAGCTACTTTTTATTATTGTTAACCTGATCCTTCAAGCCATTCATGTGTGATCTGCCATTCACTTCCTTGTTGAAGTTCCCTATGGTCTGCTCCAGCTCCCATTGAACTGAGTGGCAACACTCCCCTTGACTTCAACAGGAGCACAATAGAGTAAGCCACATTCCTCTGCCCAAAAGAGCTTACAGCCTCAGCACATACAGAGTCTTTTTCCTGTTTAAAGAACATTAATTAATCCTTCCCACAAAAAAGATTGGGGGAGTTTGAATACAGGGTGTATGTTCAGGTCCATCAAGACTAATACTAACTAGCCACTACTGTCCATCCTGGATTTCTCTCTGTCAGTACATTAGATAGATTAGATAGGGATGGAGAGAAAGATAGCACATTTCTCCCACCCGCACTCACACATGCTCATTCATTTTGTTGTCTGATGGGGAGGGCAAAATGCACTGAAATTCCTCTGGAAGAGGTCTGTTCAAAAAGTCACAAGCTTCCTCTTTAACTCTCTGAATTGTTTTAAAATGAAATTGATCCTTACAGAACTAAAGAGAAAGTTATTTGTAAGGGAGTAATAAGGCATGCAATTTGCATTAGGCACACAGATTAAAATAAAGTGAGCTGATAAAAAAGATGTATTAAGGTGCATTTCCTTTTTTTGAACAGGAGAATGCTAACGAAAGGAATGACCTATGGAAGACATAAACACTACCTCATAGTCAATGGGTCACTGGCAAAAGTTTTGACAAAGAAGTTCTCAGTGATGCCTTGTAGGATGACTGTTTCTGGCAGGTTGAACTAGAGTAGTGCAGACTTAGCAAACAACGTAACAGCTTCACCACCCATACTGGCCATGTGTGTCCAGGTTTAGGCCAAACACTTCAGTATGATTTCGATACTTAAAAGTTTGGACGCAGCACCTAATCTTATGAGATGTTGCCGTCTCATGTCCAGGAGAGATGTAGTGGGAGGAATGAAGAACACATACACTGAGACAAATTCAGCTCTGGACTCAACAAGGGCAATTCCAAGTGAGTGGTATTATGCTTGTGAACTTGGCCCAGAGTGTGTATGTGTATTACATACAGAGATGCAGCAAAGAGTCCTGCGGCACCTTATAGACTAACAGATGTATTGGAGCATGAGCTTTCGTGGGTGAGTACCCACTTCATAGAGATGAGTACTGAGTTGTAAATTTGAGATACAGATCAGGATCTAAACTTGTCAAAAATGTGGGGGTTCATACCCTATATGGTTCAGATCCATCTCTAATATAGTTTATGGGTAGAGACCTATTGATCTAGCTATGGCAAAGCTAGACAACAAGTTTCCAATATGACCAACTTGTTTTCAGTTATTCCTAACTTTTTGAAAGTTTTGCCTCCTGGACTGGAATTTTCTAGATCTGCTCTCTGCCTAAATGTAAAATTTTGAGGAAGGCTTGAACAAAGTTCATTTATTTTTGCATATAAAAAGAGTGAAAAAATTAACATTACCCATTATACAGTACTTTACTGCAGACTTGTTTTAAACATCTGTAGTACTAAAGTGGGCGGGATCAGGGGATAGAAAGATGAACTTTGGCAGGAGCCCTGCCTCACTGAGTGTGCCTTGGCTCACACAGTTGAGAATGTTATAGACCAAGGGCAAACCGTTTTCCACAACTATGAAAACTTTCAGTAGGATGTTCGATAGTGCTTGGAGTTGGCATACTCACTCTACTCCTAGTGAAGTCAATGGGAGTAGGATCGGGCCTTAAGTGAATCAAGGGCTCCTGTCTCACTGAGAAGCTATGAAATGAGCGAAGCAGCTAAACGCAGACATCCTTGTCTCACAAAATGCATTCCTTGTGTGCATATGACATTCTAGGATGGAAGGAGGGGGGCTTAGGTAAATAATAATTCCAGATTCCAGAAATCTCATTGAAAAAAAACACACACATTAACAGTTGCATGGCTAAGTACTCAGAAGTCATGAAATCCAAAAGTTAAGTTTGCACATTCAAACTTAAACTACCCTCTTGTGCATATGCATTATGGTACAGCATTTAATTTCTCCGGTAATAGACCATTTTTTCTACAACCTTAGATACATATGAATAACATAATTTCCACTAATGTTTTTTGTCTGTTTGTTTGTTTTTGTAGCTGTTTGTTTGGATTTGGTATACTTAAGAGTAATATGTGAATAGAATCTGAGTGTATCTAAGGATGCAGAAAAGAAGTATGATATTTTATTATTAGCCAAGAAATAATATGTAGTCCTGTACTTAAAGACTGAATCATTAGGTATATGTACTAGGGACAGAGTTAAGTTTATAAGCAACTTTAACTCTGGCATTTCCTGACTTTGAGGGCTTACCTGCACAATCTTAACATTCTCTTAATACAGGGTTTGTCTTTTAATGGAACAGAAGTCCAGGGATTCTCAAACTTCATTGCACCATGACCCCCTTCTGACAACAAAAATTATGAGAGGATCCCAGGAAGAGGGACTGAAGCCTGAGCTGGAGCCCCACAGCCCTAGATGGGGAGGGGCAATGGCCAAGCCCAAGGGCCTGTAAGCCGAGCCCTGCTGCCTTAAGCCTAAGCCTGAGTCCCATTTCCAGGGCTGAAGCCTTTGGGCTTTGGCCCCAAGTGGCGCAGCTTGGCATTGGCCCCAGGCAGCAGGGCTCAGGCTTTGCCCTGGGCCTCAGCAAGTCTAAATACCAGCCTCGGTGATCCCATTAAAACAGGGTCATGACCTGCTTTGGGGTCCCAACCCAGAGTTTGAGAACCGCTGGATAAGCAGAAGGGCCAAGTGTAGTGCTAAGCTACTGTGGGCAGACAGTGACAAAATGAATAGTACAAAACAGAAATAATGGCAACAGAAAAATAACTATGGTGATATACAGCAACTGTTTCTGCTACTGAGAGTTACTAGAACCTTTTGCACACAAATGTTAAAAATGTTTTCATTACAGTGATGTAGCTGGCAATAAATATGCTGTACTTTGCTATTTACCTTTATTTTCCTCCCACGGGTTTCTCTGATTCCTATGAACTTCCCAGGCTCCACCATTTTGGAAATTACCGTGACACAGCAGAAGCTATTAAAAAAATCACACCATGTGTAATGGTATGGTTTATAATGGCTGAAACACACTGGCACATTTCCAAGATGGTTATAGCCAAAACAAACTGCAGTGGAATTGGCAGAGACTCAGAAAAAAAGGTCCAAAGATACTAGCAGAGACCTTAGAGTCAGGAAAGCATCTCTGGATATTATGGCCAACCCTGCCAGAATCACTATAATTGAAGCTGTGTCAGTGTTTCCATTATAAACCTCACTGTTTAAGACTTCATAACTCAGCTGTAATGATCTGATCTGTAATGAGCTGAAACACAACATGCACACGGTCTCAGACCAGGGGCAAGGCTTTTTTAAATTTCTCTTTGCAAATATAGAAAACAGTACAATTGAATCCCTTTATAAGGGTTTTTTTGAGTGCTGGGGAAGGAAGGGAAGAGGGAAGTAGCAAATAACATTTGGAAACCAAGATAAATGCACTTGGTACTTTGTTAGGATAACCTCCACGGCAGACTTTGAAACTGTACTGTGAGTGACCTGTAACTAAGAGCCCAACGCAACTCCTGTCTCAGTCAATGGAAAGACATTCATATGACTTGACTCAGACTTGGATTGGTTCCTATGGGAGGAGTTCTATTTTGAAAACCAATATACCTGTTAAAAATAACTGGATAACACTGTAGTAAGTAGTTACAGATTAACTGGTAAATAGCAGAGATGGCCCCAAAATTAAGGGATGTTTGGACCAGCGTTCTGGTGCTTTCCCATCTCTAGTATATATTGTGGGCCACATCCTCAGCTGGTGAAAATTAGCATTGCTCCATTGATTTCCTCAGAGCTGTGCTCACTTATACCAGCTCAAAATCTGGCCATATGAGTTTTAAACATTTTATGGATCTGTAGTTTTACAACTGCAAAAAAGAGACCAGGAGGACTTGTAAGAACTTTCTGGGTCATTAATAGTTGTTAGGAGTCTCTAAAACACTACCTCTTACCATGTCAATTTGTTACATTTCTTGTATCCCTTTAATGCTACTCCTAAAATAGACAATGAAAACTGTGTAATACAGTCCCACTAACTCAAAATGCAGGCAGAAAACACGTCCTATACCCTTTCTGCTAGCTTGAGGAAGTACTATAGTATCATACTTTGCACTGGTCCTAACAGTTGGACCATGCTGCCAATATCCAGTCCTGACTTCCCCACAGTGATTGTCCATATTCAGACTTTTCATAGAATCATAGAATATCAGGGTTGGAAGGGATCTCAGGAGGTCATCTGGTCCAACCCCATGCTCAAAGCAGGACCAATCCCCAACTAAATCATCCCCGCCAGGGCTTTGTCAAGTCTGACCTTAAAAACCTGTAAGGAAGGAGATTCCACCACCTCCCTAGGTAATCCATTCCAGTGCTTCAGTACCCTCATAATGAAAAAGTTTTTCCTAATATCCAACCTAAACCTCCCCCACTGCAACTTGAGACCATTAGTCCTTGTTCTGTCATCTGGTACCACTGAGAACAGTCTAGAGCCATCCTCTTTGGAACCCCCTTTCAGGTAATTGAAAGCAGCTATCAAATCCCCCCTCATTCTTCTCTTCTGCAGATTAAACAATCCCAATTCCCTCAGCCTCTCCTCGTAAGTCATGTGCTCCAGCCCCTTAATCATTTTTGTTGCCCTCTGCTAGCAACAAAAATTCCAGTTTTTCCACATCCTTCTTACAGTGTGGGACCCAAAACTGGACACAGTACTCCAGATAAGGCCTCACCAATGTTGAATAGAGGGGAATGATCATGTCCCTCAATCTGCTGGCAGTGCCCCTACTTATACAGCCCAAAATGCCGTTAGCCTTCTTGGCATCAAGGGCACACTATTGGTGCAAACCTTCTCTGCTTTCCATTCAAGTAATCAAAAGTAATGTACAAACATCAGTTAAGCCTCACAACTAACCTGTGAGATATGCATTGTAATACTCACTGAACACAGAGGGAAACAGCTATTTTCAAACTTGGCTACCTAAAGTTAGGCACACAAATCCATACTTACTCACTAAGGACAAAATTTTCAAAAGCATCTATGTGACCTAGGAGCCTAAATCCCATTGAAATTTAGGCTCCTAAGTCACGTAGGACATTTTCAAAGGTACTTAGGCACCGAAAGATGCAGATAGGCGCCTAAGCACTTTTTAAAATCCCACTAGGCATCTATTTGCATCTTTAGGCACCAAAATACCTTTGAAAGTACAGACCTTGGACACTTTTGAAAATCTGACCCTAAATCAGCATTAACATTAGATGCCTAATATGGGTATGTAAGTGTCAAAATACACATCTGGATACTTAACTATTGTCACACAAGTTTGAAAACTGTGACTTATACAAGGCCAGATAGCAATTCAGCAGTAGAATCAAGAACAGAACCCAGGAGTCCTGAGTTCTTCCAGGCTTTTACTTTTACTACTAAACACTCTCCTTAGATTAGATTCCACAAATATACACTGGCCTTCAAAATGCAATGTTAAGGGGAGCTGAGTGTGTCCTTAAGAAGGGACGAATAGGCCCCAGTTGGTAGTGTGACATATTATACCATAGATGTGTCAGTGTCTACACACAAGGGGTCGAATGTTATTAAGGGATTGCCAGCCTTGTTTGAATTTCCTGGGTTTTCTTCTTACACCCTTAATGTTGCTTATACTCTGAGTTTGTGTGTATGTTGGTGTTTATTTCTATTCTGCTTCATTATTCAGTTAGTCCAACTAGAGAAAACTGAAGATACTCATCAGCTAATAGGGCCTATATGAAAACAATTAAAAAGTTACAAATAGATGGGCTGCTTGCTTATAGTATATAACAGGTATAAGCAACCTATGGCAAGCGTGCCAAAGGCGGCACGCGAGCTGATTTTCAGTGGGACTCACACTGCCCAGGTCCTGGCCACCGGTCTGGGGGGCTCAGCATTTTAATTTAATTTTAAATGAAGCTTCTTAAACATTTTAAAAACCTTATTTACTTTATATACAACAATGGCTTAGTTATATATTATAGACTTATAGAAAGAGATCTTCTAAAATGTTAAAATGTATTACAAGCAGGCAAAACTTTAAATTAGAGTGAATAAATGAAGACTCGGAACACCACTTCTGAAAGGTTGCCAACCCCTGGTATATAATAATGATTAATCATTTGCATTTTTGTATCTTTTGCTCCTCAAGGATCTCAAAGCACTTTGAAAACATTAAGAGCCACATTCTAACTTATCTACTCACCATAGGAAGTACATGACTCCATCAGTAGTCCCAATGAGCTCAACGTGACTACTTACAGAGTAAGACATTATTCAACTCCATTCCTGTGAGAAAACTATTACCAATTCTATTTTATAAATGAGGAAACAGGCACAGAGAAGTCAAGTGATGTGGCCACGGTCAGTGTTGGAAGCAGAACTCAGGAGACTTGGCTGCCAGTCCCCTTCTCAAGGCATGTTACACTGCCTCTTTGACTATCATATTTACAGTCAAAAAGAAAAACAAAGCATGCTATTGACAATATTCTGGAAATCCCCAGCAATTCCAAGCTCTCCCAGTGTCTTCATAGAAACACCAAGGAAGACAAATTTTCTGCCTTTTCAGGTCAACTTGAAAGGCATTGAGAAATTTTTCAATCTAATAAGATTAGGACCCTCTTGTGTGAGGCAGAACCCGCAAGCAAACCAGGGCTGCTTGGTCAGCTGCACTAACTTACCCTTCAGGCATGTAGCAGCAGCCTATCGCTGAGGAGAGCCTGAGTCAGATGATTCCCAGGCTCAGGTACTTTCCCAGCCCCGCCAGAGCTGGGGATCAGTTTGTGCAAGAGCACTACTTGGCCAGGAACCCTCCTGTTGCCTCACAATGTACCAGCCTCTCCAGACTCCCAGCCTGATCCAGTTCCTGCCCCAGTCTTGCCTGAACCACTGTTCCAGTTTTGTCCTTGCCCTACTTTGAGCTTGCTCCAACCATGTTACTGACATGCTCCTTTGGCCTGTATCTGGACTCTGGCTACAGTACTGATTCGGCTTATTCACTGACTTTTACCACCCAGCATTGACCCTTGGCTTGCATCTGGACTCCGGCTATGGTACTGATACTGGCTCATCTACAGACTTTGATCTCAGTTCTTACTAGGGTTGCCAGGTGTTTGGTTTACAACTGGAATACCTGGCCAAAAAGGGACCTTGGCAGCTCCAGTCACCACCACTGACTGGCCTGTTAAATGTCTGGACAGTGAAGAAGCGGGGCTATGGCAGGCTCCCTGTCTGCCATGGCTCCGCATGGTTCCCAGAAGCAGCAGTATGTTCCCCCTCCGACTTCTACACCTAGGGGGAGTCAGGGGGCTCCTCACGCTGTCCCGCCCCAACCCTTGGCTCCACAGCTCCTATTGGCCGGGAACCACAGCCAATGGGAGCTGCAGGGGCAGCGCCTGCAGATGGGGCAGTGTGCAGAGCCGCCTGGCTGCACCTCCTTGTAGGAGCTGGAAGTGGTGTCATGTCGCTGCTTCGGGAGCTGCTTCAGGTAAGCACCACCTGGAGCTGCACTCCTGACCTCCTCCTGTGTCCCAACCCCTTGCCCCAGCCCTGATCCCCCTCCCGCCCTCTGAACTCCTAAGTCCCATCCCAGAGCACCCTCCTGCACCTCAAATCCGTCATCCCTGGCCCCACACTAGAGCCCATACCCCCAGCCGGAGCCCTTACTCCCTCCCGCATCCCAACCCAATGCTTCAGCTTGGAACCTCCTCCCACACCATGAACTCCTCTTTTCTGGCCCCACCCTGGAGCCTGCACCCTCAGCTGGAGCCCTCACCCCCTCCCATACCCCATCCCCCTGAGCCAGCTTGGTGAAAATGAGTGAGTGAGTGAGCGTGGTGACAGCGAGCAACAGAGAGCAAGGGGGATGGAGTGAGTGAAGGCGGGGCCTCAGAGAAGGGGCAGGGTTTGGTTTTGTGCACCCTGAGTTTGAGTAGAAAGTTCGCAACCCTAGTTCTGACCCTGGCCTGTCCCTGGATCTCAATTCCACCGCTACCCTCAGCCCAGTCCCCACCCTACTAGGCCTAACTATTGGGAGACAGCACCTGACATCTTGTTTCTAAATATATACACCTCTACTCCGATATAACACTGTCCTCAGGAGCCAAAATATCTTACCGTGTTATAGGTGAAACCGCGTTATATCGAACTTGCTTTGATTCACCAGAGTGCGCAGCCCCACTCCCCTGGAGCACTGCTTTACCATGTTATATTTGAATTTGTGTTATATCAGGTCGCGTTATACCGGAGTAGAGGTGTATATCACTATAACCACAGAATAGACTAGTCAAAACTAGATGGTCTGACAGGACTAAATGGACTAAAAAAACCCAAAACTATTTTCACCAGTAAAAGCAGACACAATGTGATTAACAAATGGGGGACAAAGATGTGCATGCTCGCTCGCTCTCTCTCTCTCTCTCTCTCACACACACACACACACTTACACACGAGTAGCCATGATTAATTTTTTCCCTTGTACTTTAAAATCTTTCCTCATTCATTGCCATCCAAGCTCACTTGCAGAGACAGGCAGAAATGAAGCAAAGCAGACCTGGCCAGCACCAGAAGAAACAAAGTTGAAAATCATGCATGTGGCTCACTATAGAAATACATGTAGTGTGTGGTAGATGGGATGGTTCCCCTTCCACTAAATCTGGGTCAAGATATTTACATTATTTACTTATTTTAGGGGGAAATTACATATTTGTACCTTGCTTCCGCCTTCTTTCCTCACCCCCAAAAAGATCATGCAAAAACTTTTATCAAGCAAATAATTAAAGGTAATAAATCTTCCTGCTTAAATGCTCTTGATAGTGGAGAGAAAGAGGTTATTTTCTTACCTTACACTGTGCCTTCTGAAATCTGACAGTGTCACCCAGGCAGTCATTTCAATGTCAGCTACTCTTTTATTATATGGAATACAAGTAATAATGAAACTGTGCTGATGTGCTTGCTTTCACTCTATATAGTGTCTATATTTATACACTTATGCTTCTATTTGAATCTATATTTATCTGCTCTATCTGCCTACAGTGCATCTGTTTCGCTACACACATACATAATATATATATACACACACAAAATTATGTGTGTGTGTGTGTGTATATATATATATATAAACACATGCTGATACACCCAAGAATATGCATGAATGTACTGTATTCTCATGAATTTCCATCAGCAACAGCACAGGCATATAAATATAAACATGTGAAAAATATATATAACACATGCATTATAGAAATGTATATAAACACACAGAGTGATACACAGCTGAATACTAGGGGTCTGAATAAGTCTTCATGGTAGCTGGCCTTTGGAAGCTTTGTTAGCTACTGGGCTACAGAGTCAAAGGCCTTGTCTGCATTGAGTTTTCCTTACATTTCTCCACTGTTGTAGCTCTGCTGGTGGTAGCAGTGCTGGGAACATCCGTGTATAGCAAGCATTTGCACCCACCAGTGTTTTTACTGCCATGTCACACAGACTTGCCCTGAGGATGCCTGGGTGACACAGCAGTTAAAAAGTTGAGTCTACACTAGCACCTCCACCATTGCTACCACTAGTGAAACTGCCCCCATCCTACAGCAGAAAATTCTGTGAAGAAGATCACTAGAAAGCTGCCACTGAGATTGATTCTGAGTCCAAGAGGGTGGTACCCCATGATGAGAGACCAAGGGATGACTCCAGACCCAGGCTGATGAGGCATTTGGAAGGGATATTATGTCAATAGCACATTTCCCTTAGGCTCGAACCACAAAGTGAGTTTTTCCCTTGCCAACTCACCTTCTGTTAGACAACGTGTTAGAAAGGGGTCTCACTCAAGCAGGAACAAAAGAACCTTCATGAGAGGGTATCTCCTCCAGGATTTCAATGATAACAGGGCATATCAGCCCCAAAACAACAATAGAAAGGAATCACGGTTGCATGCTATGATGCTTCCCTGGGCTACACAGGGTTGTGAGGCACCTCACCATTACCTTCCCTTAGTGGGAAGCAGTCTTGTCCGTGCCTACTATTTGTTAGCTCCCTGAAACCACCAGCTTCTGGCAACACAAACACTGCCTTCCAGGCCTCGCAGGCCTTGCTCTCTCAGTACAGATTAGCAATAAGCACACACCACCTGCCCAAGTCTTCAAAGCATTCCCTGTAGCATCAGCCCCTGATCCATGGAACGATCATAGAATTACCAGGCCTGCTGTTCCCAGAGGAACAATACAACGCAGCTTACCTGTTATACCTCACAAAACCACTCTGCTGAACACACTGCATGTAGATATATATATATAGTGGAAACAAGAATAAGTGTATTATCAAAGAACAGAGATTCGAGTGATAGTAAGAATATTGGAAACAAATGCTTATATATAAAACAAAATTGTAACATGCTTCCTAGACACTAAACTTAACTCACGTTATCCTCCAGCCTAAAGAAGCTAATCTGACCCAAAGTTCTCTCCAGCGTTTCCAACCAAGGCCAGCAGAAATCCTGTTTTTCATTACACAAACTCACTTCCTTCGTGAAGGATGCCAGCGTATTTCTTTCCACCCATAAATATACCAGCACGGATCTTTGATGTGCACTTCAAGTTAGGGTCCTCCTCTTCTCCCCTGGGTGTACTACTTCCAGATAATTTCCTCACTTTGAAGATTTCACAATCCTTCATTAGCATTCCATGCAGACCGGTGAGTGGAGGCCCACTGTGAACCATACACTATTTACTTTATATGTGAACAGGCAGATAAATAAACATTTCTTGCCTGAAAGAAAACCTGTTTTTCCCATTTGTTGGTCACCAGTCCCTAGACAGAGACCTTAGGGACATGATTTTCAGTGTACATACATAACTCCTTACACAATAGCCATACATGCATTTTGCATCGATACTGATGACCAGTGTGACACTAGCTTTTATTAGAGATCTCACATGACCCCTTCTGGTGAACCAGAATATAAATACCAGGTCCAAGAGACCCCTGTTACCCTTATGTACCCTTATGCCCGCTGCCAGTGGGCATCAAGAGTTCTCTGGGTCACACACAGAACTCTCCATGATTTTGTGAGAGGGAGGTGGGTAAGAGCACCTGTATGTAGCCCTGTTGCACTCAAGATATGGAAGAATTTCAAGGAGCTGCACAGCCTCAACCTGTGAAGATCTCCATTTCAAGAGCTACTTCTTGGCTTCCCAACTACTTAAAAGTAATTGAAAACAGAGGTCACAGACTCAATATGTAACTCCTGGCTTTTCCAGGAGTGGATAACCCTAATCCAATGATTTTTTTCCCTCTGAGTAGATCCTCAGAATACTCGATTTACAGGTAAAAGGGAATAAGATAGAAATGGCCAGATCCCACTGGGCACCAAGGACAGCTGCAAGACTCTGCCTTCACCTCAATC
This sequence comes from Gopherus evgoodei, assembly GCF_007399415.2. NCBI lineage: Eukaryota > Metazoa > Chordata > Testudines > Testudinidae > Gopherus > Gopherus evgoodei. The sequence goes on from NC_044322.1 coordinate 206,338,155, forward strand.
TGTACTTATCAGCCTACTTAACTTTAAAATCAGACAATATAGAGATTTTATCAAGATGTTTCTTCCCTTTTATGGCAGCAAAGAACTGCTTTCAATCCAGCAAGGACTGTAGTCAGAATCCACGGTATTAGGTATATTAGTTTACACCGAGTGACTCTGAAGATTTTTCAGAAAATACAAACTTTTATAGCATGTTTAAAAACCCCAAACAAGATCTGAATTTTGCAGAGTCAAGAAAAAATAAAAATTAAGAAATAAAAACAAATGAACATAACTTAAAAAGATCTTAAATATTTTTGGTGTAAATTACATAGGCTAATGTGTAACTAAGATGGCAATACTATTTGTTAAATAAAAGATATTTAAATAATTGTTTTTTAGGTCTATGGTCCATGCTTAGCTGCAATGTTCTATGTTAATTATTGGAAAACATTTCCTATAATAATTTTATAACAAACTAGTCTTCGACGGTCCTGTCTGAAAGCAGGCTTTTCCCACATAATCTACAGATTATCTAAAGGTGCATATAAGAAATACCTTTTTATATCCTTTTCATGTATATAGAACCCCTACAGTCTTTCATTATTCTTTTCTTTCTTTACAATCTTCACAGTCCCAATTCTTGATCCTCGTATTTGACTAAGACTGCTAAATAGGGGTAAACTAAAGTCATTCTCACACTCAAGGATACATCTTAACTCACTGATTAATTACTCATACAGCCAGTTTAAGAGGTTTGGATGGCATACTTTACATTTTGCCATGGTTAAGTTTATTAATATTAACCAAAATAAACAAATGTCATAGTGCTTGAAAAACTCTCTGTCCTAGAAAAATAATAAGAGTTTAAAAGGAGGGAGAAGAGATGACATTAGTTAGCATGCTACGTTATTTCAGCACTATCAGCTAGGCACCATTATGAGAATACTAACAATTAGCTAATAATACTACATCTCTACCCCGATATAACACGACCCGATATAACATGAATTTGGATATAATGTGGTAAAGCAGCACTCCGGAGGGGCGGGGCTGTGCGCTCTGGTGGATCAAAGCATGTTCGATTTAATGCGGTTTCACCTATAACGTAGTAAGATTTTTTGGCTACCGAGGACGGTGTTATATCAAGGTAGAGGTGCAGTTGTGTGATAACTGTAATGACTGGACATTTGTACTATTTTTAGCTGTGGTCATATAATAACCAGTTTATTCATTTTGCCCCCAGCAGGTTGTTGTTTATAGATTTAGTGCATTTAAGAACACTGTTAAATTGAGAAAATTTATTTAATTATTCATTTTGCAACAGATGGATTACTAGGATTGGCAACCCTGACCGGTTTCGCTGGGACTCTTGTGGAATCAGGCTCTATCTCCCAGAGGCAACTGAAGCCAAACTGGGAGATTTCAGGCCGCTAAAAGTCAGGAGGCGCAGCAGGGCTAAGGCAGGCTCCCTGCCTGCCCTGACTCTGCGCCGCTCCCAGAAGCATCCGGCATGTCCCTGCAACCCATGTTCCGCACTCAAACTCCCTTCCAAAGCCTGCACCCCACATCTCCTCCTGCACCCCAATGCCCTGCCCCAGGCTCACACTCTGAGCCCCTCAGCCCACAGACTGCACCCATTCCTGCACTTCAGCCCCCTACCCCAGCTGGCAAAAGTGAGTGAGGATGGGGGAGAGCAAGCGACGGAGGGAGGGGAGATGGAGTGAGCGTGGTGGGGCCTCGGGAAGGGGTGGGGTAGGAGTGGGGCCTCAGGGCAGGGGGTGGGACAAGGGTGTTTGAGTTTGTGTGATTAAACAGTTGGCAACCCTATTGATTACCCAATAATCTACCTTTGGAGGGTGTCCTACAAAGCAACATTTATACACAGAGGAGACTTTTTAGACTAGCGCAACCTTCCACCTCATTTATCCTGCTTTTGAAAAAAATTCTATACAGAGAACATTATAAGTATCTACTACCTGCTAAAATGTAAGAAAGTTCTATCCTTTTTATGAAATGAAGGTGAATGCATCCTACATTGCTTGAAAGGGAGTAGCTATATAATGTTAATACATGAACAAATACCTCTTTCTGCTTGGCACATTGTCTGGAAATATATCTTAATGTCTGGTCCATGTAAGTACCTCATGAAACTTCTCTCTCAGATTTACAAACCAATTAATCCAGTCTTACCCTCAGGTCTCCAGTATTGAAGCCAGGCCTGCTGGGTCCCCAGATGGCATCCCTAGCCTCAATGCTATTGCAATAATTCTGAACCAATGCCTCTAACCATGGCTTCATGCTGAAGATCTAGAGCTCCACAGCAGCCACAGCACAAGTCCCTGATTGGCTGGACAGACAGTATTCCCATTGGATATCTGGACTATATAATGAACAGGAAGAGGAAGCTGTCTGAGAAACATGCCATTGCTTGCTGGTTGCTGCCTTTTGGAGCACCTTGACACCCTGCTGTTGTGTCTAACCCAGTCATACTGCCCTGCTCCCTGGTCTGATACTGCTGCTGCCTTACCTGACCCTGCCTTGCCACCTCGCCTGACCTTGCCTCCCTCTCCTGCCAACCCGGCCCCCTTGGATTAGATCTCCCAGCTACCAATCCTTGTGAGAATTCTGACCTTGCCCAAGACTGTGTCTAATACTGATCGAACCTCTGGCTTCCAGCTTACCCACACACCACTTGATGGGAATACACTAACAATAATAATTATTACTTGGAGAAGATTTTAATGCTCTGGTAGAACCCAAATTAGACAAAGTGCCCCTCTATTTCCAGTTGAATTGAACTCTAAAACGTTCAGTACTATCCTTGACTAAAACACAAAAGTTGGACCCTTGTACAAACATAGCTTACTCCCATAATGGAAAAGGAATATGCTAGATGGGTATAACACATCTTTATACCAATATAAGTGTGTCCACAGTAGGTAGTGTGCTGGCATAAATCTTTTGGCAAAAATATCACACCCCAATCCAAAATAGTTATACTGGTATAAAAGCTATGTGTAGATCAAGCTGCTAAACTCAAGTGGTAAAGATTTTCTTTCCAACTTCCATGACTCCTGATCTAGAGGAGCTATTATTTCAGTAAGGCTGAAACAGCCCCAAAAGATATAACTTCTAAGATAACTGTGATATTTATCTCAGATCATGCACCAGCATACACATTGCTAGAAGCACAGGATGTCAAAGACCTGTATGATATTCAGGGATTACTCAGTGCTCAAGGCATTTGCCAGAACTTTGATTTATTCTGTGTTTGGTTCCAACTGACTGGGCATAATGAGACCTTCACTGTACTCCTCCTAGGGTCTCTGTCTGGGAAGCTCAGCTCTTAAATGCACAGTGCTCAAGACCGCAAACAGATATCTAGATGGAGATTCCCCTCTTATATGCTAAAAATGAAAGCATTTATCTAAGTTATCAATTAACAAAGAATGGTATTTTGGAATAAAAGACAAAAAGGTTATTCTTTTCATAGTTTTGTGGGAGACATTTAAAGCATCCATTAGAGGAATGACCGTGACACATACTTGCTACAAACCAAAGGAGCCATTTCGGATTATCTTAGAAAAGAAGCTCAAATCTCGTCAACAACTAATCATTGGCGCTTCCCAAAAAACAAAGCTTAAGCTGTAGATATGCATGTGCAACTTGGCAACATTATCACATCTCTAGGCAATAGCAGCTCTCTCATATGCCCAACAACGGTTTTTTTGAATTTGGAAAAAGAGCCAGCTGTATGCTTTCAAAAATATGCCATTCCGCCAATGCCCCAACCATTATACCTCCAACTATAACAGATGAAAAACTTAATGTTGCTTTCTTATCAAGTTGTACCAACCTGCTCCCTTGCCCACTTTGAACACCCTCAGGAACCCCTTCTATAGCATAATTTTTTTTGAAGAACCCCAAATCCTGTGGATTATTTAAGAACAAAATGTAATATTTGAAGCAGAGATATTGACAGATGAAGTTCAAAATGGTATATGGGACCTTCCAAATGGCAAATCTCCAGGGCTTTAACAGTGAGTTCGATCAGTCTTTCCAGGAGCTTCTAGTGTTTTGTATAATTCAAATGTTCTGTCACTCCCGTGAACTGGGAAAATAGCCCTCTTCCTGTTTGGAAGCCAGTATAACCACATAAAAATCCTGAAGGTGGTAGATCATTTAAACCAATATATTTTATTAGCTCTGAAAATAAAATATGACTAACAATCTTAGCAAACCAGTTATATCTAATCCTACTATTACTAATTCAAACTGTCCAATCTGGCTTTATTTCAAGGAGAGATATAAACCATAATATTCAGTAAACATTAAATGTCATTCATCACAATAAACAAACCAAAACAAGTACCCTTTTTCTAGCATTAAGTGTGGAGAAGGTAGGGTTCTTGAGAATTAACTTTTTGAAGCAATAGGGAATTTTAATCTCAGACATCAATTTACAACATCCATCTAACTGTTAAAAACATAAGAACGGACATACGGGGTCATACAAATGGCCTATCTAGCCTGGAATCCTGTCTTCTGACAGTAGCCAGTGTCAGATGCTTCAGAGGGAAATGAACAGAACAGACCAATCACTGAGTGATCCATCCCCTGTTGTCTAGTCTCAGCTTCTGGCAGTCAGAGGTTCAGGAACTCTCAGAGCATGGGGTTGCGTCTCTGACTATGCTGGCTAATAGCCACTGACTGACCTATCCTCCATGAACTTATCTAATATTTTCATCTGTATTGCTTTATTTGATAGATTCCTGATCAGAGCCTTAGGGCCTAAACCAAAGCCCACTGAAATCAATAGAAAGACTCCTATTGACTTCAGGAGGCTTTAAAGAGCCAAGGCATGGATGTCTTTTGTCAACTTCTCTGTTCGCTTTGTCCACTGAATTGCTGTAATAGCTAATGCAGATTCTCCAGAAATTTGGGACATCACAATCCATAATAAATAATATAAGATTGCTCTTTTCATCTTGCTTTATCTCAGTGAAATGTGAGTCTTCATTAAATGCTTCAAAGAAGTCTAAGATGTCTACAGCTCAATATCTGTTTTTTATGTAAATATGACTAATCAGAGGCAGTGATCTTAGGAACCCATCCAACAAGAGATTCTTTAACTTTCTAGGCCAATGGCCACTTCAGAGATTCAAAGACCTGCGGGTATAGATTTCACCCAGTATAATTAGATAATTAATACTTAATCTGCAACCCCTTTTACATACTTAAAGTCAAACTTCTAAGATGATACCATGTACCACTATTTACAACTGACTGAGTAAGCTTGATAAAAGTGAACGTTCTTCCTTAAGTCATGCACTTCCACTTTTGATGTATAAAAAAAGAACTCCATAGAATATTCAGAAATTGTATATAGGATGAACAGAGACCAAGAGTCAGATTGCTGAGGCTCCAGAGATAGAAAGGAAAATGAGGCAATGATCTCCCCAAGTGGAAATTCCAAAAGTGGTCAGCTGTCATTTGATATGTTTGGAACTGGCTATATTGAACAGAAACTCAAGGCAGCCCCAGCATAGCAAAGCCATTGAAGAAGCATTCTGCTCTCCTTTTTATTCTTTACAATCTCATTCATGGCAAAGCTATTTTGCTCCCTGAGATCAGACAACATCAAATCCTACAAATCCTGCTGGAAATATGGGAATAGACACTAACAGCTACCTTGGTACAGAATCAAAATCCTTCTTAACTGTCCTGCTATGCAGGCTACCAGGTTTTCTTCCAGTAGAGAAAGATGCTAACTTTAAAAGATGGGAAGTCAACGGACTGTCAATCACTGGAGACTTTTTTCCAAGGCATAGCACTACTGAATTCTGAATAGCTCAGAATGGAATTGAATTTATCTTCTTGGAATTTCTATATGCTACAAGGTAAATACCTTCTAGACATAGTTACTAAAGCAAAAACTCCAGAACCACAGATTAAAAGATACATTGAGACAGTGGCCCAAATCAAAGAAGTTCCTATCTCTACTTTACAGTTTCTTTATTGAGAAAAACGTGACATGTTTCATTTTGAAAATATTGAAACAATTTCTCCCCTTCGTCTTCAAAATGAACAATGCAGCTAAATTAATACAAATGTTCTAAACAATTAAAGCTTTTGCAAATCTGCATTTTTCACCAAAAAGAGTTTCAGCTAGAAAATTTCACCCAGCTCTACTCCTATTGGCCATTCATGACAGGGTCTGATTCTGATCCCAGTTACACCATTGTAAACCTGACAGTGGACCTCAAACATACATTGGGGGAACTGAGATCAGAATTGGGCCCTTGATGCACTGCCGTGTTGGTTCCTCCTTTGTGCAGTAAGAAGATCATCCACACTGATGCTTGGACAGAGATAGAGTCTCAAGGCCGACATTAGCCTATAGTGTTACAAGTCACAGATCCAAGACACCTGTTAAAAAGCGACACACCTTTTCTGCACAGACCAAATCTTTTCCTGTTCAATATATTCTGAAATAGTTATTCATTCTGTGGCAATGATTTCATTGGGCTCTGATTCTGTTATAGGGGCCAGATGGAGGGTTTTTTTGTTTGTTTGTTTATTTTTTAAACCAGTATCATCTCAAGCATATAGAACAATGATTGATTTTTTCACATTTTAACATACGGTACAGCCTCAATTATCCAAACCTCAGTGAACCCACACAAGGTTATATTCCCTGTCATTTATTAATTAAATGGCAAATTGAATCTATTACTAACTATTTCCACAAAGCCATAGGCATGCAGGGCATTTTGGTTATTGGTACATTTTATTATTAAAACTTATTCAGTTTCCTTCCCATGTTATTCAGACTCTGATGTACACTTAAAATTATTTGTTAAAAAAAACATTTATAGTATGTCACTGGGTGGGCTTTTGAGTTCTGTAAGTCCTCTGGGGTAGAAGCATCCCCACAACTTAGGGAGGAAAGAATCCTGTGGCACCTTATATACTAACAGACGTTTTGGAGCATGAGCTTTCGTGGGTGAATACCCACTTCCTCAGATGCATGTAGTGGAAATTTCCAGGGGCAGGTATATATATATGCTAGCAAGCAAGCTAGATAACGAGGTCAGTTCAATCAGGGAGGATGAGGCCCTGTTCTAGCAGTTGAGGTGTGAAAACCAAGAGAGGAAAAACTGGTTCTGTAGTTGGCAAGCCATTCACAGTCTTTGTTCAATCCTGAGCTGATGGTGTCAAATTTGCAGATGAACTGAAGCTCAGCAGTTTCCCTTTGAAGTCTGGTCCTGAAGTTTTTTTGCTGCAGGATGGCCACCTTAAGGTCTGCTATATTGTGGCCAGGGAGGTTGAAGTGCTCTCCTACAGGTTTTTGTATATTGCCATTCCTAATGTCTGATTTGTGTCCATTTATCCTTTTCCGTAGAGACTGTCCAGTTTGGCCGATGTACATAGCAGAGGGGCATTGCTGGCATATGATGGCGTATATATTATGGTGCGGTGTGCAGTTACTGGTGAGAATATGTTTCAGGTTGGCAGGTTGCCTGTGGGCGAGGACTGGCCTGTCCCCCAAGGCCTGTGAAAGTGTGGGATCGTTGTCCAGGATGGGTTGTAGATCCCTGATGATGCACTGGCGGATGTGCAGGTGAATGAACCAGTGATGGTGTGGCTGATCTGGTTAGGTCCTGTGATGGTGTCGCTGGTGTAGATATGTGGGCAGAGTTGGCATCGAGGTTTGTTGCATGAATTGGTTCCTGAGCTAGAGTTATTATGGTGTGGTGTGCAGTTACTGGTGAGAATATGTTTCAGGTTGGCAGGTTGTCTGTGGGCAAGGACTGGCCTGCCACCCAAAGCCTGTGAAAGTGTGGGATCATTGTCCAGGATGGGTTGTAGATCCTTGATGATGCGTTGGAGGGGTTTTAGCTGGGGGCTGTATGTGATGGCCAGTGGAGTCCTGTTGGTTTCTTTCTTGGTCTGCGCTCCCCTCCATCTGTACAGAGTCAAAACGCAGTGAGCGGCGTTGTGACCATGCAGCCAAAGCAACACTGGACTGCTCCAGAAGCAGCTGTACTGATTTAGCATGGGTCTGCTGCTTTGCAGCTCCACTATCAATGGAACTTTGAGCAAGTGCAAAAACCTTGGGGAAGAGGCAAATGCCCCCCACCCACCCCCCGCAACTGGCATCAGAGCCAGAGCTGCTCTAGACCAAATGGCACCCCAGGCAACGAGCATATTTGGCACCCCCCCATTTGTTAAATTTTTGAATACCTAATTTTTTATTGCATTTGTAGCCTATTTCACGACTTTGATGCACAATTTGCCTGTATGATTTATCCCAGTCATATAAGATGATAAATTTGCATGCTAGGATCTGTAAATCTGCATTTATTCATGCCATATAAGCAAATAAAAAATTCATTTCCTCTCAGCTTATAGAATTATTTTAATTTTAAGAATAACTGAAATGTACTAACATCAAGAGACTGAACTGTGCACCAACACTAGGTGGACCAGGTATTTAAATAGTGTTACAGTAGCTTTAGAATGTTACACTAGTCTTTTAGTTCAAAAGCTCACTTTTCTCACCTTTGCCCTCACAGCATCAGAGAGATTCAAAGACGACCAATGGCACTATTTCAAGTGATAAAATAGGAAGTGATGTCAGTCTCTCATTGAACATCATCGACTGAAGACAAGTTTTCACTAGCCTGAGCTTCATAAAGCTGCGTTCCCCACTCGCGACTGTGACCAGCAACGCAAGCAGAAACCTCAAAGCTATCCACACATTAGGAAAAGTGTTCCTCTACTCTGCATCATGAATGACCTGGACAGCTTGCTCTCTGATCTCTATTTGGTGGCATTCAAAACCTGTTTTCCAGCTAGCATTCTACAGCAAATATAACCTGAAGAGTTCCCATTGCCATTCCCTTGCAGACTATTTAAAACAAATGAAGCAGAGAATTAGCTACCACAGCCATAAGACTGGTTCAGACCAATGGGCCATCTAGCCCAATATTCTGTCTTTCTACAGTGGCCAGTGCCAGATGCTTCACAGGGAGTGAACAGAACAAGGCAATTATCGAGTTATCCATCCTCTGTTATCCAGTCCCAGCTTCTGGAAGATGGAGGTTTAGGGATACCTGGAGCATGGGGTTGCATCCCTGATGGACCTATTCTCCATGAATTTATTTAACCCAGTTATACTTTTGACCTTCACAATATCCCATGGCAACAAATCTACAGGTTAACTATCTGTTGTGTGAAGAAGTACTTGTATATGTTTGTTTTTAACTTGCTGCCTATTCATTTCATTAGGTGAATCCCTAATTCCTGCGTTATGTGAAGGCGTAAATAACACTATTCACTTTTTCCAAATGATTCATGATTGTATAGACCTCTATCACATTCCTACCTCAGTCATCTCTTTTCTAAGATGAACAAAACCAGTCTTTCTAATCTTGCCTTGTATGGTAACTGTTCCATATCCTTAATCATTTGTGTTGCCCTTCTCTGTACCTTTTCCAATTCTAATATAATTTTTTAGAGATGGAGCAACCTGAACTGCATGCAGCATTCAAGCTGTGAGCATACCAGGGAATTATTGCATGAAAACTACATGAGCAGAACTCTAAGCACGCAAATTATAGAAGTAAGAAAGTCTCATCCAACGAGTCTGAGCCCATCAACTTATTTCAGGAAACTACTGCTGTTTACATAGCACCATTGTTTCACCCGCACTTGCTCAAAGAAACAGAAGCAGCTCTCAACTAGTCAGGAAAAATGAAAATTCCAGTGGTCAGCAGATATCAGACAAAGCCTTCACCCATTAGCCCTAACCAGAAATTGTCCTCGTCTCTGTTCATTTCCAGTATCATGGGCCAAATCCGTTCCTTCTGTAGTTAATGAAGGTACACAAGGATGAATTTAATCCAATATGCGTAAATCCAACTGGACAGGACTGTTTTATTTTCTCAAACTACCTGACTGGAACCTAGGTCATACTAATAAACCCAGATAAACCCAGATGCAAAGTTCTTACCAAGAAACCATATCTAACCTTGTACAAAGTTTTGTGGGAGAGATGGATCCAGGCATTTTCTTCTCCCCCTTTAGAGGCAGGGCCAGATAATAAATAACAACGGATATTAAACAGCACATTACCTGTGTAGTCTCAAAGTGCTTTACATAGGGTTCCCATTTTGCAAATGGGGAAACTAAGATAAAGAGAGCAAATGACTTGATTAATGGGAGTCAAAGCCAGAGACGAGATTAGAACAATTAGCCACTGGAAGCATGCTGAATTTCCCCATAATTTAGGGGTGGACAATCTGAGGCTTTTTAGTTCGGGTCCATCTTGATTAATATATGCAGAGAAAAAAATCTCTGCTTTTCCATTCCTCTTGCTCCTGAGAGTCACAGCTTCCTGTTCCTTTTTCTTCCTTTTATAGTCGTCTCTCACAAGTATTTCAGAAAAAAAATGCTAAATAAAGATCACAGCCTGTTCCATTATGTCCCCTTCTTCTTTCTCCTCTCCTCCTTCGGCATTTTGTGCAATGTTGTGGCACCTATTAACTACCAATGTTTTCAGAATGACCTATACAAGGTGCCGGCTGTACCACTGTGCCCTAAAAATATCAACAACTGCATTAGTCTCACAATAATTAATGGCAGGCATTATGCAAATGACACTTTTTTTCACTGCAAAATAATGACATTTCTCATTTTTGAGCAGAGTTATGCAAAACAATGAATTGGGGATGATAAATCACAGGAGAATAAGAAAGCCATAAGTTCCTGCCCAAGCAGGCAGAAAGACAGACAGACCGACAATTTAGAAACACACAGTTTGTTCTCATACCATGTTAAATAATAATAAAAGCATAGCCAGTTGGCTATTAGAATATATGTGCAGTTTGTTTTCCCCCCTATAGGCAACTATGCATAAGGGGATGTTAAATTCTAGCAACTAGATCATTATAAGTCACAAGCAAATTTTTCTTTATTAACCTTAATAAGTCATTCACTCAGAGACTATACTCGTCAGGCACATAAAAGTATCACATGTCCATTTCTCCTACACATTAATAATTCTTGATGTAAACATTACAATGGTATAGCAATTACTGCTGCTCAGAAAAACAAAGTTGTTTTCAATTTATTTTATTGCTTTTGGACTTGGCTATTCCAGAGCACTTTATTGTCTTTCCCTCAGCAGCTTAGGTGCAATCAAAAAGAAATACAACCAGCTCGGAGCTGTTTCCATGGCCATTCTGGCATCTAGTTTTCCTGTACAGTGACTCGTTCAGGTAGAGAGTGGGAAGATGGGAACCTCATGTACCAGCACCTACAAAGCTCACCTGGAATAGCTGTAACCTCCTATATCAGCCTCTGCATACTCTATACATTGCCTCCTGCGGACTGAGAGAGCTAGGATTGAAGTATCTGTGCGCTAAGGTGACCCCTTGGGACCCTTCTTTATAGTGACAACTGATGGGGAGAGACTGATGCATCAAAGAATCATAAAGATTAAAGTTGGAAAGACCCACTGTATTAAATCATCTCCTCCTCCTTCCACGCCCAAGCAGGGGTATTCCTTACAATGTTTTTCTCGTTTTTTGTTTAATCTTATTTTAAATGTGCCATGTAACAGTGCTTTCATCTTGTCCTTTGGGGGAAAATTCCACAGCCTAATCAATTACAAAGTGAGAAAGTTTTCCAGATAATCAGCATTTTTATTTATTTCATTTCATTAAACAGATGTGTTTAATAATCCTGTAACATTTGTTACTGTGTCTCCTGCTGGTAGACTCTGGGACTGAATTAGCTGAGAACTCCCTTAAAGCAATAGCTCCAGAATTATACCCGGCTGTACTTCCCACCGCAAGGTCTTCTCACAGTCACTGAAAGAGACTGGAACTAGAGCAGCTGTGACAATGCTCTTACGCTACTTTACAGTGACTTCTCTTGAGGGATTAGTAGAAATATGTAATCCAGCCAGCAATTTTATAGCATTTTGTTATAAAATCACCTCCCTTCCACCTGGACCAACCGCTTCCGCCTCTCCCCCAAAATCTAGTCTGGCAGCAGTTACAAATACTCAGCACGCAGTCTGTCAGCAAGGGGCACATATACCACATGATGTGTGGTGATTAAACGGCATGGCTCCCATTAAGGTTAATGGGGAATGGGAGACCAACCACTCATGCATCACAGTGAACAGTCACCTCTAATTGTACCCGAGTCAATAGGAAGAACAAGCATCACATTTTCTTTCTCCAAAATGTTAAGTGCCATTCCTGTCCCTTTACCTTCACCTAGAGACGACTCCGTACATCACTACCGAAGCCATTCAGCAGGCAAAGGGCTGAAGAAAGGTAAATAGCTGGATTGAAAATAACCTACTAAGAGCAGTGGAAGTGATTACCTCTTCCCTTGCTCTTCTTACAACCCATGTTACTATTTTTGAGATACAGTATTTCTCACCACCCTCCCTCCTGAAAATATTTGGAAAAAATCCTCCTCTCACCCCGAAGTTAATAACATTTTGCAGCTCTCCTTAAATAAAATTCAGCCCATGTTGGATCAATAAGAAAGATGCCTATTTCCCTAATGGCAGCCGATTGCCATTTGCTATTCAAATCAGACTAGATAAATTACAGTACATGCCAAGGAACAGGCCAGTGAATTAAGACAGGCCTCCTGAGGACCAGTGATATTATTAATCTTTTAAGACACTATCATATTTCTTCTTGACAGTGTGCGTAGACTCATAGGCACGCTGCACCCAGATTGAAATATCAGCTGCTGCAAAAAATCAATAGCATTAGAAACACAATCATTTTCGGTCTGCAGGGCCCTAGAAAGCAACACTTGTGTCCCTCCTTCCTTTAGCATCCCTGCCAAAAATGCCAAATATCAGTTGCTGAGGGGCAGTCACCATCACTGTCACCTTTTGCCACTGGGGCCATACTTTGATTTGGTAAGGAAGTGGTTCTTCGAGGCAGGGTGAGATAGGCAGTGTTCTTCTGTAGAGCCCTGCAAATCTGTGGATATCCGCAGACCACGTTTGCAGATCACGGATCGAATGCAGATACACATTTTGTATCCACCCAGGGCTCTATTCATCTGCTCACCTTGTACACCTTAAACCACCAGTGCTGGCTCTAACTCTCTGCAGGGATTACAAAGTCAGACACTGCTAGTGTATCTGCTATTCCCAGGAAAAATAAAAACAAGGACCTTGGACCTGAACTCACAAAGAGACTGTACGAGACAAGAAAGCCAAAGGTTTAAGGGATTTCAATAGATGCGAAGATAGCCAAGTAAACTGTCCCCCTAGTTTCTCCACTGCACTGTGTGGGGAAGAAGGGATCCTTCAGCTGACAATCCAGGAGCAAACCTTTCAAGATTCAGGGGACTAGATAGCTCAAATGATTTGAAACAAGTATGGAGAGCCTGATTCCCCCTTGCCTTGCCCCTGTGTAGTTATTTACTCCTGTGAAAAATGAGAGTAAAACACTACCATCTCTCCTCACTTCTGATGGTGAGATCATTTTATATCCACTCTGACTAGGGGCAAATTACTACACAAGGGGCAAGGCAGTGGAGATTCAGGCCCAGGAACTTTTAATCGTAGCTTGCTAACTTGAATCCAGCCCAAGTTAGCAGTGACCCAAAAGTGTCTGATGGGCTGGCAAGCATCTTGTGTGACATGAACTGATGGCCCAACTCCAGTTACATAGTGATTGCCACTAACTGCCCCTGTCTCCTCCACATACGTTGTTGGCAGTATCACTAAAGGGGCCAGAGACAAATCAACTCTTCTCTTTCACTAGAGATAGTCCCGGCTGGTCACCTCAGGGCTCAATAGCAGGTGTGTAAGGGGAAAACTTGCATTGTTGCTCAAGCTCTCTCTGTTTTATGGCTAAATGGAGAACGTAAGGCCCCAAGGTTCTCAGTCCAGGATCTTTTCCCACTGCCCAAACACTTACAACAGAATGAGGTGTAGAACAAGGAGCCTTCAAATTGACACAGGGCTGATGGGGAGGGATAATATTAATTGCAGTTGGCCGGAAGATGACAATTCAGAATGTATTTATGTTCTGCACCGAATTGAAAACAACACTTTTCAAAAGCTTTCATGGAAAAGAACTGAGCCAAAATGGCTGGGTTTGGATCAAAGATCTCTCTCTCATGCTCTAGTCAGAAGTGACCACAGAGCCCCAGACCTCAAAACTCTCTCATCAAAAACTCTGTCAAAATCAATATATCTCCACAAGCCACTTTAGTTTTGAGGAAACAGCCCATTTAATCAAAAATATTTTGGCCGGCTCTTAATATTAAGATGATAAAATCAATGATACAATCCTCGATTTAAAAAAAAATTGCTCTGTCCTAGTTATTCACACATCCTGGGGCAGGGCTTGAAAGCCTCTGAAGTACAACTTTGGTACTTGATTCCCTGCCAGTTTTACCAGCTCCCTTGACTTCACTGGAGTTGTTCCTGATTTGTGCCCATTTCAGTGAGGGGAGAATCACACCCTTTATTTCTACCAGCAAATTTCACTAATTCCATTTTGGGGCATGAGAAGAGGTTACCAGAAACCCTTGGGTTAATCATTTCATTTACTTCTTTTTTATGTGCTGTCCCGTAAATTAATACCTCTAATCTTATTAATCCAGGAAAAACCATATCCTGATTATCTATCACATGTGTAAACGCTGCTCTGCCCAGTTGTACATTAACCCGGGAAATAAAAAACAAAGATGAGATGGGCAGAAGCAACTTGCTGCTGCTGTCATTGTCTGAGGGCCAGATCCTGTAGCCCTTGACTCACATGTAGTCCAACTAAAGCAAAGTGGGGCTCACAAAGGAAATGGCTACAGGATCTGCTTTAAGCTATAAAGAGAATGATAGAGGTGGTAACACAAGGCAAAAAGTACAATATGCCAAGAGGGGTCCAATCCAGTTGCACTGGTGCCTGAGGAAGAACTGGATTTGATGTCTCCTCAAATCACTCCCTTATTTGTTGTTCCCCATGTCTATTGGTCCCCTGTGTGTGCCATTTCCTCTGACTAAAGAGCATCCTTACATGTCCTTGATTCCTTGGAGTGGAACCACTAGTTCTGAAGATACCACAGAATCTGTTGCACCAGGCACAGCAGGCTTCTATGGAAGTTCTCACAGTAGTCATCCCAACGGATGGTGCAGTTCACCTAAGACCTGCTGACAACCAGTTGCACACTCTATAGAAACAATGACAACTTTCTGGGGAGGAAGTTGGGAGGCAGAAAACTGCGTAGCCAGAGATAAGCAGTTTGGTTTCCGTCTACTGGCGAGCAACTAGTGCTTGTGCCCAAATACTACGCTGCTAGCTCTGGAGGTCACTCAGCCTATACCGAACTCCATACTGTACAAAAAGCCACAAGGGATATCATGGCCACTGTTTTTCAGTGGAAATTCCATCCTAGACACAAGGCTACAGACATCAAAGTGTTTATCAGATAATACATTAAAGATAAGAATTACCCTGGGTGAACTTTATAATGCCCTGATCACTTGGAGACCAATTCCGGGCTTCTAGATACTGGATAATGAAGCTCCTTCATAAACCCACAGCTTTGCCATTGAGCAAATGCAGGGCAGGCTCACCCACACTGTGTATGCAATTACTGAGCCACATGCTGAGTCTACAGGGACCACTGTCTCATTGGAAAGGGGCATAATTCACTTGGATCTGTCTGCACCATTTATTTTTTTAAAAAAGGTACTGTTATGGACTTCTCCTCCCTCCATTACACTCTACATGGTGTTTTGGTGGATGGTGAGTCTTTCTGTATTACGCTGCCCATCCACCCCTCTTCAAGGCCTCAGAGATATCAAATAGTTTTCTCCTGAGAAGCAAGATCATGACAGCAGCGGGATGGTACAAGGAAGGCCATATCACTAGATGAACTCCGTCATGCTGAAAAATACTCTCTCGGGATTTAAATGGGGCTCTGCACATTTTATTTCTGACATTTCTGTTTTAAACCGAGGGCAAAAGGAACGTTCAAGTAAAGCATTAGGGCCATTGCTGCTGCTCAAAGATTGGTCAGGGAAGATTCCTAGGCAGTCCCTCTGGGTGCATGCTGCAGAGTTTGCACACTATAATGTTTAAATACCATTGCGAAGTTTAAACACTAGTGACAAACCCAGTTAGGTTAAAAGCAAGATTTCCATTGCAAAACAGCCCTACATGCCATCCCTGTTGACTGGCAATGCTTGGCATTGCTGTCAGCTACAGGCTACAAAACGAAAAGGAGGAAAGTAAATATACAGCAAGCTTAAGACACACACAGAAACACACACACACACTGAGCTGTCCGATATTTCTCCACACTCCCATGTCTCAATCAAAAGATATTGCTCTGGTTTTATAGGGCAGGGAAGGGAAGGTTACTGCACTGAAATCTTCCCATGGCATGTAATCCAGCACGTCTGGGTCCACTTCTCAAGACTGACAAAAGTGCCAAGCAAGCCAATCCTGTGATGTGGAATCAGCATGGGAAGAGTGATCAAACTATGGGTAGGGATCAACTGTGTCCACTCTAAAAACAGAGGGACAGAGATGGAAATTGTAGGCGTTATCAGGTGAAGTGAATGGGCAGGGGAGAGCCAGTAGAGGAACCAGAGAGAAGGTTAGGTGGCATAAAACAGAGAGTGAGGGGGGCAAATTGCAAGGTGTGGGATGAAGGGAACATAAAGTTAGGGAAGGAGGAACCTAATGAGGATCTGGATGGGAAAAGGAGAGAGAAGAGTCAGAAAGCAAGGTCAGAAGGAAGGGGTGAAGGCACAGAGGGGGAGCTGGAGCGGAGAACAGAGAATGGGAAGATGATGAGGTGCAAGACAATCAGTGGAGGGGAGGGGAGGGAAAGAAAAGGGATGAAAGAACAGATGTGGTAGGGAAAGGAAGGAGAGAAGAGAGCCCAGGTGTTCAAGATATGCCATCAAGGAGGAGAACCTCCCTATGCAGCTAAACAGCATTTGGGTGGGAGGGTGCGCTCTGCCTTAGGAGGTGTGGACAGTTTAGTAGGAGATAGGGGTAGGGCTTGATTTGTTTTTTGCCTAGCAGTGAGCACATCTGGCAACCTCTATTGGAGTAAACTATTTTCCGAGGGGTGAGATAGGCATGCTTGAATCTCTTAACACTTTCAGCAGCTGCTTTGGAATGGATAGAAAAATACCAAATAAAATTCGTACTAGGATAGTTGAAGCCTTTCAACCTCTTGGTCACTGGTCCAAATTAAGCCATGTTCACTGGTGACCAAAGTCATTGCTCTTTGGTGACTGTTCAGTGACCTCTGTAAAATGGTGTGGGGTTGCAGTACTCTTCCAGAGTACAAGTGTCCATGGCACATTAAAAAGAAGGCCCAGCTGACACTGATTGGTGCTCCTGTTTGCACTCTCAGCAAACAGGCCACAGAGATTGGGGAACTAATCCTGAGATATGTTGAGCACCTGTTATTCCTGTTCGTTACCCTAGAACTGGAGAGCACTTAGCCTCTTGCACAAAGCAATCAGCAGTTCACCGCACCAAGCAATGAGCTCTCCCCAGCCCAAAGAAATGGTCCCTCCAAGTCAGCCATGAGTCTTGTTAATAGGCCAGGGAGACAAAACCAACCATGCTGTAACTCTTGTGTGGGTAAAGAGCTGATTTCACACTCTGGGGCTATCAGTCCACAAGCAGTGAATTCACACATGCCACGCAACAAACCCCTCCCCCTCCCCCAAAACATCAGCTGAAGCCATGAGTGTTCATCTAATTCAGTCACTAGATTTTAATTGCAAGGAGACACAGCAGATGGTTGACTCTGCTTGAACCTGTAGGAGTCACTGAAGTCAATGGGAAATGTATTAGAAAAAAGCCCTAATTTAATTAGCCAGAATATTTTATACGGATTACTTTCTGAAGGCAAGCCCTCCCATACCTTTCTCAGTACCCATCAGGTTGCTGTCTTTTTCCATCACTATCTCTCCCTGTCTCTTAGTGTCTTAAGAAACCAATGGCAATAACAACAGACAGACAGATGCAAACAAGGTTTTGGTAATTACAACACTGAAACTGGTGGTTGTTTGAATATCATTTTATTCCTTCCAAGCAAACAGGTCCTTGGACTCCACAGCCCTAGATCTTCAGACAGGGGCAGTGGTGATTATATTATGACATTACAGTGCAGACTGGCAGATCAGACAAAGTGGATTTCACTCAGTAATTAAACTGCAGTATCTTTCGTCTAAAGTCCAAGGCAGGATTAATCGAAAGGCAGCTCTTTATCATTGCGATTAGTGCTGGGATTTGAAGAGCAAGTCCGCAGATTCACGATTTGATAGCTAGTCCTCAGCACCAGCTGACGGGGCCTGCACAGCTGTCTAACTTGCAGAAAATAACATCAGATCAAGAAGCATTTGTGAGGTTATACCCTTCCTTTATTTTATTTGTAGCTGAAGTAAATGCAGATTGATTACATTTAAACAACCTGTTAATACAAAATCCCCCTCCCCCCAGACCCACATTATACAGTACCTGCAGGATTACTTATCACTTTCTCTGTGCCTGAATTTTAATCTGCAGGGTTTGAAAAAACCCACTTGTCTGTGACAGGTAGGCAGCTTTCTGGGCAAGTGCCATGGTTTCTACAGTACCTACATTTTCATGTAAAAAATGAAAGGGTAATATTCCCGGATAGTGGAAATTGGCATTACTTCTTTGTAGCCAATAGAGCTATGCTGATTTACATCAGCTGAGGATCTTGCCCTAAATTTCTAGTTTTTATGGTTGTACAATAAACCTGTCCAATCATGAACTAAGTGAAAACTGATGCTGTCTTTCTGAGTCTGCAGAGAGATAGCTCCCGTATCTCTGGTTCTGCCCATAGCTTTACCCAGCTGCACCAAAGTGAAAACAAACCAATATTGCCATTTATCATTTTCCAGGCAGCTGTGAAACTGATAGGAAGCAGGTCAATTTCACTCTGCTGCTACCTGGGAAAACAACAGTAGAGGCAGACACTGAGGATATTCACTGGGGAGGATAACCCCAAAATGGAAGCGGAATGGGGGGCAGTGATGGAAATTTCTGCTTTCCCCCTCCTCACAGCAGTCAGGAGACTCTGGAATGGGAGGCTATGGGGTGGGAATGGGGAGAGAGACATAACATGAAAAACACTCTTATTCACATAAAACCACATTAAAACTATTTTAAAATGGTGTAAAATTACAATATATGCATAAAAATATATGAATAAAATAATGAAAAAACATGTCTTAAGTGAACATTAAACATGGATCACTAAAGTAGCATCATCACCAAGTTCACTCAAAATATTGTTTACACACCAAGTTAACTGAAAAGTGTCCAGGTTACAAGTTAGTTCATCAAAGGTGTAAACAGCCTGGACACAGCCCGTGTGTAGAATAGCCCAAGCACATCACACCACTCCACCCCGGCCTCTCTGTTCTGATGAGATTTCAAAAAAGGCTAGGTTTACTTGACCCAGTAAAAATTTAGCCAGGCAGGAAACCAGACAAATGTGAGCATTGTATCTCACTCCGAAAACAAACAGAAGCTTTGAGAAAACCAGACCCAAACCACTGAAAAGCAGCTTAAAAAAAGAAAAAGAAAAAGAAAAAAAGGGTGAATCAAACAGAGGCAAGGTAGGAAAAAATGAAATGCTGTGTCTGAAATTGAACAGAAGGGGCACTGTGCAGACACCTCAGAGGTAATATGGTGCACAAAACAATTGGTTGCTATGATGCTATGCAGGGACCTTCCATTGCAAGTCACTGGATACTCAGGAAAAGGTTTGTACAACACATTCCGAGCCGAAAACAGAGTTACTCAGGACAGAGGCATCTTCCAGACTGTATCTGGGAGATCAAAAAGGGTGGCAGCATAACCCTGCACTTTGACACACATACCACAAAGCTGTTTCTTGGTCACACTTGCTAAAGCAACATTCACCAAACCCTTGCAGGACAACAATCTGCCTAACTGCACAAGGATCTCATCCACAGAAGGGGAGTGAGGGGAATACAGGATTCTCCCCTGAGGGAATAATCCCTGAAAAAAAAAACATTCTGCAAATATTGAGCAGCCTGCTGAGGTAGCGCTGCCTGGAGTTCAGAAAGGACCTTATCCAAAAAATACAGAGACTAGATTCTGGCCTAAACAATAAGAGGTATTGCCAACTTCCAGTTTGACAAGCTAGGCACCATCAGATGAGACAGTTTGGTTAACCCAGCCTGAGGAAAGGCAGAAAAGAGGTTCCTGAAGGAAACTGGAGGAACAGTGGCTCTTCCAAGAGCCATAAACTGGAAAAGGCCTGGTCCAGATGCACACTTCACAGCAGATGCCAGGCATTAAAAAAGGGCACTATAGAATGGAAGCAAATATAGACTCTGTAATCAACCAGGTGCCAAAAAAATTGGTGAGTAAAAGCCCATCCCACTAGCATGATGGAGGAGAAAGAAGGCAAGGGACTTCCAGATCAGTGGGGAGTCAGTCAGAGTACAGCAACCGCTGAACAGGCCAGAAATGAAAGGCCGCAACGACTGCTTAATTTGTAATGAAAGAGGTGCTGGAGATCAAGAAATTAGGTGCCAGGTCTCCAGAAATTTTTTTACATTCATAGCTGATGTGGCAGGCCAAGAGGTGCCGGGGCTATGAATTGCCAAGCCTAGAGGTGCCGGGGCTCATCCCAGGCAAGCCCTGGAACAAATTACAAATTAAGTACTGGCTGCAATCCTGACTAAATCAGTGAGCCCCTGACCCCTTTCATCTAATGGCAGGAACAGCAAAGGAGGGCACAACCAGTGGTAACGATTCCAAAAGAAATGGTAAATATGCCTCTGAATCCAGTCCTAAAAGCCCAGGAAGGGTCCAGACACACTAGCTGGTGCCACACATGGAGGTCACAAGGCTGCTGGCAATCAAAACCCACCCCCGCATAAGAAAGTCCAAGAAGGAGGTGGTAGTATTTCTGCAAGCGCTCCGAACTGTCTCCTCAGCCCCTTCTCAGTTCCTTAACATATATTGTTACTGTTGATCTGAAAAAGACCCTCAATACCTTAATCCGAGAGTTGCCCCATGGCAATTGTTGAGACAACAAAGGGCTGCACTGCCAGGAGCCCAGTAAAATTGAATTGCTCTTAGCCCAATTAGTGTGGGCAGAAGATGCCTGTTCATACACTTGTAAACAAGCACAAAGTGCCTGCACGTCACTGTCAGATGTGATAAAAAACGGAGATATCATCAGCACAGGCAGACGGATGAACCAGAGAAGCATCCGGCACCATAGCACAGAAAGGCCAGTAAGACAGCTTCGCGGGGGAGGTGGTGCAGGAATGGCTCCAAACTCAAAGCACGCAGCATCCCAGACAGAGGATACCTCTGACGAATGCCTCTGCAAATTGGGAAGCAGTGGCTAAGAGCTGCATTTATTTTTAGGACAATACAAATGTTATAGTACAGTAAAGAAATATATGAAGAGAACACTGGCTCAATCCTCAAAGCTTCTAATGTTTTTAAAAGATAACTATGGTTAACTCTATCAAAGGCCTTCCTCTGGTCCATTGAAACAAGCCCCACATCAGATTACAAAGTTTGCTAACAGTAAAAACATCACAAATTAAAAACAAATAACCCAAAATACAGCCATTAGGAATACAATATATTTGGCCAGGGTGTGTAAAGAGCCCAGACAGTCCTTCAGTCAATTGGCTAGGTTCCGGATAAAATCTGATAATCAGATAAGAGAAGGGAAATAGGTCTCCAGTTCTGTAAGTCACAGAAGTCCTCTTTTTGTGCAACAGGGTGATCACTGTCCTGCAGCAACTGAGGGGCAGTTCTTTCTCCTGGATTTGCTCCAGCACCAGCAGAAAAAGAGTAAGGACTGATAATATGACAGAAATACTAGTAAATTTCATATAGCAGAACATCAATACCTAGGGCACCAAGCGTTCTCTGCAGAGAACTGGTGGACTGAAACAGAGAGCTCTTGCAGCAACAGCGGGGTGTCCAGACACCGCTGTTCCTCACCAGTCAGATGGGATAACTCTTGGTGCAGCTCCTCCATTGCCAGCACACCACAGAGTACCATAAAAACAACCTGCTGTGTTGGGTGCTTTTCCCTGGACAATGGCAGACCATGTATGGCAGTGGTGGGAGGAGACAGAATCTGGCAGTGCAGATGCAGGCTCTGTCTCCTGCTGGCCCCTTGGATGTCCCAACACCCCTGCTCCCCACTATACAGTGGTCCCACATTCTTATCAGGGGCCCCCAAGCCAGTAGTGCATATGCAGAATCAGGGTCACCACAAAGAAAACATTTCATATTTTTCAAGGTAGCAAATACAGTAAAATCTGCCTCATCTATGTGGTACTTTAAAACCAAGTTCAAGGGCTGTTCAGGGGTATTCAGAGCCGCATAAACCTGGCACCAGAATGACATAACATGCCCCACATTTGGGTTCTTGCAGACGAATGGAATCATCCTAACAGCAGGAACTACCTTCCCCTAATGGGAGAGATCACATACTGGTGTCTCATTGTGAAAGAAGGGGGGACATTTGTACTGTAGTAGCAGGTGTAAACAAGAATAAAACTTGAACAAAAGCCACCTTGACCGAGTCCTTCCTGTGCTGAACGATTCACAAACTACTCTTGGGCAGGAAAATCACTACAGATCTGCTCATTCAAGAGGCAGATTTTATATTAATACAACCAATAACATTACCTACACTCAGCAACACATCCTTCAGTAGACAGCAGGCACACAGCGAACCCCATGCTTGTGGATCAAATTGCTAAACCTCTCTGAAGTGGATCCCAGGGGGAAACCCCCTACAGATCCACAAGGAAAAGGATGGAGGCGGGGGAGACCAACAACACTCTTAAAGCAAAGAAACAGCAAGTGATAAGAAACAAAACCAGGTATCTTCATCTTGGCTAGTGGGTTCAGTCCTTGGGTTTGCAGATGTTGCCTTGGGTTTGCAGATGTTGGGTGTATTTTTCAAGCCATACCAAACACAAAAGATGTGAATCAAGGACCAACCTTTTTTCATTTGTTTCCCAACTAGGGCTGTTCAAAACTGTATTTTTCAACAGAAAATTGGGGGTTTTTTCCCCAGAAGTGTCTATTTTCCTTGAAAATTGTATCATTTCGGTCAGGAAATTCTCAGTTGAAAATTCAGAAGTTTTCAAACAACCACCAAGAAGTTTTCATCTGAATATTCATGGAATGTGTGCAGGTGTGTGTTTCCAATAAAAAAATCAAAACTTTTCACAGGGAATTTTTTTCCAATCAGCTCTATATCTAACTTATACGAGTATGAAGACTCAAAATGGCAGGGTGAAGATAGGGCAAGCAGTGTGTATGCAGTTAGGATTGAAATGGTTTCATTTTATGTTAGAAATGAGCACAAATCAAACCCCTGGGGTTCTGAGTGTGAGGAATTGGTTTCTGAATCTGGATTAGAACTTCATTGCTTGGCCCCATCTCTGTAATTTGACCAACTCAAAATCTCAGACACATCCTTTGACATTTTTGTTTATACAGTTTCTATCACTGTCTGCCTTATTTATTTAAACCGTAAACTCTTTAGGGCAGGGATGGGCTCCTACTCAGTATTTGCATACCACTTACTGCAGTGGGACCCTGATCTTGTCTGGGGATTCCAGATGCTATTGCAATACAAATAATTTATAAACTAAAATAATAATAAACTAAACAAATGATCAGGCAAACAAGTTATTGTAGTTGTGAAACTTTTTTGTAGCTATTTTTAAAATTGATTCTATAGAAAAAAGAATTAATAGACAGCTGTAAAAAGATTCACATATGTTAAAGCCAGAATGGATCTTTATTATCACCTAGTTTGACCTCCTGCATAACACAGGGCATAAGAATTCACTCAGTGATACTTGCATGGAGCCCACTAACTTGTGGTTGAACTAGGGCATAGCTTTTAGAAAGACATCCAATCTCAATTCAGAGTTCAAGTGACAGAAAAACCACCACATCCCCTGGTAAGTTGTTCCAGTGGTTACTCTCACTTCCCAAACTCACTATTAGCAGGACTATCGATCAATTTAAA
This sequence comes from Gopherus evgoodei, assembly GCF_007399415.2. Classification (NCBI taxonomy): domain Eukaryota; kingdom Metazoa; phylum Chordata; order Testudines; family Testudinidae; genus Gopherus; species Gopherus evgoodei. Next base: position 206,362,251 of record NC_044322.1, read on the forward strand.
AAAAATCTGAACTAGGGATGGATCCAAGCTCTAAAATCCAGGTGTTTATCAGATGAATCTGGCTTGTGAATGCCCAAATGTTCAGGGGTGTTTGGATGTAACAGTTGAGTCATTATAAAGAAAAGAATCAACTGCAATGTTTGGACCTGGATTCATACATTGAACATAGCTTTTGCTCTTGGTGGGAGAGATGGCTAGCAGTGAAAGTTTTTAGCTAGACAGGACCACCAGGGATGAAATTGGGGCCAGGATTTCACCTCAGATTCTCACAAGATTGAAGATCAAAAGGTTTCTTCCTGAATCATCTAGCAAGCAAAAGCCTATTACACCCTACATCAGACAGCATTTTTAGCTAAAGTTTACATGCCCACAGAGATTAACTGTTTCCTCAGATCAGACAAAGTGGTCAGTGAGTCTCTGGAACTAGGGCATAAAGCTTGGCTTTTAGTTCATCAATATTCACTAAGAATTAATGTGCATGCTTGTTGCCGTGAAATGACATGAAGAATTGGAGACAAAAATGAAGAAATAGAGCCCAAGAGAAGACAGGAAAAGAACAGCTGAAGCAAAAAGCCTGGGTCCAGTGGTTATTTTTTATTCTATTTTACAGTCTGCTCTTAGATAGCCCTTTCTCATCATAGTATTGTGAAAACTATATGGAGTTAGTTTGAAAAGTTTCTGATAGCCCTGCTGACAAAACATAGACCAGTTCAAGGCCCTGAATACGGTTACAGACAAAAGTTTAAGTCCCCAGCTCCCCTAATCCACCTCTAACCATAGTATGTGAACAAAATCTCACTTTAAAGACCTAATGTTATGTATATAAAGATTCTCAATCACATTTCTAATGAAATGCAAGGAAATATTCCATCAGCCCACAACCCCGGTGAAGCCACCTCTGGAGCCAGCTAGACAGACAAATTGTACAAAACATGCTGCACTGAAGTGGGGAAAGAAGGAGGAAATTTTTCCCAAGGACATTGAGCTAAACCTCTAGCAAACAGACAGACAAATAGAGAAATGCCATCAAGTTGCCTGTTAGACCTCACTTTGCTCAGCCAGTCCTTAGTAACAAAGATCAATTATTTATCTATATGTGCATATGCATGTCGATAGATACACAGAAAAAGCACATTTTTAATCTGTGTCCCTCCGATATTCACATAGGGTAACATTCATGCTGGTTCAGAGAGCCAGCACAATGCCTAACAAAGTCCCACTGCTTTACTAGCGCTCCGCAGAGAGGTAAATTTCACCCACAAAAGCAGTGAGGGCCACAGTTTTAGGACCTCAGCTGAAATACAAACATCTAATATACTACCAGGCAGTTAATTTATATACCTCAAAAGGATAAAGGACTAAGTTGCTGCTGTGGAGATTTGAACTTCATTTGCTGAAATGGCAAAGGACTGCAAACCTGGTGCTCAGATCACTAATCCACCCCAGGGCCAAAATGAAAATATAATGTAAGTGCAACATAGCCAACTCTAAGTGTTGAATGAATCAGGCCACCAAAATCCTGAGACTGACTAAAAATCATTAGATTAAAACAAAATCGGTGTTGGGTTCTTTTTTCCTGCCTTCTAGTTTCTGAGCCTTTAGGTTACCTTGGGGTCACACATTCAAGGTTTCCTCCACAACTTTTTTTTTTTTTTAAAAGAAAGCTGAAATTCTCACCTAATCACCTAACTCCAAGAGCTGAGGCTTTAAGAAAAACAACAGAAATTGCAATACTCACAATAAAATTGTGACAGTTGGCAACACTGTAAACAATGCACACACATCCTCTCTGTCTAGGACAGAGTCATAGGTTTACACAACATATACAAGCACTGAGATTACACATTAAGGGCCCAATGCCACATGACTCTGAGCAGCTCTGTGGATGTGTTGAGCACCCTAAGCAGGCAGTGACTTCACTATGCATGCTAAACCCTTCATAGCAATACTCTATACCTTGTAGAACGGGGCTCTAAAATTCCAAATCCTGATGAACTCAGTGGCAAAACTCCCATAAACTTCAATGTAATAAGACTAGCATGAGTATTACATTTATTGGGAATAGCTGAAAATCTAAGTGATCAAAGATACTTAGGAACCACCATACTCCTTTCCATTCCACCTACCACTTAGAAGAAAAAAACCTACCAACATGCCTTTCAGAATGATTTTGCTTTTTGAAATTTAAGTCACAGATGAATGCTTGGACAAGACCATGAAAGAGAAGAAGAGAACACCCAGACACCTATGCCAAAAGTAATTGCATATGTTCCCCAAACTCAGAAGATGCTCTTAGTTCTTAGCCCATATGTTAGTCAGATGAACTAAGTTAAGTCATAAGTCTACAGGAAGACATCCTGGGGGCTGTGACTGTGATGCACTGATTAAGAATCTGTTCTTCCCAATTAAAGACATATCCATAATTATTTCCACTTGAGTCACCTGCACTTTCTGTAACATATATACCCTCAAAAGAGATTTAATATATTATGTTAAGTGTGTCAAATATAACATCAATTAATAATACTTTATGTCTGTGGTGCCTTTTATCCAAACCAGAGCAGTTTACACGCATTAATAAATCAATACCCCTGCATTAACAACCCAATTTATGAGATAGAGAAACTGAGGCACAGAGTGGTGACATGCACCAGGGTCACATAGCAACACCTGGCAAATCTGGGAATGCTTCTGATTCCCAGACCGGGCTTTAACCACAAGTCCATTCTTCAATTTTAAAACTGTTTTTGTGTTTTACAAAAGCATCAATGGCTTTCCACAATCCAGTTAACACTGAGCATGGTTATAAATAGTCAAGGTAACCTGTCTTTATCTAATCTATTAACATGTAAGAAATACAGATTTCAAAACAAAAAACAGGCTTTGCTAGCATAATGCAGTGCCTCATTCCCACTGCATCAACATCAGGAAGGATTTACAATATCTCTGTCCCACGTGGTGTTTATAAGGAAACAGTATGACTGTCCAGCACACAAGATTACTAAATTAGAGGGGCAGAGGAGGGGGAGAAATTATCCTCTGTTCTTTCAAGCTTGATTCCAGGTGAGGTATCTTGAAATTAAATCTTTCAGCTTTGATTGCTGACAAAACAAAATGTTTCCACTGAAGGTATGTACAGAATGCTTTAGGAAAAGGTCACAACAGGATTTGCAATATTCAAAAGCTCTTCAGATTTTGAGATTGAAGCAATCTGCCCCTTCATCTCTCCTTCAGCTGAATGCACCAAACCCTGTAATACTTTACTAACTTTTTACTTGTTCCTTGCTTGGGTAAAATACCTAATGAAGTCAATGGGAGCTTTGAGTGAATAAGGATTGAGAAGAAAATTTGTAAAGGACTTCAGATTTTGTCTGGTTATTATCAAGATAAGCAAAAGGGTCCAGAAGACCATCAATGAAGAAAATGGAAAGAAATGTTTCATGCATTCCTAGTTACTTTTAATTGCCCACCACACAAGTAATACATACCACTAGGAGACCTGACACTTGTAGGTAAAGATCCTGGGCCAGATCCTCAGCTCATGTAAATCAGTGCAGAACTTCAGTGAAGCTGAGTCAATTTATACCGACTGAGGATCTGAGCCTTTGCCTGTAAATAGATCATTCTATATAATTTTAATGGATAGCTAAAAGGTACCTCTAATGGCTACTAGGAGAGCATAGTCTCATAAACTATCATATGATTCGAGTGTAGACAATAAATTATGCACCAGTCATGGTAATTCTGCATGTTAAGTTACATTTTTATGCTCTCAGTGTCCAGATTGTTAGTGCCTGCGTGTTTTTGTAGTTGTACCTTTCCACATCCTCATCGATTTCAGAGTTGTTATTCTCGGTCCATAGCAATTGCAAGAAAATCAAATTCCATCTGTTTCTGGCAAAACAAGAAAGCGGTATGAAGAAATCAACAGAAAACTCTGCTTCCTAAACCCCACTATGCACCATCCATGTCTTGGCTATGAACACTCATGCCCAGGCGATCTGTGCAAAATAAACTAGCTGCAGCTAGTAAGAAAGTCCCATGATCTATTGGATGTGCCAGATGGTCACCAGCTGACTGACTTGAAAAAACAAAGCAATTGTGGGCATCTACACACTATGAGCTAGCTTTCCATTAGTATATGGCTTATCCATCCCAGTTCATTAGGGAACATTTTCAATGAACAGCTCAATGGATATGAACTTTTTTATTAAGATATCTGTGTATATCAAGATCTCTTCTATACTGTAGCAGAGGATTATCACTCAATTGAAGGCTTCCAGTTTGAGAAAGTGAGACTTCTATGTATCTATTTTGCAGCCTAACCAAACCAGACCTAGGTCTTTGGTCCTGCTAAATAAAACAGCTGCAGATCTATTCACCTCCTCTTTGAATGAGCTGGGGAGAATTATGAACCAATCTTGTAATAAATACAGCATCAAAAATGGCATTTATCTTTATAAGATTTACTCTGCATGTAAAAGAAAAATACCTCCCTGCACTGGCAAACTATGCCTAATCAACAAACTCAGGGACTCACAATATTCCTGTATAAATATTACAGAAAATAAGCTTCTGAGTATCCCCCAAGTGAAAAATGAATATTAACTCCCAGACTCACAACTCAGGCTGCAGCATAGATTCTGATGGCTCCATAGATTTCCTTGTATTTTATCCATGCTTTCTGTGCTTCATTGGTAGAGCTGCTTTTTAAGTGGATATATTTCCCCCCATCTGTACATTAAATACAAGACATTTGGTTTACAGCACTGAAAGGCTTAGTAGTGCAATGTGCACTCACAGAGGAGACATGGGTTTGGACTGGAAGCAACCTTGGGGACATTGGTCAGTGGAGTACAGACATATTATAACCACAAATTAATTGAAAAAGGAGTCTCCTTGTGCAATGAAAAACTACCATGTTTTCCAGCATTTTTCTTGCCTTCAGAGCCGTGCAACTCTTCAAGAGACAGTGTGACTAGGAGCTCAGCAGGAAACTAAGTCAGAACTCCTGGAGTCTATTCCCAGCTTTGCTACTTACTTGCTCCATGACCTCAGGCAAATCATTTAAAATAAATATGCATCCATTTACTGACCTGTAATACTGCATATGGATGTAGCAAGCCTGACTTAAAGTGCTTTGATTTCCTTTGATGAAAAGTGCTATTGGAGTAGTATTATTGTGGCTTCTTCTGTATTTTTAAAGCCCCCTATCTGAAGTTACCTTCAGCGTCCTTCCTGAATTTTCAAGCCTATTCTTCCTCTAAGAGTTTCCCTTTCAGACGGCAATGTTGTTAATGGTTAGCATGTGCTTCTTTTAGAGGTATATGAGATGTTGACCTAAGGTCATTTGCAGTGCCAGCAGAATACAAAGAGTTATGAATTGATTGTCTTCAAGTCTTGATTGCAAAGGAAGAAGAGAATGGGATATTCTGCTGGCATCTCTCTGCATAGCTCTATTTGACTTTTGTTTACAGTTCTGCTTATATGTACGGACAGAATTCTGTGTCCTTTTCATTCATTCCATTCCTGTAGAGTCTCTCAAAATTTCTCTTGGTAGGGAGCCATTCTCTTGAAAGTGTGTGTTCACTGTGTTCCATCTTGTTGGGTGTTTTTGTTAAGCAAATATATAGAGTATGTACCATTACCAAATCAGTCAGATAGCTTAGGAGATTTGGACATTCAAAGCACAAATCACTGCTAATCAAAATGCTGAGGGTCAGGTGCACTAGGTTAAAATACTGAAGGGAATTCGGTTACATTAATGAATATTTAGGAAAGTCCAATATCTCAAGCAAAGCCAAATTCAGCCTTTGATGTATGTTATTTCCATTAAACTCAACAGGGGTATCCACTTAGTCCCTGGCTAAGCTTGACTGATAATGTACAGTAACTGCTCACTTAACGCTGCAGTTATGTTCCTGAAAAAATGCAATTTTAAGTGAAACGATGTTAAACGAATCCAATTTTCCCATAAGAGTTAATGTAAATGCAGGGGGTTAGGTTCCAAGCAAATTTTTTAGGAGCAGACAAAAGGCATTATATACTGTACAGTACTGTACTGTGGTGGGGAGGTGACCCTGGCTTACCCCTGGGGCTCAGGGCTGGGGATGCAGGGTCTGGGAGCAAGTTAGGGTGCGGTAGGGCGCTCAGGGTGCGGGTGCAGGGTCTGGGAGGGAGTTAGGGTGTGGGAGGGCGCTCAGGGCTGGGGAAGGCAGGAGGTGCAGAGCACGTACTTGGGGCAGCTCTTGTTTGGTGCAGGGAGTGTGCAGGTGGCTCTGCGTAGCGCGGTACTGCCCAAATGGCCGCGATTCTTGGAGCTGCCCCCTCCAGCCCGCAGGGCCACTCGGAACGCAGGGTCTTTAGGGGCTGCAGGGCCCTGGGCTAAGGGGGCCCCGGGGCCCTGGTCTGCAGCTCTAAAGCCCCTTTCAGAATGCAGCCCTGCGAGCATGGGCTGGAGGACTCAGGAGGCGCAGAGGCGGCCACGCAGCCAGCAACCGGAGAGAAGCAGCGCTTTGAAGGGGAAAGCGCCACTTCTTTTCTATGTGTGCACAGAACTTGAAATTAGCAAATGTGGCAGTGTTTGTCCAGTGTCTTCCACCACTGTGCCTGTCTATTACCAGTGCCGTTGATTAGTTTCTCAACTGTCTTATACTCAGGTTGTAAGCTCTTTGAGGCAGTGACTGTCTTTTTGTCCGGTGTTTGTATAGCACCAAGCCCCATGGGGTCCTGGTCCATGATTTGGGCTCCTTGGCCCCACAGTAGTAATAACAATAATAAAACTCTCATTTGCACTGAACGCACACAAAAATGTAAAACAAAGGCCATAAATAAAGCAGGCATTGACAACAATCAGAGCATGATGGGATCTGATGTACTTCAAATTGGGTCCATTTCATCCTGTGCAATGCCTAGATGCTGTGGGAAGGGCACATTAGAAAGGTCATAGATTAGGTAAACTAGATCAGATAGACAGAATGACAGAATGACTCTTTATTCTGGTGCCTACATAAGCATTCTTCCCCTCACACTACCACTATAAACTTCTTTGACCCAAGTCAAGAAAGAAAGGGCCACAGAGGAGTTGGATAAAAGGGCTTTTTTTGTTGTCCTTTCTTTCCCCTTCATCAGGTGACTTTTTAGGGACTTTCCTGCGTCTTAGGCATCTTTTTTGCATTGTTTAATATTATCATTAATAATTCATATTTTTGTCTTTCTCCTCTCACTCTGACAACTTCTATTTTTAATCAATGGGCACACGTCAAATTGCTTTGTTATTTATTTATAATGTAAACTGACAAGGGGATGGAATATGTGGTATAAGATTGAGAGACAGTTTCTTTCATAGGGCAGATTTTTCTTAGCAATAGAGATATATCACACTCTCCCTATTGGCTTGAGAGGGCAGGTAACACCAATAACCAATGTTGCCACAAACACCAAAGGACATTTTTATTGAGATGATTACTTTGTGGTTAGTAACACAGAATTACTATGCTCCTCTGGGGTTGGATGACTCCAGGTTTGAAATTTTGCTTTATTCCCAGACCCGTGTATTTTCCCTGGGAGGGAGAAGCGGTGGAATCCACAGAAAAAGTCATGCATAATATTAATAATGACAGGCCAAAATCTCATTCATGCAAATCTCCAATTGAAATTAATGTGATTTGGTCCACTTATATAGCAATGATCTTCACAACCTCCCTGTGATACAGGTATTGGCATCGTTAGTTTACAGATTGAAAATAAAAGAGGTTCAATAACTTCGCCAAAAGCCAGGCAGCAAGTCAGTAATACAGTCCATACTCAAACTATAAGACCATACTGCATCAGTACATATATTAACTAATTAAACAATTAATGTGTGAAAAGAGAGCTGTCATTGACAACTGGCTTCAACCGTATATTCTTGGCATTTTTCTTTTGTGCATATCGGATACACATATATTTTATCCTGACTCTGATTTGAGAACTCCTCTAGTTATTCACTGGGATTATTTCATATAGTGAAAGCATCCCAGAGTTCCGATTGAGTAGAATTTGACATAATGACTGCTTTAGTGTGTTTTGAGGGAGGAGACAGCTCTGTCTGGACTGTGGGAATGGCTTGGTGGAGCTTTGGATTGTACTTGGCAGTAATGTTTGCACGCTGGACAGGATGTTGTCATACAGTGCATAGTCACTGAAAAATACAACAGAAAGCTAAGAAAAAAAGGATTAGACATACGTTTTTAGGATGTGAAGAATATTTTGGCATGCAAGTGCTAAATCAAAGGAGGGGATGGACTGAGATTGTCTCCCAAGACTCCTTCCGCCTGAAGAGGTCTTGCTTCCCAAATTCCTATGGTTACCACCACTCAGCTTGTTAAAATCTCAGTGGGGACTCTGTTTCAACTTTTTATTTCAAAACACAGTGAGAGGCTTGGTGGAAAAAGTAACATCCCCCTCTCATTGCCAGGCCAGGCCGAGTGCAATGGCAGTGGATACAAATGCTAGCCAAGTAATTTGCTATGGACCTGTGAGCCAAGCAAGTGAGCTAGTGAAGTAAAAATCCCAAACTAGCCATGTGACCTGGCCAGTAAGTTTGAGAAGAAGTGTAGAGGAAATGGAAGCGGGGGCTTGTCAACATGGGAAGTTTTTCAGATTAACTCTTTTACTTTTTCTAAGATAAACTGCCTTGAGTTCACACTCTAAAGTTCTTTTTTCAAATAATCTGGTGTCTCATTCTGCATTAATTAGTCCGGAAAAGAGAACACAAAGACGTTTTCTTTGATGTTATCCCAGTCTTAATGCAACCTTTGAATGCCTTCATCACCATGCCAATAATATTGAGAATAAGCACGGCATTCATGCTGCACCCTCCCTCATGATTTACACTTTGGGGATATACAGAATATAAAATCTCCAGATAGTTCCAGTGAGCATACAGCATTTAATAACCATATGTTCTCTGTCCTAAGGCTGCTATTGATTCCCAGTTGTTACTGGATCCAGACTTCAACTTGACCACATTGTGAGAGAACAGATTGTGAATTCACACTACCAGAATTATTAGAAAAAGGATCAAATCCTGTTCCCCACTTCCATGAAGTAGGGCCCACTAGGGCAAGTCTCACTGAGGCTCCACAGCCACAAAGTGCAACGAGAATCGTAAAGTAACCAGAGTTCCCTCTTACTCCCAAGTGGCTGAGTAGCCTCTATGCATCCAACCCAACCCCATTTCATAGGAACAAGACTCTTCCTAGCCATGCACAGCAGCTAGGCCCCTGGTGGAATGTCTGAGTTGCAGAGCTTTCCATAGGAAAAACCAGGGAGACTGACTGGGATGCACAGTACATAGACAGATTTTTCGACGGACAAATCCAGAACAGAGCTGTCAGGCTAAGAGGCATAACAGGGGGTGATCAGATCCAAGAAACTCATTACCACCCCCACAACCCTATGATTAGCCAGTAGATCTCCCCTTGCTGACCTCTTCCCATGGCCCTTCAAAACCAAAACAACACTGAGTGACCACAAATCATTTCTGCCTTCCTCCCCCAGAAGATGCACAGGGTCTTTTATTGCTATCAAGGGCTGAAGCAGCCTTTGCAGCCAGAATGTGGGGAAGAAACAGAACCAGGATTGATGTAGGGCTACTCGGCGGAGGAGAGAGCTCATTTGCATTAGGTCCTGACTTTCATGGGTAGCCCTGTGCACACAGCAGAGATGAATCCCTTCCATCGTTTTTATACATAGACTAAACCATCTTTAGGACCTTCCTGGTGCTAAATCAGATTACATGCCAGCCTTGGGCTAATGCTGCTATATAAACTGAGCCTAGGGTTTGGCCTGATGACAAAACTTTGCACTATAAATCAGTGGAAGAGCTGGGAAATTAACCCTACAATCCACGCTGTCATTCTGCAGCTCTAAATACTACACAGTGTTTCCCCCACATGAAGAACCTTATATAGTTAATAATTTCCTGTTATTTATACTGCATGATACTCGTGTATGGTGCTTCACGGACAAGCTCAAGTAGAAAAGTCCTTGGCTCAGAGATTTGACAACTTCATGGAGTTAATATGACCACAGGCCTAGCCTTTTGGCTGTACCGATGAATGGCTTCCTATAGCTCAGCAGAGTTAACTGAGTAGGCAGTAATTTGGAAATCAAGAAAATGAGGTGGGATGCCACAGCTCTTTCTGTATGTGAAGTAGGCCATAGCCCTCTACTTATCTGTGCCTCTAAAAAAAAAATGCAGGGGATGAGGTGGGTTTATTTAGTTCTCATATGGGCCAACCTTATCCTATTTAAGGATGGGATTTTCAGAAGTCCTCAGCATTGGCCTAACTCTTATCCCACTGAAATCAATGGCAAAACTCCCATTTATTTCCATGGGAGCAAAATTAGGCCAGTGTTGAGAGCTTTAGAAAAGCTCACCTTAAAGATACTGCAGAAATCAAATATTAATATTTTGTGCCAATATACACCTGCCACACAGGTCCTCTCTCCTCACTTTGCTCTCCTCCAAGTATTTTCATTTCACCTCAGCTGAAGTCTCTCTTTCTTTCTTCTTCCATAATATACCTGATTTAATTGCAAAGGCACTTAGATACTGTACCTATATCAATATGCATGAGTAAAGAAATCTCCAGGGGGAAGGGATTCCCATACATATTACAGTTAAATATTCAATGTATATTGGTATATAGAGATCTATATAATTACAGTCTGCCAATAACAGGAGTTAAACACCGTTTAAAAGATATTATTTGCTATGTGTTCAGACTATAAACTGCCACAGAATTAAAAAGGCAGAGCTGCCTAGGGAGCCAGTGTTTATGTACAGAATCAATGATTGGAAGATTGTATCTTGCAACAATGATGGTGTTAAGAGCACTGGGCCAGTGGAGGAGAAGCATAGTCTGCACAAGCTGAAATCAGCCTGAATTGATGTGCACACTACTGATGCTATTGATCTTCTGCTTAAAGCACAGGACTAGGGGTCAGGGCTTATGGATACTATTCCTACATCTGCCATTGACTTGCTGTGTGGCATTAAGCAAGTCATTTCATTTCTCTGTGCCCCATTTTCTCCACCTGTAAACTGGAGATAATTATCCATAACACAGAAGCATTAAGAGATGTTGTAATACATTATGGTTTACAGAGCACTTAGAGATCTCCATATGAAAGGTGACAATATTATTTTTGATGTGAAAGCAAAGAGAATTTATCCTTCCATTTAATCACTTTATTTGGTACATCAGACGACAGTACCAGGCTGCTGTATACACTATATCTAATCCAAAATTAATTATAATAGGATATGAGCCTTGTAATTCAACACAGTGAACCAAATTTTATCTTGACTTATGCCCTGGGCAACCACATTGACTGTCCAGAGATGTAAATGAGGGCAGAATTTAACCCAGTATCTTCCTCTCATCTCACAACCACAGTTTGCCATTCCATGCCGGTTTCCTACTATGACCATAGTATACTCCCATTCACAGGATTGGATACCGCCTTGCAAGTTTTTGAATATTATTTAAAAACAGATAAAAAGAATAATGTACGTGAAGAGGTTCTTAGTTAAAGCTGTGCAAAATATCTACAACAATATTCAGAATTCTTATCGCAAATTTGAAATTGCTCAGACTTTTACAAAAGTTTTGCAACATTTTAATTCACTTTTAAGCAAAATAATTTCCCCCATTTTTGAATGTCTGGGAAACCACGATAACATTTTCACAAAACATAAGCATCTCAGGTAAGTAAGTAAGAAATTTGCAGAACATTTTTTCTGCAAGCAATGTTTCAGCAAGGTGCAAGGGCATGAACCTGAGGAATGTGATAGTATTTTTACTACCTGCCCTACTAGCCCCTTACTAGAGAATTTGATTAGTGATCCTTTCAGGGAGATACTTAAGCATATGCCAAACTTTAAACACACAACTAGTTGCATTTAAATCCATTTGCATGCTTCAAATTAGGTATGCGCTTAAATACCTAACTGAACTGGGAGCCTGGGTTTCCTGAATTCTAGAAATAAGACTATATCGATAGGAGTGCCCTAAGAAAACAGATACCTATAAAAAGACAACTGAAGCCCTCATCAATGCAGTGTTCTTACTGGTCCTTAGACTCAAAGGGGTTATAGTCAGACACCAGTCTGATGTCAGGGTAAGGGGATGGCCAGCTCCCTTCCCACATAGCCCCTCCTCCCCAAGTTCTTGGTTTCTGGTACCCAATTGACATTTAAGTACTAAATCTTTCTTTCCTGTTCTACTCCATTTTACTATTAATTATTTACAGACATACCCATCTGGACACTGTGCAAAGACAGGGACTGTTCAGCTTAGAAAAGATACAACTAAGAGGGGATATGATAAAGGTCTATAAAAACATGAATGGTGAGGAGAAAGTGAATAGGGAAGTGTTATTTACCCCTTCACAAGAACAACAGGTCACCCAATGAAATTAATAGTCATCAGAGTTAAAAACAAACATAAACAAGAACTTTTTTATACAACATACAGTTAACCTGTGGAATTTGTTGCCATAGGATATTGTGAAGGTCAAAAGTATAACAGAGTTCAAAAAAGTTCATGAAAGATAGGTCCATCAATGTCTATTAGACAAGATGGCCAGGGACACAATCCCATGCTCCAGGCTTCCCTAAATCTCCATCTCCCAAAAGCTGGGACTAGGTGACAGGGAATCGATAACTCAAAGATTGCCTTCTTCTGTTCATTCTCTCTGAAACTTCTAGCACTGACCCCTGTAGGAAGACAGAATACTGGGCTAGATGGGCCTTTGGTCTGAACCAGTCTAGCTATTCTTATGTTCTAGTCTGAGCTGGCCGATTTTTCAACACCTCTGGCTGGAATGCGATAATATGCTCAGAATGAAGGAATTGATCTTTTCAGGTTTCCCCTATGATAGCCAGAGTTCTTTGCCTTTATTGATTCTCCTAGCCTCTCCCAGCTGCCTGCCATTTCTTCATCTCCACAAACTAGGCCAAGCCTCCAGCCAGGGCAGGTTATTAGTGACAGTACCGCTGGTAAAGATGCAAGCATTAAGGGCCAGATTTTGTAAAGTGCTCTAGACACCTTCAGATTTTCAAAAACAACTCACCATGTTTGACTGTAAGTGCCACAGTGGGATACAATGGGTGCTGTTGGATGCTGAGCTCTTTTAAAAAGCTCTAAATAAATTAATATCTGTCACAACAATGATCTAAAGCACAGATAGGTAAGAAAGAACCATTTATTTAAGCTTCTTGACCCTCTTGAATTTTAGGATTTAGTCAAAAGGTACTAAAAACCACGTCCAAATTCCCATAGTGCTGCCTATCCCTGTTATAATACTTTGCTTTGCCCTGTGTACTAACTGCTAAAATAAAAAGTATTCACATAATATCTCTGCACATCCATTTCACCATCTGTACAGGGGATGATAACATTTCTTCATCTCACATTGGTACTGTGACACTTCATCAATTGTTTATGAAGTACTTTGAAATTCCCAGATAAAAGGTACAACCTGCAAATCTAAGAACAACAGAGTGCTTCACACTTAATGAAGTCTCCCAACAGCCCTGTGAAATAGGGATTTCTTGTTATCCCCTTTCACAGATGGAGAAACTGAGGCCCAAAGACACTAACTGGTTTGCCCAAGGTCACACACAGTCTAGAGCAGAGCCAAGAAGAGGATCCATGTGCTTTATTGCCAGTTCCAGTCTCTAACAATTAGACAACACTTCCTCCCTACAGTACTTCATGGGCATGATGGCACTGTAATTCAAAAGTGAGGCATTACTTGATTTCAGTAACTCATAGGTCTGAGACACCAACATAGCTCTGTCACCTTCACCCACTTATCAGAAGTCATGTGTTTGTCATCACCAGCCGCTGCAATTCACAAGTGTGAACTGCACTGTTTAGTGCTGCAGAAGTACAGAGCCATTTATACTAGATGGGAACTACCTGCTGGCAGCAGCTCACTTAGTGCTAATTCTAGGTGGGAGTTGCTTTTAACTTTTATTTTTTATTTAAAAAGCTTAATTAGGAGGAATGAAAACTCATCAGGAACGAAAGATTTCTAAATGTGAAAAAAAAATGGAGGGGATGGAAAGCTGAGGCAAACAGACATGCATGCTTAGAAAACACAGGGCTGGAATTTAAAATGTAGCAATATGGATGACGGCTGCTCCTTTTGGGATTTTTACTGAGCCTTTCCAAGGGATGCCTTCAATTTTTTTAAAACATTTGAAAAGGAGCAATATACCAACACTAGGTTAACATCAAAAAGAAAAATTAACAGTGAGTGCTGTGGGCGCGTACTGTGAAACTTCTCTGCTGGCAGGGAGCTGGGAGATTGAAAAACAGCAATAAGGTTGGGGAGGCCTCAGAAGCAGGGGAGGTAAGGAAAGTGCCAAGAAAAAAGCCATGTGGAGAAGTACTTTTGGAGCACATGAGGTCGGAGTCAAAGCCTCAAGAAGTAGAGGTCCTGTGGAAGGGGGAGGGAAAGGAGACTGATCCTCTGTTTACTGAGGTTCTTGAATGAATGCACTAATAGTTTGCATTAAAGTAACTAGCTATCAGCTCCATTGAAAACATCCACATTACGGGTCTATGAAGAAGTGACTAGATTAATAGATTTTAAGGCCAGAAAGAACTATTATCATTATCTAATCAGACTTCACGCATAAGACAGTCCTGCCCCAACATACAGCAGGCAGGGTGTTATATAAAACAGGATTTTTGTGGTGGAGTCTCCTTCATTTGTTCCAAAGTTCTGATCAAGAATTTGGATGGGGTTTTCCTATGGTATTACAGACAGTACCAGGAGTAGAAATTCTGCAGGTGGGAAGCAGTAGGAGCTGGAATTAGGACTGGAATGACTAGCACAAAGCCTCCCGGCCAATATTTTTTCATCACACCACAACAGAACAATATTTCCTCCCAACGAGGCCCCTTGGGAACACTTTATTCCCCCGGGAACCAGCACCTTACTCTTCCTCTTAAGTAAAACCCATCCTCCTTCTTTGCTGCCTTCCTTAGAGGAGGAAGGAAAATGCCAAGACCAGTGGCATGGGTGGTGGGATTCAAAGATTCGGGCATAAAACAGCAGAAAATAAGGTTGCAGAAAAGATGCATTATACAAAATAAACTGGGCAAACATGAAGAAGAAAATAACCAAAACTCCAGTTACCTGGGCTAAATTCTCCTCCACTAAAGTCAGAGTGTGTGCAAGTTAGGCCAAAATTAAGGCCATCAGAGTCTAGAGGTTTAGGGCACTAACAGAAAAGGGCTGAAGCAATTTCTTTGCACTTCATTTCACCACCACCTATCATTTATGTATATACAACAAATACTAGGTCCATTAGAAGCTTTCCTACTGCCAACACTAAAATCAAAGGTAAGTCTGCCATACAGTATCTCCCTGACATCACAGCAGCTCATGAAGCTAATTCCCTTTTCCTCCATCTCGTGGCGAGTATCTTCTCTTAAGGGCTGACAAGCTGCCATGGTCTTTAGGGTAATTTGGCCCCGTTGGTAATACCTATTTTGTCCCACATGCTTTCTATTCCTCTTTGCATTTCTGTGCAATCACATCAGATCAGGGACAAGTGAGACTATGTGAACAGGTGTGGTGAAAAAACAACCATACTAAAGCAGCATGGTAGGGGCAAATCACTTCATAAAAGGACACTGTATCACAGGCTAAAGTCTATGTACTTTTCACATATCATCTTAAAGGGCTGTCAAAACTGGAGACTCACCTGACAGTAGTTCCCATTCTGTCACAGAGAGGAGGCAATCTAGAAAAGTTCTTGAAATTTTTGCAAGTTTCTCAGTTCAGTTTTTGCAGTATTTTGTTAATAAAACTAACTGAACAGTTCCTTTGCTTCCACTAGTGTTGCTCACTGCTGTTTCCATTTAAACCTCCTTTACATGCCAGGCCAAAGTGTCTCCCTGGGTCATTTTGTACACACTGCTGCTTTAGGGACATTGTCTGTGCAAACAGAGGATTGACAACAGCCCAGGTAGGAGAATGGTCATTAGCTTTAATCTAACATGGGTAACAACAGCAGTGAAGCCATGGGGGCACAGGCTTCTGCACGGCTAGCAGCCCAAGTACAAGCCTGCCAGAGGCCCTGGGTATGTGCTCAGATTGCTAGCTGAATCCCATGCTGCTCCATCTATACCATTATAGTTACCAGTGCTAGCTGCCTACCCATGCTAAATCGTACCTCACTTGCAGCGTAGACATGCTTGTAGAGGTGAATTCATTCTGCAGTTATCTGAGCAGTGTTTGAAATAGGCAGGACAGCTGTGATACAGTTATAGTGACATGCATCCGACGAAGTGGGTATTCACTCACGAAAGCTCATGCTCCAATACGTCTGTTAGTCTATAAGGTGCCACAGGACTATTTGCTGCTTGAACTGGAGTTGTTCACATGAATGAACGAGTGACATAGCCCACTAGTTGCGGGACCAGTGAGAGATTAAAGGTCCTACTACAGTTTACAGCTAAGGGAGATCTCCTCTAGCTCAATATGCAGAGGACATGGGAACTGAAGGGCCAGGATTTGTGTCCCATTCCACAGGTGCAGGAGTAGGAGAAGGATGTTTGTATATCAGTGGCTTCTGTTGCATTTGACTAGAGGACTCTCCTCACAATATTACTCTCCATCAAGATTGTTCTGTGATCAAACCTTCATCTCACCCACTCTCTTTTTTACAAACATCTCCTGATCTTTTACTCCCCACCCCTCTAGCAGTCTCAGACTTTTCAACTCAATCTTCTTTCTTATTTAAACTTCTTCCAATGGTTTTGTAGTCTTTTCAACTCCCTCGCCACAATTTTTATAAATTTTGTGCCAGTCCTAGAACTAGGGGATTGTCTTTTACAGAGCAATTGCATGTATATGATGTTCCAGGCACCTGCATGTGTATTTCAGACACTGTGGCTTTCCCCTAGGAAAACAGTCTGCATAAAATTAATGATCTACAGTGAACTGTGCCCACTCCTGTTTTATTTCTTGATGATGGTTATTAAGAGTTTGTTTCCTGGTAGGGTTTAATGAATTGTACCTTCCTAGTAACCTAAACTTTACCAACTGATATTAACACTTGAAAAGTCTGAGGAGAGGGCCAGGAACCTTGTTCATTATTTGTCCATCTCTCTAACTTCTCACTACTAGCCAAGGATTCTGAGAGGTATTGGGTTCTCTGGTTCTTGAACCTCTCTTTTGCACTGAAATAAGGGATACAGGCTTTTAGTACTCAGAGTAGAAGATTAAGAGCCAGGATACTTGCGTTCTATTTTTAGCCATGCCACTGAGTCACTGTGTGGCCTTGCATAAGTCACTCCATCTCTGTGGATTTCACTTTTCCATCTATAAAATGGTGGTAATAAGACCTACACATCTTTCTGAAGTGCTTTGACATCCTCAGATAAAAGCTGTTATAAACAGGCCCACTGAAGAGCTCTCAGCACTGTATGGAATTATCTGAGCAAGCACGTGCCATTGATTTTGACGGGACTACTCATGCTTAAAGTAAGGTATGTGCTTAAGTACCTTGCTGAATCAGGGCCTAGATCAGGCCTATTAGCATATGGTAGTTGTATTCTCCAAGCATTTTCTGTCTCAGCTTGGGTTTTATGGCTGCATGAATGTGGATCAAAGCTCTATGCCTAAATCATCAATAGATTACAGGAAGCAAGTGTGATGAAGACTGGACAAGTGGAATAAGTTAATATGTCTGTAGATAACAGTAACTGTGTTCCTTAAAGGCCAGAATGTGAGCAACCAAGTTAGACAGCCCCATATCAAAACTGAGAAGAGGTAGGCAAGGGTAGAGAACTCGCTTCCCTCCTTGGTCCAGGTCCCCCATAGCCCAGATGCAGTAAACTTCTAGACATGCTCTTAGAGCCACCTGTCTCCCCAAATATTTCCTAGTGTGCACCGAGGAAGGTGAATTACAGAAGGTGAAATTGGAGTGACAGAGGATATTGGGGAAGCTGGGCTGGACAGTGATGCTTGGACTGGAAATAGGTACGGACAGTATTAGATTTTTCCTTCCTTCTTAAAGGTCTAGATGTGTTGTTTTGCTTGAGAATGTGTTTAGTTATTAAAATGTGTATTTTACAAATTTTTGGAATGTACTTAGAGTTGCAGTAAACACAGAGAATAAGCATAAATACATAAAAAGGCAGATACTGTTTTTTAATAACAACACACTTTTCCCTTCTCTATCACCTGCAATCCAAAGTTCACAAAGTAGTGAAGCAGCATTAATTAGTTACTCCTCAGCTATTACCCTGCTTTTGCAAATGGGGAAACAAGCACAAAGGTGAAATGCCTTGCCCAAGATTACACAGCAAGTCAATGACAGAGCCAGTATTCAAACCAGATGTCCTGCCCCAGTGCTGTTCTTTAACCACATACTCATCTTCCCTCTTAGCAGTGGTTACTTTCTAACATGTAAATGCCCTTTCTGCATAATCTAACATAAACATAACTTTGAAAACCTAGCCCTTTGTTTGGACTGTAAGTCTACTTCATCACCAAATCTTCTCTTGGGAAACAGCATTTCTTTGAGTTGTAGAATATAAAATGGAAGCAGAGCCTATTAGTTCAGTGGTACTTCAGGGCTTTCTATTCAGTCATTTCCTTTTCAACATGTGTTTGCTCCCTTTGGGGTAAGTAAGAAGGCAGAAAGTATGCTTTATCATCTTACCACTGAAGGTGATCATTTACACTGTAGTTCAAAAACACCAGGACAGCCTCTGCATTTTTGACTAGGGGGAGGAGGGAAGGAAATAATGGGGGTGAAACTCAATTACCTCCAGCAAAACTCAACATGCAATTGCACTACATGAAAACAAGACACCTTCTTATTGATGCTGCTCTTCTTGATCAGTATATTGTAAACAGGTATAGATAAAAAATCTGCCACTCTGGACTGAAAGAAAAATGGTCTAGACATTTTAATGTGATTGTTAGTCTTGAATTAATGCCTGCAATTCATATCATTCAAGTATCATAGTGCCACCCTAGGAATATTCTCAAACTTCGCCTGTTTTTTTCCAGGAAGGGTGGACCAATTACTGATTCATACTTTCACTATATCACAATTGTGCTTTTGTTTGGCATCCTCACGTCTGTTGCAAGTCACTTGCAGATGGTCCAGAAGCCACAGGACACGCTATACTTTGTTCTCATCCCAGACACCACCATTTTATGCAATCTTTCTAGGCTACCACAAGGTACAGCTATGTTTTCTACTGGATCTTACTTTTGACATTCAAGCCTTTTCCAGGGCTTGCTCTATTTTAACGTTATGGACAGCACAATAAAAATTGCTCCATGTGCAGTGGCAATTGAAAAATAAAACAATATTAGGATTTATAAGGAAGAGGATGAAAATAGTTGTGGGAATATTGTAATGCCATTATATAACTCAATGTTCTGGCATCACCTGGGATACTTTGTCACCCAATCTCAGAAAGGATACAGCAGAAATAAAAGAGGTTTAGAGACAGATGATAATAATGATTAGAGGACTGAAGACACGTCCACCCAAAGAGAAGCTGAAAAGATTGGGAACTCATTGTCACAAGGTATAAGAAAGGCCAAGAATTTACTAAGAGTAAAAAATGGAAAAGTCTGCTCCATGCTGACTGACTATTTGCTCCAACTCTCCCACTTTCCCTCCTAGTCCTCCTTCCTCACAGTCTCTTCACCTAAGTTTCATTCCACACCTACTCCTCTTACCCTCTTCTCCCTTTCTCTGCCCCCCTTATCCACCATTCCCTTTTCTATTTAGTTGACCCCTTTCTATAAGTAAATATCACCCTTGCCCTCTCCAAAAAATCATGGAACTAACATGACATTTGCTGCCATCACATAGGTCACTCTGCTTATGTGTTCTACCCCTTCTCCTGCCCTATGTCTTAGCTATTTAGATGGCAAGATCTTCAGGGCAGAAACTGTCTGCTTCTCTGTGTTTGCTCAGTGCTGAGCACAATGGGGCCTCAAATGCTGTTAGCCCTTATGCACTGTGGTAATAAACATGTTAAATAATAGAATAAGAAATACAAAAATAATTACAGACATTCATATGGATAAACAGAACGCCCACAATTGCATTACAATGCAGTATACATGTAAGGACTGTACACTCTCATGATTTCAGGGCAGAAGCCAATCTCTAACTGATAGCTGTTGAGCAGAAACTTCCCCTATGGGCAGGTTATTCTATAACTGTTCATTATGGGAGATTCTAGCACTTTTTTCTGAAGCATGAGATGCTGTCTACTGTGATGCTCACCAGGAAGCTTCAAGGGAGCCGGTATGCTACCATTATGTGACAAATCTGTGAGTAGGCCATAAGGTGCACATGTGCTCACTAGCCTGCCAGCCAGCTGTCAGTTTGCTCAGCTCAGTGCCCAGTGATCCCTTCAGGTGGCCAGTCTGCTGGAATTTACAAAAAAAGAGCACAAAAGCCTGCTTCCTGTAAAACCAACAGGGACATGGGGGATTCCAGGGTATTCAGGGATACATGGCACCTCTATTTACGCATTCAAAATCAGATTGTTTTGATCATTCACATTAATGCAGAGTATGGTGTGAGCATAGGAAGAGTCACTAAAGGGTTTGTTTGTTTTTTGGTGGCAAAATATTTCACAGGATTGGCAAAAATTGCTAAACATGGTTCTGTCCACATAGACATGAATATACGTATGTGCTCGTATACAAAATATCTAGTGTGGACATTATGATGCCAATCTTAGGCACAGATACTGTTAGCACTATTTTTCTCTACATATATCATGTATATGATGTCCAAGACAAGACTGATGATTATATGTTAAGGCTGAGTTACTTTTAACCACATTAGAACTTCTTGGCCTGGAGTGCCTTATCGCTATTCTGAAACGGAATTTATATATCAAAGAAACAAACAAAAAAAGAAGGTCAGACCCAGACATGTCCTGGTTACTGCTGAAGTGGGGAATTTCTCAGAGCCATTCAAAAATATCTATACATGGGAAAAGCACTATAGGCTCAGTAGAAGCTAAGAGATACAAACACCTCAGTAATAGGTATTGGGGTAGCCATGTTAGTCTGGATCTGTAAAAGCAGTAAAGAGTCCTGTGACACCTTATAGACTAACAGACGTATTGGAGCATGAGCTTTCATGGGTGAATACCCACTTCATCAGATGCTGCCCCTGGAAATTTCCACTACATGCATCCAACAAAGTAGGTATTCACCCTCGAAAGCTCATGCTCCAATATGTCTCTCAGTAACAGGGTTACCAGTTTTGGTTGAATATATTCCTGGAGGTTCCATCACATGACATAATCTTTCATTAAACATTAATCTTTATTTCCTGGAGACTCTAGGACAATCCTGGAGGGTTGGCAACCCTACTCAGGAATGGAGGTTGTTTGTAATTCTGAACAAAATGTTATGGTTGTTCTTTCAAAAGTTTACAACTGAACACTGACTTAGTACAGTTTTGAAACTTTACTATGCAGAAGAAAAATGTTGCTTTTAACCATCTTAATTTAAATGAAACAAGCACAGAAACAGTTTCCTTACCTTGTCAATATTTTTAAACTTTCCCTTGATTTGTTTAGTAGTGTATGTTTAACACAGTACTCTACTGTATTTGCCCTTTTTTTTTTTTTTTTTTTGGTCTCTGCCTTCTGCAAACTTCTGGTTCCAAATGAGGCGTGTGGTTGACTAGTCAGTTCGTAACTGTGGTATTTGTAACTCTGAGATTCTACTGTATTTTCCAAATAAAATTAGATAGCCTTAGATGTAGGCAAATAGGGGCTGATGATTCTTCCCCGTTTTATTCCCAATGAAGGCAGTTTAGTTATTTACAGGCATTTCTTAAAGAAAATGTGTTCATTTAACTAAGAGTAGAATTAGGCCCATTCAGTTTATACTGACATATTTTTTTTTTAAACATAGACATATTGGTGCAGATACAAAGCACACACAACAGCCTTCGATGACCCTTCCGCTTCCCCAAAGTTTGCAACAAACATAGCATTGAAACCAAATTTCCAATTTCCTTCGCAACAGTACAGTATTCCAGTAAACAACAGCACAATCTAAATCTTGAGAAACATACACATTAATACACACACTCATACCTGCATGAGCCTGTAACATCAGCCTTTGTATGTTTTTTTTTTTAATGTACTTTGTAATGATGCATTTTTTCTGTTTCTAGTGCTTGGGAATGCCAAGAATTTAGGAAGAGAGCCATAGCTGAACAGCGCAATTATCTGCCAGTAAATACTCCATTTGCTTGTTCTGTGATTTTTCTTCTCCTAACTCGCACATTCAATAATCCGTCCCTTGCTGTGTCACAAGGACAAAAAGTCTATTCTCCAAAGCAAAACATATTCACCAATCATTCTCCAGCTATGCCAAGTCTCAGTTAGCAAAAAGCTATTTTGTAGCTTTAATTAAGAACTTTCCCCTACTGATCGTTTTTCTATAACCTTACACCTCCAGCCCAAGAAACTAGAAGGCAGTGACTCTGTCTGTGGGGATCCCATGCCATTTATAAACATTTTCAACCACATTCATCTGGTTTACAAGATTCAGGACAAGTCAGCTGAACTACTGCTTTGAGTCCAGATTGTATTCAGGTGGGGCACATATGTTCCTCCATGCACTAGAGAACAGCTCATTTGCACCAAGACACCAAGAACATTTTCTCTCTGAGCCTCTATTTTAACCAGACTGCAAAAATTTACTCCAGCATTGTTAAAAAATTAAAGTTAATTCTCAAAATAAGGAGCAATTACTTTTGGTTCAAAGCAGCTTTTATTACAACAGTAATCCGATTACTAAAGAACCCCTTTGAAAAAAAACAAGGAAATACCCCCACAAAAGCTGTTGTAGTAACTGTAAGGGCTAAATATTCATATGCACCCATGCTTTGAAAAACAAAGCATTTGGGTACACGTTGAGCCTTTGTCAACGATTTAGGCACACAACCAATTTTTAAGAGGGTGTAAATCTGTGCAAGCAGCATCACACAACTAGATTAGCACCATGTAATAATGGATCAAGAGAGTATAGTAAGAAATCTAGATGTGCACATTGTATTTCCATAGAAATTTCATATAGCCAAGTTTCATTCTGCTTAGTTAAGAGGAGGGTGAGAAATAGTATATTTGGGAAAAATAAATAAGATACCACAAGAGTGACGTGAATTACCAATATTAATTGCTAAATGCAGATCTAGGGTCTGGAGTCAGAAGCAGGAATACCCTTAAAGGTTCAAGGAACAACACTTCAGTGTGACTCACAGCACACTGATACTGTAGGTATTCCATCTGGTCCTTGCAAAGTAACATATCTAGACAGGTGTAGGACAAAGAACCCAGTTTTGATCACTCAGATTGTTTCTTAGGGCAAAACATGGCCCTGTTTTCAAAGTCACTTTGGGACTGGTTCTTACTCAGATGAGTAAGAGCAACTTGTGTGACCAAAGTTGCTAATTAAGGCCTTATATTTCTTGCTCTTTTGATACAAGCTGTATGTGGAAGTTCTGTACATGTTTCCTATGATATGGTCAGATTCTAGAACTATGGTATTAACCTATTTTGATATCACTCAACCTCAAGATGATAAAATATGCCAGGTTATGACAATAATTCCTTATGAATAAATATAGAATTTAAAGCATCATGCTTTCGATGTATGAACTGTATCCAAGTTACTAATCTTCCCTTATGCAATGTATTGATTTCATGTTTTGCATTATATATATCAGCTGCTTAAAAGCAGACAAGATATTAGGAATTCTTTAACTTGCAACAATACACCAAGCAGCCAATGTGAAATATAGCAAAAAAAGGACTAGCTGGATCTTTGAACCTTGTAAGGGTCTTGGGCATCTTCTGCACATACAATGCCTTCTATGTAAGAAATATTAGACAATGAACTTAGAGAAAGTGTAGCATATCTCAATGGCAAGAGTAAACATCAGGCTATAAATAAATTTGTTAGTCTCTAAGGTGCCACAGGTACTCCTGTTCTTTTTGCAGATACAGACTAACATGGCTGCTACTCTGAAACCCATCAGGCTATATGATCATAATTAGGCTATAAGAAAGTTGTTATATTTTGGGTGAAAAGTTGCGGCTAGTTTGTGAAAGTTGGGGCTCAAGGCATGGAGCCTACCTTCCAAAGCAGGGCAGCAGTGCAGAAGAGATACCGTGCGTCCCGTCTGGCTTTAAAAGGCAAACATGAAGGAGGGGTGGCCAAGCCAAATTTGAGAGAACGGCATTGTGATCTGGTGCACAGAGTCACAAAACCTCTACACATATTGACAACTACAAAAAGTTGTGGCTTGTGTTCAAAGCTGCAGTTTCTTTAACAAAATTGCTACCTGTGATTTTCTCACAGCCTTAATTATAATGGTCTCATCTGGACTTCAAATCTGCAACTTAGAAAATTCCTCTGAAATTGGTTCATAGGAAATGCCTCGTTAATAGATTAACCAGCTATGCAAGTGTCTGCAGAAGAAGATAGATAGATTTTCAGCATTCGCTTAGGTTCATTCATGCTCTCATTGAAGACAACAACAAAACTCTTACTGATGTCAAAGATGAGGGCCCGTTATGAGGGCAAAACCTTTGAAAAATAGAGCCATTTTTGGCTAAGAACATTTTGGTATATAAATTGCATACTAAACAGTCCTAAATTTTCCTCAAGGGTCTCAAACATGCAGTGAAATTGAGGATTAAATCTGACTTTGAGGTCAAGTGTACAGGATCTATAAATTAAGGGCCAGTAGATCAGCCTTAAGGGATGCTCTCAGGTCAAATGTTCTTCACTATTTCAGTTGAAATAACTTCTATAACATTTATAATCAATAAAAATGTTTCAATCATTTCATAAAATTTCTCCAAAACAAATAAACCTATTATCATTCACTGAGTGTAACACAAACAGTCCCTAGTTGTGCTAGCAGTGCTGGTGCTTAGATAGATACCATAGTGGCAAGTGTTTCCAAAGTGTAACATTACAGAAAGTCAAACGGTGCTATTGAAGATGGTCACCTTAGTGCTATTCACCGAAATATGTATTATCAGCTGTGATGCAGATTTCTTTAAATAAAAGCATATCATCACTACAGTCCATTCTGCCTGAATCTTTCTGAATAAGAACAATTCAGTGTAGTTGTTGTCAACAGTTTATTTCCACACAAGGAAACAAAAATGTTACATGATGTCAAAATATCACAAGTAAGTACCATGATCATCTGGACCTATCCGAGCTTCAGTTTCCCTTATTGTACAATTATAATAATTTAACCTTCCTTTGTAAATGTATTTGAGCTCTACAGATTAAAAGTGCTGTGTAACTGCTAAGTACTATTAATATGAAGGATATATGAGAATCTGAAAGTGAAACTTTCAACTATAAACAAAAATGAAACTGACAAGTCTGTTTCCATGGTCCAAATTTAGAAGAGAAATAAACAGTACAAATAATGAAAAGTAAAGTAGGTTTTTTAAAATTTACTTTACATAATCAAAGCAAACTGTCAGAAAAGAAATTTGGTTCTGAAAAAAACATTTTCAACATAATAATGTTCCTTTAATGTAAGAGTTTCTTAAGTTTTTTGACTTAAACTTTTAAAATTAATGTACTTGTTTTTCTTTTCACAAGACAGCTTGGGAAAAATGAGTTGAGACACTTAATAGGGACAACTGTTTAAAAGGGGATTTACTGGATCAAGTCAACACATAACAAATTCTTACTTATCCAATGCGACTCACGTAAAATTACATTCTTCTCAACGGAGTCTGCACAGCAAAAATGGATATTTGGTTTGCTTAAAAGATGTCCCCATTAACTGTTTTTTTAACACTGTAAGCAATCAGCCAGTGGAGCCAGACACTGTCCTCAGGTAACCTTGTGCAGCTCCCGTTAGTGCAAAACACTGTCGTTTCTCAGACTTCATACACTCTGATCTGCTTAGTTCTCTCACATTCATCTCCTGAGGGATGACAGCAAAGTGCGCAAGTCCCCTCTTCCTTCATGGACTGGGGAACAAGTGTTGACATGGCAGGATGTCTGATCAGCAGTGATGAACTTGGCATGCTTAAACATACACGTTTTGGGAGGGTTCCCTTCCAAATTTGTCCGAAATAAAAGGGGCACCTGCTCCCTGTTATGTCCCTTCTACATTTTGCTTGTATTTTTTCCCATTAGAAGCTCTTACCACACATATTTGTTTTCAGTTTGAAATTTATACTTATTTTCAGAAGTTAGAGAGACACTCTGAAGTCATGTCTGGTAAGAAAATGGATCTCTCTCAAAATGTCTCAATGCTTTTTTTTATGTACCACACAATCTTGCTCTTCCCCACTGAATTAGCTATTAGCATCTATCTATCTAAGCTATAATAGCATAGTTATCGCCCTGCTATCAACCACATCTGAGCATCCCTAACCACAACAAGTAAGCTGCACTCAGAATACAGAGCAATTAAACTTTAGTAAAATGTAAGAAGTGGAGGGAAAGGTGTAATAACATAGACATTGCAGTTCAAATTCATTCCTGGTGTAACTTGACTAATATCACTGGAGTTAAATGAGGGATGAATATGGCCCAGGTGGCCAAAATCAGTTGGTAAATCCTGAGGTCCTTATCCAGGCACATTCCTATTGAAGTCAATGAGCCAGTTTCTGTCTGTTACATTATAAAACTGGAAGAACTTCATGAAAATCAATAGAGTTTACTCCATATACAGTATATGCTGGTGTGACTGAGATCAAATTCTGGTCCACTGGGAGTTTTGCCTGGATGAGGATGATGATAAAAAAATTAAGGCAGGTATGATTTCATACAGAGAAATTGAAAGTAGAAGCCATCTGAAAACAACTTGGTCTCCACTCCTGCAACCTGTTCTGGAAGTCAGTGGGACTCTGCCTGAGCACAGAGTTCTACTCAAGCAGAACCAGTTGCAGGTCTCAGCCCTAGAGAACAAAGTTGAACACTATCAGTACTAAACATGGGCATGAAACAAAACCCAGTTCAAATGCTGATGTTTTCCAAAATCTGGATCTAAATTCTGCAGCCCAAACTCAACTCTAATCATCAATGAAGAAGAAAGCAAATATTAGCATCCATTCAGACAGGGGTAATTGGAAGAATGCACAAAGTTAGCAACCCTGGGTTTGTATTCTCTTGGGTTACAGATGCCATAATTTACCAATTGTAGAGAAATGTCTTGCATAATGTTGCTTAAATTGTACAGAACAAAGGAATGGAGGGGTGTGAGGTACCAGGACAGACAAGGACAAGAAGTAGAGCATCAGGGAGGAAACTGTGCTTCCCTATCTCAGGATGGGACCTAACTGGAATATAGGCTTTTTGCTAGCTCTCTTCACAGAGCTAAATTTCTTCTTTAAAAAAAACAAACAAAAAACCGAACACATACTATTTTTTCTGTACATATGCAACAATACATTATTCAGAATGTGTCAATAGGGTATTGCTTGGATCAGGTGGGGAGGTGTAACATGCAAAAGGTGTTAGAAAATGAAAAAGGAAGATATGGCATGAATGATTAGCAGCTGCATCCTGTAATTGTATATGCACAGACTTTCACTGTTATGAGGGTTTGGTTTTTTTTCATAAGACAGAAGAATTATTCTATGGAAATTATAATACATTTTCTGGATGTTAAGTAGGCTCCAGCAATACATATTGTCAATCACCACTACTTCCTAACTGAGTTTTTAATTCATTAATAAATATAGATCTTCAGTTGCTCTTCATGCAGGATATCATCCTTACAAAGCAGGCATGAAAATCTAATACTATAGGCAAAAATGTGATAGCCTGTCCCAGTATTAATAAAACATATAGTTTGCTTGCCCATCAGACAGAATTGCTTGCCCTGGGTGAATGGGAAATATAATTTTCAAGGTTTCAGTGCATATGCACAAATACAGCTCTGTCCCTCTGCTGTGCCCAGGGCATATATGATAAGCTTCTTTAGCACCAATAAACCAGTGAATAATCAATAACAGGCAGATCACTACTGACACATGACACTTGGTAGATCACAGCTTTGGAGCCACTGCTTTTTGCAGCAGAAGGGAATGAAGGAGCGAGAAATCTGCTTTATTGTCCAAACTACTGGCCAGATTGCAAGACCACTTGCTGCAGCATCATCCCTCTTCAGACATGTGGGGATCATGCTGATCCCATCTTATGCTGTCAAACTTCACTGCCCAGGAAGTGGGGAAAAGGAGAAGCTTGTCTCAAGCAAATGCTGGCAAGGAGATGGATGTTCTCAGAAAGCAGTATGGAGCTCCTATCTGCATTCCCCAAATGATACCAGATCTCCTAATAAACCTCAAGACATTTGTGTGCTGGGAGGGAAACCCCTCACTATTCACTGTGAACAGTGGAAAATCCACCAATACATGTATTAGTTACTGGGGTCATTACCAGTGTCTGAGAACCTCACAAATATCCATAGATTTAGTTTCAGGACACCTGTGAAGTAGGGAAGTATTATCATTTCCATTTTACAAAGGGGGAGTGAAGGCAGAGAAGGCTTGCCCAGAGTCATGCAGACAGAGACACAAAAAGAACCCAGATCTCCCAAGTCACATTTGTGCGCCCTAAGTACAAAACTATCCTCCCTCTTTGCTTCAAGGCCATGAAGTTTTCTGTTCAGTATTTTTACAGAAGAGCATAATCTGGGCCTCAGTGACCAGGTACACAGCAAAAAATTAATGCCATTTCATCTTCATGAGAAGCTCTAACCCTGCAGTAATTTTGAAGTAACAACAAGAAAGAAAAACATTTTTGTTACTTGTGACTTCAGCAGACATGGCTTGAAGATCAGAGAAAAAAAGACTTCCGTAGGATGGAAACTTTTGATTTTACATGGTACTTTCATCAGAGAAAGGAGAGGTTTCAAAACATCTCTGTAACGTTGGATATGTTAAGTTGGTTTATTGTGTTTTGTTTTTAAACAGATTAAAAACTCTCCCTGGCTTAATTGCTCTTAACATTTTATTCATCCCATTATTAACTTAATCAGCGCAAAGAAAAAATCAGCTTGACTTTTTTGACAGCAAAGTCAAGCCAACTGGAAAATTCATCTCCTACAAGAAATGTGGAAAGGGAAAACTCTTGTTTACAACAGTGTGTAGAGAAATGTTTTCAAATGCAGCCCCAGCTTCATGGAAGTAGAATCTCTGTTCTGCCTGCCCTACCACCTCACACACACACACACACGTCAGGTATCCTTTGTTATACTTTAGAGACTGCACACAAATGCAACAAGGTGAGTGGGTGATACTAGGTTAGGGGCCTGACTGTTATTCTTTTAAGATTATTTTGCCCTTTGTAGTACCTTTTGACAGAGGCTCTCACAGTATTCAGCAAAGATGGATATTATTTTACCCATTTTATAGATGGGGACAACTGAAGAACAGAGAGGCTAGCCCAGGATTACAAATCAACAGCTGGGAATAGAAGTAAGACTCCGTTTCCTGCTCCCTGTTGTCCCAGTCCACTTGACTCCCAGTCTCCCATTCCCTGTCATCCTAAGCCCTCTCCTGCCTCTGAGTCCCCTATACAATCACCCAGTCCTCTCCAGACTCACAGTCCCTATTCCCTGGCATCTCAGCCCTCTACTGCCTCCTAGTCCTCCACTCCCTGTTGTCCTGGTCCTCTCTGGACTCCCAGTTCTCTGTTGTAACCACCAGGCAATACTTTTTTTATATTTTAATTAAAAGCTGGAATTCAAAGAGGTGAAATCTGCTCTCTGAGGACATGCATTCCTAGTGCAAGCTAACAGCTGACTGCCCCAAATATGTTCATTTCCTTTAAAGGGTACCTGAGAATGAACTTCCTTCCTCCTTTCACCGTGTTTCATTCACAATGCTTGGCCCTGCGGTTTGAGGAATGTAGTGGTACATCCCTTTACAGATGGGTTTGAGGGAATTTGGCTAAAGGCATAGCCTCAGACACTACCATATAGACAAATAAGAGAAAATAAATGGAAACAGATGATCTTGCATAACAAGCTTCCATTTTAGTTTTGGATTGACTTAGTCAGGTTTTTCACTGGCTGTCTGGATTCTCTCTGGTCCATTGGACGATGGGTTTCATGGAGTCTTGCATACAAAACTTTTGTTCTCCAAATTCATTGCCAGTATCCTAGGCATCCACCACTGGGTCTTGCTAATTGCTGTTCTAACTCAGGAGGAATGGCAGATAAATGTCACTCTTCCCCTTATGTTTTCTTAAGGCCAAATCTGAGTCCCAGTGACATCAATTTGAGCGCGGCCATTTATTTCAAAGGGACTAAGATTTGGCCCTTATCTTATTTAGTCATCATTACCTCCCTTCTCTGAAAATTAAGTTAGTTCTCCTACAGACAGAAGAAGGGTCAGATGAAGGAGCAACAGAGTGGAAACAATCTTTAGAAAAGCCAATGTGTTTGTGTTGGTATAAGTCTAAATGGGATGCAAGGAGAGGCAGAAGCTTGCATTTGATTGTGCTGAAGACAAATAGTAAAAATAGTGAACATTTACCTGATATTTAGAGGAGGAATCTCCCCACCCCCGAGTCAGACCCAAAGAAATATGTATTAAAGGGAAGGTGTAGTTGTAATAGCCACATTTATAAAAGAGAGATCGGATTGTCAAAAGCACTCAGCGTTGGCCTAACTTTGCTCCACTGAAGTAATGGTAAAACTCCTATTGACTTCAATCGGAGCAGAGCTAGACCAACGCTGAATGTTTGTAAAAATTCCGCCGGTGGTGATTTCTTTAGAGCAGTGCCCCCCTTCTTGCTCCCTCAGCTTTTATTTATTTTTATTGTTGTTGTTGTTTGTTTTGTTTTTTGTTACTAGAAATGTATGGATGATTTGAGGAAAACATTATGGAAATATAAACATCTTCTGGAGAAGCTCATAGCTACCAAGGGAAAGAAAGGCCAATGAAGAATGATGCTTTTATGCCCTACCTTCTCAAGTTCGTGCTTTGGAAAGGCTTTAATATGCCAATATATATTGTTTGGCTCTATGTTACTGGACAGAGCTAGAAGAGGACAGGTGATGAATGTACATGGTGCCAAGAACCAAGTCCTTGAATTCTCTGATTTTAAAAGCATTATGGGCACTCAGCCTCTGTCAGAACCACACTCTGTCCTGCTATGAACGACAGAGAACAACTCAGGAACCTTACCACGCTCCAACTTCTGAAGGCTGACTGCACTGCTTTCAAGGCACATCGAAAGACCTGGGATTTGCCTAGCTACTCTTAACCTCTCCCTTCCTAGTGCACAACACAGTCCCATGCTGTCAAATGCTTGGCCTGTTATTGACCTTGTATTTCATAATACACCATGCCAACAAATCACTTGCGAATGAGATCAACACAAACATGTAAGCTGTGCTGCCTACAATACATTCAGAAAGGAGTCGGTGAGGGAAGCAGATGAGTAAATGCCATTATTGTACATTCAATGGGAGCTATATGGTAAATAACCCATATTAGATTGTAAACTTAAAACAACATATTATACTTAAACAGGACCTTTCATTCTGGAAGAGCCCAAAGTGCTATACATACACCCAGAACTACCAGAAATGCAACCACCCCTGTGGTAAAACATCAAGCTGAGAGATGAATGAAACACAGCATACTGCACAACAGTAAGGAAGGAGAAAGTTGTGGCTGCATACACCAAAGCAGACTCCTCCTCTTCCCAAACTGCCCCAGTCTCTTTTATATGATGACCCTGACCTAACAGGACCTCAGTTTTAAGGACTCACCTGGAAAACCATTAAAGTAAATTGCATGAACTTCAATTTACCTTTCACAGAGGTATAAAGAGATGAATGGCTGTTGGAATTTGGCCCTGGACTACACAGAATCAAGAAGTTTCAATCTTGAAGCTTACACAACTAAACAATCCTTCAGCAAACCTTTCTGATGTAGTTTTTCTTTATGCTAAGGGATAAATAGCCATTTTACAATACAATTTAGCCATTGTATTGATGCATTGAAAATGTACCATAATTTTCTAGCTACCATAATTTACAACAACGAAGGGTGTATCATACATAAGACATTTTCTAGCTAACATTCAAATCTGTCTCTGCAGTACACTCTCCTCTGGAGTTGGGCCACGGAATGAAATGCTATGGAAAAACAAAATAAACTAAAACCCTGCTGTGGAAACAGGACAAATCTAGTTTCACATCCCCTGCAGAGAGAGAAACAAGACGGAAGTAAAAGGCACCAAATGGAGCTCACAAAGCTTCAGTATGATCTCAGCCTCCACATTCTGGCAGAGACCACAACCTAAGATATCTGCTTTGCTTCAAGTAAGAACAGTTCTCTCATTCTATTATGGGTACAAAACTGTAGCGTCTATGAGCAAAATCCTCTTACCCTGAGCAAGTCCCAATTAAAGGGAAATTGGGGAGGGAGACCAAGAGGGAGATGATGACATTCTCTCTATAAGGCCTCTTAGCACCCACACATCAATTCTATCCTCACTACTGCAGCACAGGGACTGTAGAAGTCTCCACATAACTCACCTTCTAAAGGCGCTATATCCTGCCTGAGTGTGCGGTGGAATTACTCCACCTATCAGATCCTACATGTCCTTGGAGGCAGGTTTTAGATCTATATCTAAACCAGATTGTAATCATGCTGGGTTCATTTCCTCTTGAGCAACATCTCCAGTAGTCTTATTACATCTCCTCAATTGCTCCTGCACAACACTCAGTTGAGCTAAGTTTCTTGGTGATGGCTATTAAGTAGGCAAGAACCCAGCTTGACACCTGCAGATGCCAAGGCGAGTTGTTGGCACTGGCAGTTAGACAGAGTATCTTTATACATATAAAGTGAGCACATTTGTTTGGGAGTCACTGAGAGACAAACAATGCCAAAGCTCAGTTTCTGAGTAGACGGCACTTTAACCAGGACTTTTGTCTGCAAATTTCAAAAAGAATGAGCAGATCCAGGACATACAAGCAAATCAGCAATGCAAAAAGCCAGGTGTGCTATGTATTTATTGTTAGATTTATGCCCTCAAAATGGGGTGGATTCTGCATGTGTTGAAACTAAGGGAAATGTGCAGATGGAGAAAGGGAAAGATATACCCTGGGCACCTGGCATCCATACTCTGCATCCTGGTCGCTGCCACTTGACCTTTAGTTACACCCACAATGGAGATGTACCTAGTTATATGGAAAATGATTCCTGTGCACAGAGGTGTTTATATATATGCAGAGTATGAGGGGTGGATGAACTGCTTAAGGAGACCCATCCCTGGCCATTCAAATGCTTTTGCCTCTATGGACAAAACTGGGGTGAATATAATGAGCAAACATCACTGTTCTGCAGAGAACTTTGCAGGATGCACATGGATTAGTCCCCTTTGCAAAAGACTGTCCAATACCTGATAGGCCACTCAAAACCCTTCTGCATCCCACACAAGCTGAGGGAGGATCTGCTCCCATATTTGGATCCTTATTTGTATTTGGTTTCTGGCAGCCTGTCTATGTACCTTAAGTTTCTACATGCCATATCACAGGATCTCCTCCTGTTAGTCTTTACTCCTTTATTTAATACAAAAAGACACAATGTTCCGCAGCGATTTTTGTTGTTAATTAATTCATTTGAGACAATTCCTTAAAATTTCATTTTAACAATTTTTGTGTGGGTGCATTAATGACTTTAAAAGATGCTCACAACTGACACTTATTAAAAGCCTTTGTACACACACACACAGAAACAACCTTCCAGCTTCATTCCCCCCTCCTCCCTTCTGAGCAGGTACCTGCTATCAACTGCTGGAGTGTGCTCACTCTGCACCTAGAGCTATAATTATTTTGCTTTAATTTTACAAAACCTTTTGTTCCATTCCCACGAGCCCACCTGATCCTTATATTACACTCGCTCTATTAAAACACTCATGCAGAACAAAGCACAGTTGTACTGATTCATAAGTAACTACCCCCCCTTTCCTTTCATAGTAGAAACACACCACTGGCTGAGTTTTCATGACACTGTCCCTGGCTTCAATGCTTGGTCCCAGTTTTGTTTCTTTGCTGTTGTTTTTACATGTTCAGTGCCTGATCGCACAGTGGCATTGCTGTTGTTTTGAAGAACCATTCTCAGACATTTTACATTCTGCTCTGTGACACTACAAGAGGTTCAGTGCAGAGAGTGCTGGGGAATTTATCTGAATTATAATCAGACTCCAGGATTTTTTTTTTTTTTTTTAGTTGTATAGTACACTCACCAGGGCTAGCCCTACATTTCTGTGTGCTAAGTAGAAGACTGTACTTAGGCAGACTTCTATCATCCACATGGCATGTCTGGTATGGCAGTACATAGCAGCAGTATAGGGTCAGGGTGCTCACCATTACCTGGACTTGGAGTGTATCACCCTCCGGCTTTTATACAAGGACAAGCACACTGAAATCTCTTAGGCTGGGATTTTTAGAAAGACCTAACGGACTGAGGAGGCGAAATCCCTTTTGAAAACCTCCCCCTAAATAAATAAAAAATGACTATGAAAAAGATGCTTGTAAATTCTAGGAAGAAAAATAGGGAGAAGAGAGCTCATTACTGGAGGTGGGAGCATCCTAAGTGTTTCCTCATCCATCTGCCTTGTAGAACACACACTTCTTTGGACTGAGACAGACTGTACTTTGCGTCTTATACCGCATCAAACACATTGTCAGCACCAAGTAATGAACAAATAATAGTCAGATAGAAGGGCAAGGGGTGCATGTGGACAGGGAAAGTTTTGGCAACTGGGACAAAGGGTTGGCTTCCTGCAGTTCAGCTTTTCAAAATGGGGGTAGAAAGTGTCACAATGGCCTACTGAGTAAGGGATGTACGAGGTATGCGTTGGGAGGTGGTGCTGGCAATGTGGAGCCAGCCGAAAAGAAGTAAGCATGGTAACACAATGTGGAGTGCAGAGAATGTAACAGGAAAAGGATCACAGTGAAGCACATGCAAGAGGGAAAAATGCCAAAGCACAGGACAGTGATGGCTGCAGAGTATGCAAGGAAATGTTGCAATTTGCCAAAGAATAACCATTCTGCATATTTTATGAAGCATGTCAAATCTATCAGATTTTCTCTTATGAAATCATCATACTATAGCAACAATCATTCTCTCAATCCTCCATGCTCTTACCTGAGTAGTGAGAGGTGTGGGGGAGGGGAACTTTCATCTAGATTTGGGGTTTTTTATAATCTGATTTTGAATGATGGATTCACTGAATAAAAATTCAAGTTTTAAAATATATACACACATACATGTGCACATAAACATATGCTGGCTCTGAAAATTGGCAACAGAATAGTAACAGATCCATTCACCTCTTGGTGGTTGGTTCAAATCCAGCCCAGGTGAGATTTTACTTTCTGATGGCCATTCTGTGGCTTGTTTGAGATGACTTTTATGACTCAGTCCAGTTCCTGCTGGCCAAGAGCCTGCATCACTGAAATCATCACCGCCATAGTGATCATTAACTGGCTTCTTTGTACCAAGGAGTGAATCAGCAATGGAGACTGAACTCTCTTCTCACCTTGGTAATTGACCGTTCCACGACAGAGAGTGGCATATGCCTGTTTGTGTTCATACATGGAAGTTTAAAGGTAGGGAAAAAGAACAAATCAGCTGTGTTCACATCACCAGGAATTGTAGCATATACTAGAAATTTGGCTTAATCCTCGTAAGTACAAACCACTCCTGGCCTCCACTGAAGTCAATGGGTGCTACAGGCACGCTGCATCTCTCAAGATCAGTCATTTTGTGATTAAAGAGCCGAGAAAGAGAGCGAGAATGCATAATAAACCACAGATTTCCCATTTTAATTACTGAGGAAGAGCTCCTTGGCTTTCTGTCTTTTTGCCGCTTAAAATCAAAGAACAGCAGGCAGAATGCTTCAGACTTTGGCCACTCTTTGGGACATTGTGCTGCCAGATGAGAGCAACAAATGAGACATTCCATCCTGTAGTGAATGTAAACTTCAGGATAGCTATGTTGCACATTGGGAGGATTTTTACTGTATCAAGCATGTGATTGATTATCTGATGATTTAGTTGGTGTTGGTCCTGCTTTGAGCAGGGGATTAGACTGATGACCTCCTGAGGTCTCTTCCAACCCTAATATTCTATATTTCTATGATTATCAAATCTACCGCACTGAACAAACATCTCAGTGCATCCAAGAACACAGTGAAACTCAGGCAGTTTTCCCAGGGCTCCTGGTCTTTAGGGAGTACGAATCATTAGATTCTCTGAAGAATCAGACTCTCTAGTTTCATTCTTTATGATATGTTTACTAACCTGAGGGGACTAAAGGTCTCAAGACCTGAGAGTAGTTTTAAGTTTTTCAC
This sequence comes from Gopherus evgoodei, assembly GCF_007399415.2. Lineage (NCBI taxonomy): Eukaryota > Metazoa > Chordata > Testudines > Testudinidae > Gopherus > Gopherus evgoodei. Next base: position 206,398,704 of record NC_044322.1, read on the forward strand.
CATCTGTCTGAAGTGCAGCCAATGCAAATTCCACCTTCAGATCTGCACTCCTGTGCCACCCTGTTATGTTTCATTTCACACGTATTGTCTCTGTTCCTTAGAAAAAGGAAAAATACGCATCTGATCAGCTTGCTGAAGTCATGTACACCATGTAACCTGAAACTGTTCCTTCAGTAGGCGCTGCTTGGACATCTACTTAGGTCTTCAAAATGAGCAAAAATGGAGCTTGTTCAAAAATGGTAAGCATGTTTTATGATTTTTTTTTAAAAAAACACTGTTTTATTGAAAATTTGTGAATATTTTCAAATTATTTATTAAAAAAATGAAAACTTTTGTTCAGTTTTTCCCCCTTGCTTTATCTAGTTTTTTTTCCCTCTCCTTCCCTTCCTCCCTGTCATCCCATTTTGTGACTAAAAAAAAGGAATGGTAAAAAAAAAAAACTTTAAAAAAATTGGTTATTGTCATTTTCTTTTTAAAAAATCATAAAATTTCAATACCAGGAAAATTTCTGCCAAAAATGCATCTATTTTTTAAAAAGGCCATTTTTTGACCCAAAAAAGTTTCCAATGAAATACTGTGGCGAGTTCTAATGGGAAAGGGATAGAGCATGTTAGATGCACTTCCGCATAGGTGAGGTCTGACAGTAGAAGATATTTTGCTACTGTGATCCTTATGGGTATCACTGGACTGAAGCTCTGAATAATAAACGATCAGCAGAAAGTTTGGATGTGCCCAAATCCAAATGCTGGATCTGAATTTCTTCCTTTTCCCTGGAAATACAGGGGGTCCTAATCTGGATTCAAATTGCAGCTGAAACTCATCTCTACCATCAAGTCAAGAGCACTATACTAGGGCTCAGCTTAATTCAAAGCTTCCATCATTTAAGTATTGTGAAAAGTTGGGAATTCCATCCCCAAAATGTTAACAGAATCCCAGTAAAATGTATGAAATTCTGGACACAGTAAGACAACTTTTCCAAAGAAACTAGATTAACATAATTCCATCCGGTGAGCTGACAGAAATAAAGAAACAATGTCCCATAGAACTCCTCAGACCTGGAAACAACATTATTTCCAACAAGGGATGGTGATTTAGCTCCAGGGCCAAAAAGTTGGTGCCCTTTGCTCAATTACCGAGGATCAGAAATCTATAGAATCTCTTCTTAGTTTGAGGAGCTACAGGAATGAGGCACCAACTATTAAAAGGAATGTGCATCTTTACGGTAGCAAATGTCTAACATCCAATATCTGAAGATGGCTTGGCCCAGCATAGATAGGCGCTGCCATTATAGTGTCCCTCCTTGTAGAGAAGGGACTGGCTGTAATGAAAATAAGAGGCATTCCTTACTGAAGCAGCTCAACCGGCAGACTTTGCAGTTCTCTTTATCTGTCTAAATCCTGACTTGCATTAAACAGTTAAGCAAGAGACTGCTGACTACAGTTACAAAGTTTGGATCTGCATTTTCACAAACTTTGTGTGAGAGAGGCTGAACTGAGGCAGGATCTACTGGGTGAGGGCCCACCACCGCAGTATATTGGGATCTGCCATGGACATTGGGAGCAGGAGCCAGGAACATCACAAACAAATATGACTTGTGTGGAGGGCCTTTGATAGAAGTGAATCTAGATCCCATTTTGTCTTAATCCACCTCTGCATGGGGGTACGATCCAGGTTTTGATTTTAATTCCTACTACAAAGACCTGAAGAAGAGTCTGCGTAAGCTCAAAAGCTTGTCTCTCTCATCAACAGAAGTTGGTCCAATAATAGTACCTTATCACCTTATCTCTCTAATATCCTGAGATCAACATGGCTACAACAAGCCCGCATACTATAAAGCTATTGTAAAGGTTGCTTACAAACGTGAAATCTCCTTTATCACCCAAAAATAATCCGGGATCAGGTCATCATCATGTAGGTAAAATGAGTAACAGCTGCTCCATAGATCATGCTGAGATTCCATTTGCCAAGTCAGAAAATGCTCCTACTTGCTGTGAACTGTCAGGACTTCTCCAAGATGAGTTGCTTAATGATGAGAATGACAATAAAGCAATGAAGAATTAGGGGCATGGAGCCAGTACCTTTTGTATAGTGTCTCAGATGAAAACAGAGCATGTCCAAAATAAAGACAGCTTCATCCAACTTCCCTATATTTGGGGGTGGTTTGGAATCTGAACCCAAACCAAGAACTGAATTTTACAGTTGGCTGAAAATGTCATAATTATCTTCCTGGTCTCCCCAGGAAGTGGTAGAAGCCCACTTTAACAGCTAAAATTATACTGGACTTAGCTATGAAAAGTATACTGTAGGGAACAACTATGTTGTGGTCAACAAACATGTGCACAACGGGGATCCAGTGGACACAGTGTACTTAGATTTCCAGAAAACCTTTGACAAGGTCCCTCACCAAAGGCTCTTAGGTAAATTAAGTTGTCATGGGATAAAAAGGAAGGTCCTTTCGCGGATTGAGAACTGGTTAAAACAGAGGGAACAAAGGGTAGGAATAAATGGTAAATTCTCAGAGTGGAGAGGGGTAACTAGTGGTGTTCCCCAACGGTCAGTCCTAGGACCAATCCTATTCAACTTATTCATAAATGATCTGGAGAAAGTGGTAAACAGTGAGGTGGCAAAGTTTGCAGATGATACTAAATTATTCAAGATAGTTAAGACCAAAGCAGACTGTGAAGAACTTCAAAAAGATCTGACAAAACTAAGTGATCGGGCAACAAAATGGCAAATGAAATGCAATGTGGATAAATGTAAGGTAATGCACATTGAAAAAAATAACCTCAACTATACATACAATATAATGGGGGATCATTTAGCTACAACGAATCAGGAAAAAGATCTTGGAGTCATCATGGATAGTTCTCTGAAGACATCCACACAATGTGCAGAGGCAGTCAAAAAAGCAAATAGGATGTTAGGAATCATTAAAAAGGGGATAGAGAATAAGATGGAGAATATATTATTGCCCTTACATAAATCCATGGTACGCCCACACCTTGAATGCTGCATACAGATGTGGTCTCCTCATCTCAAAAAAGATATACTGACACGAGAAAAGGTTCAGAGAAGGGCAACTAAAATGATTAGGGGTTTGGAATGGGTCCCATATGAGGAGAGATTAAAGAGGCTAGGACTTTTCAGCTTGGAAAAGAGGAGACTAAGGGGAGATATGATAGAGGTATATAAAATCATGAGTGGTGTGGAGAAAGTAGATAAGGAAAAGTTATTTACTTATTCCCATAATACATGAACTAAGAGCCACCAAACGAAATTAATGGGCAGCAGGTTTAAAACAAATAAAAGGAAGTTCTTCACACAGCATACAGTCAACTTGTGGAACTCCTCACCTGAGGAGGTTTTGAAGGCTAGGATTATAACAGCATTTAAAAGAGAACTGGATAAATTCTGGAGGTTAAGTCTATTAATGGCTATTAGCCAGGATGGATAAGGAATGGTGTCCCTAGCCTCTATTTGTTGGAGGGTGGAGATGGATGGCAGGAGACAGATCACTTGATCATTACCTGTTAGGTTCACTCCCTCTGGGGCACCTGGCATTGGCCCCTGTTGGTAGACAGGATACTGGGCTAGATGGACCTTTGGTCTGAGCCAGTACGGCCGTTCTTATGTTCTTATATTTATTTACTAGTCTCGAGAGTACCCAATGAGACAATACCTAACCGTGTTTATCGCAATGAAATACCTATGTCCAGTAATAACTGTCCACAACATAGACAGTTCTCTGCGATTTCCCTCCCCCAGCCCCAATCACTCAGAGAAAAAACTCAGTTTGCTATTGGACCATACCAGGTCGCAAAAAGCCAGGTGACCACCGAAATATTTCCACTTTAGTCCCAGAGGAAGGGTAGCGAGAATTAGATGTGACCTTTATGTATATACAAGGCACCTAGATACAAAAATGACAGATACATCAGAAATTGAAACAGAGCTGTATCTTGCATTGTTTTGTAAAGAGCATAAGATTTGGCTGTTGCAGGACCAGCAAAAGGAGCAAATTCCAAAGCTGAAGATCCTCCACCCTTTCTGTCTCCAGGAGTTTAAATCTGGGGCAACCCATCAGTCCTACTAGATGACCTAATAGGTTCCTTCTCCCTCTGTCTGCTCTGATCCACTGTGTACATAAGATTTTCCATGCACTTCTACTTACACATTTTGCTGGCTCATCACTCAAGTAGATTCTATTTTAACAGATATTTAAGATGAGCCAAACCAAAAGGTCTTTACTTATTTTTGATCCTGCAGCAAGAGGTACATTCAACAGTTACTGTGTCTATGTCTATACATATCTATTTCCCATAAATGCCTCCCCCTCCTATCTTGACAATGTCACTGGGTTTGTGGGTATGATGTATGATGCAGAAATAAAGAAAAACAATTTATTTTCCTCTGTACCAGTACAGATCTACAGTGCAGAGAGGCGCAAAATCTTGTTTGGACTGGTAAATTGAACAAACATAACACAGGAGCCACAGAGGAAGCAATTATATGCAACACCAATTCCTGTAATTTTTATTAAGTTAGGTCTGGGTTAGAATTTTTGTTTTGTTTTCTTTTTCCTGTTTCTGCCCCTTCCAGCCAATCAAAACCATATTATAATCTAGAGCTGCTAACAAAAGGTTTCTGAGAATGATTTGTGGATTAATCTTATACCTCATATTGGCAATGAATTAGAAAGAAATGTCTCAGATTTATAAGTGTGGGAAGAAATGAGGATCCAAACCTTCAAGTATACAGGCAGGTAAAATTCCCACTGTGGTTAGTGGGGGCTTTACTCAGATGTCTCCTTAACACATCTCCCATTTAGCCCACCAAATTGGTGGTAAAATTTAGCTTTTAAATACACACACCAGTTGTAAACTGAGATTTTGAATTGTGCGGACTGTGCTTTATTTCACTAAACCTAACCAAATACAGACCAAGGGCCCAATCCTCAAGCCTTCAACATCCGAAAACCTCAGTGCATGAAGAGGGCTTGCAGTAGGGTGACCAGACAGCAAATGTGAAAAATCGGGACCGGGGTGGAGGGTAATAGGAGCCTACATAAGAAAAAGACTCAAAAATCGGGACTGTCCCTATAAAATCGGGACATCCAGTCATCCTAGCTTGCAGACCTACCCTGCATGGAAGTACAGTACCAGAGCACAGCTGATCTGGGAACTGGACTGCATCAACTATAGAAAGAGAAAAGTGTGTTTAAAATGCAGATAGAATTGACTAGTGCCTCTTCAGTTCCCAAGAAGAGAGGATTGTTTTGCTGGAAAGATTAAATCAGGCAAGGGAACACAGGAGTCTTATAAAGTGGAAAGACATAGTCTTATGAACCCTAAAAAGCAAAAATTAGGTGACAGGGTCACAGAGCTTAGGCCAGGAGGGACCACTAAATCATCTAGTCTGACCTGTATATCCCAGGCCTCCGACACTACTCAGCACCTGCACGCTAAATCCAACAACCAAAATGAGACCAAAGTATTACAGCCCACAGGAGACTAGACTATTATATTTCACAGGCCACGAATAGGAGGGAGTGAGGTGAACCACTGCTTAAGACCTCTGCAATGGCAGGAAAATGATAAAGTGTGATATACCCAGATAATCCTGGCAAGGGACTTGCCCTCACATGCTGCAGAGAAAGGCAACCCCTCCATCTCAAGGTCATGGCAAGTCTGAGCCAGGGGAAAATTCCTCCTCAACCCCACATATGGTGATGTGACCAAGCAGGCCATGGGCAGTCAGGCCTAGTGACTGAAACAAGAATTAATCATATGACTTAGGGTCCACGGGGGCAGAGTTCAGGAACAAGTTCAGGGTCAGTACTGGAGGGACAGAAGCTGAATGCCAGAGGGTAACCCATAGTCATAAGCCAAAAGCGGAGCAGAGGATTGAAAGCCAGAAGTCAGAAGCCCTAGGAGAACAGGGGCTGGAGCTGGAGCAGGCAGCAAGTGGAGCAGGAGCAGGAGCAGGTTTGGAATGAAGGCCAGAGCAGGCTGGACACAGAGCAGTAGCAGGAACTGGAAGCATGTTGGATCAGGGCAGGAGCAGGAACTGGAAGCAAGAGCAGGGCAAGTGCAGCTATGTGCATGGTACGCATTGAGCAGCTGCCGATCTGCTCTTGGTGCCAGGCTTATAAGAGGGGCTACTAAACCATCAGCCAATCATGTGCTGTAACTACTCTGTCAATGTGCGTCTGGGCTCACTGGTTGCCTAGCAGTGAAGTTAGTCAGGGAGCAGCCCAGCAGCTGGTCCTAGCTGGACTGGCCCCTGACATCATTCACCTCTGTTTGAAGCTGCATGGTATAATTCCCCACTCTGAACCTTAGCATCCAAGAGATGGGGTACCAGCATGAATTCCTCTAAGCTCAATTACCAGCTTAGAACCTGTAGCGCTGCCACCAACCAGGAATTCCAGTGCCTGGTACACTCTGGTCCCCCCAAAACCTTGCCCGCGGACCCCCAAGACCCAGACCCTCTGGATCTTAACACAAGGAAAGTAAACCCTTTCCCTCACCGTTGCCTCTCCCAGGCTTCCCCTCCCTGGGTTACCCTGGAAGATCACTGTGATTCAAACTCCTTGATTCTTAAAACAGAGAGGAAAATTCACCTTTCCCCCTCCTTCTCTTTCCCTCTCCCAGACTCTCCCCGAGAGAGAAAGTAATCCTAACACAGAGAGAAATTAACCTTTCTCTCCCCCTTCCCTCCTTTCTCCCCACCAATTCCCTGGTGGATCCAGACCCAGTCCCCTGAGGTCTCACCAGAATAAAAAAATCAATCAGGTTCTTAAACAAGAAACTTTTAATTAAAGAGAAAAACAGTAAAAATTATCTTTGTGAATTTAAAGTCGAATAAGTACAGGGTCTTTCAGCTATAGACACTGGGAATACCCTCCCAGCCTAAGTATACAAGTACAAATTAAAATCCTTTCAGCCAAATACACATTTGAACTCCTTCTAGCCAAATACACATTTGAACTCCTTCCAACCAAATACACATTTGCAAATAATGAAAACAACCATAAGCCTAACTCACTTTATCTACCTAGTACTCACTATTCTGAACTTATAAGAGCCTGTATCGGAGAGATTGGAGAGAAACCTGGTTGCACGTCTGATCCTTCTGAGCCCCCAGAGGGAACAACCACCAAATTCTAACAGCACACACAAAAACTTCCCTCCCTCAAGATTTGAAAGTATCCTGTCCCCTGATTGGTCCTCTGGTCAGGTGACAGCCAGGCTCACAGATCTTGTTAACCCTTTACAGGCAAAAGAGATATGAAGTACTCCTGTTCTATTAACCCTTAACTATCTGTTTATGACAGAAGCTATCTCTGAAGAGACATTGGACCAGGCTTCTCAGGGAGGCCCAGCGGAAGGTCCGCAGGAGGTCTGGGGCATGGATGGTTCCCACGACTAGATCCTCTTGTAACTGGCATCTAGGTTCCTGATGTACTTGGTGAATGTGCATGGCAAGACACTGGTGAAAGAAAGAATGCTCGGTGCCACCCCATGCAGAGTCCCATCTTCAGCCATGGCTGTCCCTGATCCTTCAGAGGAAGGAGATAAAAACCTCCCAGAAAATGATGGGGAAAAATATCCCTGCTTGATCCCTGCCAGGAGCCAGCTGAAACCCTTAAGCATGAAATTTAGAGACATAAGACATAAACCACAAGTGAGCCCCAGCATTGTTAAAGCCTGCTCCCTACCATCACAAGCAATCCCATTATACAATCACAGTCATACATTTTTCCATCTCTCTCTTAAAACTAATTAAATTTTATGCCTCCACAACTCCTATACGGAGCCTGTTCCAGAACCACACCCCTCTGATGGTTAGAAACCTCCTTCTAATATTCAGCCTGAATTTGTTCACGGCCAGTTTATATCCATTTGTTCTTCTGCCAGCATTGTCCTTTAGCTTAAATAGCTCTTCATCCTCCCTGGTATTTACCCCCCTAATGTATTTATAGAGAGCCAGCATATCTCCTCTCAGCCTTCTTTTGGAGAGACTAAATGAGCAAAGCTCTTCCAATCTTCTCTCATAAGATAGCCTCTCCATTTCCCTGATCACCCTAAGAGCTCTTCGCTCTTCTCCTGGGCAAAAGCACACATACAGTGATCTATACATCACTGTTTTATAGTTAAAGGGCAAATGTAATTGTGCCAAAAAGTGTTTCTTTTGAAATCTATAAAAGGACATCAAATATTTATCTTCACCCTGTAGATTCCTTTCCTCTACGTCAACTCAGGAAATGCCTGCATTTCCTCCTTTACCTTGAGGTTGACAGCACAAGAGAAAGCACAGTCAGTACCCTAGATCCAGTGGCATTGGAATTGTGTTCAAGAAGTGAGAATACCATGGAGAATTTGCTCAGTTACACCAGTTGCTACAGCTGTTGTGAACTCCCTCAACACTGCTCTCATGCTGCTAGCTAGTGCATGTGGAAAGAAGTGGGGAAGGCAACAGAGTCACTGCCATATCCCAAGCCCATCCAGATATACTCCAAAAATTAAAATGTGTCTGAAATATAATTAAATATAATAATCATATAGAGAGCTGTGGCCATGAGAATCTGACAAAACAGGGCCATAAGAAATATGTCTCACCAATGGCATACTTAGGAAATCTGAGACTGCCTGAGTTGCTGAAAGATAAATTCTAGAGGGGAATTTAAAAAGTATTTTAGCTGCTGTTATATTAACAAAAAGTATAATGTACCATACAGCGTTGAAATTCTCCCAGATGCTACTGACTGCAATGGTAAGAATGTGTTTTCTCTGTCTTAATCTATTTATTAGCAAGAAACCCTGTCCAAAGAAATATCTGTAGAGCATCAGCTCCCACTGAGAGAGACCAGCATAAAATTTAATTAATGGAAATATTGAAAGAGTGATAAGTGGTTCTAAACATGACTTTGAGATGAGAGTAAGCCAAACAATACTGATCCGGATCTTGGTTTCAAACCTTCATGTTCCCCACCAATTTTCCTATTTGTAGTTTTGGTTTGGCCCATTATAGAAATAAGAGTCAATTATGAAATTTGGACCCAGGTTCAGATTCTGAAATCTCCTGAAGTTCAGGGAGTGGCTCGATGCAAGGATTTGGTTCAGGACCACTCATAACATATAGACTAGATGATCACAATGGTCTCTTCTAGCCTTTGAATCTATAAATCAACTATATTGTTGCATGTCTAAGTTAATTACAACTCAAGACTGTCAAATAGGTTCAACTGAAATATTTAATCAAAGATTATCAATCAGAAATTAGTATAGCACTATATAGAATATAGAAAGAACATTACCATCCTTTGATGTGATGATGACTGATGATGATGTCTCTCCTTCACTGTACCTGGAGGGATGCAGCAGATTCGTTCCCCAACTAAGTTCCCATACCAGGGTCATTATATAGGGTTTCCAAACAAAGAAAACCTCTTCGCAACAAGAATCATATTTTGATATAATTTCTATACATTCTGTTTATGTGATTTAACTGTGAAGGCATGATTATTTACAGCTAAAAGGACTAGCAAGATAACATATTTCAGTGGGTCTTTCTTCTCCCATAACTATTTTTCCCAATCTGCTGTGACAATTATCCCTTATTGGTTTCCCAGGTTTATATATGCTTATGTAAGCATTATATATATGAAGGGAATGGTTTCCCAGATTATCTGGAGTTCTGTGGACATAGAATGCCCAGGATTATAATATGTAGTCTAACACATAGAATTCCTGAATAGAATTAGCAGCAAAGAGTCTTGTGGCACCTTATAGACTAACAGATGTTTTGGAGCATGAGCTTTTATGGGAAAATACCCACTTCATTGGATGCATGCCACAGGACTCTCTGCTGCTTTTACAGATCCAGACTAACATGGCTACCCCTCTGATATTTGAATAGAATTACTTATCATTCAAGAACCGGTGTGCTGGGCCTTAGAATTCAACATATTCTCTGTTAATACCCTAAAGATTCTAAAGAACGGTTAATATATAAATTAATCAAATCTACAGAATGACAAGGACAAAAAGGGTTAATATTTACTACCAGATAAATACCACATTTGTTATATCTTATAGTCATACATAGTAGTCATTGTCACTTTATTGCAGAAGGAATTATTCTAAGTTCCTCCAAAGAGGTATACACTCGAGATAGGGCAGCAAAACATTCAGGTGACATGACAGGTATCTTAGGAAACTAAATATTTACTAGATATCTAAAGTATTATTAATCACTGAAGTTTTCCTTTAAAGCATTCCCAGACCTTGTGTCAGCACACACACTTGTGGGGCTCGTAACATGACAAAGACATCACTAGAGTGAAGGGGAGTTTACCACATCACTTACAAATGTCTCATGACACGATGAACGCAAGAGGTCCCAAGGCTAGATTTAACTGCACAGGATGTTTTAAAAACCATGGGAAAAACAGGCAGGAGAAACATCTAAGCTTTACACTAATTTGTGATGTCGGAAGAAAAAGTCAACAGTCCCTGGGCCTTAAAATTCCATGTGCCATGAAGAGTCTCAGGGTAAATTCTAGTAACACCAAATTCCTGTCCAACCCCCACCCCCTAAACAAAACAAAAAAACACTTCCTTCCTGCAGGACAGATCAGATGATAAGAATTTATAACTTTATATGCACGTAGCACAAGCGACAGCCATGGTGGATACATCTGAAAATAGTATAGTCTATTGGCTCCTGGATCTTCATCGCCCCTATTCAAGGCCCTGACAGTCCTCTCACTGTCTGAGTCTTCTGCTCCAGTTCCTGCCATTGCTACCAGGCTGGAAGAACAAGGAGGGAAGGACAAGGAGCATAGGGGCACAGCCTCTCTCTGGGCAGGAGGTCATGGGCTGTTCCTGCTCGCTCACCTCTCCACAGGCTGATGCACATGTACCTTGGGAGGTAGTTCCTCCCTGTCCTCACAAGCTCTGGGGCTACCTCCAGGTTAGAGGAGCTCAAGAGAAGCCTGTGAGGTCTTAAGGGCAGGGACACGAGGAGAAGAGGGAGGAGCCCAGCTGTCTGTGTTCTGCTGAGGACACTCACCTGGAGCATGTCCCTGGCAGGGGATGTTCAGGGGCTGGAGAGCAGTGGGACATATCAGCCAGGATGAGCTCCTAGATGCAAGGCAACCACTGAAATATTGTTTTTTAGAAAGATGGAGGCATGCATGGAATACAAATTTCCAAAGAGGTGCACAGCAAAGAAAGAAAGAAAGAAAGAAAGAAAGAAAGAAAGAAAGAAAGAAAGAAAGAAAGAAAGAAAGAAAGAAGTAGGAGCAGGAGTCGTTTGGGAACCTTTGCACCACTCTACTCTCTGGGCAGGATTGGTCTAATTCCAAACAGGGTCCAGATTCTCCCAGACATTGGCTCTCTGCCAAAAACACTTCAGGCTTCTTTACTCCTTTCTCCTCTAAGACAATCACTCTTCCCAGCTCATTTCCCTCCTGTAAACCTAGGTTGAACTTTTTTTCCTCCTCCCATGCACAAGTCTTTGACTCTTCCTAGAGCCCACTCCAGCAGGCAGCTGTTTGTCTTCAAACAACTGTGCCATGTACTGCCCCCTGATATTCTATATCATTTTTCACTTAGATCCTCCGAGAAGTTGGGTCCTAGAACCCAAGGATCCAAGGCTCACTTCCTAATCTGCCCCTGGCAGGGGTTCGGGGATGACACAACCTGAGCAGTGACAATTCAAATGAAAACAAGCCCATTCCACAGACATCCTCCACAGCCTCAACTCCCACATGGAAGTAGCAGGAGGAGAAATTTCTCAATGGGGGTGACTACTAGCATTTTTTAGAGAAAGAATGTGAGCAAAAACAAAAGATTGTATTCTTGGTAAACAAGATTTCCCCTCCTCCCTAGCCACCAGAAGCTCTACTAAGCAGATAACGGAACAGGGAGTGCACGCTGGAGCTACTAGGAAAATGGATCAAATGGGAAACTGATCTTCTTCCATTTCTATCTTTCCCAAGGCCACATGGAAGCTGCATGCCACAGGCGAATGTTATGAAAATGATACTGGAAATTCTTCCATTCGGGGCTTGCTCCTGCAGCCTTTATTCTCATTAATGATTCCAATGAAGCCTACGCAAATGAGCCAGGATCATGACCTAAAAGGGCTCATTTTCAGCAAGGGTCTGCAGTAATTTGGCACACAATTCCCATCATTGCTGCTGGGAAATGTATGCCTAATTCCCTGAAAATGCGCTGCTGCTAGGTCACAGGACTCCTGATTACTTCTTACCAGTCTTAAAGAGATTAGATAAGCTACTTCCATCTTATAAAAGGCTTTCATTATCCAAAATTTCCATGAGAACAGTATGTGAAACTGGAATGAAATGCTTAACAATACGTTATAGGCCTCTTTAAAAAAAAAAATAAGGCTACCACGGATACCAATTGGTTCAAAAGATTTGTTAATGCAGTTTCTGATTCAGGGATGCCATCAATATTACTGACATTGAAAACATCTTGTAAAGCCAGACCCTGTTCCAAAGGCCTTTAACAGCACAGAGCATCTGCCAAGTGTTTTCCATTTCCATTTGTGCTTCCCCGCTGCCACCTCCAGCAGGCTCAGTGACAGGCAGAACTGCAGAAGCAACAGGTTGGGAGGAAGAAGTTGCTCCATTTAAACGGAGGATATGGGGAGCTCTGGGATGAGCACAACGTATTCTGGAAGCAGACTTCTTCTGTCATTAGAAAATATAGCACTTCTTAAAGATGTGTTCAATGAGAACATTTCCTGTCAGACCTCACAAGACTAGGCAGAGTTTGTGTTAGCACCAGAACTGCTAATATGTCCACAGTTGAACTCCTCAGAGTAGTTTTAGGAAAAGGGAGAGGGCAACATTCTAATCCTCACTGCACCAATGCAAATTACTGAGATTGATGGATTGACACTGGTGTAACTGAGATAAAAATCTGTCCCAGAGGTGATATCATCTAAAGATGGGTGGTGGTGATGGAAGATATACAGACACAGACAGGGCGACCAGATGTCCTGATTTTACAGGGACAGTCCTGATTTTTGGGTCTTTTTCTTATATAGGCTCCTATTACCCCCCCCCCCCCTTGTCCCAATTATTGACACTTGCTGTCTGGTCACCCTAGACACTGAGGACCAGATCATGTACTGGGGTGAGTCAGACCTACATTAGTGGAGGATCCTGCCTAGAAGGTTCATGTATCTCATATATCTGAGGCTTTGACATTTCCAGGGATGTATTTAACTATCTCCAGCCTATTCTGACAAATGCTGGCAACAATGTAAATCCAGAATAACCATACTGCTTCCAGTGGTTTCACTCCTGATTTACACTAGTCTAGCAGCAGAATTTGGCTTTGTGTGTTGAGGAGAAGAAATACATTTATAGCAAGGGCTGGCAAAAGCCAGCATATTTGTGTCAACTCTTTTTATAACTTCTTATCTAATGACATCTCTGGCTATAGATTAACTTTCCTTGCTCAATATTCTTTAGTCTTTCATCTCCCTTCAAGTGAGACCAGCAAATGCTTTGATAAGTGGAGTGAAAGATTGTCTCGTTTCACTGTAGCCTCTTTAAGTGTTGAAATGCTACAGTATTTTATAACTTATTAAAGCAATACTGCTCAGGGAATCAACAGTGAAATCCCTGCACCTTCTAAAATGAATGACTCACGACCAATATCCCTACGCCTAATAGACCAACTGTACACTAGAGAGCTATTTTCCTCTCTCTACCTAATGTAGCAAACACACCACTAAAACAAAAGCTGTATGGTACAATATACTTTCTACACCATGAGTGCTTCAGCCTGCACTTAAAGTACAACCTTAGAAAGGAACACCAGATATCTAAAACAAAAAATGCACAATGGACATAAATAACATTCAGTCCTAACTGCTATCAGCTGACTTGCAGATGGTCTGATTAAAGCCAACCTAAGAGCAAACAAAAATATCTACTCGGTTATCAGCGTTCCAAGACTATTGTACCCAAAATGGTCTCACTATTGTTCTTTTGAGGATGTTTAGTTGCAGATTCAAAGACAACAAAGAGTCAATCGTGAAGTTGCATGATCTCCTGAGAAATTTGCTTTTTGCAGAAAAGGATTACCATAAACCCCACTGCATATTTATTCTTTTGATCATCCGCTGTATTTGCACCTTTAAAGTGTGACCATGTCCCATGTCAAAAGACCTAAAATAAGGTGAACTTTTAAGGAACAAACAAGTACTTTGGATTTTCTCATTTCATCTGATGTTTAAGGACCAGATATTCCAGTGGCATAAATCAGTGTTACTCCATTTACTTCAGTGAAATTGTGAAGATTATCATCATTTACAAATCTGGACCCAAATGTCTATATTAACACCCTCCCCATCTTTGTCTCAAAAACAGGGTTAAGAAGTTGTCAGCAGCCCACAGAGTACCGACTCGTTACCTTCAAGGGGCCTTGCTGACAATATAACCAAGGATAAAATTTTCAAAAGTGCGTAAGTGAGTAAGCCTGAGTCCCATTTTCCAAAGAGACATATACATAGGAGCCTAAATTGAAATTCAATGGCACTTGGACTCTTAAGTCACTTACACACTTTTGAAACTTGTACCCCAAGTCAGATGATGCAGCGAAACGGACTTCTGCCTTCTCAGCCAATCCAATGCTCGAGGCAAATTCTGCCTTGACTTACATCTGTACCACCGCATTAACTTTGATGGGGTTGCATGAGTAAAAATCAGGGTAGAATTTATCCCCAGGAGTTTCTGGATTGATGCCTCATTGTAGGAGAAAGAGAAGGCAAAATTCATTCCTTCTGTTAGTGCTAATACAATTCTTCGCTGACAGCCCCAAGACATTGAGTTCTATTTAGGGCAGGCAGAATCCCAAACAATTTTTTTTATACAAATGTCTTCTCCAGCAGACCTCTTTCTACCACAATATTTTTTGGCAAAAAGAGCTTAGCTTGCCATCGTCCTGTGAGCAGTGTTGGAGCTGATAGGAGGAATAGGAGTTAGAGAACTGCTGGGGAAAACAAAACATGTCTCAGGCATGCAACTCTGGTTAAAACAGTAAGTTGAAATATTGGTGAGCAGATGCCCATGTCCCCCAAGCACTACGATGTTCAACACACTGTAAAGGAGAACCTAAAGGATATGATTGTTGCTTCAAAATATTTCCTTCTTTTAAAAGCACTCCTCTGATGGAAGAGGCCTTTCTTAGCCCTGACATCCTGACGCTACGCATGCCGCATGCACTCCGGGATGCCTGCATTCCATGTCACATTGGCTTGGGTTCTGCCAGTTCGTTTCCTTATGCCTGCAAGCTCAATTGAACTTATGAAAATTCAAACTGTCTTCTGTCTGTTTCATATATCATCAGCAAACATAATTAGTAGACAAAATGAATTTGTTCTTTGTAATTTGGAGGCTATGCAAATATCTCTGCTGTACAGTCCAGAGGAGGGTATAAAGTTTGGTAAGCAAGGTTAATTCAGCATGGAGGAAAGTATGGAGACAGACAAACAAAGAAAGAACGTTTGCAATAAATATACTCAACAGTGAGGAGAGTGATATATATGGGAAGTATTTTTGTAAGTTACAATTGGCCTTGATACCTTTGAGTGATGGAACAAAACAAAGGCACAAGTGAGTTGTGAAAGATCATCCCAGTGAGTGACTATATCTCCATCCCAGATGTTTTGTGCACACAAGGTGTTTGTTTATAATAACAATGCTTAGCACTTTCAAGAGCTTCACAAACACTAAGTAAATAATGTTCACATAGGTATGTCAGTATTATCCATACTTTAAAATAGATATGAATGGTGAGGTCCAGAGAGGTTAAGTGACTTGATCAATGCCATGCATGTCTGAATCAGGATAAGAATCAGGATCTCTTGGCTATTAATCCTGTACTCAGACCACTAGGCCACATATGAGCTGAAATTTTTCAAGGCAGCATATACATTAAAAATTTATTTACTATATGCAATTCTTATAAATCTTAGATAAGGGAAACATGGTTAAATCCCTAGACACTGCTCTGAAAATTTATCCCACATCCATATATGTTTTGGACAATTTTAGCTTATATGTACAGTATCTTTCCTTTGTGCAGATATCTGACTCCCATTATTGTTCATGCTAAAGGAAAACAAATATTCACCTGGAGCAGAGATTACTCCTCATAAAGGGCTTGATCCTGCTAGGTGCTAGCCCTGATACACTAAAGCAGTTAAACACATGCTTAAAATTAAGTATGTGAGTAATCCCTCAGACTTCAGTGAATAAATGTACAACGGTAAGTATACATTTAGATACAGTGCTTGATTGGACCCAGAGTGCTCAGCACATTACAGGTTCAATCACACAGTCATTTCCTCTGAATATTATGTCGCACTATCTTTAGAAAAAACCTTTTTTCAGGTGACTGTCAGGTAGATCCTCAGCAGCATAAACGGGCATAAACTGCATGGAAGTCAACAGCGTATATGATTTGCACCTGCTGAACAATCAGATGATGTAGGGACATCACAGCCTGGGAATGATCTCTTCAGACTCCAAATTTTTTTTTTTTTAAAATAGGTAGTTCTCTATGTACAGGAAAGCCATATACTGGGATTAATCTCATCCCAGATCTCAGAAATTAGCAGCCACTGTTCACAGTGAACCTCAGTAAGAAACAACACAAAACTTCAAAGCATCTTTTCTTCTATGCCTAATCACCATGCATTATAATTATTACAATCATCAGGGCCATACACTGCTACACAGGACTTTACCTCACTACTCCATCAAGGACCCAGTGACCATCTGTATCCCAAAGATCCAAAGAACCAGCCTTAATTCACTCCTAGATCTATTAAATTTTGGTAAGAAAATGTCTAATGCATTCCAAGCAAAATTCTCCTGATTATTATTTTATAATATACAGGGAATTACAAAAGGGCTTTTAGATTCAGTGGTCATACATTTCAAAATCTTTCCCCCCAACCCATCCTCTCTGCCCCCTCCCACCCCCCAAATGTTATGTCATTGGTACCACTAAATCTACTAGTACCTTTAACCTAGGTCATAGGCTCAGAGTTACAGTGATGACCATGGTGGCGAAGGATACTGCTTGTGGTAGGAAGTTAAGAACTATGAGCAGAACATTTTAAACCCAATTCACTGGCCACAGTCTGTAGTTAATGCATAGTATTTAACAACACAATGGCATGCCCCTGCCAGTAATGTAAAAACGCAATGGATTGGTGCCAGAATGGCACAATCTGCCTCACTGACTCATGCCTGGCATTCCATTCCTGGAAGGGGTATTATGTACCAGCAGTATGCTGTACCCTTCAGCTAGTCTCCAAAATAAATTCATTAGAGTTGAAAGGGGGTGAAAACCCCTTTATGTAACAGTTAAAACAGTGAAACACTTTGTGCTATAAAACAAAGATATCACTTAGGAAGAATTCATAAGCTTCTGGATTTCATTACCAAACTTACATTTTCATCTTAAATGAGAAAACAGATTGACTTTGCTTTGTAGTATTTCACAACCTTTTATTGCCCAACTGAAATCCCTTTCCTTCTATCACGTTTAAGATTTTGTTTTGTTTCTTTTTTCTTTTTAAACTCGGGGCATCTGAATATTTTACACTGTCTGGTCATTCACTTGCCTGTTATTCATGCATTGAAATCCCAAGTATTAATTGTTCTCTTGAGTACATTGCCAAACCGGTTTTAAATAAGGATAGACCAGACTTATGTAGACTCTGACATGCATTTATGGACTAATGGGGTTCTTAGAGACAGCCTCATCTCTCGTTCAGAAACATAAGATATGCTATTTTGACTGTTTCCTGGCACAATAGGGAACACATATACACACATGCACAGAAGAATTATCCATTTCTGATCCCATCCAATGTCCTCAGGCAGATGACTTCTGTTGTGATGTCACCAGAAACTTTCTTTTTCTTTAGATTTTTCTTATAACAAAGAACAAAAATGTCCTATGACATCACAAAGGAGAATGAATTCTATTTCTGATGCCATCAATAATCTCTATTTTCCAATATCCCTGTATTAAAGTGCAGGAATCCTTGATGACAGGATGACAGGAAATGTATGTCAATTGGGACAAAGCTACACACCATTCCTAATAAAATTCAAAACAGCTAGCAGAAAGAATTAGCAATTTGGGGTCTGACATAAAACCTGGTAAAGATCTAGCACAACTTCCTTTAAAAAAATTAATGAATGTCAGTTAAACTTGTAAATCCCATTCAAGGGCACTCTGACCTTTATCCAGGTCCAGTTACTGTGCTAACACTTTTATTGTGTGCACTGTATTCAGAGAAATACTGACAAAAGGTACCGGAAAAGCTTTTACTTACAGAAATGCAGTGCAGCTTAATCTTTTTGTTTCTAAGGTGCAGTGATTTCAGCATCTAAAATTTAACTTCAGGCAGTCTGAAAAGAAACAGGTTAAAATCTCTTTCAGTTATAATTGGTATTTCAGATTTAATTAAAAATTAAACTTTCATAATGTTTCACCATCCAAAGCAATGCATTATCAGTCAAGCGTGGCTTTTTTTTTTTTTTTTTTTTTTTTGGTTAAAAAAAGCTCTTCCCAGAGTAGTCTGTAATGAAGAAAGAGGGGAAAAAAAGCAATTCACAAAAGCAAAATCTGCCTCTACATTAAAGGATCTCAGATTAACATGGAAAGAAACCTCCTGCCCCTTAATTTCAACAATCTACCTTCTAAAAGAAAAATCAGGCATAACAATTAAAAATGACAGAAAGACAACATCACATACCGATGAGTGCGGGAAAAAATGTTAATTTCAGCCAAATAAGGAAACTGTTAGGATCAGAATGTACAAACTGAAAGAGAAAATATGATTTTAAATAATGCTAGCCAAAAATATTTTTAAAATCCGTTCTACAACACAAAGTACTTTTACACAATTGCACAGAGGGGAAAAGAAAGACAGGCAAATTTAGAAAGAGGAAATGTGTTGTGCAAGGTGTGAAAAGTACAGGGCCTATATATCCTTTTGCTAAAGGATACAAAATAGCTGATCTGGTTGTTAAGCTTTTATCTTGCAAAATCAACGCCCTTTTACTTTGCAAAACAGTAGATTACGAAGTGATAGCTATAGACATTCATATCACTTGAACAGATGCAAAATGAAAAACAATTTTTATTTTTCAAATACTAGTTGGAATGGCATTAAAAACTCCAAGGGTTACACCATAAGTTTGAGTATAAATGTTATAGCAGCATTTAAAATCAATGGTTTTAATTCTATCCAAATGTAAAATCTCTGAAAACAGGAAAAAAAGGGAAAACCCAGAAGTCCAAATGAGAAAAATTATTAATACATTACAACAATTTGACATTAAGTTGCCAGGGTTTTGGACTCATGGTAACAAAACTCATATTTTTATATATGTAATGATTTAGTAAGAGGAAATAAAAACAAACAAGTACATATCTTGGTTAAAATATTTTATTTTGAAAATATGGCAGTGAAACTTTTAGACTGTACAAATTCACAGTCAAAACTGTCCCCTTCATTAGCAGAATACAAAGAAAGACCCAAGCTACACACTTTGGATCTGAATCCAGATTCATATTTTAAACACCCCCAGAGTTTTGGGGTTATTCAAATTTGGAGTTTTAGTTCAGGCCTATCTTTAATAGAAAGTATGGATTTCTAGACACCATTAAAAACTGCTTTTTAGAGCAGCTAGTCCTGGCACCCACAAGGGGAGAGGCAATACTTGATTTAATCCTAAGTGGAGCCCAGGATCTGGTCCAAGAGGGGAATATAGCTGAATGGCTAAGTAATAGCAACCATAATGTAATTTAATTTAATATCCTTGTGGGGCGGGGGGAGATAGATACCTTCAACTACACAGAAGACGGGACGCTAGTTAAATGGAAATAAAAGGGAACAGTCACAAGAGTGAAATACTGCAAGGTGTGTGGAAACCATTTAGAAACACCATAGTAGAGGCTCAAGCTAAATGTATATACCAAATTTTAAAAAAACAGTCAGAAGACCAAAAAAATGCCACCATGGATAAACAACAAAGTAAAAGAGGCAGATAGAAGCAAAAAGACATCATTTGAAAATTGGAAGTCAAATCCTACTAATGAAAACAGAAAGGAGCACAAACTCTGAAAAGTCACGTATAATTAGGGAGGCCACAAAAGAATTTGAAAAGCAAGTAGCAAAGGACTCAAAAAATAACAGCAAAATTGTTTTAAGTACATCAGAAGCAGGAACCTGCCAAACAGTCAACGGTGCACTGGCCAATCAAGGTGCTAAAGGGTGCACTCAAGGAAGACAAGGCTATTGCGAAAAAACTAAATGAATTCTTTGCACCAGTCTTTACTGCAGAGGATGTGAGGGAGAATATTGTTAGGTGGCAATAAGAAGTCACCAGGACCAGACGGTATTCACCCAAGAGTTCTGAAGGAACTCAAATATGAAATAGCAGAAATACTAATTGTGGTATGTAACCTATCGCTTAAATCAGCCTCTGTGAAGCATAACTAATGTAATGGCAAAGTTTCCAGAACTTCTGGAAAAGAGATGACTAAGGGGGGTGTGACAGACCCAGACCAGTGGGGTACAGGAGTCTGGTAGAGGGCAAATATACTAGTCACTGGATGAGTAGTTTTCTGTTCCCTGAGTGACCAGAGCAGAGGCTGCACTGGAGTAATCAGGAACCTGCTAGAACCAATTAAGGATTATACTATAGTCATGAATGGGGTAGAGAAAGGGAAAAGGGAAGTGTTATTTATCCCTTCACATAACACAAGAGCCAGGGGTCACCCAATGAAATTAATAGGCAACAGGTTTAAAACAAACATTAGGAAGTACTTCTTTACCTAACGTACAGTCAACCTGTGGAACTCATTGCCAGATGATGTTGTGAAGGCCAGAAGTAAAACTGAGTTTATGTGCTCTATGCACTAGCCAGGTTTCTGTTAGGCTGTGTATGGTTTGGTTTTGTTACTTGCTGTTTCTTTACTTTAGGGGTGTTATTGATCCCCATCTCCTTTTCCTTGCAGGAGTTGGTGGGGTTCTCCACGTCAGAGGGTTTTAGCAATTTAATCCACAAGCATGGGATTCAGTGTATACCTCCTGTCTCCTACACTGTGCAGGATGTGTTGCTGAGTGTAGATAAGATTACTGCCTGTGCTAATACAAAATCTGCCTCTCGAATGAGCAAATTTATAGTGATTTTCCTCATGCAAGAGTAGTTTGTGAATCGTTTGGTACAGGAGAGACTCTGGGTCAAGGAGGCTTTTGTTCAAGTTTTCCCCTTGTTTTCTCCTGCTACTAAAGTACCAGTGTCCCCCCTTCCTTCACAATGAGACACCAGGGTCTGGTCTCTCTCGATGGGAAGGTATTTCCTGCTCTTAGGATGATTCCATTAATCTGCAAGAACCCAAATGTAGGGCATGTTATGTCATTCCCAAGCATTAGACTGGCACCAGAGCTGGGCCAGCCCCATGAGCGCCGGAACCCCTGGCCGAGCTGCCGGCCCAGTGCCCAGCTGAGCCTCCTCCCTCCCCCGCCTGTCACTGACTCTCTGCGTCACTCCTCACTTCCCCATCACTGAGGAAGAGGGATGCTGTGAGCAGTGGGGACCTCTGGAGGGGAGGTGGAGTGGAGGAGACATGGCCAGCAGGCAGCAGCAGCAGGCAGTGGGGGCCTTGGAGAATAGGCAGGGCCACCGCAGCCCAGTGTCCAGTGGTGGGTGGGCGGCAGCGCCAGGGAAGACTAAACCTTCCTTGACCTATTATACCCACCACCCATGGCGCTTTAATTTGGAGCAGTTTCTGCACCTCCCCACAAGCCGTCTGACTGGCTTTTCTGTGCCAGCAGTGCAGGATCCTTTCCCCATTTGTCTGTCGGCCTGGTGATATCTCAGTTTTTATCATATCTCACAGTGACATGCAGGCACTTTGCGCTTGTTTACAAGTGCATGATGTGGCAAATGGCCAATGTTATTTTGGGGGGTCCCATGCTTTTCCTTGGTGCGGTGGGTCAGGGTGCTCTCCCTGCCCATATTCTTGGGCTTCGCAAGTGACCTGGAGGGGGAGAGAAAGGGAGGAGGGAAGGGACCCAGGTTCGCCCTCTACTCCGGTCCCAGCTCTTTCAGCTTCACAGGCATCTTACCCTCTTTCCCCCTCAGCAGGGTTTTTCTCGGTCCTCTGTGCTGGGGGAGTCCCTCTGCCCTGCTTGGGCAGGGTCTCCCTTCCCTTGATACTCCAATCCTCTGGTCAACACCAGCAGACCTCCAAACTACAGTTAGCTCTCCTTCCCTCTCCCCATCTGACTGAAGCAGGGGTTTTTATTAAGTCTCAGGTGGGGCATTAATTGGCTTTAGTTGCTCTAATTAACCTTTAGTAACCTCTCCTTAGTCTACAGGGAATAAGTCTCTGACCATCCTGGGACTTATATCATAGGTGCCGACTGCGTGGGTGTTCCTGGGCTGGAGCACCCATGGGGAAAAATTAGCAAGTGTTCCTCACCTACTGGCAACCAAGCTCCCCTCGCCTCTTCCCCACCTCCTCCCTTGAGCGTGCCGCATTCCTGCTCCTCTTCCTCCCTCCCAGAAATTCTGCCTGCTGCCAAACAGCTGTTTGGTGGTGCTCCAGGAGAGAGAGGGAAGAGCGGGGACCCAGAGCGCTCAAGGGAGGAGGCAGGGAAGAGGCGGGATGGGGACCTGGGGAAGGGGGTGGAATGGTGGGTGGGGTGAAGGTGGAGCAGGGGCAGGAAGAGGCAGGGCAGAGGTGGAGACTTGGGGGAAGGGGTGGAGTGGGGGCGGGGCCGGGCGCAAAGGAGGATCGAGCACACACCAGCGGGAACAGAAGTCGGTGCCTATGGCTTATATACCTCACATCGATCACTCTCTTGCTGCCTTCTAGCCCTGCTGTATCACAATGAATAGGCATCTGCTTGCATGAACTGGGCTAAAAGCAATTCAATCTTACTGGGCTCTTGGCAGTGCAACAGTCCCCCTTTGTTGCCCTAACAATTGCATATGGGCAGCTCTGGGATTTAGGTGTTGGTGGACCTTTTTGCATCTGAACAATATACATTAAGCAACCAGGAGGGGGCTGAAAAGATGGTGCAAGGGCACCTGAGAAAGGGCACTGGCTTCTTCCTAGGCTCTCTATTTGGGGACAGGTTTTGATTGCCAATAACCATGTGTCCTCAATGATGTGGCACCAGCTAGTATGTCTGGACTCTCCTCCTGGACCAAATTCAGAGGCATATTATATTTTGGGGGAATACGTACCCCCAAATTAGATTAATGGGGTCAGGACTCACTGATTTAGTCAGCAGGGTTGTAGCCTTTCACCTCTGGTCCGTTTAGCTTAGTGGTTGCTGTACTCTGACTCCTCCTGTCATAACTTTCCTACTCAGATCTGAACCTTAGAGTTCAGAACATGAGAAGCTAGCATGAAACCTCCAAACTTAATTACCAGCTTGGATCTGATATCGCTGCCACCAGCCAGAAAATTCCAGTGTCTGGCTCACTCTGGTCTCCCCAAAACCTTCCCTGGGGGACCCCCAGACTCAGATGCCCTGAGTCTCACTACCAAGGGAAATAACCCACTTCCCTTCCCCCTCTTTACCTCCTCCCAGATTTCCCCGCCCTGGGTACTCTAGGATATTCCCTGCTTCAAGTCCTTGAAACATAAGTACCGAGAGATCAAATCTCTCCTTCCCCTCATCCAGAGAGTATGCAAAGTCAGGCTTAGTAAATCTAACACAAAGAGATTTTCCCCCTCCCTTCGTTTCTTAGCCTTAACCAATGAAAAAACTCAAACAGGTCTTAAAAAGAAAGCTTTATATAAAAAGAAAGAAAAAGACATAAAAATGGTCTCTGTATCAAGGTGACAATATACAGGGTCAATTGCTTAAAAGAAAAAATGAATGAACAACCTTATCCAAAAATAATACAATTTAAAACATTCCAGCAACTACACACATGTAAATACAAAAAACCAATATAAACCTATTGTCTTACTATCCTTGTACTTACGACTTGGAAACAGAAGATTAGAAAACTTGGAGATAGAGAGATCACTCTCAGAGCTGAGAGGGCCACCGAACCAAGACGAAGAACTCAAACCCAAACTTCCCTCCACCCAGTTTTGAAAGTATTTTGTCTCCTGATTGGTCCTCTGGTCAGGTGTTTCAAGTCACTGTTTGTTAACCCTTTTATAGGTGAAAGAGACATTAATCCTTAGCTATCTGTTTATGACACCCCCCTAGCCTGGAAATCCATTGCCTTCTCTCTTCTCCATCATGCTGGTTGGATGTGCTTTAATTCTCACCTATTTTTGTTGGCAACTGATCAATTACAGAATCCAGATTTATTTCTATTCTATAATGATCTTTTTAATGCCTGGCAACTGTGGTGAAATCTGTGTTTTTCAGATTACGGCTCTTGGAAGAGCCACTGTTTTTTAGCCCATTTTTTTCCACTGAAGCTCTCTCCTCCAGGAGCCAGTTTTCTGCCTTTATTCAGGCTGGGTTGACCAAGCTGTCCCACTGGTTTGTTCCCAGTTGGTCAAGCTAGAAGTTGGCAATAGCATTTGCTGTTCAGAGCAAAATCTTGCCTGTGCATTTTTTGGATAAGATCCTCTCTGAATTCCAGGTGGAACTCCCTCAGAGGGCTGCTCAGTATTTGCAGAATGTTTTTTCAGAGATGGTTCTTCCAGGGGGGAATCCCGTGTTCCTCTCATTAGCTGTCTGCCATTCTGTGGATGAGATCCTTGTGCAGCCAGGCAGACTGTTGTCCTGCAAGGGTTTGGTGAATGTTCCTTTTGCAAACATGACCAACAAGCAGGTCTGTGGTATGTGTGTCAAAGTGTGAGGTCGTGCTACCACCCTCTCTGATCTCCCTGATACAGTCTTGGAGGATGCCTCTGTCCCTGGATGACTCTGGGTCTTTGGCTTGGAGGATGTTGTACAAACCTCTTCCTACGTGTCCTGGTGACTTGCAGCGGAGGGTCCCGTGTAGGACTGTAGCAACTAATCGTTTGGTGCACCATATTGCCTCTGAGATGCCTGCACAGTGCCCCTTCTGTTTGGTGTCAGACATGATGTTTCATTTTTTCCTATCTTGTCTCTGTTTAATTCCTCTTTTTGGTTTTTTTGCAGCAACTTTTCAGTGGTTTGGGACTGGTTTTCTCCAAGCCCTTGTTTGTTTTCAGAGCAAGATACAATGCTTGCATTAGGCCATTTTCCTGCCTGCCTAAGTTTTTGCTGTGTCAGGCAAAACTAGCCATTTTGAAATCTCACCAGAACAAAGAGAAGGGGTGAAGTGGTGTGATGCGGTAGGGCTGTTCTGCACACTGCCAGACTGAAGACTGATTATACCTTTGATAAATGGACTTGTAATCTGGACACTTTCCAGTTGACTTGGTGTGTAAACAATATTTTGAGTTAACTTGATGATGATGCTACTTTAGTGAGTCATGTTTATTGTTCATTTAAGATGTGTTTTGCTATATTTTATTCATATCTTTTTGTGTATATATTGTAATTTTATAACATTTTAAAGTAGTTTTAATGTCATTTTATGTGAATAAAGGTGTTTTCCATGTCAAGTCTCTTTACCTACCTACCTATCTACGATTCTGTTGAGGCACCTATCAGTGTGCTAATATTACACAAGAAGACATTTGTGTATTCTTTTGTATCCATCGTATCCATATACTTTACAAACTCATCCCACCACATGCTCCTGCATGCACATATACAAAGTGCACGTGTGAATGGGATCAGCAATTTATTCTAAGGAGTTAAAGTATTATTTCAACTCAGTAAACAACAGATCAGTTGACAGAAGACCAAAAATTATGATGTATTAGGCAGAAACAATTAAATGAAAGGAAAAGGAATCCACTTATTCGTGTACTATGTCATAAGATAAACTTACTAAAGTAACCCAGGATCAGACACAGTTGCCAACTTTCATGCAGTAAATAAGCACCTCGACTTTCCCAATACGTAAAAAATCAAGCTAATCCCATTTCAAAACAGGCCAAAACAAGCCAATCTCTAAGAACCCCAACACTCTGTAACTAGATCCCTCTGTCGTGCAGTCTGGGACTGACTGGGCCCGCTGTGCACCCCTGACTCCCTCCCTTGCCTCTGCTTGCCAGGAGAGAATTAAAAAGAAAAAAAAAAAGGAACAACAAGCCAAAAAGTAGCCAACAAGCAACTCACAAGCCAATTAAGCCAAAAACAAGCCCGATTTCTGCGGATTTTTTCCACAAGTTTAGCATGTCTGGGATCAGAAAGTAACAAATGTGTCACATATCAGTACTAACTGTAATACTTCGCATTGCCATCTGAAGATCTCAAAGTGCTTTGTAAATTTTAATAATTAAGCCTCAGAATGTCATATCCCAATTCTACAGACGTAAAAACCAGGGCTGCCCAGAGGATTGAGGGAGCCCGGGGCAAAGCAATTTCAAGGGCCACTTCCATAAAAAAAATACCCTATTCTTGTGGGGGCCCCTGTGGGGCCCGGGGCCTGGGGCAAATTGCCCCACTTTACCCCCCCTCTGGGCAGCCCTGGTAAAAAATGAATGTTAAGTGACTTGCCCCCGGAATCAAAGGCAGAGCTGGAAATAGAATTTTTTACTCCTTTTGTGCTGTCTTTTGAGTACAAGACTATCCTTTCCTCTCCTGACTGGCATATACACAGCACTAGTGAAGAAAACCAGACAAATAAGGTGAGTCTATCAGAACTAGCTAATGGAGCAGCTGTCAGGTGAGAGATAAAGTTTCCTGATCTGAACTTCTAGTTCTTTCTTTTTTCCCCCCGTGTAACATCTCAAAGATCACATTGTGGCTTTCTGGCAGAGAAGAGAATGGGGCAGTTGCAGCCAAAAGCTATTCCTTTTGATATATGCAACTGAAATTTGATCTCAACTGAGAAAATAACAGATATTCACTGAGTGTGAAATGTATCCCTGTGCATAGAGCCAGCAAAAAGTACACACACACACACACACACACAAACACCTCGAAACCCTATTTTGACAGTTTATGTGGGACTTATGTGGTGCATAGGCTTTCTGTTGGCCCTCTTCACCACAGTGATTTTCACCCAATATTTGTTTCTTCTATAAGGGTTCTCCCTTTTCCCAAGCATAGGTTTATCTGCCTTAACATCCCTAAAGGATGGTCTCAGGGATACTCACATCTTGTTCTATGGTATCTTCCTAGTGTCAGTTTCCAATCTGAAGTCCTCACCTGTGCCACACTCACCTTTCTAGTAGGAAAGGGGGCAAGAAAATGTAATGTCCAATGGCACTCTGCAAATCAATCAGCAGGGTCTACTCTTGTTGGTGAAAAGGACTCCCTCTCCCCAACGCATTCCAAGTCCTTGATCTCTGTCATGTGCTTAGGATCCACCAACTCAAGAAACAGGAGCCTCAGCAAGGTTGCATGACAGCCTATTTTATTCATAGCATTTTCATTACCATCATGAAGAATTTGGGGAAAATAACCATAGTTAACATAGGAATGTTGACATACAATAAGTGCAGCTTACAAATCCTGATGCATTATTCTAGCTACATGTTGGTAGTGAAACTGAATCAAAATATAAAGAAAACATGGCAAGAGTGGGAATATCATCTTGTACCACTTTCCATCCAAAAATGTCCACTAACTTTACAAATACAGACTTTCATACTTTATGCCATAAGTATTATCATCTTAATTGTGCAGATGGGGAAACCAAGGAATAGAAAGGAGAAATGATCTGCACAAGATCAGTCTGTGTCAGATCTGGAAATAGAACCCAGATTCTGTGTTTAACCACAAGGCCACTATTCCTGTTCTCCAGGCAACATGCTCAGCACTTTTGAGGAAAGGTGGAGTTGTCTTAGGGTACATCTATACTGAACACCATTTGCAGCAGCATGTACAGTATGTGTACAGTAAAAAGCAGGTGTGTTCACACTGCACTGTGTATTTACAAATATCAGTGAAAAGCTCTGGCTGGGGGAGGCAGTGGGGAAAGGCTTCAGCAATGCAGAGCTGCCAGAGCCTTTCCCTGCTGCCAGAGTCTTTCTCTGCGGTGAGGAAAGGCTCTGGCTGTTCCCTGAGGTGAAGAATCTCTCCAACACCTTTAAAAATAGCAATGTAGAGATGGGGTAGCCATTGCTTGGGCACGTAGAGAGCTGCATAGGGTACATGCCCATAGCATTCAGGTATGTCTTTACTTACCTAAGCAGTGCCTCCCTGTCTACACTGCTATTTATACCTCGGCTAGGAGGTTCTGTAGTATATGTACTCTACATGCCACCTAAAGGAGTGTGCAGTGTAGATGTACCTTTAGATCTGTGGTGCACATCAAGTCCACATCGAACTCTAGGTAATTCCTCAGGTGACTAGCCTGCACATCAAGGAACGGCACTCAGAAAACAGCTAGTGAGCTTCTGCTCAAGAAAATCCCCGGACTTGCTAGGTGCATTAGTAGATGTTTTAACTTTCAGTTAAATGTTTTAAACACAAATCTCAGAGGTAAGCATATTTTTCCTACTGTTTGGTCACTCCTAAGCCCTAGGAAGACTGTATGAAGCCCCAGGACTGGGAGAGCAGAGCTGTTATAGAATGATTTAGGTTTACTGGCATACTTGAATGGTAGAAGCCTAAACAGCACCTGTCTCTGCTATGTCTGGCTCAAATCAGTACTCTAAGTCTTCTACCTTCATGAGAACTAAATTTATTCACAAAAGAGAAAAGAAAATCATTCCCTATCAAAGAGCACATTCCCTTCTGCAGACTGTTCCTCAGCTGTAAGTATCACGCATACTCACGGTGTGAGTCTGAAAGTGTTTGATTTTCCTTGAACATCTGAATTTAGATGTAGTCAATTAATCAGGATTATTTATATTCCTTGATCAATGATTTCTTAAAATATTTTTTGAATAGCAATCAGAGATTGATTTAATTTCCCAATCAAAATAGTATTTCACCTATGATAGCTTTGGGATTCACATATGGACAATTTACATCACCAGTCAATCATTTTCAATCCCCTTATTATTACCAATTCTATTGTTACTAGCAAAGGCACTTGATCCTGTGGATCTTTCAAGACAGGATCCCTACAACAGCTGTTCATAACCACAGTAGGCCAAATACTTACTCCTTACTCAGGTAAAATGCCAGTGATTTCACTGAAAGAGTTCTGTCCAGGAACTGAGTAAAAAACCAAGACCATTGATTTCAGTGGGGCTTCACACATGTACAACATTCCACCCACACTGATCTCATTGCAGGACTGGGGCCTAAATAAGGACCACAGGATATGGCCCAAAATGATTCCCCTCGCATTTTGGTTTTGAAGGCATGACCAGAAAACCGGGTAGGGCTGTGCATTTCATGAGTAATCTTGGGCAGTCACTAAGGGTATGTCTACACTCCAGTCACAGGCTGTTATTGAAGATCATGTAGCTATACTTGAGCACGCTTTAATCAACCTAGTCCATGTACTATAGTAGTGCAGCCATGACAGCACAGGCTCCAGGGCAGGCTAGCCACCTGAGTAATTACCCTGCACTTCATGAAGGCTTGTACAGTCTGCACTGAAGCCTGCACTACCGCAGCTGAATTGCTCTGGCACCCGAGCTAGCAAGATGAAAGCTCGCTCAGGTATGGCTACACATGCTGCAATCGCACCCCATGATTACAGTGTACATACCCCTAGCCCCTCTGTGCCTCAGTCCCTATTCTGTAAAATGGAGACATAGATGCTGGAACTAGGCGCACTGGGGGTGCTGGCTTGAAGTGGTTTCCACCGTATACAGGGTTTACAGTTTGGTTCAATGGCTCTCAGCACCCCCCCACACCGCACAATACAAATTGTTCCAGCATCACTGTGGGGATGATTCTCTACCTCACCAGAGAAAATATACACTAAAGATAGTGCAGAGCTCAGATACTATGATTATAGGAGCCACGTAAGTAAAGTAGGTAGATAGATACAAACAAAATAAAGAAAATAAAACTTAGCTGAGGAAGCTCAGCCAATTTGGCTCAACACTCGACAGTTTGGCTACCAGCTCAACACTCAGTTTGGTGAAGACTTGCAAGATTTCAAGGGGACTTTAACATGTGCCTAAAGTTATGTATGTGCTTAATTGCTTTCCTGAATTGAGACTGCTGTGAACACTACAAAATACAGAAGAGCTTTCCCCCCCAGCACCAGTTCTGCCTTCCAATTCGCTGTCATTTAGATAACATGCTCTAGCTGTGTACGCGTGTGCACCACATCCTTCTGTTGGTGCGCACCTAGTGAGTTTAATGAATAAAGTCTATCATACTTGGAGTGTGATTTTTTTTTAAGCTCATAACTGAGTCAAATCAAAACCAGTTTTCTGCAGAACAAGGTCATATCCTCCTCCTCCTCCGTGAAAACTATCTTCTTGCCAAATTTCAACTTTCAAATCGTAGCTGTTTCAGCTGAAAAGGTTTTCAAGCAGACACACCTCTACTTTCTAATCCTGGGAAAGGTTTATTTTTTCCTACTTTCCTTGTTTTACAAATTTGCTGAACTGTTTTTACTCAAACTTTAAGGGGGGAAAAGTCACTTTTGGACAGAAACTAATCATGGAAAATGTTGGGCTGAGAAATGAAAGTTTCAGAAAGTGGGGAAACAGAGGGCTAGCATGGAAACTGTTATGTACACATAATCATAATGGTCACTGCCAAGTCAAAACTAGATCCCTAGTTCCCAGTATTCACTTAGGCCACCTGCATCACAGTCCACTCATCTGAGTTATTCAAGGAATGAGAAAGCAGCTCTTCAGAAGCCCAGCTGCTAAAGCATAGTAGTAGCTGAAATTCTCACTCTGCTGGAGTAAGTCTCTTTATAACTCTATGCAAGACCTGGCCTGGCATCCTGAAATGCACTATAGTATTATTTGTGCTGCAGCTGAGGTGGGACCCAGCATCCTCTTAATACCTCTTGAATCTTTCCTCCTACGTGGGGGTGATGCTAATAATCAAGCTGGCTGCTGAAAACCATGATTTTCCCTATTCCAACTGTTTTCTTGCACAAGCTGTCCCTAGATCCTGTTTATGTTCCCAAGGAACAGGAATAGTGACAGCATGCAGCTTCTGCGAGGCCTTGCCCAAACAATTCTTTCTATAAAGATACAATTCTCTGTGAAGGCAGCTCTGATGCTGATATTCTCTGAGTATCATTCAGAACACAGCTTGAGGACTTTGCTTATACTTTTTACAAGTCATTGTAGTATATAAGCCTCTCCCAGTTCTTTTCAAGGTTCATAATGCTCTGATCTTCACAGCCCCACTGCTCTTGTTGAATGATATCATCTCCCATGGCTCAAATTATCTTTAGTGCATAAAATGATAATACCTGTTAAGAAGCAGGTTCTATCAAATAATCACAGCAGCACCTTCACATTTGCTCTGGTTTAACACAGAAACTTACATCAATAAATGTTTCATTGTGACGGGTGTTTCAGTGCAGTGACAAACTGGGTGGATAAAGGAAATGTGGCGGATATAATTTGTTTGGATTTTAGCAAGGCCTTTGACACTGTACCACACAGGAAGCTCATAGAGAGACTACAGAATTATGGTCTGGATAATAATACAATAAGGTGGATAAAAACTGTCTGACAGAAAGGAAGCAATGAGTTATTAATCAGTGATGTTAGATGAGCATAGAGGGAGGAATCTACTCAGATGCTACAGTGATAGGTGCCAGGACCATTATTATTAAACAGATTTGTTGAAGACCAAGAAAGGGATTTAAAATTTCAGTAGTGATCAGATTGGTAGATGACTCAAAGATAGGACATATACCAAATACAGACACAGAACACAGATCAAAACTACACTGAGTTCAGCATAACTGAGATGTGGCTGGGTCAGAATTAAATCATATTTAATGTAAATCAAAAGCAAAAAACTGTATTAAATATAGATGCTGTAGAAGTCCCGAAATGTAGAATCTAGGATTCCACAACAAACAAACTCTGCTCCTTTGTGAATGAACATTACAAGAATTTTCATCAAATGACTTCTGACCAGGGTCCTGACCACTAGTGGGCATTCAAGATACCCTGGCATTTTTCCTAACAGTAGAATGTTAGCTCTGGTGTCATGGTCAAATTTCAACTCAAGTAATTCCATTCCACTTCCTTAAATTCTCTGGCAGTTTCATTTGGATACAGTATGATTTTCTACTTCCTTTGTTAAGCTGTTGTGTAGTAAGGCTGGGTACTGTTAGTTGCTGTTTCATGCCACAGGAGGTTCCGTTTCTATGATAGTGTTCCTTTTCTATTTCTTATTTACATCAAAGGGGTATTGTGAAGCTTAATCAAGTAGTGCTGTTGCAGTGGCCTCTTACATGGGTATGCTAGAGAGAAGGAAGAGGTTACAGGGAGCCCCATGTAGGAAACAGATATAAACTGGCTGCAAGTACTCTGGACAGTACGGAAGGGGTCAGTAGAGCTGCCAGAAGTGCTTGCCACTCCAGAGTTAGCATGTATAGGTGGAGCTAGGCATGCCCACAGCCTTACGCCCTGTGCGTCAGCTAGTGCTGAAGGTAGTGCTTGCTACGCTTTTCTACAGATGTATCAAATGTTGCTGCTCAATGAATTTTCCCCAGTGTCCTAGAGACATTGTATCTTAAACAGATGTAATACCCCCAACCATCACTACACAGAGAGTATTCCTCCTTCTTCCATCCCCACTACAGTTCTGCCTCCAAGAGGCACAATCTGTCCCTTAATGTCTGTGAACCAGTTTGAGATCTTAGACGAAAGGTGACTTAGAAACGTTATAATTGTGTAATGAAAGGCCTTATTGCAATGCATACATAGATAGGGTCAAAACAAGAATCTTGGGAATCATTCCCATTTTTGTCCTAGCACCCTCGACCGACCTCACCGAGGCCAGCCAGGAGCACTCATGACAGCAGCAGATGGTACAGTATGACTGGTAACCATCTTTGTCAACTTGCAAAGCAGCAGACGGTGCAGTAGGGCTGGTAACCGTCTTTGCTAACTTGCAAAAAGCAAAGGGATGCTGCTGTGTAGCACTGCAGTCCTACGTCTGTCAGCAGCATCCAGTAGACATACAGTGACAGTGAAAAAAGGCTGAACGGGCTCCATGGTTGCCGTGCTTTGACGTCTGCTTGGACAATCCAGGAAAAAGGGCATGAAATGATTGTCTGCCGTTGCTTTCACAGAGGGAGGATTGACTGACGACATTTACCCATAACCACCCACGAAAAACTTTTGGCCCCATCAGGCATTGGGATCGCAACTCAGAATTCCAACGGGCGGGAGAGACTGTGGGGAACTATGGGATAGCTACCCACAGTGCAACGCTCTGGAAGTCGACGCTAGCCTCAGTACATGGACACACACCGCCGAATAAATGTGCTTAGTGTGGCCGCATGCACTCGACTTTATACAATCTGTTTCCAAAAATCAATTTCTGTAAAATCAGAATAATCCTGTAGTGTAGACATACCCTTAGTGTCTGGGAGCAGTTCATGATTGAAATTCAGCCCAAATTTTCTCATCCTTAATTTAATCCTAGTTGTATCCCCTAGAACATATGCACCAACATTTTTTATTTATTTGCATTTAATTTCCTTTGTTTTTTAATTATCTTCAAAAATAGCTGAGTTGATTTTCTTCAGACTTTTTTAAAAAAACTATCTCTGGGCTGAAAACAAGCATGAGACAGTGTCAACTCAAACATCAGAGTGAGAAAAGACGCTTAGGGAATAATAATACACAGACCAGATATAAACTAAGGGGTTGTTATCTGGAAAATAGTTATGATGAAGGAGGAACCTTGGGAGTAACTACTGATAAACTGAACAAGAATTCTTAGTGCAACACCACTAGAAAAAAATCCATTCTGGGATTATACAGGGCTTAGAGAGTGTGTGGTTATATTACAATTTCATATTGTTTTGGTAAGATCACAGATGAAATACCGTTAGAGTGCTGATCACCAGACTTCCAAAATTATATTGACTAGAGAGAGAAGATTCAAAGGTAATTTAAAATTATATGACATCTTAAAAGTATAACAAGAATAAATGGATATAAACTGGACACTAGTT
The DNA here is from genome assembly GCF_007399415.2 of Gopherus evgoodei. Classification (NCBI taxonomy): domain Eukaryota; kingdom Metazoa; phylum Chordata; order Testudines; family Testudinidae; genus Gopherus; species Gopherus evgoodei. The sequence continues at coordinate 206,432,893 of NC_044322.1, forward strand.
TAGACTTGAAATTAGATAAAGGTTTCTAACCATTAGAGGAATGAAGTTTTAGAACAGCCTTCCAAGGGGACTAGTGGGGGCAAAAGACATATCTGGCTTCAAGACTAAGCTTGATAAATTTATGGAGGGGATGGTATGATGGGATAGCCTAATTTTGGCAATTAATTGATCTTTGACTATTAGCACGTAAATATGCCGAATGGTCTGTGATGGGATGTTAGATGGGATGGGATCTGAGTTGCTTCAGAGAATTCTTTCCTGGGTGCTGGCTGGTGAGTCTTGCCCACATGCTCAGGGTTTAACTGATCACCATATTTGGGGTCAGGAAGGAATTTTCCTCCAGGGAAGATTGGCAGAGGCCCTGGAGGTTTTTCACCTTCCTCTGCAGCATAGAGCACAGGTCACTTGCTGGAGGATTCTCTGTACCTTGAGGTCCTTAAACCACGATTTGAGGACTTCAGTAACTCAGACATAGGTTAGGGGTTTGTTACAGGAGTGGGTGGGTGAGATTCTGTGGCCTGCATTGTGCAGGAGGTCAGACTAGATTACCATTATGGTCCCTTCTGATCTTAAGTCTATGAATCTATAACAGTCATTGCAGGAACTAAATTTGGCTAATTTACAAAGACATATAGGAACATAAGAACGGCCATACTGGGTCGGACCAAAGGTCTATCTAGCTTAGTATCAACAGTGGCCAGTGCCAGGTGCCCCAGAGGGAATGAACAGAATAGGTAATTATCAAGTGATCCATTCCCTGTTGCCCATTCACAGCTTCTGGCAAACAGAGGCTAGGGACACCATTCCTGACCATCCTGGCTAATAGCCAGTGATGGACATTTTGACATATGGGTCAAATCCTAAAGATCTTAGTCTGCACTTAGGCCCAGCTCCCACTGAAATCATTGAGGAGCTGATCCAAAGCTTGCTTAAGTCAATGAGAGTATCTCCACTGACGTCAGTGTTCTTTGGATCAGGCCCTGAGTCAGAAACTCAGTTTTGCCCTGTAAGATGGGACACGATAACTTAAAAAAAGATATTGTCAGTTTGGAAGAACTGGCTGAGCAGGGCACCATATTGATTCCCAACTGGTCAATGATGAGAGCTCTGTCCTTTTCTAATGCTAAAGCAGTGCTATGACCTGCTACACTTGGCATTACACGCCGCTAAGACACTTGCTAACATATCATTTTAGCCCAGGACTGCCAGAGACCTCAAAACTACTGGCAACTTTAGAAATGCTTAAACTCCCCATGCCCATGTTCATTATGTATGCTTTATTAATGAAGAGGAAGTCCACTAGTCTGGAGCTTTTGTGAAAGAGTCTGAAGCAGATTTAACACAGCCCACAAAGAATATCAGTGGCAGAGTATACCACATACGGTTAAAGATGCCTCTGTGGATCTCCAGCTACGCATAATACAACAAAAGATTTTATTCAAAATGCACTTGACGCCACGGAGGTTGCACAAGATAAAGGCCTTATCCTCTGATATTTGTTGGTGCTGTAATAAAGCAAGAGGAATGCTGATGCACATGCTATGAGACTGTCTAACAGTCAGCCCGCTGTGGAAAGAGGTAGACATCGGAGTTAAAACAATGCTTGCCTTCAACAGCCAAACTTATGCAGAAAGTTATATCATCCTAGAATATTTATTCGATACACTCGGTTTAACTCCACCAAAAAGACTGGGTTTTGAGGGCTTCAATGATCACCAAGCACATGCTTTTACAGAAATGGAAAAAGAGGCTTATGCCCAGAATAGAGCAGTGGTATTCAGACTTGTCTGAGCAATCATTTAAAGGATACCTTATCACTGCAGAGATCAGTTATATGAGTTAGAAGATATTTGGCCTCTGTTTATAGATACATTTAGATAAAAAACTTTGAGACTGCTCAAAGAATACCAGGCCTCCATTCCTCTTTCCCTCTCCCCATGACCTCTTCTAATCCTCTCCCTATTCATGCACATCTTCTCCTAGTTTATTACTGTAACCCCTACAACTATGGAGTGTTGTCTGGTCTTGTATTGTCTAGTCTAGTGGCTCTCAACCTTTCCAGACTACTGTACCCCTTTCAGGAGTCTGATTTGGCTTGCGTACCCCCAACCTTCACCTCACTTCAAAATTATTTGCTTACAAAATCAGACATAAAAATACAAAAGTGGCACAGCACAATATTACTCAGAAATTGCTTACTTCCTCATTTTTACCATGTAATTATAAAATAAATCATTTGGAATATAAATATTGTACTTACATTTCAGTGTGTGGTATATAGAGCGGTATAAACAAGTCATTGTATGTATGAAATTTTAGGTTATACTGACTTCACTAGTGCTTTTTACGTAGCCTGTTGTAAAACTAGGCAAATATCTAGATGAGTTGATGTATCCCCTGGAAGACCTTCGAGTACTTCCAGGGATACGCGTACCCCTGGTTGAGAACCACTGGTTTAGTCTTGCAGCTTTGACAAGTTGTAAAATGGCATAATTCTTTTGGAGCATCTATGAAGCATGCAATGTTCAGAAGCATACCCAAGCTGTAAATCCCTTTTGTACCACTAATTTATGAAAATTACTAAAAAAATAAAATCACACAAAAATTATTTTGGTAAATCAAGATTTGCGCCAAATGCAGAATTCATACCAGGGATAGACAGGTGCCAATCCGCCGGAGACAGTGTACATGTTCTCAGTTACACATGGGCTGCATTTTGGTCTTAGTACGGGCAGAAAAACAAATCAGATATACGCTTTATCTTGGGCACATCACATATTCTTTTGCCACTAGGCCATTAAATCTAAAGTCTGAGGCCAGCTTCATCTTGCACAATACAAAGAGCCATGCCCAGAGATTTAGCATTGTTCCAGTTTATATAACTGCAGTATTAGAGTTCGAGGCCTGGGGAACAATATCTTATTGTATTAGGAGACTGAGACTCAATCTTACAGTGACATTGTCAGCATAAAAATACTTTCATACATCTCACAGATCTTTGGTTGAGCTTTTCAAAGAAATTAATGGGAATTAGACTTCCAAATGCTCTACAGAGTCTGGAAAATCTGATCTTTAATTGTTAAATGTAACCCACCAACATGAGCCCCCTCATATTTTCCAGCACACTTCACACACAGGGACGCAATCACCCATAAATGGTGAAATTCAGACCCACTTTTGAACTTCCCAGAAGTTTGGGGAAATTTAGCTCTTGTGCTTTGGCTTGGGCCCAGGTCTATTATACATTTCTCAGGGGAAACAAAACAGAAAAGCGAAAATACCAGTAATCATTCATATTGGTCACCAGTGTTAAAACAGAATAATAGGCTGAAGTTGGGGCCATGGTCATTTGAGTTCAGATATTAGTATAAACATACAAACAAACAAAAACTCTTTTAATTGACAATCATTCCCTGAAACAGTTAACCACTTCAGTTAAGCAACAATATAATCACTAGATTTAAGGACCAATTAATAGGTTTATGGAAAGAGTAAAATAGGGTCATTCTTACTGGAGGCAGAGAGGATGGAATACTTAAGAGCTTTGCAGGACTGAGACCAGAGTGCTCTGCGTCTTGCTGGACTGACCCCACTGAGATGATTCCTGCATATATTCCAGGAACCACAGTCCTGATTCTCCACTGTCCTGCATCTTGTGCAATCGCTTACCCTATGCAACTTTTATCCACTTTGAACATGTGGGATAACTATAGAGCAGGCCTGCACAACATACGGCCCATGGACCGCATGCAGCCCGCGGAGGCTCACTGTGCGGTCCGCAGCCGGGAATCAAAGGGCTCTGGGCTGCCCGCAGTGATGGGGAGCCCAGAACCCTTTAAATCCCTGCCGCAGACAGGATTCAAAAGGCTCTGGGCTACCCGCAGCCACGGTGAGCCTAGAGCCCTTTAAATCACAGCCGTGGCCGGGATTCAAAGGCTCTGAGCTGCCCGCAGCAGCAGGGAGCCCAGAGCCCTTTAAATCCCAGCCGCGGCCAGAATTCAAAAGGCTCTGGGCTGCCCGCAGCAGCGGGCAGCCCAGAGCCCTTTAAATCCCAGCTGCCAGGGCCAGCTTTAGGCCAATTCAACCAATTCCCCTGAATCAGGCCCCGCCTCTAAGAGGGCCCCACACCCAAGTCCCAGTACGGTGTACCGGCAAAAGCCAGTGCACTGTACTGGGGTGGCCTAGCTTCCCCAGGGGGCAATTTAAAAGGCCTGGGGCTCTCAGCAGGGGCTGGAGCCCCAGGCCCTTTAAATTGCCACCAGAGCACCACTGCTGGAGCCCTGGGGTAGGGCTGTGGGGCTCTGTTGGCCTTTGCTTCTACCGCCCCAGCCCTTTAAATAGCCACCGGAGCCACACTGCTTCCCCAGGGTTCCCGTGGCTATTTAAAGGGCTGGGGCGGTAGAAGAAGGGGAGCCCCGGTCCAGGGGGCTCCGGAAGCTATTTAAAGGGCCGGGGCTCCAGCTGCCTCTGCCGCCCTGGTCCTTTAAATAGCCGCTGAAGCCACCACTTCCCCAGGGCTCCCTCAGTTATTTAAGGGGCTGGGGCGGTAGAAGCAGGGGAGCCCTGGGGTAGCGGGGGGGGGGGGGGGCTCCAGCTGCCTCTGCTGCCCTGTTCCTTTAAATAGCCCCCAGAGCCTTGCCACATCCCCAGTGCTCCCGTAGCTATTTACAGGGCTGGGGCAGTGGAAGCAGGGGAGCCCCGGGCCCTTTAAATAGCCCCTGTGCCCCGGGCTACTGCTGCTACCCTGGAGGAGGAGGGGGCACTCACCATACAGGATGGGCTGTACCCCCTGTACCTGCACCAGCTGCCCCCAGTCAACCCCTGCTGTACCCCCTGCTCGCACTCTGCCCTGCCTGCACCAGTTCCTGTCTGCAGCCAGCCCTGCACCCGCTGTCCGCAGCCAGCCCATCTCCAACCAGACCCGCACCTCCTGCCTGGCCCGCACCAGCCCGTCTGCAGCCAGCCCCACACCCCGTGCCTTGCCTCCAGCCCTGCACCAGCCCCTGTCTCCAGCCAGCCCCTGCCACACCGCCTGCCCTGCCCGCACCAGCCCTGCACCCCCTGCCCTGTCTCCAGGCAACCCCTGCCGCACTCCCCTGCCTGAAGCCAGCCAGTCCCGCATTCCTTTGTCTCCAGCCCTGCCAACCCATGCCGCACCCCCCCTGTGGCCCTGCTTGAAGCAAGCCAGCCTGCTCCACACCCCCTGTCTCCAACGTGCCCCACACCCCTTGCCCAGCCTGCAGCCAGACCCTACCTCTAGCCCCCTCCTCCCCACAACTCCAGCCAGCCCCATGTCCACTGGTGTCCTGCAGCTCCCAGGAAAGTAACTCTGCACACCTGTTTCAATGAGGTGGGCAGGGAGCAGCTGGGACCCACACATGCGCACCCTAGCACACCCTCAGGGAGTGGGGGAGCTCATTTCTAGTTCAGGCCCATCTTTTTAAAAAAGAACTTTAGGTAGGGTTAACATACTTCTGTATTTTCCCAGACATGTCAGGCTTTTTGGTTCTTAAATCGCCATCCGGGAGGAAAATATGGACATATGGTAACCCTATTGGTACAAAAAATACATACCGTGGCAGAACTTTTTATAGGGAACCGGTTGCTAAGAAATGAAAAGCTTTTTTTTACATGTTTTTTTTTTCAGTCATCCCTGCTGGGACCCTGCCAAAAATGTTCGAATTGGGCCCCGCACTTCCTGAAGCTGGCCCTGCCAGCTGAGGTCGGGATTCAAAGGCTCTGGACTGCCCGCAGAGATTCCCGGCTGCGGCTGAGATTTAAAGGGCTCAGGGCTCCCTGTGGCTGCAGGCAGCCCAGAGCCCTTTGAATCCCAGCCGCGGCTCCAGTGGATAGGCTGGGGCTGGGATTTAAAGGGCTCGGGCTCCCCTCAGTGGCAGAAACTCTGGGCCCTTTAAATCCCTGCCCCAGCCCCGCAAAGCTCCAGGTTCCCCCAGCTGCCGGAGCCCCAGGCCCTTTAATTTGCCCCTGAGGGCTCCAAGCCACCTCTTCAGCTGGGAGCCCCTGGTTGATTTAAAATCAAGTATCACCTCCCTACCCCGAACCTTCCTTTTTGGCCCACAGCTGTTTTGGTGGGGCGGCGCTGGGCAAAGAGGGTTTGTCTCTGCAGGGCTGGACGGTGCTGGAGCGGGGTGTTTCCACGGGGCCGGGAGGTCCTGGGGTGGGGGGTGTTTCCGCAGGGCTGGGGGGTTTCAGCCCTCAGCTGTTTTCTTTGGAGTAATGTGGCCCTTGCTGCTTTAAGAGTTGTGAAGACCTGCTATAGAGACTGTAAGGAAGGTAAGAAATTGACCCAGTAAGTCTGCTGTCCCTGACTGATTGATCAATACGAAGAACAGCTGAAATTGAACATCACTCTGGATCCACTTGCACCTCAAAAAGAACCACACTTAAAATATAAGAGACGATATCAGAGAGTTAAGGTTGTCTAAATATAAGGTATAGAACAGGTAAGGTTGGATAAAGTAAGGCTGTCAATTAATCGCAGTTAACTCATGCAATTAACTCAAAAAATTAACTTTTTTTGCGATTAATCATACTGTTAAACAATAGAATACCAACTGAATTTTACTAAACATTTTGGGACGTTTTTCTATATTTTCAAATATATTGATTACAGCACAGACTACAAAGTGTATAGTGCTCACTTTATATTATTATTTTTGATTACAAATATTTGCACTGTAAAAATGACAAACAAAAGAAACAGTATTTTTCCATTCACCTCATACGAGTACTGTAAGTGCAACTTCTTTGTAGTGAAAGTGTAACTTACAGACGTAGATTTTTTTTGTCACCTAACTGCACTCAAAAACAAAACAATGTAAAAGTTTAGAGCCTACAAATCTATTCAGTCCAGCTTCTTGTTCAGCCAATCGCTAAGAGAAACAAGTTTGTTTACATTTACAGGAGATACTGCTGAATTCTTCTTATTTACAAAGTCACTTGAAAGTGAGAACAGACGTTGACATGGCACTTTTGTAGCCGACGTTGCAAGGTATTTATGTGTCAGATACGCTAAACATTCATATGCCCCTTCATGCTTCGGACACCACTCCAAAGGACATGCTTCCATGCTGATGTTGCTCGATAAAGTGTTAATTAAATTTGTGACTGAACTCCTTGGGGGAGAATTATATGTGTAATGTTCTGTTTTACCTGCATTCTGACATATATTTCATGTTATAGTAGTCTCGGATGATGACCCAGCACAAGTTTGTTTTAAGAACACTTTCACAGCAGATTTGACAAAATGCGAAGAAGGTACCGACGTGAAATTTCTCAAGATAGCTACAACACTCGACCCAAGGTTTAAGAATCTGAAGTGCCTTCCAAAATTTGTGAGGGACAAAGTGTGGAGAATGGTTTCAGATATCTTAAAAGAGCAACACTCTGATGTGGAAACTACAGAACCCAAACCACTAAAAAAGGAAATCAACCTTCTGCTGGTGTCATCTGACTCAGATGATGAAAATGAACATGTGTCGGTCCGCTCTGCTTTGGATCGTTACTGAGCAGAACCTGTCATCAGCACGGACGCATGTCTTCTGGAATCGTGGTTGAAGCATGAAGGGACATATGAATCTTTAGAGCATCTGGCACATAAATATCTTGCGATGCCAGCCACAACAGTGCCATGCGAAAGCGTGTTCTCACTTTCAGGTGACATTGTAAACAAGACGTGAGCAGCATTATCTCCTGCAAATTGTAACCAAACTTGTTTGTCTGAGTGATTGGCTGAAGTAAGACTGAGTGGACTTTTAGGTTCTAAAGTTTTACATTGTTTTATTTTTGAATGCAGTTATTTTTTGTACATAATTCTACATTTGTAAGTTCAACTTTCATGATAAAGAGATTGCACTACAGTACTTGTATTAGGTGAATTGAAATATATTATTCATTTTGCTTTTTACAGTGCAACTATTTGTAATAAAAATAAATATAAAGTGAGCACTGTACACTTTGTATTGTGCTGTAATTGAAATCAATATATTTTAAAGTAGAAAACATCCAAAAATATTTAAATAAATGGTATTCTATTATTGTTTAACAGTATGATTAATCGCACGATTAATCACAATTAATTTTTTAATCGCGTGATCAATCACAATTAATTTTTTTAATTGCCTGACAGCCCTATTTTAAAGAAAACAGAAATAATCAAATTCATCCCTGGTGATCAATGAAACCACAGAGATAGAACCAGCCTAGCCTTTTAAAATAATATTAAAGTTGTGACAAGCAAGAACTATGAAAAGCAAGAAAATGCAAAGGTAAGATTTGTCATATTAGAGCAAATGCCGGGGCAGGGACAACAAAGCCATATGCTAAAAATCTGTCTGAATTTTATCATAGCAGGGCGAGAAAAATTAAGGTCTATGCATGGTGGTTAGATTTCTAAATAAAATAATAACTCTGTCATTTTCAAGCCTTTTCCAAAATACCAGAAGTGATTAGAACACATTATGGACCAGTCACATGCCAAGTTTCATGTTTGAAATCAAAGCTGTTTTTGAATTTCATGAGCAACAAAAAAGCATTTTAAAACCGGTAACCTTCAGTTGTGTGGGTATAAAGAAATAGCAGCCAATTTGATTTTTTTGAATGCTGCTGACCTAAAACTTCTGTACTAATACTAAGCAGAGGGCAAAGATTTAAGAGCAAGGTGGAAATGCAATGAGGGTCCTATTCACTAATAAAATGTAAGAAAGTACATATTGCAGAACCAGGCTTTTTATTCCATTGAGGATTCTGTAGGTATAATATCATCAGTGATATTTCAGAGGTTCGTGATGTCACCAGAACCCTGAGTTAAAACTATAGCCATGTGACATGTTTTGATGTGTTTATCATTTTTATACAGATACCTAAAAAGCTAAACTAGAAAGAATTTAATCCAAAGATATAGCCAACGAGCTAAAATGACTACTTTTAAGGGTGGACAAGGATGGTAAGGGCTCAAGGTGACTGCCGTTCACTCCCAATTGCAGTCTTTGTGCTCAAAGATGAGATTGGCCAGAGCTTGCTAACCATGGACAGAAGCTCACTTTTCTCACCCACAAGCTCAGGAATGCCACAATGCTCCCTAGAGTTCCCTCTGGTGTGATTCAGGTCCACCTTACACCACCACCAGTATAGAGTAGTGCCCATGAGACAGAGTCTGGACCTACATCTTCCACTGTGGATGCACTTGCAAAAGAGGAGGAGCTTGCCAGGATATAAACATCTTACATTAACGGCTTGAATTTGCTACTCCTCCCATCCAAAGTGTCTCTCTAATGACTGTTGTATTGCTATTCTGATCTATCAAGGAAAAAATATCTACACCAGCGACACCATCCACATATCTACACCAGCGACACCATCACAGGACCTAACGAGATCAGCCACACCATCACTGGTTCATTCACCTGCACATCCACCAATGTAATATACGCCATCATATGCCAGCAATGCCCCTCTGCTATGTAAATCGGCCAAACTGGACAGTCTCTACGGAAAAGGATAAATGGACACAAACCAGACATTAGGAATGGCAATATACAAAAACCTGAAGGAGAACACTTCAACCTCCCAGGCCACACTATAGCAGACCTTAAGGTGGCCATCCTGCAGCAAAAAAACTTCAGGACCAGACTTCAAAGAGAAACTGCTGAGCTTCAGTTCATCTGCAAATTTGACACCATCAGCTCAGGATTAAACAAAGACTGTGAATGGCTTTCTAACTACAGAACCAGTTTCTCCTCTCTTGGTTTTCACACCTCAACTGCTAGAACAGGGCCTCATCCTCCCTGATTAAACTGACCTCGTTATCTCTAGCTTGCTTGCTAGCATATATATACCTGCCCCTGGAAATTTCCACTACATGCATCTGAGGAAGTGGGTATTCACCCACAAAAGCTCATGCTCCAAAATGTCTGTTAGTCTATAAGGTGCCACAGGATTCTTTGCTGCTTTTACAGATCCAGACTAACATGGCTACCCCTCTGATACAAGGAAAAAATGTAATTTTAGGATGTCAGATACCATAGGTAAGTTTTGGGATGACAGTTTAAAAGAAGTCAAATACCAGCATGCATATATTATATACATCTATATTGTTACCTGCTCAATTTAGGGCACCCCACCTATACCCTACCAAGGGCTCAAGGCGTGATCGAATCAATTTAGGCACCCCCACCCTTTCTCTTCCAAAGGTTCAGGGCGTAAAGCATCTATGCTTACCCCCGGGGCTCAGGAAGAAACCTTCTCCCAGTGAAAGAGCCTTACACAGTTGTGCTGTAAACATCTATTTATTAGCAACACACACAGAATACATATACCAAGAAAATCTCTTATGCTCACCACTCCCAACAGACAGATAAATTTCACCCAATGGCCAGTCAGGATTCATCCATCTGGGGGTTCCCAGTAATGCCTATGCACCTCATGGTCATGCAGAGGGTTCATAGTTCCAGCAGTTTGATGTTTAACTGCAGTCCGGAAATGGTTCCCAAAGAGTCTTGCTTTTCATTTACATTATATAGATAAAATTAGCTCCCTTCTTCAAATTTACTAAACCTATCACATTATCCTGCACTCCTAAATAACAAAAATGTTAACCAATTAAGCACTGGCATCTACATGTCCTTCTTCCTGCCTAAGTTCTTTACAATATTCTTTCATTATGCATATGTATTTAAATTAACAAAAATAAGTCAAAAGAATATTACTAGCTAAAATAATACTATAAAATACTTTACAATTTTTGGACCACAATTTGCCCTAATTTACACACCATCTAGCCCCACTAAAATCAACTGGGCACAATAACATGGAACAAATTGGCCAGCTATAATCAAAGTCTTTCCTCCAGCATTCCCAGAGCGCTTTATAATTGCATTCCCTTTTTTACAGATGGGTAAAATGATGCATTGAAGGATTAAATGACTTCCCCAGCATTACCCAGTCAGTCAGTAGGAGACACAGGAACAGAACCAAGAAGTTTCAACTCCTAGTTCTCTAATTTAACCATTCAACCACACTATCTCCCATTTTCTTGTCTTCCTCTTTTGACATAGCCTTTTGAGCTTTACTGCAGCCCTATAAACATTATTACCTTATATTTTCAAATCATGACTGAGCTCCCTGCTTGGGCAATGCAACAACTTTCCCTCTTCTGAAACATAGCTCCAATCTAATTCAGGATTGTAACTCACTCACATAGTCTAAGCTCTGTCCTGTTTGACTGGAAGCCCTCGTTACAGATAAACAACAAGGGCTGCTGGGTCCCTGACCTTCACAGGGACAAATATAGATCTTTCCAAATAATGTATTTAAAAATGCTTCTTTCATTGGTGAACTACAGGAGGAAAGTTGTTTCTTTTTGCTCTAAACCACAGACAGCCCAGGAGGAGGAGGAAGCCCCACACAGTAAATGTGTACAGAACAGTTTCCTACCTCTGTGTGAAGAAGAAATTCCCACTGTGTTAAGTAGAGTTCTACCAACGCCACTTAAACACATTAGCCTATTATACCCTGCATTTCTTTATTATTCTCCAAAGGCTAATGAAATGTTCCAGTGCAGTGTTTATGCTGGAGTAATTCTGGAAGGCAATACACTACCTATATTTCTCTTAAAGCAGTGGCTCTCAAACTGTGGTCCCAACACCACTGGTAGGGCACTTGCCGGTGGCCTGCAGAGAGCTGGTTGGTCACATGGCATTGGCTCACCTTATTTCCAGCTGCCAAACTGCATCAAAAAAGCAACTAAAATACATTTAATACTTTACTTTTCCTTGAGAGCAACTGTGGTAGCTCTTGCAGAGAAGGCTATGCAACTGCAAACTGGAGAGGAGGGGAGCCATATGATTGCAAAGCAGAGGCGAGGTGATCATGAGACAAATGCCCTCCCTTTGCATTGGAATGCTAAACTGTATTATACTGCTCAGTCAGTAGGAGGTGGTGTGAATAAAATACCTTATTTAAACAAATCTCAGCCATACCTGGCAGAGCATTACAGGATTTTAGGATGAACACTTCTAGTACGTAAAAGCAAGTTCTGAAGCCAGTCCATATCTGGTACAGGGACATGACATGGTGTCAGGAGTGAACTAAGAACAGAGACAGAAGGAACGCCAACAAAAGTTGCAGACAGAAGTAACAAAGCAACAAAGGATGAGATCTTGCAACAACATGCCATTCTTCAATGCCCCAGAGAACTTCAGCTTTGATAAACTTTTACAATGGACAGACTGGAAGTACTACTTTGCAAGATTTCAAATTGCCAACAAACTCCACAAAGAAACTGGAGATATACAGCTTTAATTTGTGCTCAGGGGAAGGGCAGAGCATATCTTTAAATCCTTTGACTTTACTGAGATCGTCACAAAGATGACTTTGAAATAGGTTTTGTTATGTATGATGCATACTTTATACCTCAAAGAAGTGTGCTTTATGACAGTGCATGTTTCTACCAGAGGATTCAAAATGAGGGGGAAATGTTGAATGTTTTAGAAGAGCTCTGCATATATTGGCTAAAAAAATTTGATTTGGGGAATGTAAAACATGGAAATATCAGAAACAGGCTGCTTATTGGGTTAATAGATAAAAACCTTTCACAGCAGCTACAACTAAAAAGAAATTTAACTCTAGTCATGGCTATTCAAAAGGCAAAGCAGTCTGAGCTTATGAGACTGAAAAAACAATAGCAACTTGCCAAACTTGAAATACAAGAAACTGGCTTAGAAGCTCTTAACAGATGCAATCTGAGTGCTAAAAGTCATTACTCATAAGACCCTTGAGGCAAGGAGAGAGAATGCCCAGGATAAGAGGGACAAATTCCAGCCTACATGCACAAAATATGGAAAAAAAATCGTATCTCAAGACATGGTGCTTGTCCAGCCAGAGGCACGTGGTGTAATAAATGCATGAAATATGGACATTTTGCAGCTGTTTGCCACATCAAAGCAGTCAAAAAATTGACTCATATTACAGACAATCAAGAAACATTTTTTCTGGGACCTATCACTTGTGATGTCATAGAGTCTGCCTCGAGAGTAAAACAGAATATACACCACAAGACTACTGACTTTAAAACTGGCTGAGGAGCTGAGGTCACCATAATATCAGAAGGGACTTAAAGTCATCTTCAATCCTTCTCAGAGCTGAAGTCAGACAAAGATCTAACTAGCCCTGGAGGTATTCTGAACTCTATGGTCCAGTTTACCACAGAAACAACTTACAAAGACAAAAGTCATGCATTCATAGCTTATGGCTCAAAGGGCCACAGAACAATAGCCTTGTGAGCCACAGCACGACAGTGAGAAAGGTGGAAGAACTCAATGGAATATTTGGTGATACTGGACTTTTTAAAGGATATTGAGTACAAATAGCCTTAAGAGATAATGCTGAACTATTTAGTGTGCCACTCCTCACAGGATTCCTATCCCATTACTTCATAAAGTGGAAAATGAGTTAAAGAGAATGGAACAGTTTGGCATAATGGAGAAAATCTCTAAGTTAACAGCATTGTGTTCCCCTATGGTACTAGTTATAAAGAAACATGGAAAATATAAATCTGTGTGGATCTTGAAAGACATAATAAAACAGTTGTGAGAAAAAAATATATCCTTCCAATACTGAATGACTTCCTTTTCAATGTGACAGCATTCTCCAAATTGGATGCCTGGAGCGAATTCTGGCAAATTCCTTTAGCCAAAGAAAAGTGCTAAACAGACTATATTTATCACACCGTTAGGGAGATTTTCCTTGCATAGACTACCTTTTGGAATTAACAGTTGTGACACTCTATACTATTATGGTTACCACTTTTACAAGACTATGATACATTTTATATAAAGTATGCCTTGTGAGCTATCACTTGAAAAGTCCTAATTTGCTGAATATCATTATCCTGTTAAAATATATGTAGTGACACAATATGCGGTTATAAGATTCTACTGTATGACTGTTACTGAAATATGTTGTAATTCTGGGTGACATCCACAAACCAGTTTTTCGGAGACAAAGACTCACTAGCACCACAGACAGGTGTTAAAGGGTCATCACCTACGTAAGTGGCCATCCTCCAGCATGAGAGAAGGTATGAACAAAACATTGACATCACAAGGACAATTCAAACCTCACATCAGCAATGGACTGCAAGACACCATGACTCAGCAAGGAAGTTTCTAGCATAAAAATTGAAGTATAAAGAAGCAGGAAAACAATTGACTTCACAATTGACTGAAAGGAGACCCAGCCTGTGAATTTTACAACAGCGTATGGTCAGATAAAACTTTTGCTTTTAAATTAACTTAGCTTGATAAGTTAGGTATTAGCTTGCATATGACTCTTATTTTCTTTTGTAACCAGTCTTCACTCTTATGCATCACTACTTGTAATCACGTAAAATCTATCTTTCTGTAGTTAATAAACTTATCTTATTATTTTATCTTAACAAGTATGTTTGGATTAAGGTGTGTGGGAAACTCCATTTGGGATAAGAAAACTGGTACATGTATCATTTTCTTTTGATGAAATGACAGACAGATATTCTACGAGCTTGCACTGTTCAGTAGTGTGCTGGACAGTACAAGAGGCACATTTCTGGGAGATAAGGCTGGGACTAAGAATTTGTGGGTGCTGCTTTGCAGTTTAATTAATGAGTGATTGGTCAGAGAGCTCATATTTAGCTGGGAGTGAATCTGCATGCTGAAGGCTGTGTGAGCAGGCCAGGACTGGATGTTCTGAAAGGAAAATAATGTAAAAGGCACCCCAGGCGAGCGAATTAAGGGTACACATCTGTTCAACAGTCCAGATTGTACCCTCATAGATTTAAGGTCAGAAGGGACCATTATGATCATCTAGTCTGACCTCCTGCACAATGCAGGCCACAGAATCTCACCCACCCACTCCTGTAACAAACCCCTAACCTATGTCTGAGTTACTGAAGTCCTCAAATCATGGTTTAAAGACCTCAAGGTGCAGGGAATCCTTCAGCAAGTGACCCGTGCCCCATGCTGCAGAGGAAGGTGAAAAGCCTACAGGGCCTCTGCCAATCTGCCCTGGAGGAAAATTCCTTCTCGACACTAAATATGGTGACCAGTTAAGCCCTGAGCATGTGGGCAAGACTCACCAGCCAGCACCCAGGAAAGAATTCTCTGTAGCAACTCAGATCCCACCCCATCTAACATCCCACCACAGATCATTGGGCATATTTACCTGCTAATAGTCAAAGATCAATTAATTGCCAAAATTACACTATCCCATCATACCATCCCCTCCATAAACTTGTCAAGCTTAGTCTTGAAGCCAGATATGTTTTTTGCCCCCACAGCTCCCCTTGGAAGGCTGTTCCAGAACTTCACTCCTCTTATGGTTAGAAACCTTCGTCTAATTTCAAGTCTAAACTTCTTAGTGTCCAGTTTATATCCATTTGTTCTTTGAGTCTCCTTTCATAAGATTTTCCATTCCTCCATTCATCCTAGTAGCCCTTCTCTGTACCTGTTCCAGTTTGAATTCATCCTTCTTAAACATGGGAGACCAGAACTGCACACAGAACTGGATAATGTCACATCAGTGTACCTCAAATTTTCCAAAGACATATGGCAGAATTGTTAAGCAACACAAATGGAACTGTTATTTTCATGGATAATATTCTGGTATATTATCTTTGATGGAAGAACACAACAAAACCCTTAATGAAATCCTAAACCTAATCACAAAGTCTGGACTAATGGTAAACAAGGAAAAATGCATCTTCTGCCTACACCAAATCAAGCTTTTGGGACAGACAATACACAAAGATGAAATCAGTCCTAGGCCTGAGAAAATAAAAGCTTTTTGAGAATTGAAGGTACCAACTAATGTACCAGAACTGACGTGTAATGGTGATGGTAAATTACCTTGGTTGATACCTACAAGATTTTTTACAGTGACAAAAGCAGTACATGAATTGTTAAAGTCCAATACATTGTGGTTCTGGAGGCCAAATCAAGAAATTGTCTTCAAAAGGTAAAATAAATTATCTCAACAGCTCCAGTTCTCAAGTACTATGACATGAACAATCCCATAATGCTCAGTGTGGATGCAAGCAGACATGGCCTAGGTGGTGTATTGTTACAACACCATGGACCTGAGTCACTCTCAGACACTCACAGAAGCAGAAAAATGATATGCATAGACTGAAAAGGAGTGCCTGGCAAGTGGATGCACATGTATGAATTTTTAGAGATATCTGTGTGGACCGTATTAATTTACACTGATAACAGACCATAAACCACTTCTAACCGTCATCAATGGAAAAGTCTTAGAGCAAGCACAGATGAGATGCTAATGTCTATTGCTACGGATAACGAGATTTAACACAATTGCTAAATATGTTCCTGGGAAAAAATCTGGTAGTAGTAGACCCTCTATTACAGAGCCAAGCATCACACTCAATTACCCATGAGCTCAAAGATGATGTAAAAAGGTATATGTGGATGCTGTGCACATATACAAACCAGTATCAGAAAAGAGACAACTCCACCTACAAAACACAAACTCAAAAGACATGCAACTTCAGGAAGTTCTAAGCTACATTAGGGGTGGCTGACCCATGCATTTAAAGGACACTAAGGAAGTGGCAAGAGACTGAGTTGTGGTGCGCAGACAATTAAGCAAGTGGCCTCATGATTAAAGGCAGTTGCATTGTAATTCCAAATTAAATGAGAACAGAAATCCTAATCTCACCTATGAAGGACATCAAAGATTAACTAAATCGCGTGAGTGGACCAACAAATCTGTTTGGCAGCCAGGCATCAGCAAGGACATAAAGAATAAAATATCTGCATGTGAACTTTGCAGAACAAACAGACTAACACAACACAAAGAACCTTTAATAACAACACCACTACTAGCCAGATCTTGGAAGAGACTAGCTGGGGATTTTTGCAAATTCAGAGGACAACATTACCTCATTGATGTGGACTGTTTTTCCAGATATATAGAAATAATATACTTGGGAGGCATAAAATGTCATAGTGTTACCAAGAGACTGAAGTGCACTTTTCCTCACTTTGGTATTCCAGAACAACTAGGGAGGAACAATGGACCATAATTCACTGTTGCAGAATTTAAGTAATTCCAAATGAAATATGAGTTTGATCATATTATTAGCAGCTCACATTACCCACAGGCAAAAGGAGAGGCTGAGAGAGCTATATAGACAGCCAAGAAAATCCTACCACAGGAAGATCCATTCCTTGCTCTTCTGAGTTACAGATTAATATCAACAGTGGCTACTGAATATAGTCCGGCACAACTCCTCAGAAGACAACTCAGAATTACTGTTCCTATTTTGGGAAATAACCTATTTCAAAAATGGTCAGACACAAAGAGAACAGCAAATTGGATACAAAGGCTAAAAGAGATTATGACCACTTTTACAACAGATATCACTTAATTAGAGAACTGCCAGGTCTAGAACCTGGTGACTGTGTTCATATCAAATTGGATGGAGAAAAAGGATAGACAACTCCAGCTGTTGTAAAGAAAAATAATTTAGTGCCCAGATAATACGTGATCGAAACCAACAGTGAGGAGTTCAACAGAAACCATCAACATCTACAGGTTTTTCCTCAGAAAGAGCAATCAGCAGAGGTGATTCTACAGATGGCAGACACAGAACAAAACAATGACATCTCTAGGATTCCAAACCAACACAGCCAGTCGTTGCAACTAACAGATAGCCAAACGACCACATTTTTATGCATTCAGGTTGTGTAATTAGAAAACCAGTATGATTCAGAGACACTTAACAGACTAATACATACTGAACTTCAAAGACACCGTTATAGGGTAAATATGGTAAATTGTAATGTAGAACTTAAAGGGGGAGATGTAATGAATGCTAAACTGTATTATACTGTTCAGCCACTAAGTGGAGCTGTATGTAAAACACCTTATTTAAACAACCCTCACCTATACCTAGTAGAGCATCTGGTGTATATAAGCAAGTTCTGTAGCCAGTCCACATCTGGTACAGGGGCATGACATCTATTACAGTGTGGTTGATAACACGCAAAAATTTGAGGATTCCTATCTCAAAGCTCCATAAATGTAATCCACTCCAAAAAGTTCTCAAGGGTGTCTCTGGGTCATCATCACGTCCTCACACTGAATGTTTAGCTAAAAATAGGTAGGTTCCTGAAACACATCACCCTCAAAAGTCATTCCATAGGTATTCTGCAAATGTTTCCCTCTCATTATAAAATGGCAACAGCTTGAACGCTAGAAGTAGAAAAACTAGACTGGTGTGAGGTCAGTCTAACGAGATAATTCAATTAACAGGATACCAAGGGAGGAAAAATAACTTTTCTAGTGGTAATGAGAGTGGCCCATTTCAAACAGTTAACAAGCAGGTGTGAGTAACAGTAGAGGCAAATTAGTATGGGGGAAATTAGGTTTAGGTTTTGTAATGACCCAACAACTCCCAGTCTTTATTCAGGCCTAATTTGATGGTGTCCAATCTGCAAATTAATTCCAGTTAATTGAATTGTCTCGTTAGACTGACCTCACACTTGGTAAGGCAACTCCCATCATTTCATGTATTCATACCTGCTTCTGTATTTTCCACTCCATATATCTGATGAAGTGGGTTCTAGCCCACGAAAGCTTATGCCCAAATAAATTTGTTAGTCTCTAAAGTGCCACAAGAAACCCAGCCTGGAGAACCCTGACAACCCTTACATAGTAACTACTGCAGCCCAAGGTCTGCAGAGGCATCCACTGCCTCCTGCGCTGAGACTACATGAGTTATAGCCACAGGATCCATGTACTAGTGGACTTATCTACTATATCCCCCTCACCGTAAGCTTGCTGAGCAAGCAGCCTTGTAACCATGCTCCACAACATGTAGGGGTTGTGCAGTCCTGTACTCCACACCCTGCCTGTTCCTATAGACAGAGACACCAATGGTCTCTGCTGCATTTCAACTTCTCAGAGCCATTCCATGACTGGGAAGATTTGGACTTCTATAAATAAATGATGGTATAAACAAAGCAAGGGCTTGACTCAATAAACTGGTTTACATTTCATTTGGCTTGCCTAGTCATAGATAACTTTCACCTGGGGACCCTAAAGGTATCTTACATTGTGCCTGTCGATACTTACTGAGTGCTCCCCACAGAATACCAAAAATAGCCTGTGTCTTGATAGTAGAAAAGCCCACACATGACTGCAGTAGCTATGGAAAGAGTAGCAGCATCTCAACTTCTGAGTGATACTATGGAGCAACAAAAGCAAAGTACGACAAAGTATTATAATTGATCCTAAAAGGGACAATGTTACCCTTACATGAGGAGGGAAAACAAAATTCATGGAATATTTAATTGCTCAGCTTCAGCACCAATAGGCAGCTCAGTCTCACCCTGAGCTAAGCAATCAAAATCCAAGAAAGATGAGACAAGCTGCATCTCAGTTAATCAGAATGTGCTTATGGGGTGGAACATTTGGGGAGCCATGGGGTATGGAGTTGTAAAAGGGAAAGTCAGGAAGATCTCTGCTCCTCAGGTGGGAAACAGAGCCTCCAGGAAACCAATGAGGAAAGGCAGGCCTGGGATACACATTGTCATAAAGCCATCTTTCCTCTGAGAATAGGGCAGAGGGATTCCATAAGAAGAGGCTGCTGCAGGAAAATTTCTTAGGAGCCAGTTAAGGGACAGAAACAGTCAAAGAGCTTGGTCACAGAAAGGACAGGTGAGGCTATGGAGGGAAGTGCTAAGCGAAACCTTAACTACTATTCTCAACACCCTCCCTGCTAACCTATGACCTTCCAAAATGAGGAGATTGGATCTTCCACCTGGCGAACAGGGAGGGATGCCAGAAACTCTTTGAAATGGGTTGACCCGAGAAGTGACCCCTCTCCCTGGGAAGGCAGTGGGACAGCAGGATAGACTACTGAAACCACATGACAAGGTGGGACCATGTTAGGGAAGGAGGAGCTGGAGAGCTAATGAAGGAAAACTGATCCTGGCTGAGAAATCTGCAATGTATTGACTTGTTCCTAATCAAGGAATGAGTCAGAATTTGCCTCTGAGTTATGAAACAGAAAATTCAGCTCAGGAACTGCAGCTAGGAAAAATTGGAGCGGCATGGAAATGTCTGTGAGAGCAGGACCAATTTAGGGTTATCCTAGTTGTATGTGAGTTTAATTAGATCAGGTAAAAACCAGAAGAAGCAAAGTTCCCAGTGCAGAGACATGAAGTAGTTGAAGTGGTGTGAAAGTAAATATGCAGGTACAGACATATGTACCTTTTGCCTGGTCTACACCTACAACTTAGGCTGACCTAGCCACACTGCTTAGGGCTGTGAAAAATTTTGTGTCCTGATCACCAAAGTTAGGTTAAACTAACCTCAGTGTAGACACAGTTAAGTTGATGGAAGGATTCTTCCATCAACCTAGCTACTGCCTCCCAGAGAGGTGGATTACCTACATCAACAGAAAATCCTCTTCCATCAATGTAGGAAGCATCTATGCTATGGTGCTATAGTGGCACAGCTGCAGCACCGTAACTGTGCTAACTTTTGTGGCTGTAGAGCTGATATGGCCTTAGTGCAGTGGTCCCCAACCTTTTTCACAGGGTGGACGCCAGACGACTGGCTGCGGAGGACTGTGGCCGCCAGACGAGCAACTGATGAAATGCTGCCATGAAGTGGCAACGTCAAGAGGCGTTGCTGCAGAAATGCCACCGAAATTCAGCGGGATTTCGGCAGTAGCGCTTCTTGACATTGCCACTTCTCGGCAGCATTTCGGCGGCGGCTTGTCCGGCAGCCAGTAGACAGGCACACATGGATGCCCTGCCAAGGCACCATGGCGTCCGCGGGCACCACATTGGGGACTCCTGCCTTAGTGTGTAATGCTACTTAGTGCAACTTTTGTAGCCACATTACCTTCTAGTCAACACATCTTTACTTCCTTTTTTTATGGACCACCCAGTCATTCCTGGGTGAACCAAACAAAGTGTTTGATGCCCACGTAGCAATATTGGAAGGAGTTCCACCAGCATGTGCCTTCAGAGTTTGTGTTGCAGCTTGCACACATATCAACACTACCAAATGTCTTGCAGCACTGCTCACACTGGATCAGGCCTATCAAAAACTATATGTAGGTTAGATTACAGCATAAACTACAGACAAGAAATGAGAACAAGCCTCGTTGTTTTGACTAGTTACAGCCAGACTGGTGTAGAAAAATAAGGAGAAACGAAATTATTGGGTATCATATTTATATAATACATCGCCGTTCAGCAACTGCCTTTCCCAGCCAGCTCTAAAAGAAAGAGTGTGCACTGTATAGAGTGAAAAATTCACCTCTTACTGGGATCTGTCTTTATTTTAAAAAGAAAACAACAACAACCTAACAGAGTTCAGCTTAAACTTTCTCCCAAAATTTGGTTGTTCCTAGGATTCATCCCTCCAAATTGCTCAGCCCATACCCAACACCCTTTCTCTACAGAGCCATTTTGACCTGCTTTTGTGAACGAGCAGAACCCACTTAAAACTTTCAACAGAGTCACTATCTGCAAACAGGGTGGAGATACTGCCAGCCTGTTACAGACTCCTCCCCTTTATCACTTGAGATATCAAGGGCCTTACATACCATCATGAATTTCCTATCTCCATGAGATAGGAAAGTATCATTAGTCCCATATTAGTGTTGGGGAAGTGATTTGCCAAAGGTCACATATCAGCCTGGATCAGAACCCAGAACCCAGAATATCAGGGTTTTTTTCCTTTTAATCCACTGAAAGTCTTTCCTTCTACTCCACTTTCCTTCACCAGTACTGACGAGTAGGATTCTGGAAGTGTCTCCTTCAACTAAAGCCTTCCTCTTAAGTTATACCTGAATGGAGCTCAGCTGGTATTGTTATGTCTACTCTATAATGTTTGGTAACTTCTACACCAACTGACAGGGCAGAAAGGATAATCTTGTGCTGGGTAAAGAACGGGGGGGGGAGTCAGAAGTCCTAAATTGTATTCCCAGCTCTGGCATAGATTTGCTGTGTGATTGGGGGCAAGTCTGTGTCTCAGTTTAATGTCACCTGTGAAATGGGGGAGAACTCTCACACACTGATGTTTAAACCTATGTTTAAAAAGCACACTGAGGTTCTCAAGAGAAACATGCTAAGTGTAAAGATTTGTTATAAGAGGAAACTCTGGTGTTAGTAGAAGAGTCAGTATTCTGAACCTTGATGATGCTGAGTAAGAGCTAAAATTGATTTCCAAATCACTTCAGTTCTGTGAACTAGCACTTGTAAGCTGCCAGTTCCAGAACCCTTAATCACAAGACAAACAGTATGTCACTCAAAATGAAGCACTGTGAGGTGACTATCAAGCCTCCTGCTCCCCGATAAAAACACAGGAATGATCTGAAATTATTAAACATCCTATAGTTTGAAATGAGGGTGTTTGCCATGCACTGTAAAAGGAAGAAAACTGACACTGAGGTAGGAGCCAGTGGAGAAAAGAGTATATAGTTTAGCAGTGCCCTCTGGGAATAAATATATTAGCCCTGTTCACAATAATGGGAGCTTTGTGCCTCTCTTTATTTGAAATATACCTTACAAAAAGGTTTGCAGGGAGATCTGGTCCGGCTTCTTTCATTTCACTCCTCTTAGACTTAATGAACTGATTGAAGTGTTATCACAATACACATTTTTTTAAAATAAATGTCACTTCACGGACAAATGGTAGGCCTGCTTCATTAGCCAATACCACTGTTTTCTACAGCAGTTGTCAGTAAAATATCAATTGATACATTCAGTAAGAAATAACCACAGTATCTCAGATATCACGTTGTGATAGCTGTAGGAAAATGCTGACTACTGCATATACTGGATGTGATTCTCCTCTCCTATCATTTTTATACTCAAGTAGCGCCATGAACTTCAGCTGAGTAAGTAACCCCTAATTTATCCCTCAACTTACCCCTTTATCAGGCTTGTGCAGTGCTGGGCACTGTATGAAGAGCTGTTAAATAAAGAGTAGCGTCTATTCGCTTAACCATCTTTTACCTTTCCGTTCTGTGCTGTGAAAGGGTTGTGGCTGGGCATGCCTAATTTCTGAGGCATGCACACCCAAACCTGCATTACCTTCTATTTAGTGAGGACAGAGACACTAGCACATAATCATGCTGCACTGCAAATGTATTAGTTATAAACAAGCTCTCAAATACTGTAAGAAGGAGTGAATTGGCAGCACTCCCATGAATCCTATACGTACAGAAGAGCTAATGTAGGCTCTAATTACTGAAACTGCAGAAGCAAGTGAATAGCTCCAACTTCAGTGAAGAATACATGCCCTTCTGAACAAAGGCTTGGTAAGCTAGGTATTTGTTTCGTCCCTTATGAGTCATTGTCAATATTATCACATTCATTGTCTAAATTCTTGATACTAACCTCTCCCACTTGTGAGGAAGAACTTCTGGGGAGAAAGTCACAGCGCTGTAAGCCTCACCTGGCTGGCAATGCAGCATCACTCCAGGTAATACCTTCTACTCACGATCACGGTATTTCTTAGGGTTATACCTTCTATGACAGGTTGACTTGCACGGATGAATAGATGGAGATGAGGGTATATTAGCTAAGGGCACTAGTGGAAGAGGGGAGAATTTAAGAGACGTTCATCTCCAATCTAGCTCTGGGACCAAACCAAAAAAATTGGATCCAAATACTCCTGCATATTGGGAAAGTTTGGAAACTTATCGGGGCCTGAACTTGGCAGCTTAGGCCCAACTCTGCTCTTATATTACCTTATGCTCTACTTTATATCCCAACCCTAATCATGTATGCAGCACACACTGATGATTTCCTAACTACAGCTCGTATTCAGACCCCATTTCCATTTGCCCAGGGAAGACCTGCACCTATTCCACAAACAGAAAGAATTCAAATGCTTTCCTCTACAACCCTGCTTAGGATTTCATTATTAATTATATCTGAAGGTTATTCAGTTAAAATACTAACTTTTTTTATTTAAACATTTATATTAAGCTGCTGAGATTTCTAGCAGCTTAACAGCATTACTTCTGTGTAAGAGAATAAGCCTCTTAGATTCTGCACACAGGCCTCTCATCTAAAATGAACGATGTAAGAAATGCATTGAAAGGTAACACCGAGTTAATGATGCTTTTTAAACTGAGGACTCAAAGGCTGATCATGCAGAGATCCACTAGTTATTCAGCCCACTGAACTCAGTCTCTCTCTTGTGTTCTGTTACCATTAAAACTGAGCTGGTGTAGGAGCAGCACCACCACCACTTGTAGTTATTGTAGTTCAAAACAGATCCATCTGAGCCACAATATACTATTTCTTTGTAGAGGCGAAGTCCCCTTTTGGGCACTGGCTACCGTCCGGAATTATTTCCAGGTTGTTACAATTGGATGCAAAGTGAAACCAAAAGCCTGGATCTGAACACCCCAAAGTTTGGCAAATGGTTGGCTCCAACCCATTGCTAGTCACAATCCATTACTTTGAGCTTCTTCTTCCACTGAGTAATTAATCCAAACATCCGGAAGTAATTCCCAGAAAATGGCATATAACTAATTTATACTATCACCACTGGAGATAATCCGGGTTAGATATGATACCTATCGATCACGGATGATATTTTTCAGGATAATGAAATTGTTTCAACCATGGATGCTGGGTGACAGACCAGATGACTCCTGTTCAAAAGAGATGAAAGTTGTAAGGTGGATAAGGAACTGGTTAAAGGGGAGACTCCAGCGGGTCGTATTGAAGGGTGAACTGTCAGGCTGGAAGGAGGTTACTAGTGGAGTCCCTCAAGGATCGGTTTGGGACCGATCTTATTTAACCTTTTTATTACTGACCTTGGCACAAAAAGCGGGAATGTGCTAATAAAGTTTGCGGATGACACAAAGTTGGGGGGTATTGCTAACACGGAGAAGGACAGGGATACTATTCAGGAAGATCTGGACCACCTTGTAAACTGGAGTAAGAGTAATAGGATGAAATACAATAGTGAAAAGTGCAAAGTCATGCACTTAGGGATTAATAATAAGAATTTTAGATATACGTTGGGGACGCATCAGTTGGAAGCGACGGAGGAGGAGAAGGACCTTGGGGTATTGGTCGATAGCAGGATGACTATGAGCCGCCAATGTGATACGGCTGTTAAAAAAGCAAATGCGATTTTAGGATGCATTAGGCGAGGTATTTCCAGCAGGGATAAGGAGGTGTTAGTACCGTTATATAAGGCGCTGGTGAGACCCCATCTGGAATATTGTGTGCAGTTCTGGTGTCCCATGTTCAAGAAGGATGAATTCAAACTGGAACAGGTCCAGAGACGGGCTACTAGGATGATCCGAGGAATGGAAAACCTGCCTTATGAAAGGAGACTCAAAGAGCTTGGCTTGTTTAGCCTGGCCAAAAGAAGGCTGCGGGGGGATATGCTTGTTCTATATAAATATATCAGGGGCGTTAACGTTAGGGAGGGAGAGGAATTATTTAAGTTTAGTTCTAATGTAGGCACGAGGACGAATGGGTACAAACTGGATATTAGGAAGTTTAGACTTGAAATTAGACGAAGGTTTCTAACCATTAGGGGAGTGAAGTTTTGGAACAGCCTTCCAAGGGAAGTAGTGGGGGCAAAAGACTTATCTGGCTTCAAGACTAAGCTTGATAAATATATGGAGGGGATGTTATGATAGGATAGTTTAATTTGGGCAATTGATCTTGGATTATCACCAGATAAGTCTGCTCAATTGTCTGCGGGGAGATGTTGGATGGGATGGGAACTGAGTTACTGCAGAGAATTCCTTCTTGGGTGCTGGCTGGTGAGTCTTGCCCACATGTTCAGGGTTTAGCTGATCACCATATTTGGGGTCGGGAAGGAATTTTCCTCCAGGGCAGATTGGCAGGGGCCCTGGAGGTTTTTCGCCTTCCTCTGCAGCGTGGGGCATGGGTCGCTTGCTGGTGGATTCTCTGCAGTTTGAGGTCTTCAAACCAGTTTTGAGGATTTTAATAACTCAGTCCTGGATTAGGGGTTGTATAAAAGAGGATGGGTAGGGTTCTGTGGCCTGCCTTGTGCAGGAGGTCAGACTAGATGATCATATTGGTCCCTTCTGACCTATGAGTCTATGAGTCTATGAGATTTCTTCAATCCAAATTCTGAGCTTCTGTGTGACGAGCAATTCTCTCTTACTTTACTAGAGAGCTAGTCAAATTCTGTTCTCAGATAGACCAGTGTAAATCCAGAACACCAGCATTATAAATGTCCATGGACTTACTCCTGATTTATAATAGCATAAAGAAGATTAATTTGGCCCCCTGGGCCAGATTCATTACGGTATAATTACATTAACATCAACTCATTTATACCAGGAATTAGTATGATCCAAAGGATCACATTTTCAAAAACTACATACTAGTTTGTGTCCACAAAACTATGCAAGGCAAATTGCACAAGACAAACAGGTCAGTCTCCTTACCCAGGATGACTTTTTTGCATATTTTGGGTGCACAATCAGGTGCTGAGCTATCTGTGAGAAAGTTTGTTTTACAGCAGACTGCCTGTATCTTCAGCATATTTTGGGTGCTTTTGGACCCTTTTTTTTGCCCCCCACCCTACTAGTTGAACTTTGCATGAACTCTCTGTCCTCCATGCATCTGACACTGACATATAGAAAGATTCATTTTTCAAGCCAACTTTCAATTTCTTAGCTGAACCAATCCAATTGTTCAACTGACCGGACAGACAAACAATTTACACAGTTGAAAGAGTGCCCAGGTTTGTCTGCAGGACACACACACCTTTGCACCAGCAACAGGAGCACTAAACAATTCTGAGGACAGCTTAAATCCTCACTGTGACCACTTGTAACATCAAGAATAGTTTCCTGCCATATTTTCAAAAGAACAGCCCAAAAAGGCATCTCATGTTTAAGAGAGAGATGACCCTTCAATAAATGTATTGACCTCTCTTCTTTGATTTATTAAAGCAAGGAAACTCAATACACAGTGTTCTTCAATGTAACTACAGAATGCCTTATATTGGCTTAGATGGGATCAGGGCAAAGGTTGCATAATTGTAAACACCCAATCAGTATGATGGCCTTAAGTTATACCCACTGGAGAATATTATTGCTGTTATGAAATAATAATATACTTAGCACATCCTTAAAGCTTTGTACAAATATTAACTAATGAATGGGAGCTAATTAAATGGAAACATTAACTAAATGGGTTTTATGCCTTAAAATGAGGGGAAACAACAGAACATTTTATTTTTACGAAGAAAGAATCACATGGGCCTTGATTCTGACCTCACCCTGATGCGAATCAGGAGGGAAGCTTTTTAAGTCATTGGAATTTTACTTGGGTAAAACCAATGAAAGTTAGATCAGTAGTTTATACATAAAAACTTTCATAAGGATGCCGCCTGGCATGTGGGTAGATCTGTTAAGAAAGTCAGCATCTCTAAAGCCATATTTACCAAGAGGCATAACGCTGCTCTCATCTGCCTACTGAATAGGGTGACCAGACAGCAAGAGTAAAAAATCGGGATGGGGTATAAGAAAAAGCCCCCAAAATTGGGATTGTCCCTATAAAATCAGGACATCTGGTCACCCTACTACTGAAAGAAGCTGTTCACACACCTATACTACATTTTAATGTCAGGAAGTTAAAGCAGGATAGCCAGTTTCTCCACTACTTGCTGAGATCTCATCTCATGTGCCAAGTTTCAGCCAGGAGTGAATTTTTAACAGCAGAGTTATAAACCTGTGAAAATAGGGGCTTACAATGGAACTGCTGACAGACCCTCAACTATAGTTGTGCACCAGGTGCCAATAATAGACAAAACTGCCCCATTTTATAGCACACAGAGAGGCTGGAATTCAGCTGTTATAAGGGATAATAATAAACTTCTGCTGGTGACTCAGGCTCTCAGTCTTGGATTTACATTCCCACTGTCACTGAGAATTTTTAAGTTAAACAATTTTATATAAAAATGCAATAAACAACATTTATATTGCCAACAGTATTTGTTCCCACTGCTTTTGCCCTAAACACTGCACAATTCTCCTCCTGTCCTCCTCCTTCTCCTCCTCCCTTTTCCCCTCCTCTCTCACCCACCCAGCCTGCGCTACCAGAACTGCAAACTGCCTGAATACTTGGACTCTCACGCATCTGAGATTAAACCCAGACGTGCCGATGGCACAGGGCCCATCCACAGCCCAGTGCCAACGGCCAGACTGCTGTGATACAAAGTTATAAACACATAGCACTGCAAGCCTCAATTCCCCCTGCACCATAGTGCAAGCTGTGTGGCAGTTCTCAACTTAATTACTCCAGAGAGAGATAAAAAAAGAGGTCTACAGTATTCCTATTATTTTTTCTTCCACATGGTTTTCACAACACTCTTTAAATCATATCAAGAAAAAAAATGCTGTGGTTCAACATTTATATCTGCACTCCTTAGAGATTTGACCTAATTACGAGTCACAGTCAGAAATGGAGAAAGTAAGCACCAATAAGGTTGCCTTTTATGTAACACATATTGGAGGAAATATCTGGACTACTGGAGGTGAAAGGTCTTGTAGTAGTGCTACCTGAAATTCTAAAAATCATTTGTCTCCCCCACGCTGAAGATACAGGCAGTCCGCTGTAAAACAAACTTTTTCACACATAGCTCAGCCATCTTTGAGGTTTTCTCTTGCCCCGATAAATCACCCTTTAAGAATGAGAATTGCATTGATGCATTTAAATTTATCTGCCCATGTATTTATTTATTTATTTATTCAGTCTCTTCAGAACAGCTTTTAACACATTTGGATATTTTTTTGTCATAAAATATTCTATTTATTTCCCAGCAGCTGGTGTCAAAAAAGTTGTTGTTTTCTTTAAATATTACTCTTAAATAAATAAAATCTGTTTTCATATCATGTACAATTAATTTTGCCTGCTGTGAGTTTGTGGAATTATGAAGAGATCATTTTTTCCATTAATTATTTAAAGTGAGAAGATTATTTTATATATATATATATATATATCTGTTACCATCACAGTAGAAGACATCCAGCAGCGGGGTCCAGACATGATCCACACCTACTGGCTAAAGAAACTAACAGCAGTGCATGAATGCCTAGCAGCACAGATGAACCAGCTGCTGGCAGCAGGCTCCCACCCAAACTGGCTAACACAAGGAAGGACAGTGCTGATCATGAAAGACCCCTGCAAGGGAATAGAACCATCCAACTACCGGCCAATAACCTGCCTTCCCACAACATGGAAAATCCTATCAGGTATCATAGCCGCCAAGCTACAGGACCATATGGGCCAGTACATGAGCACAGCTCAGAAGGGCATTGGGAACAACACCAGAGGCTCAAAACACCAGTTGCTCATAGATAAAGCAGTCACCCAAGACTCAAGGTCTAGACAGACCAATCTGAGCACAGCCTGGATTGACTATAGGAAAGCCTACAACCCAATGCCGCACACGTGGATCTGTGAATGTCTGCTGCTATACAAAGTCAATAGGATACTAAGGACCTTCCTCAAGAACTCAATGGGACTATGGAAGACGACACTGGAAATCAACTCAAGGCAGCTTGCACAAGTGGCCATCAAGTGCGGCATATACCAAGGTGATGCACTGTCTCCACTGCTGTTCTGCATAGGCCTAAACCCCATCAGCCAGATAATTACAAGGACTGGATATGGGTATGGGTTTAGGAGTGGAACTACCATCAGCCACCTCCTCTACATGGATGACATCAAGCTGTATGCTAAGAATGAACGAGACATCGACTCACTAATCCACCTGACGCAGATTTACAGTGAGGATATCGGGATGTCATTCGGACTGGAGAAGTGTGGCCGGATGGTAGTGAAGAGAGGGAAAGTAGTCAAGACTGATGGGGTGGAACTACCAGCGGGCCACATAGCAGACATACAGACCAGCTATAAGTACCTTGGCGTCCCACAGTCACATGGAAACCACGATGAGGAGGCAAGGAAGACAGCAACATCCAAGTATCATCAAGGATAAGACAGGTCCTGAAGAGGCAGCTCAGTGGGAAAAACAAGATCCACGCCATTAACAGATACGCCCTGCCGGTTATCAGATACCCTTCCGGTATAGTGAGCTGGCCAAAGGAGGACATGGAGGCTGCCAATGTGAAGACCCGGAAGCTCCTCACAATGCACGGAGGTTTCCACCCCAAGTCCAACACCCAGAGACTGTATACGAGCAGGAAAGAAGGTGGGCGGGGCTTGGTGAGCGTCAAAGCCACTGTCTTGGACGAAACCCGAAGCATCCAGGAGTACATCAGTAAGATGGCCCCCAAAGATGAGCTGCTGAGAGAATGCCTGAGGCAGCAGCAGACATGGGAGGAAGACCAAGCAGAAGAAGTGCCATGGCAAAACAAGATCCTGCATGGGATGTACCATCGACATCTGTGGTGGCTGACATTGGGAAATCCTACCAGTGGCTGGAAAGGGCTGGACTAAAAGACAGCACTGAGGCACTGATCATAGCAGCACAGGAGCAGGCACTGAGCACCAGATCCATTGAAGCAGGGGTCTACCATATAAGAGAGGACCCAAGGTGCAGATTGTGCACAGAGGCCTCAGAGACAGTCCAACACATAGTAGCAGGATGAAAGATGCAGGCAGGAACAGCATACACTGAACGGCACAACCAAGTGGCTGGCATTGTGTACAGGAACATCTGCACAGCGTATGGGCTAGATCCTCCCAAGACCAGATGGAAGATTCCACAGAAGGTTGTGGAGAATACCAGGGCTAAGATTCTGTGGGACTTCCAGATCCAGACAGACAAGCAGGTACTGGCCAATCAACCAGACATTGTGGTAATAGATAAGGACCAGAAGACAGCGATGGTGATAGATATAGCAGTACCAAGTGACAGCAACATCGGAAGAAGGAGTATGAGAAGCTGCAGAAGTACTATGGCCTGAAAGAGGAACTAGAGAGGATGTGGAAAGTGAAGGCCATAGTGGTCCCAGTGGTGGTAGGAGCACTCGGGGCTGTGACTCCTAAGCTGGGTGAGTGGCTCCAACAGATCCCAGGAACAACATCAGAGCTCTCTGTCCAGAAGAGTGCAGTGCTAGGAACAGCTAAGATACTGCGCAGAACCCTCAAACTCCCAGGCCTCTGGTATAGGACCCGAGTTTGAGGAAGACACATACCACCCATAGGGGTAAGAGGGGGGTTTTATATATAAAGACTGAACAATACACCATGCCATTTAATTTGTATAAATGCAACATTCGTGCAAATTGGTTGCCACACACAGCTCCGTTACTATACACCTCCTTTGGAGTTAGCGGCTACAGACGATGACTTGCTGTTTCACAGAAGATGAATTCTTCTTTGCTTCCAGGTGTCCATTGTGAATTTTTCAGTGGGACAAAAAATAAAATACAAATACAAATAAACTTCTTTAGCTGGCAGCAATACTGATGTTTTAAACAACTCTGTCCTGGTTGTTCATACTGGGTATTGCTTTTAAACTGGCCCTGGATGGCATTTAACTCAGTTTATTTATTCTTTGTTTAAATCTCTAGTTTGACAGTCTCTCTCTCTTTCATGAAAAACTATTGGTATTGTTAGCAATTCCTCAGGAGTCTTGAGATTACCCTGTCTTTCAGCACTAATATAACTGCGTAGCTGTAATTATTCTCACTTTTTATTCTGACTGTCGGTTTTGGAAGGGGGCGAGAGGTGGAGATTTAATGAATCACTCAAGCTCCCCAAGGCACAGTAAGGTACCATGCTAGATCTACTATGAGCTTTTAAGGTGGAGGGCTTTAATGAATTAATAGCTAAACTGCTAATGAACAAAATATAGTTAATCAAAATGATAAACCAGAGGGTGAAAAATAAGGCAGGAACTAAAGATTTGTTTTCAACTTGTTTTATTACATATTTTAATATATGTATGGTAGAATGGAAGGGAAGGGAAACTCCTTTACCAAAATGGAATATTTTGTATCTTAGTTCAGGGTATACTACTTACTGAGACAGGATAGTCTAGTGGTAAGAGAATGGATTTGGGAGTCAGGAATCTTACATCTGCCAAAGGCTCAGGACAACACTGACAAATCTCCATACCTCAGCTTCTCCCACCCATACATTATCATCATTCAAATATTTATATCACAATAACGCCCAGAGTATGAAAAATGGGAGTCTTTGTGCTAGGCACTATACAAACACATACAAAGAAATGGTGTTTGTCCCCAGCAAACTTAATGGGTATCATAATATTTACCTACCTCACAAGAGTGCTTTGGAAGACTGGTCCTTGGTCTGTACAGTGCTTTGGAGAAGAAAAGGGCTATATAAATGTTTATTAAGCTCATAGTTATTTTTAAGTAAGGGTAAACTGGGCTGATGGTGAAGCAAAAGAGACTTTTTAAAAAGTTCTTGTTAGTCAATCTCCCCGAGAAGGAAGAAGAGATGACTCCCTACCAAAATCCTGGACCTGAATGCCCCTTTATTTTTTAAAGTAGACAACTCCTCTGTACTACAATTCTTTTTCCTCCCCATCATTGCCAGCCCAATTTTCATTAACTTCTCTCACCCTAAAGTCAGACACATATGCATGCATACTTTTTTAGTAAACTTAAAAATTAAAAATATAAACTCAGGGCCACATCATGCCCTCCCACATAAAATCCTGTAGAAAACTCACACAATCCTGCTTGCAGAGATTCCAATATGCTTCCCTAACAGGAGATGAGGGCTATAACAAACATTTAATGGTCAACAGAGAGGGCAGGAAGTCTGAGGCTCCAAATGTCCCAAGAACTCTTGGAAAATCATACAGATTTGAAGCTATGTGAGTGGAGAGTTGGGGTATTTACATTAGTCCTCAGCCTCCCTCCCTACAGCAACAAAGCTGCTTTATGACACATTTGCATCGGTCACCTTACCCATGCCTATGACCCTGAAACTCCTTGAGGAATTTCCCTGTAGATTCCTGATCAGGACTTTGAACAACAAAAGAAGAGCCTGGCCTCCAGAGAACACATCCATAGTTTTACACTGAGCAAAGTGTATGAT
This sequence comes from Gopherus evgoodei, assembly GCF_007399415.2. Classification (NCBI taxonomy): domain Eukaryota; kingdom Metazoa; phylum Chordata; order Testudines; family Testudinidae; genus Gopherus; species Gopherus evgoodei. The sequence goes on from NC_044322.1 coordinate 206,465,988, forward strand.
GAGAAAGAACTTTGGGAGTTTAGATGGTGTTCTACGGACAGCCATGTAGCGTATACATGATCAGTAATGATCACAGTTGTGTTCTTAGTATCAAATGCACAATGACTGGGGACACACCACCGACCAAGACACAGGGAAAGTTTCAGACCCAGCATTAACCTTCATGAGAAATTCTAAAGGCACGCTGATGAATTAGAAGGGCAAAGATGCTTTCGAGGACCCTCCTTACTCTCTACTCAATGGACAATATCAGCTGGGTCTTTCATGCACACCTAAGAGTAGAAGGTATGAATTGACTCTCAGGGCCCTGACATTAACTAAAATACTTTACTCATGGCATTTATAAAAAATGGAAACAGACCAAAAAACTTCAAGCATGCTTCAAAAATATTGTAATTAAGCAAGATGCTAAATGCACAATTCTACTGACATCAGTGAAGTTGCACCCACATATGCCAAGGCTGAATTTATTGATAAAGAATCAAAGGATAGGAATATAATTAATGCCAGTCAACATGATTTTATGGAAAATAGGTCTTGTCAAACAAACCTGATTTCTTTCTTTCATGAGATTACAAGTTTGGTTGATAACGGTAACTGTGAAGATGTAATATACTTAGACTTTTGTGAGGCGTTTGACTTAGCACCACATGACATTCTAATTAAAAAATTAGCATTACACAGTATCAATAAAGCCCATGTTAAATAGATTAAGAACTGGCTAACTGACAGATCTCAGAAAGTAGTTGACAATGGGGAACTATCAAATGGGTGTGTTACTAGTATGTTTCAGGGATCGATATTAGTTCCAATTCTGTTCAACATTTTCATTAATGATTTGGATATAAATATAAAATCATTGCTTATAAAATTTACAGATGACACAAAGATTGGTGGAATGATAAATGGTAATGAGGATAGGGCAGTCATACAGAGCAACCTGGATTGCTTGGTAAACATTCAAACAAAATTTGTTTTTATATAGTCAAATGCAAAGTTATACATCTAGGAACAAGAAATGCAGGCTATACCTACAAAACGGAATACTGTATCCTAGAAAGCAGTGACTCTGAAAAGGACTTAGGGGTCATAGTGGACAAGCAACTGAACATGAGCTTCCACTGCAGCAGTGTGGCAAAAAATGGGACTGGATCCTGGGATGTATAATAGGGGAGTAGTGAGAAGGAGTAGGGAGGTGATATGGTACTGGTGAGATCCAAACTGGAATACCGTGTTCAGTTCTAGTACCCACGTTATTAAAAAAACTGAAAAATTGGAGAGTGAGCAGAAAAGAACCACAAAAAATTATTTGAGGGCTCAAGAAAACACCTTACAGTGACAGATTTAAAAAGCTCAATATGTTTAGGTATGAGAGGTGACTTGATTACAGTGTGTACGTACTTTCAAAGGCAGAAAATACCAGGTTCTAATGGACTCTTTAATGTACAGGAGAAAGGCATAACAAGAAACAATGCCTGGAAGCTGAAACCATAAAAAATTAAATTAAATTAGAAACTAGGCACACATTTTTAACAGTCATGGTGATTAACCACTGGAACAAAAAACAGGGTTAAATTTAACGGCCTGTGGTAAGACAGAAGATCAGACTAGACCAGGGGTTCGCCATGCCCAGCCCATGGGAGCTGCGGGAAGCCGTGCGGGCCAGGCCACCGCTTCTCACAGCTCCCATTGGCTGGGAACAGCGAACTGCAGCCTCTGGAAGCTGCGAGCGGTCATGCCTGCGGACGCTCGGGTAAAGAAAGCATCTCACGGCCCACCAGCGGCTTACTCTGATCAAGCCGCGAACCAAGTTTGGGAACCCCTGGACTAGATCTAGGTTAACGTGCCCTTCAGGCCTTAAACTCTGTGAAAGTATGAATTCGTGAATCCCTCATTAATTAAAATTGTAAGGTCATGTTTTATGTGACCTAGTGTGTTTAAACTACAGGATATTCTTGTTCTGAGTGACCATAAAAAATGATGTTCACACAAAAGATGCAGTTGTATGAAGGAGAATCTATGGTAACCCTTGACCATGGATTATCTAGAGGGCAATGTATTGTAAGTTTTACCTGGAAAAGGGTTGCTTTGGTTAAGTGACTATAGTTCATTTTTAATATGGTTCAGTTAGATGGCTTCTCTATCAAAACCTCAGATCCAAATGATCCTGAACTTTGGAGTGCTTAAAAATCAGACTCAAATCTGAATTTTGTTATTTGGACCCTGTGACAGCCCTAGCTCAGGGTTGGTTGGTACAGGAGCATCGCCTAGTTGTTAGGGCTTAGGCAGGTGGCATGCAGCGGGGTTGTCGGTGGGGGAGCCCAGGCCCTCTCACTCCACCAGGCTCCAACCCAGGGCCCCTTGAGGGCTATCAGCACTCTGACAGCCAGAGATGCTTAAGGCAGCCCTCCCTGGGCCACTTCCTATCTCCCCCCTACGATTGTAACAAGGTCGCCATATAGGGTAAGGCAGCATGAGGGCTGTCAGCTCATCACAAGGTGCCTTCTGGTGGAGACGGGATAGCCACTATTTCCTCCTGTGGTATGGCCCAGCCTCCTGGGCCAGCTCAGTCCAAGGGCTTTCCCCTGCTAGGGCAGTCCAAACAAGAACAGGGGAATTAATCAAGACCAGAGTTCATATCAGAGGAAAATGCTTCAATCTCAGGCTGTCCCTGCAGCAGGCCTTCTGTTCCTTCAGGGAGGGGCCTTTGGGCACTTGTTTTGGGAGAGATTCTGCCTTCCCTTAGCTGATCTCCCCTGGAACTGCCAGTAGCAAATCTGCTCTCTTCCCTGGTCTGCCCACAAATGAGCTGCTCTCCTGCTCTTTAAGTCCTCCTCCAACTAGTGCATTTGCTACAGGTGTTACAGGGCAGGGCTAGCTAAACTCAGAGAAGTTCTTAACCCCTTGTTGCTCACTGTGGGGTTTATAAACCCCATCACAGACCCATTTCTAGATTCAGTCTTAATCTGGATTGTGAAACTACCTGAAAGGTACCCTACAGTAAACAGTCTACATACTATAACTGGGACATACAAAATCTGGCAATTTCCCTTCACAGTGGCTTGTGCTGTGTTTAACCTTCTTTGGTTTTGGTTCATGGGGATTAAAAACCCTTAAATTTTGCTTTGAGTTTTAGGTTTGAATGCACACATTAAATTGTGAAACCACGGCGTGTAAGCCCCAAACCAAAAATCAGTTCAGATGCAGACCTCTGTCAAAAAGTAGTAATGGGATCTTAAATGGCCACAAGCTGTAAGGACCTCAGATTTTAGGCCTTGACTGGAAGACAGAACCAGCACAAGCACAGTGTATTTAACACTATGCTGGCCCTTGTTTCAGAATTGTGGTTGAAAGAAAAGCACCACCTACAGAATCACCACCATACCCACCCTGTAGCATATGTATCTTCATGGCTGCTCTCTTGTCCAAGTACGGACCAGACACAACTCAACTTAAGTTAGGAAAACTAACAAGATCACAACCCAGTGTGGTAGGGCTACTGGCATGCAAAAGATCTGAAATGTTCCTTAGCTTTTAGTTTGAAATTTCCCTCCCACCCTCTCTATATAGTTCAGATTATAAATGTAATAGATTTGTGTTATAGCTACAGATTGGCAGATGTCACTCGTCTACCTATTCTGCCCACTGCCTGAAAACAATATGATTCAAGGAGTAGGTCAGTAGTAAGAAAGGATTCAATAGATTAAAATGTGCATTTTAAGAAAAGAAACACTCATAGAAAGCTGAGCAAGTTTTATGTTTCTGTAGCTTATTTTTCTGCTTAATGAAATACGGTTTTCAGCTTCTAAAACAGCAGTTACAAAGACACTTCATTAATCTCCTGTGTGTACCGCCTCTCCCTAATACCTGTAGCTGCCCTATTCTAGCCCCCTGGAAGTTATCTGCTGGCATTGCATCAATATCCCAGCACAAGAAAAAAACCAAGGACTGACTTAAAGCTATTCAAAGTCTGCTGTTTTGTAGAGAAAGGATCCAAACCAAAAATTCCAAGCCCTGAAACCTATGAAATGTGGGAATCTTCAACAAGGAGATAGGAACACTGCAGCTCAGGCTTGTCTATATGAGAAATAAAAAGAGAACCTCTGCATTTAGTAGTTATTACTTCGGTACGTAGAAAGTCAGTGGACAGCAAGTGGAAAAAGGCATTTCCTCAGGCTCAATTTATACAGGGTCAAACAATGCAGTCCTTATTATACCAAACTTCCAATTTTTCCAGGGGTAAAGACTATGGGCGGAATTTTCAAAAGTGCCTAGGTGACTTAAGAGCCCAAATATCACTGAAAGTCAATAGTACTTGTGCTTGTGCTCCTAAAGGCACTTCGACATTTTTGAAAATACTATTGCACATGACTTGGCCCAAAGATTATAGACTGTTTTTTTTCCTGCCTTCCTCTGGAGTATTCAGCTGGAATCAGCTGTTGAGAACAGATGATGATGTATCACACAATCTGTTTCTAGGGACAACAGCAGTGGTAAACCTCAGTCTTTTCCATCTCCTGTTTCTTAGTGTAAATATTATATACTAAGATGCAATGGCCTAAAAGACTTCTCAGGTTGTACTGCATGTGAAACCCTGGAAAGACTTAATTTGTAGAGGGATGTTTCATTTAGAAGGAGTTAGCTACAGTGTCATGCCTTCAGGGTATGAACATTAATCACTTTTAACTTTGATGTTGCAATGTGTGTCACTTGACATGATATGGTGCTGGTGAGCATAGGTGGAGTTTCTAGTAGAGTTGGTCGGAAATTTTCAGATGGAACTTTTTTTTTCCCCCAGAAAAATGCGAATTTGCCAAAAGTAAAACAGCTCATGGAAACGTCAATTTCAGCGCAATTTAATTTTGAAGGAAAAATGGGGAAAAAAACTTTTTGATAAGGTTGAAAAGTTTCATTTTCAGCTTTTCAGGATTAAGTGTTTTGATATTCCATTTTGAATCAATCTTTCTTTTCAATTTTGTTACATATTATATTTTGTATTTGTGTTATTTTATAATATATAACAAAAAATGAAAAAATGCAGTTGGAACAAAACATATTGATTGCATCGAAATAAAGTCTTTCAATCAAAAACTTTTTTTTTATGTAATTTTTTCGGAAAGTTCTATTTGTTTTGTTTTGTTTTGTTCTGTTTTACAACTAAAAAAATTTTAAAATATACATTTCCCCCCACAAAAAAATCCAGTTTCCGCCCTGCTCTGGTTTCTAGGAAACCAGATAGAACAGGAATTCGCTTACTGTCCAGCCTTCTCTTGCAGTTTCAATTTAACTCTGTCAGAATAATCTCTTCCTCTTCATAAAACCATGTGGATGTTTTTTCTTAACTTGCTTTCAGACTCTTGAGTTTCATTCCAGGCAAAAAAAAGCCCAGGACACACAACCTTCCACATCTGTGAGATACATGCATGGCAATAGTGCCAGGAGAAATAAAATGAAATAAATGAAAACTACAGAGATGTCTCCAGAACAGAGAGATGAATTGTTGAATACATATATTTTTTTTCTGGTAGTGAAGTGATCTTTTCAACAGAGGTCTTTAATTTACTGAACATTTGATTTTCATTCAACTGACCGTTTCCATTGTAAACTACACAGGGCAGGCATCATGTGTGATCTGTACAGAACATATGGTCGATCCTTGATAGAAACTGCTTTCATGGTAGTTATTTGTTATATGGGCCCTGAGGAACAAATACCTCTCACTTTTCACTCTCCCCAATTTCCCTACCCTAAATACAACCATCATCTGCCCAGACATTTGCTGCCCATAGAGCAACAGCACAGCTAGCCAGGGTAATGTCTGCTAATTTGATAAAACAGCATGTATCATTCCACCAATGGGAGAACAAGCAGGTTAAACCTTCGTTGTTTTGTTTTTTGTCTTTTGTTTTTGTTTTTTTAACTAAAAGAGAAAACAGAAGCAAAAGTAGAGCCGATTAGGAAACAATTCACCAAAGAAAAACAAAACAAGGGGGAAAAAAACCAATGAAGAAGGGGAAAATGAACAGAGGAAAAACAATTATCCCAAGCGCTAGGCAAACGTCTGTAATATTATCTAGAATGACAGCACAGCCATTGTTAGTGCTGCCAAGGCACTGCATGTTTGCTATATCAACCGAGGTCCTATGAGAATAATAAACTAAGCAGATTAGACTTAGACTGATGCCTCTGTGCCACTTTTACCTTCACACAACACACACACTGTTCTGTGTTTCTGAACACACACAGGCAGGTAAACCCAGAAAATGGGTACTCCATGTTGTCAGGAGGAGAGAGAGACAGCCAACAACCAGGGCCTGTTTATTATTTAACAGTTGGTATTGCTAGAGGCCTGGCACTGCAATAGGGCAATCTCTGTTTCAGCACAAGTAAGCCTGATTACGAGAGTGTGTGAGCCAAATCATGTTTACCATAGTCTGTGAGAACCGCGGTGCCCCCAACAGACATGGAAATTCTTACAACAGCTCTCGTCCAAATGGACAGGAGGATTCCTGCAGCCAACGTAAAGAGCTGATTTTGCTTCCTGTAAAAGCCAGGCAAGGATGAAGGTCCACAGGGAAAACCACAAAAATTGTAGTCCGCTATCTCAATGCCAGTGACCAACCCAACCTCTGTTCCCTAATTTTCATAGACTGATGCGCTGCTTTACACTCCCTTTCCTTTTCTACTTCTAGCAGCTACCTAAAATCACCAGCACCCAAACCTAAAATCAACCCCCAGCCTGGGCTGTGAGGCAAAGGGTGCTTTTAAAGAAGGGTGATTACCATCCCCCCAGTCACACCATTCTGCTGGCAGAGAACGAATGTATCAATTAGCCCAGTGAGGTGCTATGACTACAAGAAGGGGATTTCACTGACAAAGAACTTCACTTAAAAAGCAAACCCATCATTTCATCCCAGTAGAGGTATCTTAATCTCTGCTAGAAACATCCGGTATCAATGAGAAAAGCTAAGAGCAAGGCCCATTTCAGCTAATCCAATATTTTAAACTTGTTTAAAGGAGTACTGTCCTAGATTCAGACAGTCTATAAAATGGATGTCATGGAGTATGGAATATGTTTAGCTAATAAAAGTACTATCCTGAGATCCAACACAACTGGGCCAGACCTTAATGCTGAAAGGACTGATGGCTTTCAGGTTTAGCTTGCTGATTTAAATACTGTCCCATTTTGGTTATGACCAAAAGGAGATAGCATCTGATGACTATTCAGATGCGTCTCAGTTCACTTCTGATATCAACTTTTACCTATCTCACAAATGTGTGTGAGGCTTAATTCAGGGAAGTAGTATGATACAGGATGCAGTCCTGGAAGTTAGGAGAGCTGGGTTCTATTTCCAGCTCTGACATATATGTGATCTTGGGCAAGACACTTCCCTCTGCTTCCCATCTGCAAAATGCGGATAGTGAAAAAAATATGTATAAGAGCTAACTATTAATTACTTAATATTGATGAAGAGTTTAGTGGCCATGAATTGCAGGGCACAATAGAAATATAATATAGCTTTGTATTATATTATCAGAAATCACACCATCACAACTTGCACTACCCGGCATGCTAAGCAGAGAGCTGAAGGACTCAGTGGCTCACAGGCACATGAACTACAGTCTCCCTTTAAGTGGTGAACCTCCAGGTCAGGGTTGAGGTAGGAAAGGGGTGGCTTAAGACAGGATCAAGGGGTCCATTGATCCAGGTTTCAAACTGGAGTGGACCCATAAACTTACAGCATTGGAATCTGAGGATCCACAAGGAGTTCTACTGCCCAAAGAAAGCTGTAGTGTGCCATGGGGACTGGGGAACACAAGAGAGTATTTCTAGGACAGGGTGGCTAGAACACCACTGCACATCTGGTCCCAGACCAACCCCCTCCTCTCACAACTACTTCCTCCCACTGACAATGGCCCCAATGGCTCTCAGCTGGCCAAGAGCAGCTGCACTGAGAGGTTGAATGCTAGCTGCATACTGGTAGTAGGCAGAGAGGAAGCAACTGCACTCTCACTCCCTACCCACCAGAGCCTTCTATGGCCAATCATGCCAGAAGAGGATGACCTGACCTGAGCCCACACTTGATGCCCCCAACTGATTTATGTTCCACTGAAGAGTTCTCTCTGTGTTGTGACTCTGCTGAATTGAATGAGGAAAGGATGCAGCAAGTAACCACCATTCCAGTCTTGTCTATCAGTTCTGACAAAAATGGGACCCAGAATGCTCCACCAGCATAGGCACCAACTCCGTGGGTGCTCTGGGGCTGGAGGACCCATGAGGAAAAATTAGTGGGTGCTCTGCGCCCACTGTCAGCCAAGCTCCCCTCAACCCCCTCCCCCACCTCCTCCTCCTCCTCTCCTGAGTGCACCCGGCCACCGCCAAACAGCTGGGGGGAGGGAGGAGCAGGAACGTGGTGTGCTCAGGGGAGGAGGTGGGAAAGAGGCGGGGCTGCAGCAGGGATTTGGGGAAGAAGTTGGAATAGAGGCAGGAAAGGGGCAGAGTTGGGGTGGGGACTTTGGGGAAAGGATTGGAATGGGGGTGGGGCCCCATGAAAGGGGTGGAGTGGGGACAGGACTGGGCGCAGAGAGGGGGTCAAGTACCAATGGGAAAGTGCGGAAGTCAGCGCCTATGTCCACCAGTGGTAAAAAGGGTGGAAGCTGTAGTGTAGCTAGGGCTCAGGCAGTGGGGAAGTTTGTGGAGAGCTTGCTCAGCTGCTTTTCTTGCTGTATCTGTTCCATGAATACACAGAAGGATTTCAGTCTCCCTGGATGTCAATTCACCTTTCACCAGCATGGAATTCACAATAATAATGTTTAAAGAATCCAACAAAAATATTTTAAAGACAGTAATTAGACAATTTACAAAGTGCAGTTGTATTAGACATACAGTCCAGTCATTTTTCACATGGTGAAAGGCCCATGACTAAGGAATCCACACCTTGACAGGCACCAGAGGTAAGCAGGTATATAGATTTAATTGCACTCCTTGTGAGTTAGTGTTTACATATAAGAAATGCATGCTGAGCTAGCACGCCTCCTTTCTCAAATAATAACTACGTTTCATACTGTGCTTGAAGTGGTCTTTATATAGTGCACAGAAAATAGATTGTGTAAAGATTAAATCTGTGTAAATTGTTCACAACAAAACTCAAAAGCTGGTGTAAACTTGGCTAGGATTGGATTTCATTACGAACTCAAAACTCAGCCCAGCTTTACCTTACTGAAACCATGAGAAGCTTGGTACCAATGAAGAAAGACAGAGAGAGAGAAAGAAGTGTAAAGTGTCATGGAAGAGGCAGGTCAAAGAGGGAGGCAGAAGAAAAACAAGGGAAGTTTAGTCAGTTCCCTCGTACCTTAAGTCACTGCCAATTTCCAGGTGGGAGAGGGGAGGCCATGGCCCACTGAGCATTTATGTCTTTTCCCTGTTTGCAATATCGTTGTAGCCATGTTGGTCACAGGATATGGCAGAGACAAACTAGGAAAAGTAGTATCTTTTATTGACCCAACTTCTGTTGGTGGAAGGAATAAGCTTTCGGGCTGGAAAGAGTTCTGAAGAAGAGAAGCTAGTCCAATAAAAGATATTACCTTACCTGTCTTGTTTCTTTCTTTCCCCTGATTGACAGTGAATATATCTTGTATTGAAACCATACTACAATGTGTGGTTGTAGAATGGGACATCTGGATTCTGTAGTGGGGAAATGCGCCTTTCACTGTGTGTGTGGCTACAGTATGCCTGGACTCTATACTGTGATACTGCTCTGCCACTGTGTAATGTGTGTGGTTATAGGATGATTAGATTCTATACAGAATCTATGTTCCCCTCCACTCTCTGGTGAATGGTTGTGGAATGCCTGGATTCCATAATGGAGCAATATTTTCTCACTGTGTAGGGTGGGGGAGGATGGGATGCCTGGATTCGGTACTGGGGCAAGGGTCTCCCACTGTGCGTATATGGGATGCCTAGATTCTGTACTAGGATAATGTTCCCCCATTGTGTGGTGTGTTCCCATCTGATGTTGTCTTTTCCACATTAAAAAAAAACTAATAAAAAAGAAAATTAAAAAAGATACAATAATTGTTACTGCACACTCTAATGAATTATTGTGTTCAAGGTTCCTACAAAAAAAAGTAATATTATACTCGGCTTATGTTTTAATTGATTTATTAATATTTTATCACAGGAATGTAATTTAAGCTCCTCATGATTTAGATCTCATAAACCTTTAGCATTTTGCAAATTCAAATTCCAATTTAAAGCCAGGGCGAGCAATTAACTTTTCTATCATCTTGTCAGGGGAGAAGGTTCGTGTTTAATTTGAGACAAAGTGACAGAAATATATATACACTGTATGTATTACTCCAATTTAATTTATGAGTCAGCACCATCCACCTTCCAAATGTAGATTTAATAGATGGGGAAGAGGGTGGGAGAAAGGCCCTGCTTTCATGGCACTTGCTGTGATATCTGTCCCAAATTTGCTATGAAAAAATGTCCCTGGTTTATTGAGATACCAGACTAGACTGATTACAGGTATATTTTCAATCCCTTTGTTTTAATTTCCATTCACTCATCACTTTCTCATATACAGCATATTCTTTCAAATATCACCTAGCAGCTCCCAGCCAGTGTTGGACGGTGCTGTCACTGCAGTCTCACCCTAACCCTTGAAGTACAAGACAATACAAAGAAAATTGCCCACGGAGTTTATGAGCTAATGCCTATGGAGCCAAATCTGGCAGTCCTTACACAGGGAAAGCTCCCATTAAAATCAATGTGAGTTTAATCGGATTAAGGAGAGGACTGAAAAGAATGACAATAATAAAAACAAATGTCCGAGTAATTCCCCTTCAAGTTAACACTTCATTCTCACTTATATGTAATGAAAGAACCCTGGCATCTAAATTTGCATGGGCAAAAAAGCCTCCAAATTTGCATGAACAAAGCGGGTAGTTAGATGGCCGACTACTTGATTTGCACATGCAAATGTTGTTTTAGGACAGGCAGAGAAGGGCTGAGCCATGGCCACATGGTCAGTGATTGTTGAGATCCAGTAGCCACAATGCCCTGTGTGGAATGTCGCTAGGATTCAGCTCACAGACTAACCAGCTGCTGAGGAACTGCCCCACATCTTGCCCACTGAACTCCACTGTCTGCTTAAATCCCCATACAAAGCAAATTTTACTCCAGCTCTCCACAGGGAGTGTGTCTGTGTATGAGGACTGCGAATGTGTGTGTATTTACTGAATTTCACCCTAATATAGATACCATGTGAAACTTTATTGTGGCAGAGCTGTTTGAAAAGGAATCAGGGCCCAAAATCCTGCTCTAATTCCATTAGTTGTATATAATGGGTGGAACCAATACCCCACTTCTGAACACACACAAAATGTGGATTCTCCAGATTTAAATCCAGATGTTCCCAAATTCTGAGATGTTCAGATTTCATTGTTCATTAGAAAGCTAATGCTCAAGTTGCAAACTGAGAACCAAATCTGCATTCAGATCTGGTTAAACATGACTGTAGTTAGCAGGACTTAATCAGAGTACCAGTTATGCCAGCCAATTTATAGCTGAAACTTGTTTAGCTGGAACCACATTCAGATTTGGGTTTCAGATATGGTTCAAGGTCTAGGATACATTCAGCCCATACTGAAATAGTAGGTTATAAAGGACTCTGCAGCCTATGTTGGAAACCTTGTTTCATGCCTTATTTACTTGTGAAGCTTCACTCCAACTCAAAGCCTTACCACTTTGAAAACTCAGGTAAAACAGCCTTTGCTGTCATGCATATTTTTAGACAAATTACAGCAGAATGTCTTGCAATTTCCATTACTTTGTGGTGTCTGCATTGCTGATAGACACCAGCCCACACTGGCATCGCTGCCGAGGTGTCCTAATACATGTCTGAAAAATACTATTAACTGCACATCACGGGCATTTGAAGTGCATAAGAAAACCATAAACTTAATTACTTTGGAGGACTAGTGTGATCTCACATGAAATTTGAGCTACTGTTATTAAAAATAGAGAAACTGCATTTACTTAATGCTTCTTACAGTAAACCAGTCAATTTTAAACTTTCAAGGTTGTATGGTGAGACAAAACAATATTGGGGGAAAAATAAACTGTCTGGAACTTAACAGCAGAAGCATTTCACACATCAAACAACAAAATTTTGGAATATTCTTTTTAGTAGAATCAACTGAAATTATTATTACATATTTGGGATAGAATTACTACTCCTAGGCTGCAGAAGATAAAGGGTTAGAAAAAAATAATCTGTAGGAAGTGTTAGCTGATGCAAACGGCTCTTTTTTCCAATAATTTGTGGATAACAGCCAGCTTTTAAATTCTTTCAAAACATTCTCAGACCTATCTCCAGTGTTGTGCAGACATTGTGCCCTGTGATCATACCCATAGCATAGGTAATCTTTCCCACAGGATATCCACTCTTGGGGAAGGAAGCAGCACTTTTGCAGTCACTGCATCTAGCATTTTCTTGTCTGATCTAGGAAGTTTATCTGAAGGGGAAGGAAGGAGGCTTTCAATTTCAAAAGCTGCAGCTGTGGGAGACATGGATTATGGCTAAATAAATAATAATAATAAAAACCGTCCAACAACCCTGTGACACATTTTAAATGTTTGAATCAAGCCTTAAGCTAGAAAATTGCAGCTTGTTAGAATCGGTCATAACCAGAAACACTTAGCACACCATCTCTCTCAGTTAGCTCTCCTGTAAATAGTTCAAATGGGGCAAATCCTTCCTAAAGGGCCTCACTTGAATTGTCAGGCTGTATGAGGAGGGGGAGGAGAGGGACTGCAGGGACTGGCATGGAAAGAATCCACCATCCCTCCCTGTCCTGGCTTCAGAGTGGCACCAGACCCACATTGCAGCTACTATTATTCTATCCTTTTGCTAGAAGCACAGCCTTCCCCCCAGGACTCAGGTTGGGGCCAGCGTCCACAAAGCAAGTGGCTTGCCAGTCAAAAAAGGAATGCACATTAATCCAAGAAGTTGACAAAAACTAAGCCATGCTCCCACAAAAGACCAGCGTATAAGTTAAATGTACTCAGACCCAGGGGCAGCTCTAGGAATTCTGCCGCCCCAAGCACGGCAGGCAGACTGCGCGGACCCCCTGCAGGCAAACCACAGAAGGCAGCCTGCCTGCCGCCCCCACGGCTTGCAGTCCCAAGCACACACTTGGCGTGCTGGGGCCTGGAGCCACCCCTGCTCAGACTAAGGGCATGTCCTGGGTCTAATCCAGTGAGATTCTGAACACCAGAAACCTCACCAAAAATAGTGGGAGTTGCAGATGTCCAATACCTCTCAGAACGTGGCACTTTATTTCTGAACATTACAACTTACACTGATTATTTGAAAGCAGTTGTTTTTTTTTAAGCCTGCAAACATTTCAGCCTCACAAATACATCTTCATGTCAGACTAGCGGTTGCAGCTGGAGCCATGCAAAGCTTACAGCCTGTGATTTCAGGGACTTTGTGCAGAAATTCTTCCCATTTCAATTCACACAATTTCAGTCCCTTAAACCTGATAAAAAAAACAACCACCCATAAACTTTTGACAAATAGCTATTTCCACACAGAAACAAGCTCACTGCCATTCTATTTTCTGGAAATGGGTTAGCTTTCCTTTTTGTTTTTCATTGTGTACCCAGAAGTGAACGTAAACTGGTACGGTCTAGTACAGTGTACCAGCAAGAGCCCGTACACCGTACCAGAAAGACTTTCCCAGGCCGGTAATTTAAAGAGCCTGGGGCTCCCAGCACTGGTCGCAGCCCCAGGCTCTTTAAATTGTGGCCAGAGTCCCGCTGCCAAAGCCCCAGGTAGTGGAAGCAGCCAGGAGCCCTGGGTCTGGGGTGGCAATTTAAAGGGCTCAGGGCTCTCAGCCGTCACTGATGCAGATGGAGCCCCAGGCCCATTAAATCTTGATTTAAAGGGCTCAGGGATTTAAAGGCCCTGCCTCTTCTGGTTGAGGCCCTGCCCCCTGCTCAGGACTCCGGCATACCGGTAAGTCCTTTAAGTTAGTTTTACCCCTGGGTGTACCTGAAGGACACCTTTTGAGGAAATTATCTGCATCTGAGATGGTAACAAAACTTGAACTATGTGCATCTTAGTATTTTGTTATAAATAGTACTCCTGAGAGCATTCTACACCAAAAAATTAAAATTCTACGCACAATATTTTAAAATTCTCCAAAATTCCGCAAATTTTATATGTCAAATAAATGTGGAGGCTTCAGCACGGCACTGGGGAGCACAGGCCACTGGCTGCACAGAGGTGGGAGATCACTGTGCAGCGCTCCTCTCCTCCAAACTCAGTGGTGAGGCTGTACCCAACCCTGACACAGTGTAGGAACAGGCCATGCCCCAGAAACACCCCAGGACCCTGCCCCTCTGTGCCAGGTGCACCAGGTAGGCTCAACAAGGCAGGATCCAAGTGCTGAGGGGCTTACTGTGGGGTGATCCAGGTGTGGGTTGAGAGGGTTCTGTGTGGAGCAACTTGGGCTCAGTGGGGGATTCGGGTGCAGAGGAGATCTGGATGCATAGGGGTTTGTTGGGGGTTTCTGGATGCAATGGTAATACGGCTCTGCAGGGGGGTCCAGGTGAAGGTGGTTGTGGCTCAGCGGGAGGTCTGGGTGTGGGGGGGTCCAGATTCTGGGGGAGTGGGGCTTAGTGCGGTGAGGATCCAGGTGCATCTGGTTGGGGCTTGGCAGGGTGGGGATCTTTTTGTGGGTGGCTCGTTGATGTGGCCCAGGTGCAGGGGGAGTGGGGCTCATCGTAGGGGGGTTCTGAATGCAGGGAGGGGTGATGCTTGGCAGGAGGGTCTGGGTATGAGGGGGTCTGGATGCACAGGGTTTGGGCGGATGGAGGAGTAGCTCCCTGTACAGGGATCCTTCCTCCTGCAGCTGAGGAGCAATGGGTGCAGAAAGTGGGGGTGGATGAGTGGGTTTGCAGAGCTTCCTACAGCCACGGGAGAAATCTGAGGGTAGGTCTGACCCAGCCCCAGATGCTGTGCAGGGGAAGAGGAAGTCCTGTTCTCCCCAGCCCAGCCCGTACAAGCAGCTGACCCCAGCACATGGTAGGAGCCACCAGCCAGGTCTTCCCCAGTTCCACCTCCTGCCCAACAGTGATTTACCTCTCTGCTGGCTGCCCTGGGCACATACTGCTGCTCTTGTGGCTTCCCTTTGCTTCCCCATGAGAAAGCCATTTTTCTGTGGGGAAGCAAAGAAATCTGCGGAACACATACATTCTGCACATATACAGTGATGCAGAATTCCCCCAGAAGTAAAATATCTCGCATAACTCTAGCTACAGCTCCTCTTCTAGTGAGTGACATGCAAGGAGTTGCCCCAAAGGAATGAGAGCAACTCCTGCTCTTGCTACCTCTTTTCTTCAGCTGGACTTGCTATTAAACTCATAGGCATGAGAGCAACAAAGAAGAGAAATAGTGGTTGAAGTAACTAGGCAGGGAGTCTTTGGAGCCTCATTCTTTTGCTAACTATGTTATGTTAAGAAATACTGAACTCTTTTTGGTACCTATCCTACAAAGCATTTAAGTATGTATGTTATTTTGCTCACATGAGTAGGTGCACGTGAGGATGTGCATGCTTAAATGCTTTGCAGGATCGAGACCTAAGAGTTAGACTTAAATAGGAACACTAACAACCACGTTTTGGTTAAGTGAGAAATTCAACAGACCTTAAATTAAATTGCACAGGCAGGAAAGTTAGACTATGAAATACCACAATTTGGTCTTGCTTACCTGGATGGGATCAAACCACATTACAACACAGTGTTCTGATTAGGTACATTTTATAGATGTTGTCAGGCCCTAAGGGAATATTTATACCATGGCTTGTAGGAAAACAAATCCTTGTTCACAGTAGTCAAGGAAATCATGCTAAAAAGAGATGGCATTAAGCATGCTAACCTGTTGGTGTGGTTTCAACAATAGTGTTGATAAGGATCAAGATTACAAACAGTAGTTTAACCTGGTGAGAAAGGACAGAGCAAAGGCACCCTAAAAATATGCCTGTTATGTCCCTGGTTAGTGGGAGCTCCTTAGAATCAAGAAACTGAAACTTGATAGTGGGGTACATAACTGTTGGCCAGATCTTCACCTTCTCCCCCATTACACCATAAAGGCCAGCAGAGCCCTCTCCAGCCTTGTATACACTGGGGAAAAGATGTATTTCTAGCATATTAGTTGTGGGAGGGAGAGGAAACAGCAGAGATTCGCTGTGTTTGGGGGCTTCTTTCCCCTGATGGAAGGATCAGGGATCTCCACAAGAGAATTGGCACAAAGATTTTCTCCAAAAAGTCCATTCTGGCAACTTTTAATACAGAAGACACTATGTGACTGTGAGACTTTTTAACCCTTTACAGGTAAAGCAAGTAGAGAACAGCTACCAAGAAGGATTTTACAGTAACTGGATGGTTGGATGTCCATCAAAGAGAGCTAGTTCCCCCCTTCATTTATTACAGTGATCCTGTGTGATTTACTAATCACATGTGCACTACTGAATTATCCCAGACAATACCTGTTGAATTCCCAAAAGTCCTGTCTTAGCCCACACTACACTCATTTTAAAATCTGAGATGGATTCTCTCAGGGAAATCTCTTCTTTGCTTCCTCCAAAGTCCATATGAAGTAAGGTTGACTCCATATCATTACAAAGACTATATCATGAAATCAACTTTTTTTTGGCTCATAAACTAGCAGGTGAAGAGATAATTTATTTTTCAATTTGGCAATAAAATGAATTAAGATATAAGAGATGCAAGACAATGATAGAGGCAGAGCCACTTGTACGAGAAAGTACTGGACAGTCCTCAAAAAATATTTTCAGATGCATACCCACAAATTTCACACACTGCTTTACTTAACATTCCTTTTCATGTTTCTACAGGTTTATGTCAAGGATACAGCAGTCCAGAGCATTTCTATCATAAACCTTCCCGTCCACGGTAAAAGACGGTTACTCACCTTTGTAACTGTTGTTCTTCGAGATGCGTTGATCATAACCATTCCAATTAGGTGTACATGCGCCACATGCACGTTCGCCGGAAGATTTTTACCTTAGCAACACTCGGTGGGTTGGCTGGGTCGCCCCCTGAAGCGGCACCGATATGGCAGTGAATATATACTCCTGCCGACCCAACGGCCCTTCAGTTCCTTCTTGCCGGCTACACCGACAGAGGGGAAGGAGGGCAGGTTTGGAATGGATATGAGCAACACATCTCGAAGAACAACAGTTACAAAGGTGAGTAACTGTCTTTTCTTCCTCGAGGGCTTGCTCATATCGATTCCAATTAGGTGACTCTCAAACCTTACCTAGGCAGTGGGGTCAGAGTGAGATGTCGCAGAATGTAGAACTGTTGAGCCAAATGCCGCATCATCTCTGGACTGTTGTACCAATGCATAATGTGATGCAAAGGTGTGGACCGAGGACCAGGTAGCTGCATGACATATCTCCTGGATGGGTACATGAGCCAGGAAGGCGGCAGATGAAGCGTGAGCCCTAGTAGAATGTGCGGTGAGGTGCCTCATTGGAACATGAGCCAAGTCATAGCAGGTGTGGATGCACAACGTTACCCAAGATGAAATCCTCTGGGAGGAGACAGGTAGGCCCTTTATTCGATCTGCTACCGCGAAGAAGAGTTGGGGAGTTTTAAGAAAGGGCTTTGTTCGCTCGATATAAAATGCGAGAGCCTTACGGACGTCTAGGGAGCACAGTTGCTGCTCTCAGCGTGAGGAGTGGGGCTTCGGGAAGAAGACCGGAAGGAAGTTATCTTGATTGATATGGAAGGCCGGATGTGGTCGCAGCTTGTACCTTGTCCTTGTGAAACATTGTATACGGGGGGTCAACCGTGAGAACCCAAAGTTTGGAGACTCGTCTTGCCGATGTAATGGCTACGAGGAATGCTGTCTTCCAGGACAGGTACAGCAGCGAGCAGGTTGCCAGCAGTTCAAAGGGAGGAGCCATAAGTTTGGCTAGAACTAGGTTGAGGTCCCAGGTTGGGGCGGGGCGGCGGACCTGTGGGTATAAACGTTCCAAGCCTTTGAGGAACCTCGAAACCATAGGGTGAGAGAAGACCGAGCGGTCATTCTCCCCTGAGTGGAAGGCAGAGATGGCCGCCAAGTACACCTTTATTGATGAAACCGCTAGGCCGTGTTGTTTTAGGGACCAGAGGTAGTCCGAGAAGGTAGGAACCAGTGCCTTGGTAGGAACAGCGTTACGCTGCTCGCCCCAGCAGGAGAAACGCCTCCACTTGGCCAGATATGTTAACCTAGTGGAGGGTTTCCTACTACCCCGGAGTACATGTTGTACCAAGGCAGAGCAGCGTAACTCGGACTGGCTTAACCATGCAGCAACCATGCTGTAAGGTGGAGAGACTGCAGGTCTGGGTGGTGAAGTCTGCCGTGGTCCTGAGAGTTATGAGATCCGGCCAAAGAGGTTGGCCATGGAGAGGTCGAGCAACATGGTGTACCAGTGTTGCCTCGGCCACGCTGCAGCGATCAGGATCAGGTGGGCTCTGTCTCTGCAGAGCTTGAGCAGGACCCTGTGGACCAGCAGGAAGGGTGGAAAGACATAAAGGAGATGGCTCATCCATGGTATCAGGAATGTGTCTGATAGGGAGCCTGGGGAGTGAGCCTGGAAGGAGCAGAACAGAAGGCATTTCCTGTTCTCGCGGGAGGCAAAGAAGTATATGCGGGGAGAACCCCACTTCCGGAAAACAGAATGGATAACGTCCGGACGAATCGACCACTTGTGAGACAGGAAGGATCTGCTGTGGTGATCCGCCAGAGTGTTCTGAACCCCTGGGAGAAAAGGCGCTATCAGGTTGATCGAGTGGGCTATGAAAAAGTCCCAGAGTTGGATGGCTTCCTGACAAAGGGGGGAGGAATGTGCGCCACCCTGCTTGTTTATGTAAAACATGGCCATTGTGTTGTCTGTGAACACTGAGTCACAACGGCCTTGTACATGCTCTTGAATGCCCGGCATGCGAGGCAGACTGCCCTCAGCTCCCGTACATTGATGTGCAAGGTCAGTTCTTGAGCTGATCAAAGGCCTTGAGCACGGAGATCCTCAAGGTAGGCTCTGCAACCCAGAGATGACGCGTCCATGGTCAGGGCCATTGAAGGTTGAGGCGGGTGGAAAGGCATCCCTGAGCAGACCAGAGCAGGCAACAGCCACCAGTTCAGGGAGTTTACGATGCTGGGGGGTATCGTAATGATCATGTCTATGCTGTCTCTGCCCGGGTGGTATACCGAGTTGAGCCAAGTTTGAAGGGGACGGAGGCATAGTCTGGCGTGTTTGGTCATGAACGTGCAGGACGCCATGTGACCTAGGAGGCCAAGACAAGTGTGAGCCGAAGTTGTCGGGAAGTTTTGCAGGCCTTGGATAATTGATACCATCACCTGAAACCAGGGCTGTGGTGAGCAGCCTCTGGCTAGAGTGGAGTCCAGGATGGCCCCAATGAAGTCTATTCTCTTAGAGGGAACCAGAGTGGATTTTTCTATATTGATCATCAGGTCTAGTTGCCTGAATAGGTCCTTGATGATGCCCACAGGACGGGTGACTTGTGTCTCGGAGGTCCGTCGAATGAGCCAATCGTCAAGATACGGGAAGACGTGTACTTGACGATGACAGAGGGAGGCAGCGACTACAGCCATGCATTTTGTGAATACTTGTGGGGCCACAGAAAGGCCAAATGGAAGGACCGTAAATTGAAAATGTTGATGGTTGACCACAAAATGGAGGTACCGTCTGTGTGGAGGGTAAATAGCAATGTGAAAATACGCATCCTTCATATCGAGGGCGGCATACCAGTCTCCGGGATCCAAGGACGGGATGATGGTCTCCAGGGATACCATGCGGAACTTCAAATTTTCATGAATTTGTTGAATCCTCGCAGGTCTAAGATAGGTCTCAGACCTCCCTTTGCTTTGGGGATTAGGAAATAGTGGGAATAAAACCCCTTGCCCCTCGAGTCTTTCGGTACCTCCTCTATAGCTCCCATGGTTAGGAGCATCCCTACCTCTTGCAAGAGGAATTGCTCGTGAGAGAGGTCCCTGAAGAGGGACGAGGATGGGGAGTGGGGCGAAATAAATTGGAGGTGATATCCCAATTCTACCGTGTGTAGGACCCAACGATCCGATGTGAGTTGGGCCCATGCAGGGAAGCAATGGGAGAGGCGGCTGTAAAAAGGCGGAAAAGGATCCTGGGAAAGAACTGGTACGCCGTCCTCGGGCGTCCCTTCAAAAGTTCGGTTTCGGTCCAGTGGGTGGTTTGGGGGGGCCCTGATTTTGACCCCCTTGGGGCCCAGACTGCCTTCTGCAATTCCCCTGATCACGTCTTCTCCCAAAGTCCTGTCGCGGCCTAGGCGAGTGGTAAGCGCGCTGAGGCTGAGGATGGAAGGACCTGCGCTGAGTCACCGGGGTGTGCATTCCCAGAGAGCGCATGATCACCCTGTTGTCCTTTAGGCTCTGCAGCCTAGGGTCAGTCTTTTCAGAAAATAGGGCTTGGCCCTCAAAGGGCAAGACTTGTATAGTCTGTTGTAACTCAGGTGGGAGGCCTGACACCTGAAGCCATGATATTCTCCTCATGGCCACTCCTGAGGCCAGAGTTCTGGCTGCTGAGTCAACCGTGTCCAGTGAGGCTTGGAGAGAGGTTCTTGCCACCTTCTTTCCTTCCTCCAAGAGGGTTGCAAACTCCTGGTGGGAGTCTTGGGGAACTAGCTTCGTGAATTTGCCCACCGCCGTCCAGGTGTTGTAGTTGTAAGCTAAGTAGGGCTTGCTGGTTCGCCACCCTTTGTTGGAGGCCTCCAGCAGAGTAGACCTTGTGGCCCAATAAGTCCATGCGCCTAGCCTCCTTGGCTTTTGGAGCAGGAGTTTGCTGGCCATGGCGCTCCCTCTCGTTAACCGATTGCACAACCAGGGAGCAGGAAGGAGGATGCACATACAGATACTTGACCCTTTCGAGGGTACCATGTACTTCCGCTCAACTCCCCTGGCCGTGGGCGGAATAGAGGCTGGAGATTGCCAGATGGTATCGGCGTTTGCCTGAATCGTACGAATAAAGGGCAAGGCTACTCTTGTGGGGGTGTCAGCTGATAAAATATCCACCACAGGGTCTTCTATCTCCAGGATCTCCTCCACCTGAAGATTCATATTCTGGGCCACCTCAGATCCTGATGGGCCCTCAGGTCAACTTGGGGATGGCCGGAAGAGGATGTCCCCGCCACCGCCTCATCTGGCGACGAGGAAGAGGAGAGGCCAGGTACAAGAGGGTCCTGAGTGGGTTCTTGTTCTTGGGCAGTGTCAGGTTCAGGTGGGACCTGAGAGTCTGTCGGCAGAACGGACGCTTCATCTGTACCTGCAGGAGGGGGATGGCTTACAGTCGCCTCTGGCACCCAGTGTTCAGATGGCATGGAGCGTGGTGCTTCTGGGTGTGCACCTTGGGCTTGGTGATACGCCCAAGGTGTCCAGAACGACCACTGATGAGGCCCTTGTTCTTGACCTTGGGTCTCCTGGAAGACTCGGCTGGGCACATCTGAGTCACGGTCCTGTGCATAGGAAGCACTGTCCGCGTGAGATGACACTGAGGTGTGTCCAGACGGCCAATGAGGAGCTGAGAAACCCTGAGAAGGGGCCACATCTCCAGATGATCTCTCACGGTGTGGCACCAGGGAGTGGTACCGGGTGCCATAATGGTACCGTGAACGAGACCGGGACATGTGACCGCAACGGTGCCGGGAGGTCGACCGGGATCTCGAGGCTCGTCGCCTGGAGCGGCTGCGAGAGCCGCTGTGCCGGGAACGGTGCCGAGAGCTAGATCAGTACCGGGAGTGCCAGGCCAGCGAACGGGACGCTGAGCGGTGCTGTGAGTGCGACCAGTACCGTGATGGAGAGCGGTGCCAGGACTGCGAACGGCATCAGGACCGGGATCTGCGATGGGATCGAGAACACCAGTGGGACCGAGATCTTGATCAGTGCCTCTCAGCAATGCTGACGGAGGGTGGCCTCAGCAGGGCAGGCTTGCCAATAGACTAAATGACCCGCACCAGCAGTGTCAAGGGTTGAGGCAGTGCAGACTCCATCACTGCAATCAAATCCCTCGCCGTGGAAAAAGTCTCAGGCGTGGACGGGAGAGTGAGCTCGACCACAGCATGCGCCGGGGAGCTTTCAGGCACCAGACTCGATGGTCCTTGCGGGACCGGAATCGATGATGCCGAAGCTGGCGGTGCCGCGGCAGGTGTTGGTGCCGGGCGGTCCAACTTAGGCGGGTGCTCCGACTGTGATGCAGGTGGCACCGAAGCAGCAGGAGTCTTATGCTGCTTCTTGACCCGCGGTGACAGGGAACGGTGCCGAGCTCACATTGGTGCCGGCGACGGTCGGTGCCGAGGGGACTTAGCGGTACCAGGGCAATCCGGAGCTGAAAGAGCGCTTCTCCCTGATACAGATTGTTCAGTGCTCGGTGCCGAGGGCGTTGGACTAAGAGCTACCTCCATCAGGAGCTGTTTGAGGCGAAAATCCCGCTCTTTCTTCGTCCTCGGCTTAAAGGCCTTACAGATCTGGCACTTATCTGAGAGATGGGATTTCCCAAGGCACTTAAGGCAGGAGTTGTGGGGATCTCCCGTTGGCATCGGCTTATGGCAGGCCGAGCGCGGTTTGAAGCCCGGTGACCCGGGCATGAGCCCCGGTATCGGGTGGGGGGAAGGGGCTAATCCCCGATCCCCAGGCAACTATATACATTAAATATATTATAGAAATGACTAAAACTAACTACAACTATAGAGACTATGACTATATACACAACTATTAATAAGGAACTACAAGTAGTTAGGGAAGTGGAGATCAGCTAAGCCGCGGTCCACTGTTCCAACGACCAACACGGGCAGTAAGAAGGAACTGAAGGGCCGTTGGGTTGGCAAGGGTATATATTCACCGCCATAGTGGCGCCACTCCAGGGGGCTACCCAGCCGACCCACCGAGTTTTGCTAGGGTAAAAATCTTCCGGCAAACGTGCACGCGGCGTGCACACACCTAATTGGAATCGATATGAGCAAGCACTCGAAGAAGAATTTTCTCTTTCAAATTCAATCCAGTAAAACGAAAAGACGTAAAATAAAACAATCGTCGTACATCAGTTCACTTGGCATTTCTCAGCCCTTATTGTGCTCTCTCTCATCAGGTCTCATTTACTCAGACAAGGCAGAAAGTGTTCATAGATCCTATTACATTTTCCCACCCTATTTCCCATTTTGTTTGTTATTTTTTTCCCTTCAGATAATGCTTATTGTGTCAACTGAAAAAAAAAAGAAAGAAACAAATACTTTTTGTATTTTGATGAAAATAAGTGACTCTTAAGCCTGGTTTCTCTTCAAAGCAACGCAATATGGCAGAGAAAAATCACTAGAAAACAGCTTAAATTCCACTGCTTAGAAAATGAAGAGGCCTGGCTAAAGGGAGACAAATTCTACTCTCACATTTGCAGCTCCTAGTGAAGTGTCAAGAGGAGTTTTGTGCTTGTGTGTCAGGGCAGAATTCACATCATAGTGACCTTACCACCAAGTGAAAGCAGTGAGGTCAACATTCTGAGATCTGCTAATTTGTGCAGGGAAAAGAGATTTGTTCAGAAGGAAAGGGTTGTTTGCTGAGAAAGTAGTACAGGAAATATACTGGTAGAAGGGCTAGGGGGTTCTGCACAGAGAGGGTAGAATGGGGTGTTGTTACAGGTATTACATTTTCTAGGAAAGGGAATACAAAGGGCTAAAGAGATTCAAATATGAATGTAGGAAAAGGTTAAAATTGTACTGGCAACCTTAATTTTGGCATTTCCTAACTTTTGGGTGCTTGACTTCATAACTTTAATAATATTTTTAACATAGTTTTATTTATTTGTCATTTGCTCCATTTAAAAAAAAAGCAAACTCATAAAAAAACAGAAAGTCCATCACTTGGCATCATATTGACAAGCACAAGGATCACCCACAGGATAAGAACCTTTAGATTCCTGTGCACAGATCTCTGGCCCTTCAGCTAACAGAGTAATTGACAGCAAGACTAGGATACCATCCCCTAGACCAGCACCAGACACATACTTCACTAGTGTGTTTCAGAGATATTTGATGACAGCAGAGGAATGGTGAGACTCAGGAATCTTGGGTTCCGTTTCAGACTCCGGAGAGGAGTGTGCTCTAGCAGTGGTTCTCAATCTGTGGTTCCCAGACACACTCTAAGGGGTCCATGAAAGACATACTGAGAACTCACTGAACACTAGATTTCCAAATGGGTCCACATGGCAAATGAAAAAAGGTTGAGAACCACTGCTCTAGGGGACACAGACACTTCTCCCCATTCCATTCCCTCTGGCCCAAAGCTTGTCCACTTCCACCCCATAACTTTCCAAAGTGTCCCTGTCCCAGTCTTGTATCTTCCCCATTCCTGGCTCCATGTCCCAATCTCTCTCATTGCCTACCAAATCTCAGTCTCCACTCCTCAGGCTTCTCATCTCGTTATCATCAACAGTTCCCCTGTTCTTTTCTCAACTCCTTGACTTTAGTCTCCTTGCATACACAATCCCAGTCTCCCTTCCCCCAGCTCCTTGTCCAATCTGCTTCTCTCTTCCCCAAATCCCTCACTGCCTTCTAGTCCTCTCTCCCCAGGCTGCTCATCCAGTCTCCATCTCACTCTCACCCTCTTCTTTGCTACAGTTTTTGCTTAGTTAGACCCTCTCCTCTTATGCCAGCTCCTTTTCAAACTGTCTCCCCTCCTCTCAGCCCCTATTTCTTCCCCACACCCCAATCTCCTTATCCAGCCAGTACCAGTCTTCCCCCTCCCTCCAGGTCCTCATCTGATCTCAGTGTTATTCTCAGTTAAGGAGGTTCCCAATCCTGCCTCCTCTTTTCACCACTGGCTCCCAGTCACCATTCCCCAACCCTGGCTCTCACTCCCAGTCTCCTTGCCCAGCTAGTATTAGTCCCAGTTTTGATGGCACCCTAGGGTGACCAGATGTCCCGATTTTATAGAGACAGTCCCAATTTTTGGGTCTTCTTCTTATATGGGATCCTATTACCCCCAACCCCCGACCCGATTTTTCACACTTGCTGTCTGGTCACCCTATCGCACTCTTAAGCAATGAGGATGAAATCTTCAGAGAATTTAGCTGTTAAACTCTAAGAAGTCTCTACTGAACATATGCAAACCATGATTCTTCAAAGGCTTACAATGTGGTCAAATTTGGGTGGATTTTCATGAGGTATAAAAGCCACATCCCTGACTCAGAGGCCACCTCCTGCCAAATTCCAAGTGTGGCATTACACCCCATATTCTTCATAGTAATATGATGATATGATTATGGCAAAACTATGACGTATTTTATACAAGATAGGTCATGTACGATATCATTGAAAAGATTATGATTCACTGAATATGATTATCCTATTTGTATGGATCTATCGTTTTGGTATCTGAAACTAGGAATATTGTCTATGCATCTACTACAAATCTGTTTACACCTGGGGAAGGCCCACTAGACAGAATGTAATCAGTCTAAATGGCTGGCTGGGAACAAGTCAATGGACCATTAGGGAGAACAACAGATCTTGGAAGAAGCTAATCTCTCACTGGGGAGCCTTCCTGGAGAGTCTTCCTGAGGACGCTACAAACAGCCTCTGACTCATGGCTGCTATGACACTATGGGTTCATCTGACCAAGTTACCTGGTACTGGACTCCAGCTTGGAATACCAATGTTTTTCCACTGACCGGGTGTGGGAACCAAGAGGGAAGACAAACGGTTCCTACCATATGGAAAAGCTATTTAAGGCAGAGGGGTGACATCATCATGGTTCTTCACTGACTCCCTGCCTAAAAAGGCTGCTGGAAAGACCTGAGGAACAAGGAGTGGACTGGGGGAGGAGAGCTGAAAGGAATACCTGGGTTTTAAGCTACAAGCAAGTGCAGCTTGTCCTCAAGAATTTCTGCAAACTGTCTAAATCAACAATTAGGGTCAGAATTTGCTACTCACATCCAATCTCCTTAGTATATGATGCTTATATTGCGTTTTTGTTTATTTGCTAGGTAATCTGCTTTGATCTGTTTGCTATCCCTTATAATCACTTAAAATCTATCTTTTGTAGTTAATAAACTTGTTCTGTTTTGTCTAAAATGGTCCAGAACAATTCACCTTGACAGAGACATCTATCTAACGTGGAAAACTTCAGATCAAATGGTTAACATTTGGCAAAGTTCTAAGCAACTGAAAACAGGGTTTTTGTAATGGGAGTTTTGGGCAATCTGAAAAATAGGCACCCCTTACTGGCCACCCTTCTAACTATAATGTGCATGTGTGCACGCATGCATGCATATAGTATGCCTACAGCAATTTGGGTCACTATATAATAAATAATGCTAACTCACACTAACAATGCACTAACATGATAAAGACACAGTTAAAGGGAAAGGTTCAAGGAACAGTCACTAGAAGAATGTCGGCTGATTGATTAGGCTAGATTCTTCCTTGGTGTAATTCCATAGTCTGTGGGGTTACAGCAGTCCTTCTCTGTGGACCAAGAGGTGCCCACATCAGCTCCAGTGCTTTCTCTTCATTTACCATCATAGAGACCAAGATGCTGGCAGTAGCAACATATGAAGAAAGAGAGTATTTGAGAGAAAACTGTTAAACCACCACCACAGAAGAGTGGAAAGGGGGGGTGGTCTCTGTCCCCATGAATTTTGGTGTGCGTAATGACTTCAGTCATTTTACTTCAAGGGGAAACATATGTCATCCTCATTACCACTGAATAACCTGAGAGCCCAACATACCCTTTTCCTAATTAGACAAAAGGCTAAACTAACTTGATTCCTACCAGATAAATCCTTTGTGGCTTTTCTTGCATATCCACCTGCATTAATTTGAGCAGGGCACAGCATGTCCTGCTTGACTAAAATGCCTGCTACAGCAGCCCCTCTGTTCCTCCACAAACACAAAGATTAATTCACTGCACTGGAGGGAGAAAAAACCTGTTCATCTGGTCATGTTCATAAGAAAGTCTTACTCTGAGCATACAGCCAAAACTGCACCACTGCTGCTAATGTATATATGACAAACATATACAGGTCTGGGATTTACAGTCAACAAATAGCAATACAAACAACACGAGGGAATGTATAAACACTCGGAGGAACATAAACGCTCAGCCTGGCTGCACCACACACAGGATGTTTATTTATCTCAGTTGCATTCAATCAATGGGAGAAGACATTCAAAACAACTTTTTAAACAAAGTGTCACTTTGTGTTAGTTTATGCCAGTGGGGCTTCTTCCAACTATTTGTGTCATAATAAGATGTGTATGTGTTAAGATATTTTTCTTCTTCTTTTACTCCTGTCATGGCAACTGGGTATGAGAGAACAGAAAAGGAAAAAGGCTGCTAGTGTAATCCAGTTACTGATCTAACATTCACAATCTCCCCAGCCCAAAAGGAAGTGTACATTCTTACCCTGAATGCATGTTAGTAATTTACAATTGCCAGTCTGATCACCTACAGTTTTTTCTTCATTAATCCCCTATTGCGGCCCAATCTCATGTGGGCCACTGAGCACACACAGTTCCTGCTAAGGTGAATGGCAGTTGAGGGTGCTTTGTACCTCTCAATAAATACACTCTCAAGGAAATCCAAAAGCACTTTGACAGTGCTGACATTCTGCTACTGAGACTTAAAAGATGCCAGCTCAGACCAGAACCCACTTCTCAAACCACAGGAGGCCTAGGATTCTTTGTTTATGCTTCCTTAATTATTTCTAACCCTTTAGGCCAGTACCAAGCTAACTGAGTTTTATTCCTCTTAAATTTTTTGGAAGAATTTACCTAATCTGTTTGTGTGTTTTTATTGTGAATTTACTATAATTTCCTTCAGAATTGCAGTAATGTCACTTAACACTTATAACTGCCTACAATACATTGCACTTATATACTTCATTTCATCCAAGGATATCAAAGTGCCTGAGAAACAACAAGGTAAGCCTCCTCCATCCCCATTCCCTCCTCCCTTCCCATGAAGTCAGTCAGAATCACTATCCCTATTCTACAGAGGGGAAACTGAGGAAAAGAGAGAGGACAAGACTTGTCCAAGATCACAGAAAGGGAATCAAACACACGTCTCCTGGCTTCTAGTCCCCTACCTGAGTCAGAGAGCTACTTTCTGAACTAGTGGAATGCAACAGATGTCATGATCGTGTCTCAGGAGGGTTTAGATTTTAGAACGTAATGTGCAGACATGGCAGTATATGGATTATATTAATGGTGTCAAAGTACACAGCAAATCATAGGTGAGAGGTGGTGAAGACCACTCACAAAATAACAAAACCTTTAACTATTTTCTTTATAAGAATCAAAGACGAATTTGTAAAGATCTGAGTGAAAACTAAGGATACAGCTAAAATATAACCTTAACTTTCAAACTCCCTCCCTTCCCATACAGCATATATAGCCAATTAACAATGGAAAGGTAAACAGATAATTCAGTATACATGGCCACCATTCTTCCTAAAGTACAGCACCCAAGTGAGCATCTGTCTCCTCTGAAGCTGCATGATGCCAATGGTTTCACAAGACCAAATCAGGATTTTTTTTCTATTGTGGTTGACTACACACACTCTCCATTGTGTCTCATCAAAGAGCTGACGAGGGAGGAGTGGAGTGCATATAGTCTCCAACGCTTGGGAAAATCCAGCAGCCTGTAAATCTAAGAGAAGGTTAAACCTTTCTGACATGCTAAATATGGGATTCAAAGACAGTAGTGAACCGAGATGGCTATTTCCTTACCAGTTCAACTTTACTTGAAGAGCCTACAGCACTTACTATATCTATCCCAGGCGCCTAGTTATCACATCAGCATTAGATTTTTCTATTCGCCAGTGATTGGAATATGTTTAATTGCTGTAGAAACCCAATGTCACTAGATTAAGCATTTGCTAAATACTATGGGAAAATCCATCCAGAATTAAGAGGTCGTTTTTTTTGGCAGGGGAGAGTTTTGCCCGTAAGTAGATACTGAAATCCAAATTTGAAGGGCCACTGTTTCACAGACGAAGTGTCTCAGTTTAATCATTCATAAAGATGCAAGCTAATTCCTTATCTAACTTCTATGCTAGGCTGGCTGCTTTGTCTCATGCAAACAGTGTGTACACAATTCCGTCAATGTCATTACCAATATTTATGCTTGGCGGCTATAATATTGCTGTTTTCTGTGTATCAATATGCTTAATATACAATTCCCACTAGGGGTTATGTAATCTCTAAAAAGCACAGTAATATAAATACTATTGAAAAGAAAGTCATTGTGTGTGAAGTTGCTATAATTGCTCGTTTAATGCAGGTAATACAAAAACCACCTGAAGCAAGAGGCCAATCAGAAACCCAAACAAGCATTCTGGTGACCATGATATGAAGTCAATTCTGATAGCTTCTTGGACTAGGAAGAAAGTTTGTTTCCATGTCTGAAAAACATTTGCTACCTGCACAGGATGCTGAGTGCACCTATCTAGCTCTGGACAACTACCAGGCCTGCTGGGGCAACAATTAGTATCACATCAGACCACAGTAACCATGCATCTATAGCATGCTGACAAGTTCAGTGGATTCATTTCATATCCACCAAATATAGCTTTGCTTGCACATATGAGTTATGCAGGATGGAAGTAAACATTCCTGGTTACTAGAATGCTCCCACCAGTTGTAGTCTATTTTGGGTTGGCTAGTAAAAATAATTGTATTTTGGTTGGTTTTGCTTTGCAGCAGTCTTTTCCAGGACCACTTTACAATTTAAACATTAGAATAGTGGGGAAATATTTTAATTCACTTAGTGCCAACCGACTTATATAGCTGAAGGATGCCCAAGTACATGGTTCTTAGGGAGTGGAGGGGAGAGGGGGAGTGTTAAGGAATATCACTCAGCAAAAGTCAAAAGTGACATAGGATGTGCAAGCAGGTACCAAAGCTACTGCTAACAAATAAAACAATGGCAGAATACATGTACTCAGCCTGTGGAATTCACTTCCTCAAACTCACACGGCCAAAATCAGGCATGGTGCAAGTATTGACTCCACTGCAGCAGCACCTAGATATTACAGTAACCAGTGTTCTAAAAGGGACTGAGCTAAGTCCCACTAAAGTCCATGAGTCTCTTTCCATTATTTTCAGTGGGCCCTGAATACTTAAAACAATGGAATAATGAAAGTTTATGCTTCAGGCCATTTGTTCATTGCTACTGGGGTCAGGAAGGAATTCTTCCCTTCATCTACAGTATTTGCACAAGTGGGTGAGTGCAGTAAGGGCTTTTTCACTTTCTTCTGTAACATCAAGCATAGGTCTCTTTTGGAGTCAGGATACAACACCTGATGTAACATTGGTCTAAAATGTTATATTGATTCTTATGCTCCTAAGGTTAGAGGAAATGCACATGTGAGCAAGAAAGAAATAGAATGCATACATGTAAACGTAAGCACAGCCACTGGTCAGCAGACCCTTCTCTCTTCATGTGAAGATTGTTTCCTTAAGATGGTAATAGTTCCATTGAGTGATGTTCACTAGCTATCAAGAAGGCAACACACGTTCTTTTTCAAATATTAGTTTCAGCTATAAATTACTGATGTTACTTCCTGTCCTGAATGTACTTGATAATTTGGCACTACTCCTAATAAGCAGCCATTTACAATAGTTAATTTCAAGCATAACTTCCTGTGTATTGCTGCCTACTAAATTCAAGTACTGAATTTATTACAATCTAGTCAATTTTTGTTTTAATGATTCCAGAACATCTTCAAGGCATTTCCCAAAATATGACATAAGCAAGTACTCTCCACTCTGGGTGTGCCATTTCTTAGACAAACAGTGAAAAATAATTCCTATTCCCCACATGCCGGCAGTAAAATATATTCAGATAAAAGATACTGAAGAAATTAGCTAATCATTAACCACCACAAAATGGACAAGTTGGACCAACAATAAATTGTGAGAACCAGCGAAGAGCTTACTGGTTCATAAAAAATTCTACTTTACCCAAAATGTGTAACTAGCATGAGATTGCAGACTAAGAAGGGCAGCGTGGAGTAAGATCCCTTGTTAAGACTTGCCTGAAGAATTTCTACTTGTGGATCGGTTACTTAATGAAATTCATTGTGAGCGCTCATCTGATAATCTCCTAACACAAATTTATCTTTGTTGATCATATATTATGTTCCCTCTACCTTCCAAGACTCATTATCTGCATTCCGAGTGCGAGCGCTCCAAAGATGGTTCTCTTTGTTAGATTAGGGCAGACTTCCTTAATATTTTCAGCCTTCTTGATTACACACCCCTCCCCATCAAGTGGCAGCCACTTGGACTCCAACCCTCCAACGCAAATTTGCCTGACAAGATTGCCTCACATGTGACACCTGCTACAATACCTCTCTCAAGCCAGGCTTGAACAAAAAAACTTCAGAAACAGACTTCGAAGAGAAACTGCAAAACTAAAATTCATTTGCAAATTTAACACTGTTAATTTGGGCTTGAATAGGGACTGGGAATGGCTGGCTCACTACAAAAGAAATGTTGCCTTTCCTGGAATTGACACCTCCTCATCAATTATTGGGAGTGGACTACATCCACCCTGATCGAATTGGCCCTGTCAACACTGGTTCTCCACTTGTGAGGTAACACCCTTCTCTTCATGTGTCAGTATAATAATGCCTGCATCTGTAATTTTCACTCCAATAATCTGAAGAAGTGAGGTTTCTTACCCACGAAAGTTTATGCCCAAATAAATCTGTTAGTCTTTAAGGTGCCAGCGGACTCCTTGTTTTTCTCTCTACTGTGTTTGTCCAAGTCACTTCACTCAAAGTCTAACAACAAATGTCCAACACCAGGCAGTATGAGAAACAAAAAATCTGCCTTGCTGTGAGAGAAGACATTACCTTTCCAGAACCACCATCACCAGGGCTCTTTCCTGCCTTCTTTATTTTTTAATGGAGGTGAAACCCCCCTGTCATCTCACCTACTCCTCTCATAATAAGGAATGACTGCCGTGACTACCCCCATCTAGGAGCGCCATTCACCACCAGCACCTCTGCTCTCCTCATGTGCTTAGAGAACAACTGATTAGCTCTTTGCATAATTAACCTGATTAGCACTGTGCATAATCAAACTGATTAGCACTTTGCATAATTAAAAAGAAATAATAATAATAATAACAATAATAAGCACTAGGTAGTATCAAAAGCTGTTAGCCCCACAGCCTGTTTGTTAGTGCCAGAATTAGTTTAGTGCAGCATATTTTATTCGATAGATAGATAGACAGATAGATCGAAAGATACTGGTTATGCCTCTGATCATATCCATTGTTGAAGGATACTTGAATAGATGAACCATTGGTCTGATTCAGTATAGCATTTCTATTACATGCCTATGTTATCAAGTCTGTATATCTAGCTTTCTATCTTAGGTAGTTATATGGTCTCCATTATCATAGTATCTGAGTACCTCACAATCTTTACTGTTTTTGCCCTCACAATATTGCTGCGAGGTAGGAAAATGCTATTATCCCATTTCTGTAGATGAGGAACTGCGGCACACAGTGGCTAAATGACATACCCAAGGTCACACAGGAAGTCTGTGGTGGAGCCGGGTCTTCCAAGTCCCAAGCCAGTACCCTAACCACTGGACAATCCTTCTTATCCCATTGGACCATTTTTATTTCCTGCATGGACTGGTTACCTAAGCAATTGCCTCCCACAAACATGTTTTGGGAAGAAAGGAAAGCATGGCCCTGAGTGCAGTCATGTGAAATAGCTTCTGTTTCTGTTCCAATTCAAATCCTCTGATTTTCATTTTGGGTTTCAGATTTGCACAAACCCTCAAAACGCTATAGAATCTGTTAAATTTTGACTGGTTTGGTTCAAAAACTGTGTGAAACCATGTACTTTTCCATGGTTTCTGCCTAAATCTTAAACAGGCCCAAATCCCCTGGGATACACAATGCAAGATGCCCTAAAACATTTACAAAAGTATCCCCACAGTTCTAGTACTTGGACTTTTCCTCAGGAAATAAAGGGAAAACTATGGGAGAAAGGAGCAATAAAAGGGAACCTTACAGTAATTAAATAAAAATATATTTCCCAGCCATGGAGGCCTTTCTATTACCATAAGAAAAGGAACCCAAATTAACAGTGAGTGGTCTCCAGAGCAAGTCACCCATTTCTAAAGTTGTTTAGTTTCAGAAGAAAAGTGTTGTTCAGAGATTATTCAAGTCCAAATGTTCCTGGGGAAGGTAGGTTCCAGTAATTCTGGGAAGGAGGCCAATCCCTTTGGCTTTATATGTAAATATTTGAAAAACATTATTTTTATATACATATATTTTATACACATATACATATATGTCTTTACACTTCCAGCCTTGCAAAATTGCTATGAAAAAATGTACCACTTCAAGCACAAATATCTACTAACCAGAACCATGATAAATGACAAAAAAAAAAAAATGCTCTCCCACCTGTTAAGTTAGGTGCCTTAGACACAAAGGCTCCAACTCTAAAAGCTGTTCTGCTCCTTGAGTTTCAATGATACGCAGGTCAGAGGAAGCTACAGAAACCTCTAAAACCGATAAGAAATAGCCTTTCTATTCCTAATAAAGGCATGAACGTAAGGTCCATTACTTCAGAACTTTCTAGGTCTAAACAAAATTTCTGTGTTCTATCCACAAAATGGTAATCTCCCACTTTCAATGGTATAAAGCGCCCACTTCCTAGGATTTTAGGACACTGAGATACCAGACTTAAAAACTGATTTCTGTATTAACAGAAAAATCACTGGCCCAAGATTGAATCTTGTGCATCCTACAAGCAGTGGTAATTTAGTGGGAAATTCTACATTTGAGGGAGAGAAGAGAAACATTTCTGCGGGAGGCTGATTTTAATTAATTAATTAAATGGTGGATGCTTGATGCTGCTTGGGAGTTGGGACACTGGAAAAAATCCTTGGGAGATAGACAGACTAGTGGGGAGCGTGCAGGAGAGGCAGTCAAAAGTGGATGATAAATAAATTAATCCATGCCTCTGGAATTTATCACATGGCTATCACCTGCACATATGTGGTATACAGAAACATACACTAATAATTATATCCCCTTCTCCTCCCCATACATACACACTTAAATCATTTCATAAATATATACATAGAGAGCTTGATGAAATTCTTGGACAAATAGTTTATTAGAATAAAAATGCAGTTTCAGTCTAACTAAAACTATACATGCATTTGAGATTAATATTTTTGACCATTCACAAAATGGCCAGAAGAGAAGGAAGTGGCATCACTGCCCACCTGCCTTTATAAGTTTTAGCTCAGTGTTTTGGTCACTCATCTGGGATGTGGGAGATGCAGGTTCAAATCACAGCAGTGGAAATGAGCTGAAACAGACTTTCTAAATTCACCAAAAATTCCAACAAATTTCAGATTCTGTTTGACCTGAACCAATTATTTTTTTCAGAACTGCCACTGATCTGAAACATCAATTATTAACCGAGCTCTATATACACACACACACACACACACACACACACACACACACACACAAATACATATATTTTAATCTGTACCCACATATCTATAGATATATCTATATATCTATATATCTCCTACGTGGAGGTAATATAAATATTTCACAAATATATTACATATAATGCTATTTCTGTTAAATATTTATATCACTGCCACATGTAGGGGTATTTATGTGTTTTAACATATACACATAAAATGTGCAAGTTTGTACATATGTGTAATCTTGGTCTCTCTCTCTCACACACACACAAACACACACACACACACACACACACTCTCACAAATGGAAAGACCAAGAGCAGACCAGACCTTTTATACAATATTTTAATAGTTTTTTTAGAAATCTTCACCCAAAGTTTGAGGGGTTTCTTTTCTTTTCTTTTCTTTTCTTTTCTTGCTATCTTACATTTTCTGCTACAAAATACACCTGCTTTCTTTTCTTTTCTTCCCCCCCAAACTAAATATTTCTTCCATCTAATGACTCTCTTTATTAGACAGCATCTAATTTGCATACATTTACATACAATTTAAATGCTAGCTTGTGAGAACAAAGAAATGGCTCTGTATTATACTGAAGGACAATACTCAGAAAAGGAAGGTATAAAAAACAGCTAGCTCAGTGGCTGTGTATTCGCTTTGTTTCAGAAATACCAGGATTTTTAAACACACCACTTAAAGGGTGAAAAAGATTATTTCATCAAACAATGAAAAAAGATACAGTGCAGCTCCCTTTTAACACATTTTCTCTCTGGCCTGGTAATGGGATTTAAGGGTCGAAGATTTCTTTGCTTTCCACTGTTTCCTTTATAGAATCTGATGGATTTATTTCTGTCACACATTTTAGTTCATATGTTATTCTTATAACAATCTCCATTGAAGCTCAGCTCCAATGCTAATTCAGTACCACCTTTTCCTTAGAGTCAGACTGGGATATGACCAAATGATCTTTGATTGGCATCAAGTACTCTGCCCTCAATGCCCAGCACTAATAGATTTTATAGAAAGGCTGCCAGGACTTTACCCTACGGCAACAAGTATAGAGATAATGGAAACTTACCATGTAGCTGACTGGGAATCAACAGGAAGGGAAGCAGGGCTGAGCTCCACTTGTGAGAACAGGGAGGGACTGTGGTCAGAGTAAATGCAGGAGGTAAAGGAGAAGTCAAGCCCTCTAGTTCCCTAGAAGAAGAGGAAAGAATTTTAAGACCTCTTATAAGAGAAGTCTTTAGAGAAAAAAGATGGAGATTCCTGTCCATATCCCACCCAAACAAAATATACACCATCCAAGGCATTCCCTCCAAATCTTCACACTGGAAAGTCTAAGTACATTGATTGATTTAATTCCAATCCACATGTAAATGTCACTAAAGAACCTTATTAAAGGAGGGGGGAAAGTACATGGCTAGGTGTGTACTGATCACCCCAATGTCCCCTCAGGTGTGTTCAGCCCCTTGACAAGCCCACGTAAGGAATCCGTCCTGCAGTTTGTTACTGCATTATGTCATAGTTGTTGGTTTTATTTCCGAAATCACTCCGGCCTCTCCTGCCTTTGACCTCTTCTCTTTGCTCAACGGTGAAATTCTAGAATTTTACATTTTAAAAAGAGCATGGCATGTGGTCACTGACTAGGAAAAAAATTCTCTAGTCATTTTGGGGCAAGTGAATGATCACAAAGGCCTGATCCTACAGAAATGTGTAGCACTTTCTAGTGTGAGTAGATCCATTAAAGTCAATGGGATGGGACTACTCATGCTAAGGAACATTATGGCCAGTAGTAATTGTTTCCAAATCAGGCCCAAGATTTGAAATCCTCATTGATCATTTGGGCTGCTCAGTTTCTCCTAGCCATATGTGACAGAGTACAGAAGCTTTACATCATTAACATGACGAAAGAGGATCACTCCCTGGTCAGACCTTGGAGAGGTGTATGGTGCAGGTACTAACAACAAGGCAGGTCTGAGGACTGAAGACCCAAATCAGGATCTCAGAGACCGTACAGGAATTCTTTTTGTTCTGACTATCCCTTGCTGTGCCTCACTGGAGCTCTAGGCACATTACAAAATATTTACAAAAATAAACCTTTAATTAATGCTCATTGCAATTTTTCAACATTTTGAAAAATCTGATTTTTAAAAGAATTCAAATGGGGGGAATACCCCCCATAGCTATTTTTAATATATTTTCCAATCAGCTCTGCTTTAAATATAGATATATCTCAACCAAACCTAATCTGCTTTACCCCCCCCAGAAAAAACACCCTTAAAAAGCAGTCTTTGCATCCTTTCCCCTCTCCTGCTTGAGAAAACATGTGAGTCTTGCAGTGTGTCCTGAAGTTTACCAAAAGCTGAAGTTTGCCAGACGCTGGGAATGGGCAACAAGGAATAGATCACTTGATGATTATTTGTTCTGTTCATTCCCCCTGGGGCACCTGGCATTGACCACTGTCAGAAGACAGGATACTACGCTAGACGGACCTTTGGTCTGACACAGTGTGGCCGTTCTTATGTTCTTAAAACCTGGTTGTGGCATAGCAAGGGAAGAAGGAAGTTCCAAAGCTACGGATCCCTTATAGATCATACCATATCTGCAGCCCCCTATTGTTAAAGCCTTTGGGTTATTAGTTTGAGTGTCTTGGAGGGTTGTGGCTGCCATGGTATCACCCAGGAAGAAAGGATCCTGTGAAATAGTTGAGATCCAAGTTATTTAGGGTTTTACAGGTCAAAGACAACTCCTTAAACTTCAACTGAAAATCAGATGACAGGCCGTACAGCTCATGCAGAAGAAATGCAATATGCTTTTGATGAGACATTCCAGTTAACAGGCGCACTACCACAATTGCCACATAACACGTTGAATTAGACTCAAATAACGTGCAATACAATAATCCTATCTTGAGGAGATAAAACACAAAGTCCCAAAATGAAAGGATGCAACCCTCTTGCCAAGAGCAAATGACAAAAATCATGATTAGCAACCACTACTGCCTGAACATCCGGAATCACCTGAAAACCAGCCCAACCCTCGGGAAATGCACTTTAGAAACAAACAGCAGGAAAATGTCAAATATTATGCAGTTATAATACTGAGTACTTGCTTTGGCTATTTACCCAACACTATACGCACTTCCTCTTGCTTGGAGCGAGTGTCAGCTAGCTAGCCCTCTTACACGCCACCATCTCTGTTGAACACTGAGCAAGTCACCCCACAATGCTGGTAAAAGTGAAAGGGATGGGAAAACAACACTGGATATCAACTGCATCCAAAAAACAATCCAACCCAAACCTCCTCACTAATCCATTTTTTTTTGCCCCATATATATGTAAAACAATAGAGATGACAAAATAAAACCCCACAAACCTTCTATGAGAATGCCCTCAGGGAAAATAAGCAATCATCCAACACTACTCCGTGGGATTTCTCAGAAAAAAAATAACAGAGTCTCTCTTGAGCTACCCCACCAACACAGCGGCCACAGATGAATCACCATCAGTGGTACAGAAGGCAGCTGACAAAGCTAAAAGAGTCAATACGGACACCTCATCTTCAGCCATTTTCAGCAGAAGATCAACAACCAACATGACCAAAGTCATTGTTATACTACTTTCACAGCTAAATTAGTTCTAACGGGGTCAAAAATACCAGAGAACTCTAGATACTTTACAGTACCACAAAAGTTGTTTCACCATAATTTCCTAAATAATCTCCCTTCAAGGGACTGGAGTAGATGACCAATTAAGGTCCCTTCCAGTCCTACATTTCTATAATTTCTATGATGCAAAGGTAGTTTGGATACCTTGTTTGGGAAGTGCAACATTAACTGCATTTCTTAGGTTACTAGCACTCGAAGGGGTCTTTTTTGTTTTATGCTCTGACATTTTTGGCAGGCAATATGCCTTAAAACCAATGACATGAGCCTGAAACTTTAACTTCACTTTAACAATGATTTTTGCATGGTAGATAAAGGTTAAAATCATGTTTGGTTAATTAGAATTATTTTGATGTATTTTTCCTGTATACACAAAGGTCTGACTCTCCTCCTTTACTGTTATAAATCCAGAGTAATACCCTGAAATCAACTGTGCAACTAGTGTAAACAAGAGGAGAATCAAGTGCAAAATGTTTTTGCTTCTTATATAATGTGTACATAAATTAACACTTGCCTTTATAAACCTCTGGGTTTGGTGTTTTGTTTTTGTTTTTTCATTTTTGTTTTCTTCTACACAACTGTTTTATTACATTTTAGATTAGATTTTACAAGTGGAATTATCAAAAGCAGCAGTGGCCTTACTCTCATTCTACCTAAGTCCATGTTAAAATTCCACTTGACTTAAGTAGAAAGAGAGTTAAGTCAACTTTCAAAATTAATAGGCACTAGGTTTAAAAGAAACCAAAGAAGTACTTCTTCGCACCACACGCAGTCAATCTGTGGAACTCTTTGCTAGGGGATGCTGTGAGGGCCAAAAGCATAACAGAGTTCAAAAAAGCATTAGATAAATTCATGGAGGATAGATTCATCAACACCTATTAGCCAAGATGGTCGAGCACCACCATGCTCTGGATGTTCCTAAACCTCTGACTTCCAGAAGCTGGGACTGGATGACGGGATGGATCACTTGATAAATTGCCCTATTCTGTTCATTCCCTCTGAAGCATCTGGCACCAACCACTGTCAGAAGACAGGATACTGGGATAGATGGATCACTGGTCTGACCCAGTCTGGCCGTTCTTATGTTCTTAGGTATTTTTAAAACTCCCTACTCACGCATCCAGTAAATTTCCATCATTTTGGGTCTGCTTTGTCCATTTTAAAAAGTACTGAGAGTTTCCTTTTAAATATGGGGAATATTTCTCAAATAGGTAGAATCTTTCAGCATGGAAGAAAATTTTAAAGTGTGGCCACTGTGATGAGTTACGTTGGTGAGGCAGAACCCTTTTCTACCCACCAAAGTTCACCTCAAACAGCTAACCTGTATTAAAGTACCATTTGCCATGTTTACACTGTTAACATGTTAGTTAGAACATCCAGACACCAACTATGCTATTCCAGACAAGGTCTATCTGAAGAATAGTAGTGAGTGGAGAAGGCTAGAAGTCTAACCAGACCTTCCTCAAAACATGTTTCCGTAACATCTGAGAGGAATCAAGGTAACTACCCTTAACCCTGAGTATTAGATAGAAAGAAAACTGTGTCATTTGGTGGCAGCACAAGTTTAAAATTTGCCCACTGAAAACAAAAGACCAAATTTCCATATTTAGTTGCATTTTAGGCCTGTTTGAGCTGATATTGGCATTAAATTTCATACCAAGTGATATTTTGTTCAAATTACAGAATAAACCTTTTAACTGTGACACCCTAATTGGGATGGCCTATTGTCTTGATTAATATGTGGTCTCAATTAAAAGAAGCAGCCATTTGAAAAAAAACTGTCCAAAAAGATTTGAAATATAGTAAAATGTTGTACCATATAAAAATGGTTTATGCTGTATTTAATCTTTACTTCTTCTCTTAACCTTTATTTGGCAACTGCTATATTAAAAGATTAGAATTTAGAATTTCACACCCGTAAAACACCTGGTAAAACACCACTTAACCCACGAGCACTAGCCAAATGTGTCCCCATTAAGCAGAAATATTGGCAACGCTGTCCCGATTAAGCAGCACCCATTACCATTCACTGTCATTAGGCTAAATCGTTTCCCTGCGATACAACCTAATTTAACAGATTTCTTGATTAAGAGCATCCTGATTAAGTGGAGAATACTGAATCAGTAAATTTTCATGCAACGTGTGAAGGCTTCTGGCCACTGAAATCCTATCCCATCTGTCTGTTTTGCAGGCCAAGCTTAGAATCCTGGGTGTGATGTCCTGTACCTAAGGAATTGTCCAGGAGAGTTGCACATTCTAACAGGGCTGGGGGACTTTTCTAGGAAACAATTGGGCCAACTAATAGAGTGCAGAACTGATGGAGTTGGACTGAGATTCTTTCTTGGAAATGCTCTTGTGAGACTAAAAACTGTTTCCCTTATGGCTTTGTATAACTGTAGGAAATCAGCCCTGTTTGACTGGCATAGAGGTTTAATTTACTGGTTACACATATAGCACAGTGTCTTTTATAATCTCTGCAGTATTAAATTGTTAATTGTTTGTTTAATTTTGTGTGTGTGTGAATTCAGTGATGGATTGACAAGCCCAGTGAATAAAGTTCTCCATCCATACATCAGGTATGGCACAGATAGCGGCAATGCAAGCTTCCCAAATACGCTTCCCAATGTTCTTTAAGGCTGTTCTGTAGGAATCATCGGCATGGGTGAAAGAGGAGTCTTGTCTCTATGACCCATTGAACCCCATGGCCTTAACTGAGACTGCAGATAAGGGTATCAATAAGTGCAAGGTCTGGTGGTAATTTATGTTATGTGGGAATTTTCCAGGGGGAAACAGACTCAGCAACTCATTTCCAGGTAAGGTCACCAAAATCTCACCTAATAGCGATTGCTTCCCATTGCTACTAACCTCTTAGGTTGGACCTACCCACACCTGGAAGGCTCAATCTCCCATGCCCAGTCCTGTGTGGTTCCACTTCAGTGTCTGCTTATTAATGGCGCTCAGTCACCCTCACCTGGTACTGGTGATGGATTAGATCTGCTTATTGAAAGTATGTTACTCCAGGAGCAAAATGTTGACATAATATACATAATGACCCAAAACTATGGTTATTTCCCAGAGTACCATCTACTCTGCAGATCCTTTTTCGGTTTTGGTTGGCCTACTAGTGATACGTAGGTAATCAGAAGGCAAATGTCTGCAACCTTGGTTATTTCTCAATAACTACTAAGGTAGCTTACAAAAGACTGCTTTCTAATGTGCTATTGCTCTCTGTTTATATACTCATGTGACACTTATCACTCTCTCTCTGAAGAGTCCTGTGGCACCTTATAGACTAACAGACGTTTTGGAGCATGAGCTTTCATGGGTGAATACCCACTTCGTCAGATGCATGTAGTGGAAATTTCCAGGGGCAGGGATATATATGCAAGCAAGAAACAAGCTAGAGATAACAAGGTTAGTTCAGTGAGGAAGAATGAGGCCCTCTTCTAGCAGCTGATATTAGATATTAGGAATTGCAATATACAAAAACCTGTAGGAGAACGCTTCAACCTCCCTGGCCACACAATAGCAGATCTTAAGGTGGCCATCCTGCAGCAAAAAAAACTTCAGGACCAGACTTCAAAGAGAAACTGCTGAGCTTCAGTTCATCTGCAAATTTGACTCCATCAGCTCAGGATTAAACTAAGACTGTGAATGGCTTGCCAACTACAGAACCAGTTTCTCCTCCCTTGGTTTTCACATGTCAGCTGCTAGAAGAGGGCCTCACCCTCCCTGGTTGAACTAACCTCGTTATCTCTAGCCTGCTTCTTGCTCATGCTCCAAAACGTCTGTTAGTCTATAAGGTGCCACAGGACTCTTTGCTGCTTTTACAGATCCAGACTAACATGGCTACCCCTCTGATACTATCTCTCTGAAGCTACTGATTGTCAGAGGGAGTGTGCATGCACAATTCCTACTAAAGTCAATGAGAGCTGAGGGCACTCAATACCTCTGAATATCAGGCCCCGATCCACTAAGGGACTTAGGACTCTGAGGTGCCTCAAAAAAATCACTGGAACAACACGAGATCCACCAAGCCTTAGTTAGGTACATAGGCTCCCTATATGGTGAATGGGAACCTTAGCACAGAATCTGCAAAAGCCAGCATTCTAGGCAGGGAGCTGCCTAAGCTAACCACTGAGAGATGCCAAAGACACGGGTGTGTCCTAAACCCTGTCCCTCTCAGGGAGTGAGGCACCTATTTCTGCTAGTGATCCACCATAAAGAATCCCTCTCCTGGAGTCAGGTAGCTTAGGCAACTAAGTCATTTTTTGTGAGAATTAGTCAGGCACCTACCTGACTTCACACAAAACAGGAAGGAAGGGGAGAAAAAGGAAGAGGTGGAGATGGCTTGCCTTTAGGGTGACCAAATAGCAAGTATGAAAAATCAGGACAAACTGTGGGGGGTAATAGGTGCCTATATAAGAAGAATCCCCAAATATTGGGACTGTCCCTATAAAATCTGTCCCTCTTTTTTTCAAGGCAATAAGTGGTCACATTCATAGTTGTATGCCCTGTCATTACAAAACACAAGTCAATGCAATAGGATATTATGTTGATTTTTACTACGGAGAAGGCTTATATAAACAGATGTAAATTGAGGAGGAGAATACAATTATACTAAAATCAGGGAATGAAGTGTTTTCACAGCACCTAGATACTACAATGATGGGGCACCCTAAAAAGACATGGATAGATTAGATAAGTGATTTGAGGAGAAAGGAACAGCATAGAAGAAGAAAAGAGTGGGTAGGTGTGAGATGTGGAGAGTGTGAAAGAAGGCTGGGAGAATTAGCAGGAGAAGAGGCAGATGTGGACTCGAGCTATGTTGTGCAAAGACTTAAAAAACAGGACAAGGACTTGATGCATAAACTTTATACCGAAAGTGAAGGGAATCCACTGGAGGGATATATTAAGAAATTAATGTTTCAATATGCCATCTTGTAATCTCACATCCAAAACCCACACCAGGGTGTGTTGATACTGTATTTGATCAAGTGCACCAGTGTGTTTAATCTGAATGTAAGATTATGATAGATCACACAATACAGGAAGGAAACCAAGTGACTCGCATTCCCTTTTCAAATCTTAGCATAATAAAGTTTAGGTTGTGGCAGCAATACAATAAGTAAAATCTACCAGACTCGCCACCAGAGAACAGGAATATTGTACAGAACATCCCAGAACCGCTTGGCCATTTGTTAGACATTAACAAACCCCGATTGTGCCATCAAGACTGTTAGAGCAACAAATAAATTTGGTGCATGTGTTTTAATTTGATACAGCAAGGCACAGTCTTCCCAATTTTCTAAGGAGGGCAGAGGGACCCAGAGCACCTGATCACTATTAAGCCATCTTTTATTGCTTATGAAGAGAAGAGCCTGTATTGGCAGGGCACTGGTTTAAGGGGGGAGGGACGCGGCTGCAGGAGAAGAAGCATAAACCTGTTCCTGCTCACCACCAACAACCTTAATTCAGGCACCAGTAATGAGGTGGCTAGGCTGGAAGGGGAATGGGACACACGATCTGGAGTGCTTTATCCACTCCAAGACCAATGCTGGTTTTGGCACTACTTTCGCTCTAGTGAGTTAGAGAAAAACAAGCAGGTGCTAGCAATCTGAGAGATCACATGCCAGCTACAGCTGCTTCAAACTGATTCAATTACATCTGCCTGAATAGTCCCAGGACATTGAACTGGTTGAAGAGCCCCACAGCTTGAAGGGAGACTAAGTCCATTCTGATTTTAGTGCCCTGTTAAAATGAAGTGTAAGTCTCCCTTGGAGGGAAAAAGAAAAATCCAAATACATCTGGAAGCAGGTGATCATTTCCAACCCCAGGGATAAGAGGGAAGCTCGGGGGTAGCATGTTTGCACTAATGCTACAATATACTGAGAAAGCCCTTTGGAGCTCAGGCCTTAAAAATACTCTGAAACAGTCTGACAGTGTTCCCAAAACACTGGGTGCAGCATATTTGCTAAACATGCTCTTGGGATTGGGACTTCACTCAAAACCTTGTTTGCACAAAAAGGGGCCAAGCAGCTGGGAAATTCTGGAGTGCAGTGTGTCCTCATTAGTCCCCATCTGCCATCAGAACTTAGCTTGT
Source organism: Gopherus evgoodei (assembly GCF_007399415.2). Taxonomy (NCBI): domain Eukaryota; kingdom Metazoa; phylum Chordata; order Testudines; family Testudinidae; genus Gopherus; species Gopherus evgoodei. The sequence continues at coordinate 206,510,361 of NC_044322.1, forward strand.
GGCAAGTTTGGCTAAGTCCTGGTGTTCTCAGGTCCAAATCTGGGTCATTTTTAATTACACTATACAGAATTCAGAGTGCAGTTTTTAAATCCTTATTATACAGTGCAGAGGAACGGGCAGCTCTCCAACTAATCAATTTTTTAAAAGTACATATATGAAAATTTTAAACCAGGCTAGACAGACAGTGGGTGGAAGAGGAAAAAAAACCGTATGAGTGAGTACAGGGGTTAGTTAAGAGAACTGTTAGCAAAACTGGGTCACCGGCAAGTTCTGCTTGAAAACTTCAAAGGAAGGGGAAAAAAACCTCTCTTCATTTATAAGACAGAGAAACTGATATATTAAATTCACATTGCTCTTAATGTCAGCATGAGTTACCCACAACAACGCCGCAGTAAGTTTACAGTAAAGGCAGGAAGGATGGTTTTGTGGACCTGGGTTCTATTCCTGGCTCCGTTACAGTCTCCTTATGTGGCTTGGCAGAGTTACTTTCCTCATTCAGTAAAACCAGGATTATACTCCTTACCACACACAGACGTAGTCCCAAAAGGGGTTATGAGGTTTACCAGTCGAAAAGTATGGTGGGATGTTTGGGTAGAAGGTGATAAAGAATTGCAGGATGATAATATAAATGCTTACAAAGATCATGCATTTTGGATTGTACAAGAAAGACTTTGGGTACGTCTACACTACCTGCCGGATCAGCTGGTGGTGATCAATCTATCAGGGATTGATTTATCGCATCTCGTCTGGACGCGATAAATTGATCCGTGAATCGACGCCCGTACTCCAGCTTGGCAGGAGGAGTAAGCAGAGTCGACGGCAGAGCTGCGGCAGTCGACTTGCCACCCTGAGGACAGCCAGGTAAGTCGAACTAAGATAGTTCAACTTCACCTACGTGAATAGCGTAGCTGAAGTTGCGTATCTTAGTTCGAAACCCTGCCCCCCCCCACTAGTGTAGCCCAGGCCTTAGTCTCTCCCATCCTATGCCCCTTCAATATCCATTGGTCAGGGTTTCAAAAGAACACAAGGTCGCCAGAAAAAACCACCACCACCACCACCAGAGGAAAAAAGTACTGTATGTTGCTAACTGAAGAGAAATTTGGGATTAAGATTTGGCTCAGTGTCCCATCTGTATAAATCAGGCCAACAACTACTCACAAAGAAGATGTCCAGAGCCCACTATGCTGAGAATCGTCATCAGATTCAAGGAAGTCAGAGCAAATCTTCATTGACAGGTGCTGATATAAAGCTAGTTCAGGAATGGAGGATGATCAATGAGCAGAGTAAATACAGATGAATTGACACACGCTTGTCTGGAAAGGTATACTATTCTGCTACCTTCTACTCCAAGCGTTTCCTTGCTTGTGTTTCTAGTTTTGTAGCAATAAATCATATGCATTAACAAACCTCTCTTAAAGAAGGATTTAAATCCCTTGCTGTTGATCTTACTGTCTCACTATAGTCTTCACCTTGGACTTAACAAATTACAGAAGTTGTTAATAAGACAAATATGTGATATTTGATAGCCCTTTTTAACTGCTTCCTTGGCAAGTGCTGTATGCCATGCATCCTCCAAATCCTTTGTTGCTAGATGTACCTACATGGCACGTAGCACACTGTGGCCCATCACAGTGCTCTGTTGGGTAGTTCAAAAGCAACTACCAGAGACAAGACTAAGCAGTCAGGACTGCTCTGCACTGGTGGCAGATGATGGCTCCTGCTGGGCATCCAACAGCTTAGACCTTTGAGAGTTCCTCATATGTTTGCAAACAGGCATGCGGATTGAGGAGCTGAAATTCATTAGGATGGGGATTTTTGGAGAAGTAGCATTATTTTAATCAAAGTCTATCCATCTTTATTAAAGACAACATAGGGCAAAACACACACACTCTAATACAAACAGCCTAGTCATAACCCTCCTTTCCCTATCTTATGCTAATAAGAAGCAGTTTGTGAATGAGGGGGCATATGAGAATGTTAATACACAGGAGTGTACTACTCACTAAAAAGAGCTTGTGACGAAGTAGGATTAATAAAATCTTATAAAAAATTCACATGTATGTCTCAGTTTCTTTTGTATTTTGCATGGCTACCCAGTGGGAGAAAAGGGACTAAGATTGCTCTCGGGGCAGGCTGGGAGACATAAGTGCGTGTGTCACCTAGTTGTCTGAGTACGAGTGGCTCATTAAAAAGGACTGGCCGAGGCTGACCCCACATCAATGGAAAATCCAAGAAGACAATGCAACAGGACATTGGCACCGAGCAACCAACAACCCAGAGGGAGATGGATTTCCCTGCCTCTCAGCAGAGGAAGCTGAGACCCCAGCTCGAGACCAAAGGAGTCGAGGTGGGAGGATAGAGTGTTGACTTCTGGAGGAAGTGAGGCTCCTGGACTCTCACCAGGAAACTGATCAAGGAGAACAGACTGAGAAAGACACAGGGCCTGAACATGGGGTTCACCTACAGCTTGGCTGGGGCTCTGAGCTAATCAGAATGGACGAAGCTTTAACCTTCATTTCTCTGTGCTAACCTAAGGACTTGCTATCCTGTGTCCCAGTTGATTTATAATCCCTATTGTTTTGACAACACTGCCTAAGTGTCACTGTAAATACTTGGTGACTTGCATTAATCCCTGAAGAGTGTACAAGGAGTCTATAACTGTTGGACTCATTGAACAGAGCTCACATTATGAAGCAGGAGTGCTGAAGCAAAGGTTCAGTCTTAGGAGGCAGTGAGGTCGCATGGCCTACCCTGGAGGAAGAGGTCTGGCACACTGAACGGGTTCCTCCTAGAGACTGTTCCAAAGCTAGGGGTGTAGCATGAATCCGATAGATCCATGACAAAGCTATGTACTAACATCCACCCACTGCAAAGAAAGTTTATTGAACTTCTTAAATACATAGGAATGTGCCAGTCCTGCATATGCACTTCAATGTTTCCAGAGGCTGGGTCTCCTTACAGAGCCTTTCACTGTACAGATTCCATCTGAACACCTGCAGTGAGAACAGTAACACAGCCTGGCCTGTTATACACGGCTCACTTCAGCCTTGTATTAAAAAAAGCCACTCTATGAGATCAGTTCCACTGCTCCAAACTCCTTAACACCATGCGTGTTCAACTGTTCTGTTTGGGTGTTGGGCTGATTTAAGGCAGTGCTATTGATTTGTCTCAGGATATAACAATACATAATGCACATTCAAAGAGACATTACAAGTGCCACACAACTATAGGCCATGAAGAGTGAAGTAACATTAGTCTCTGATATTGTTTGCATTGCAGCAGTTAAGAATTTCCAGCAATGAAAAAAAGACTGCGAACTTGCCTCATTGGAGGCTGGGACTGGAGGCCTGTACACTTCATAAGAAAGGTTCACCCTTGTTAAAAAGACCCAAGCAATCTGTGTTTGAACATGAATTAATTTCATGAGTTTCAAAAGAAAATCATGCTCCATGTTTTTATTTGACTGTTTCCAGAACCTTTTCTCCCCCACCTATGATTTTGTTTAAATTTGCTTTTCACTTTCATCTGCCATCTGCAGGCCAAAGTGAAGTGTCTAATACTGTAGTGTATATTCCAGTGCTCCAACAGCACCACGGAATGTATCACTCTCTGTCAATCCCACTGGCTGAATTATAGAGAAGAATGAACATGGACCTCTGAAGAAACTTTGCATTCCACCTTCCAGACCTGTGCAGGTTTTACAATGGAAGTCAGACAGTTCTTGTGTTACATCATCCCTATGTAAAAGAAATCAGTATATGAAAATGCAACACATATCATCATGTGTTTAGTAAACACGCAACTCGTGACTGTACAGTGCAGCACAGCTATTATTACTGGCTTACAACATGTCCTAACCTAACAGAAGAGGTCTTACAAATATCTGTCTTTTGTCACTTTAAAAACAGTGATATAGGATCAAAATGAATTTGCTAACTTCTATGCTTCCAGTATGTAAAGGAGGCTGGTATGCATGGAGCACTCACGAATGCACCAATGTGAGTGCTCAACAAGGTCAAAGGCTATTGAACTACAGAACTAAAAGGTATCGCATATATTGTCTTGGAAACTGATATTACACGTTTTACTGTTCCAAAATTAAACACTGCAGATAAAAACCTGGCCTCACTGAAATCAATGGGGAGTTTTGCCATTGATTTCAATGGGGCCAGAATTTCACTCTGCATGGGCAGATAAAAGACCCAAAACCACAGATCTCAGAACATTATCAGGCACTCCACACTGATTTACTTTCCCTCACTGACCAATCACAAAAGCAGTGGCTAATAAACTCTGAAGCACCTCTATGCTGAAGAAGAAATGTTGTTATACCAATTATACCAATTATATTAGACCAGTAAAAACCAGCAGGATCTTATTAAAGGGGACAAGGCAAAGATGCCACATTTATTATGATAACAATTTATGACTAATAACTAATATCTTAATTCTTATACACACATTATACCTATTACCTATACACACACACACACACATTCACATTATATCTAATACCTATACACACACACACATTCACACACACACATCCACATTCATCAGGTGTTCTGCAGCTGCTACATAGTTACCAGTCCTGAAGATAGCTTAAGTTCACGGCTTGATTTTGCAGCTTGGGTTCGTAGCTTGTGGCAGCTAACTGGCCAGGAAAGTTGGGCACAAGGCTGAGCTGGATCTCTGTTGGGCAAGCACCGATGTTCTTCCATGTTAGCAGCAGAATGTTACCCATCTCACCCTTCTTTTTTTATAGGCTTTTAGGGTATGTCTACATCTAAAATTTTGCAGCGCTGGTTGTTACAGCTGTATTAGTACAGCTGTATAGGGCCAGCGCTGCAGAGTGGCCACACTTACAGCAACCAGCTCTGCAAGTGGTGTTAGATGTGGCCATACTGCAGCGCTGTTGGGCGGCTTCAAGGGGGGGTTCGGGGAACGCGAGAGCAAACCGGGGAAGGAGACCAGCTTCGCCGCGGTTTGCTCTCGCGTTCCCCGAACCCCCCCTGCAAACCGCAGGGAAGGAGACCTGCTTGCACGGAGGTTCGGGGAACGCGAGAGCAAACCGGGGAAGGAGACCAGCTTTGCCGCGGTTTGCTCTCGCATTCCGCGAACCCCCCTGCAAACCGCAGGGAAGGAGACCTGCTTGTTCGGGGAACGCGAGAGCAAACCGGGAAAGGAGACCAGCTTCGCCGCGGTTTGCTCTCGCGTTCCCCGAACCACCCTGCAAACCGCAGGGAAGGAGACCTGCTTGCTCGGGGGTTCAGGGAACGAGAGAGCAAACCGGGAAAGGAGACCAGCTTCGCCGCGGTTTGCTCTCGCGTTCCCCGAACCACCCTGCAAACTGCAGGGAAGGAGACCTGCTTGTTTGGGGAACGCGAGAGCAAACCGGGGAAGGAGACCAGCTTCCCCGTGGTTTGCTCTCGCGTTCCCCGAACCACCCTGCAAACCGCAGGGAAGGAGACCTGCTTGCACGGAGGTTCGGGGAACGCGAGAGCAAACCGTGGAAGGAGACCAGCTTTGCCGCGGTTTGCTCTCGCGTTCCCCGAACCCCCCTGCAAACCGCAGGGAAGGAGACCTGCTTGTTCGGGGAACGCGAGAGCAAACCGGGAAAGGAGACCAGCTTCGCCGCGGTTTGCTCTCGCGTTCCCCGAACCACCCTGCAAACCGCAGGGAAGGAGACCTGCTTGCTCGGGGGTTCGGGGAACGAGAGAGCAAACCGGGAAAGGAGACCAGCTTCGCCGCGGTTTGCTCTCGCGTTCCCGGAACCACCCAGCAAACCTCAGGGAAGGAGACCTGCTTGCTCGGGGTTCGGGGAACGCGAGAGCAAGCCGGGGAAGGAGACCAGCTTGATTACCAGAGGCTTCCTCAGGTATGCTGGGATACCTGCTTATTCCACGGAGGTCAAGAAAAGCGCTGGTAAGTGTCTATACTTGATTACCAGTGCTGGATCACCAGCGCTGGATCCTCTACACCCGAGACAAAACGGGAGTACGGCCAGCGCTGCAAACAGGGAGTTGCAGCGCTGGTGGTGCCCTGCAGATGTGTACACCTCCTAAGTTGCAGCGCTGTAACTCCCTCACCAGCGCTGCAACTTTCTGATGTAGACAAGCCCTAAGTCTATAGGTCTTGCTGTGTCACGCTGCCTCTGGGTTTAGATTGATCACCCATCAATTGCAGGAGTGACTTTCAGCCTTGAACCTGGCTTTGATCTTCCTTCTGTTGTTCTGTTGTCCTTTTCTTTTTAGGGTGGATGCTTCTTTACTTTGTTTAGGGCTGTTGTCTAGGTCTTCAGCCATTGGTATTTGAACTTTATCTCATCAGGACAGGCTGGGGCTGGAGGTTGATTCCGTCATCCACACATACCTCATTCACACATCTAAACTAAACTAATAAGATTACAGCAAGGTTTGCAAAAATGAAGGTTGGAGGAAGCTTTTACAAAATGGAGTGAGTGTCTTAAAATGGGGTTTGAATTACAATATGGAACAGAAGTTACAGTGTAGGCAAGCGTAGTGAATGGTGAACAGAAGTTACATTAATAAAGTGAACAATTAAAAACAATTTCATTTATCAGTTCTACATTGTGACGAGTTTTTAAGATGATAAAAGATATAATGAGAGTAGACACACTCTTTGAATTTATGCAAACGCCACAGGACTTAAAGACACAATTAAAAAGAGTTTACAATAATATTTTTTATTTCTATACTACTTCCCATCCAAGAATTTCAACATTCCTGACATTCAAGAATTAAGCCTGTGAGGGAGCCAACCACCATTACCCCCATTTTCAAGATGCGGAAATCAATGCACAGGGAGGTTGAGCGACATGGCTCGGACCATACAGCAAGTCACAATGGTGTTGGGATGAGAACACAGGATTCCTTGGCGCCTTGTGTTCTGTCCATTACACCACACTGACTCTTATTGCTTAATAGCCATATTTCTATTGTGTTTAATTAAGAAATTCAACAGTGATATCAAGTAAAGGTCCTTGCCAACACTTGCCCATCTAGTAGTCAGATACTCTTCCACTCTTTCTTAATCTTGGCTAATAAAGTGGTTGTAACACCTTGTACTGTCATCAGCTCCACTGTGTGTCTAAAGGAGATTTTTTGGAAGTTTAGAAAAGAAGACACTGATACAAGCTTAAGTAGAAACAGGCTATTGTACATCCAGTAATTCTGGGCTGAACCAGTATGAGAATAAATAGGGTTTAAAGCAATCTCAAAGAAATGCCAGGTTTGCCATTATGAGGATGGGGATGTCAATAGTTCATAATATTTTGAGATTTGGACAATTTGCTCAAATCTACTGATAAAATACTGACTTCCTTTGAGTAGGGCAGAATAGGGATATTTATACTAGATAATGCAGAGCGGATACAAAGATGAAATGGTCTGAATTTGCCAATCATGGAAGTGCTGTGTGACTGAATCAGTTGCTAAGATGATGCTGAGGGTAGACCCAGACCGGGCATGCAGCAAAGACTGATGTGATTGTTAGCCCCAGTAGACAAATGACAGATGTGCCAACCTCAAGAGATCAGAACCAACAATAAAAAAAAATATATATGAGAGATTTCCAATCTAAACTGTACACTCGCCCACCAAACAAACCAAAACAAAAAGCACACTGTTCCCAGGCAATGAGCCCTTGTGCTCCACATGGCATCACTGCAAAAAGATCCTGAAAAGAACACAAAATGTAGAGAAAAATACCCTGTGGTGAGGAATGTCTGTGCTTCTCTCCTCATTTGCCAGTCAAGAAAGCACCGAGTCACAATTAATCCCTGCCTCACTTCCCTGCCCCTCACCAATGACAAACTCACCTTAGAGCTCTCTAATTCTTTTCTTGTCTAAGTATGCAACTCCAAGCAACCCAGCCTTGATCATAGGCAAAAATGAAGAAAAATCAGCCAAGAGTTTGCCATGATCAGTGCCTGTCATATAACACAAGCAACCTGCTAAGGAGCTGCTGTGTGCTCTCTCAAAGTCACAGCTGCTAGTAACAATTGAGCAAGTGCAGCCTAGCTTTTCACAGGATTCCTGCCTGTTGCCCAGGAACCACACAAAGCACTGGAGATTTTAAACAGGTGCAAAGAGTGCTCTTCTCCCATGCCTTGTCCTCTAGTGCATCAGACTGCACAGCATCAGTAATGGCTACACAAGATGAACTAAACAGTAGAAAATTAAGTTTTAAAATTGGATCAGAGCCCATATTGATAAGCTACACTTTTATAGCAGTAAGAACAATGGACTGGACTAAAGTGGTGTGCACATGATGCTAAACCAAAAGTCAGTCAGGCTTGCCATTGTGAAGATTTTGTATGCACTGTTGTAGCCGTGTTGGTCTCAAGATATTAGAGAGACAAGGTGGGTGAGGTAATATCTTTGACTGGATCAACTTCTGTTGGTAACAGAGAAAAGCTTTCAAGCTCACACAAAGCTCTTCTTCAGGTCTGCAAAGACTTGGTTTTTTTCAGGAATTCATGACTATATTACAATTTCTACTGGACTGAATAATTCTTCTAAATTTGTCTACATTTTTATCCAAGAAGTTATTTTTTAAATTTGAAAAGACACCACTCTGGAACATTGTATGACCACCAAAATAAATGAGAACTTTATATTTTTAAGCAGAATTTTTAAAAATTAGTATGTGTAGGAATTTTGTTTTTATTTTATATATGTGTGTATAATGTTAAACTGTAAATGTACAGCATGCATAGTGTGTATAATTTTTATATATATATATATATATATATATATATATAAACACATAATTATATACATACACTATACATACTGTATATGTGCAGACACCTGTTTAACATAGTAATCTTTTAAATATACAGTTCCTGTGCATGGGTGGTACGCAGGAGACCGAAAAATTATTTCAGGACTGAAAATCCATGAGGCAAATATTTTTAAATATTTTGTCAGGAGAGACTGTAATGGCTCCAGAATGGTTTATTTTGTCAATATCATCCACATCACATTAAGGTCATCTGAGTGTATTCTGAGCCACACTCTGATGTCATTACTTATGCAAATTCCTGTGGATTTGAGCAGGAGTCTTGTCTGAGCAAGTATCGAGGAGAAACTGATTAGGAACTTCATGACTGGCTCTGTTACATTATGGATTAACTGAGGGCTACTGTCCATTTGGGATGCTTTGTAAGCCTACTCACCCCAGTAAGTAAAGTCAAGCCTGGAGCAAGACACTCAATGTTTCTCCAAGATTGCTATCATACTGACATAAACATCAAGTCTGCTGATTAAAATGGAACTACTCTGTTAGATTTTGCTTTCTCGAATTCTGCTTTCCAGTTGGATGGAAGGCTGCAAGGGCTGAAGGGTTCTCTTGTACAGAAGCCAACAAAAACAAAGGTAAACTTAGAATTTTCATTAACTGTAAATTACAAGAGCAAACAGAAATAAGGATTGATGTGAGCAAGAGGGAATGCTAAAGCCTTACCAAATGTAATGCATAATGCCTCAACCCAAACATATTTTGGGATGACTGCCAGGAAGATGGGTATAAATGTGGGAGGCTTAGCAGAGCACAATTTGAGCTAAAATGTGTAAAGTTTTCATTTATTCTAAGGAAACATTCATCTCTATGTAAAAACAGGGCCCTATTAAAAACCAAATTCTACAACTAAACTAAATCTTCCTGGGCAAAGCAACTGTTCCTAAACTAACCATATACATAATTTTCAAGATTGTTTATGGTGGCATCTAAGTTTATTATTGTGTGTGACATGGCCATAGCTTAGTTTGGCAGCTGAACACTGCAACTCTCTTGTCCCCTGGAAAAGCAGCTCATCTATAGATGGTTTAATGCTCTAATGATGGTGATAGTTCTTGTCACATAACGATGAAAATAGGGTTAGTTATTCAAAGGTTTCTCAACCAGTCATTCAGTCAATCCAACCGCAATTGTATTCCTCCAGTGGGTACAAATTGGTCTCGTCCACAAGCTAGCATCCCCACAGTCAATTTTGGCAATATATTGAGACCCAAACATCTGCATGTGCAGTCTCCTCTCTGTGACCCTCACTTTCATGTACCACTTCAGTTTACATTTGTTGTTTGTCAGCATACCACCTTGCTTATCATCAAAGCTCTTAAGCAGAAACTCCTAAAAGTAGAGGATGCAGCAACCTGAACTGCCAGACAGGTTCTATAATGGAAAGTATCCTCCAAAAGGGCAATCAATTATGGGATTTATGTAAGAAATCTAAGTATCCTGTGTGGTAGAAGAGGTGGGGTGGAAGAGGCATCATGAACAACTCCCACAACCCTCTTTCCAGCAGCAACAGAGACTGGAGTAGCTGTCTAGATCTTCTCAGAATGCACTGATACTACATTGGTTAGGCAGTATGACAGGCATCAAGCCATGGCTGTGATTGTAAATAAACTGCAGTGGGAGTGTATGAGATAAGAGTGTCATGGCCTGATTAACCAAAAGATTTTTACATCAAAAGTAGTGCATAACCTGTGACCACAGTTCATCTTCCATCAGATAAATGAAAGGCAACTCCTGGGGAAACCAAAAAGCTAAAGAAAAAAAATGTAGGTGGCACCGTTCGCAATAAAATCACTATGAGCTTCCAATGCAGGCTCATTCTTTGCCTTCTGCTTCCAAGCTGCTCTCCTCATTAGAGAGTCATCCACTTCTCTAGGCAAGGAAGGCATCTGCACCACAATTTATTCTCTTCCAGGGAATATACATAGTAATAAGGTCCTCAAAAGCAGTTTTACTAGAGACCACTTCAACTTTTGTGATCTAGTTATTTCAAAGAGGCAATATCATGGATTAACAAGTGACACTTCCCGTTGGGCTTCTGCAACTCAAGATTTGTCTGGAGACTTTGATTTTCCCTAATCTGTATTCAACTTTTTTTAAAAGGGCAAACTCTCAAAACCCGTTGTCTCTGAAGACAGGAAAGTTCATAGGGCATCCCAATGAAAGCCTGAGATTCAGAAATCCTCTAGAAAAGTTTCACAGAAGGATTTGCAATCCCTTATTTGGCAGGTTACCTGGACCCCCCAGTACTTCTCTCCTCCTGCTAAGAGATTATGACAACAAAGATGTCTCCCCCTGTGCTGGGGAGGGCAAATCTGAAAGAATTCTGGGGCCGTGCAATATTTGGTTCAGTCCAGCTAGTAGAGATTAAAACTACCAAAGTAATCCTGACAATACACATACACAGTGCTACTAGTCATCAGAAGGAGATCTTAGTCTCCACCCCTAGTATAGACTTGACAGTCTCTTCCTGTATTAAAATTTGTCTTCATTTTCTCTGGAGAATGTCTCCTTTAATGCTATCACTGGCAAGAGAACTGGAAGAACAGTTCCAGTTATGTGTTAATGCAGGACAGCTGGAAGTGATTATTCATTCTTTGATTCTAAGGTTGCCACTGACTGAATGGCAGACAAAGACACTTCTTAAGTTATTCAAGGAAAACAGAAAGAAGTTCACCCACTGTGTGATAGCATTTAATGGCATCAGCAATTCCAGGGGCTCTCTCTGAACACTCAGTAAGCATCCATAGGTAGCATGGTATCAGCCAAATACCAGCAGTTTGGCTACAACTCTGGAGGCACCTTTTCCTCTCTAAAATGAGATGGTCAGCTGTAATTTAGGGAGGAGAGAGCCTCAACGTGTCTCTGACAGAAGTCAAGTGAAAGCTATTGTTTTCCCCAATAGTTTCTCAAATCATAGTAGATCTGGTGCCAGACCACAGAGGGTCCCATTGACACGCCACTCCACAATAAAAGCTACCATACTTTTAAAAAGAGCATCAATTATCTATTCAGCCCCAGCAGGGCTATAACCCAACTTTAGATCTGTTATAGACTGTCCCTTCTTACTCAAGTTATGGTTACTTATGACATTATCCCATAAAGAAAATCAAAATATATCCTAGATATTAAAAAACCTATAGGGTACTCTATCCAGATCTAAGCAAACATGGAGACTACTTTTGAAGAGCATCTATGGTACCATGCGAGCCATCACTCTTCTGTTTTGGGATTAATACATGTTCACTCTATAGCAACGCCAAGCTGTTCCTTCAAGTGCATTGTATTGCTTTATCCTCACACATAATTATTTATAATCCAAAGTATTTATCTCCTACTAACCTTCTGTTCTGGTCCAATATACAGAAAATGTTACTTGAAAAATTAAGATACCTTTATGAGCAAGCTCCACCCAATTAGTGCCAGCCTCAAGATTGAGCAACCATAGTGGTCACCTTGGGCACCAACTTCTAAGGGTGCTAAATCAATAGCCATGGTGTGGGTGCCATGTTGCATGGCCACCTGGCCTTTTTTTTTAATACACTGCTCAAGGTGCAGAAACATTTTCTGCTCTGAGAAGCAGAACACCTAGAACCACCGTTGAGCACAATATTTTAGAAGACAAATTCTGCCCTCTGTTTTTTGCATACAACCGCAATGAAGTCAAGAGACTTATAATTACAGTCCAAACCATTTTTCTTCAAACTGGGTCACAGATGTACTTTACTGTCTTTTATGTAGAAAATCAGTGGACCAGTGAATAGACCCTGAACTTGGGATCGATAGACATGAATGATATTCCTCACTAAGGGTATATCTACAATACAAAATTAGGTCGATTTTATAGAAGTCAATTTTTAGAAATCGATTTTTTACAGTCAATTGCATATGTCCACACTAAGCACATTAAATCCGCAGAGTGCGTCCTCACTACCATGCCTAACATCGACTTACGGAGCGGTGCACTGTGAGCAGCTATCCCACAGTTCCCGCATTCTCTGCCACCCACTGGAATTCTAGGTTAAGCTCCCAGTGCCTGATAGGACAAAAAACATTGCCGCAGGTGGTTTCGTCAGTCGCCTCTCCCTCCATGAAAGCAATGGCAGACAATCGTTTTGCGCCAGACACCATGGCAATTGGAAGAGCACAGCAAGGCACGCCGCCCATCAGGGAGGCTGTGAAAACCAGTTTCATGACTGGCCAGGCTTCGGTGTGACAATTGTGTGTGTTTCTCCTTGATGCAAACCCGTCCCCTTTGTTGATTTTAATTCCCTGTAAGCCAACCACCCTCCCCTCTTCGAAATAAAGTAACTATTATTTTGAAACCATGCATTCTTTCTTTATTAATTAAAAAAAAAATAGGTAACAGACAAGGTAGCCCGGGTGGGGTGGGGGAGGAGGGAAGGACAAGGCCACATTGCTTATTGTAGCCACACTAAAAATCAAAGTGTTTGACTGACTGCCTTCTGTTGCTTTGGCCATCCTCTGCAGTGGAGTGGCTGGATGCTTGGAGCGTGCCCCCTCATCACCCCCCCGGCATTCTTGGGCATCTGGGTTAGGAGGCTATAGAACATGGGGATGAGGGTAGGCGTTTTATACAGTGGATGCAGCAGAAGTCTGTGCTCTTGTTGGCTTTCCTGAAGCTCCAACAGATGCTTCATCATCATGTCCGTTTGCTCCCCCAACAGATGCTTCATCATGTCCTTTCCTGGCCTATGCCATTGAATGCCTCCATGCATTAAGCTGTGCCCTATAAATGTGGGAAGACTGCATGAGCTCGGAAAACATGTCATTGCGAGTGTGGTTTTTTCACCTTCTAATCTGCGATAACCTCAGGGCCAGAGATGATAGGGGGAGCGTAGAAACATTCTACACTCTACGGGTCTGGGGGGACTGCATGGTAACCTGTGCTGCTGAGTTTGTCACACTGACCAAATAGGAAATGAAATTCAAAAGTTCCAGGAGCTTTTCCTGTGTACCTGGCTAGGTATACAAATTCAAAGTGCTGTCCAGAGTGGTCACAATGGAGCACTCTGGGAGAGCTCCTGGAGGACAATACCATCGATTTATGTCCTCACCACCCCAAATTCGACCCAGCAAAGTCAATTTTAGCACTACTTCTCTCACCAGGGAGGAGTACAGAAGTCAATTTTAAGAGTCCTTTAGGTCGACGGAACAGGGTTGGTTGTGTGAACACATTCATTTTTAAAATCAACCTAATGCGGCTAAATTTGACCTTACCCCGTAGTGTAGACCAGGTCTCAGTGACTAAATTATTGTATAACCCTAAGTCACTTATATGCTCTGTGCCTCAGTTTCCCCAACCATACAATGAAGATACTGATCCTTTGTAAAGCACTTTGAAACTGAAATAAGTATTATTATTATTATTATTATTATGCTGAAACTTCTAAAACACACTGAGGTACTTATGAGAGAAGATGTAGATTATATTGTGCATGATTAAATTTTGCTAGAAAAGTTTCTAACTATAGTGTTCTTAATGGAATTTATACCTTTCTTATAACTATGCTGAAATTGTCTGTATATATTATGCGTATTTTTAACCAAATTAATTATTTATGGTTATTATAGCTATGATATGAGGATATGATGACACTGTACGATGTTAATATTGGATTTTAAATTTTTTGAGAATTTTGGGCTTGATCCAATTCATATTTAAATAAATAGGAATCTTCCCATTGACTTCAATGGAACTTGGATTGGGCCCTACCTTATTTTCTCACAGGCAATGATTCTTCAACAAAGGTATCATTTAATTTTATGAAGCGTGCGATCATTAGGGAACTAAAACAATAGCAGAACATTGTGTTCTGCTTCCCCCACCCTCTTCTCACCATTATTTGAAAATTATGGCATTTGATACTGAGAACAAAGAGTCACTACAGTATATAAATTCCTGTGAGATACAGGAAAGTTTATAGTGATAAAGACTGACTGTCAGTCAACGCATCCTTTGGTACTTCTTAAAAACCTGAGCTTATATTTTATATCTGGAGATGGTTTAAAGGTTAATTTATCTATATGTACCTTTCAGAGCACAAACGATCACATTTTGATGCTTTATTAGAAGTTTAAGCAGACACAGTTTGTATCCACTGCAACCTGTAAGGCATCTGAGTAGCTTTTGAATTGTTCTTTGAGTATTTATCCCATTTAGATATACACTTTCTAGATATACATGGACATATTCCAGAATGGGCACTACGTACACACTGCAGTTCAAAGTCCAGCCATTTATGAGTTATCTATGTAAGACAAAGCATGTAATATTTTTTATTATAGAAAAAGGATATTTTCCCCAGCCTTGTATAAAAAGAACAGCTCAAGAAATTTTCCCCAACCAATTTACATTTCAGATGTCACCAAGCATGGAAAATTTCAGCCCCCTCAAAATTAATTTTTATGGAAATCAAGAGCAACCGAAAGCAAGGGGTCAGAACTTCTGGAGCTGTTTCACAAACTTAGTGATAGCTTTTGCTATGTAGATAATGCTAAAATAATCACACTGATGGAAAAATCATTATAAAGGCAGACACATTTTCCACTAAGTTTCTTAATTTTGGTTACAGTTGATAGGAATTTACAAGTGTTAACTAAGCTACAGGAGAGCTCCTCTTCAGGTTAAAAATTAGCTACATATTTTAATACAAAGGCAACAATGTACAAAACAAAGTTAGATACCCAGTTCTTATCAAGATTTATGTACATGCAAATTAGACATAACTTACTGGGAGTTATGTTTTAAGAACAAAAAGCAAAATTTCCCAACATATTAGTCATTATTCACTCATAAATAAGGCTTATAGGTGGCATTTGAACAAATATGTCTGTAGTTAAAAAAAATAGAAGGATAAAGTTGCAATGTTTATTTTGAAGTGACATCCTGGATTTTCCATCAAAATCATCATTAAGATAGGCTCCAATTCAGCAAGGTACTGAATGGCATGAGAGTAACTTTGGAGAAAGGAAATACACAATAATCCCAATAGTGTCAATAAGAGTTGCAAGCCATTTTGAGGGCTGCATATAGCCTTAAATATTTATTAAAATACATTACTCGCATGGATAGCAATGAGTGATCAACACAACAGATTTCACTCCTCAGGTCCATTCTACCTGGCTTAAAAACACAACAGTCATTAAACAAAGTACATGCAGTAACTGTGCTATTTTCTTAAGCCACTGTATCACAATCACAACGTACTGGTAAATGTTATGTTTTTAATGGCAGGCAATCTACCAAAGGATAATTGCATGAAGTAACTGCACACTAACCAGTCTCTGAGGTTCCAGTTGAGGGTCTTAGTACTGAAGTGTCAAGACATAAAAATACCTAGCACCAACTATATATTGAGCTTTTACAAAGATGTATAAGTTTACAAAGATGTATAAGTAGAATCATTATTCCCACTTTCACAGATGGGGAAACTTGGATATTGTAAGGAGAGGTGACTATTCCAAAGACAGTGATACAGTGATAGAACCAGTACCAGTACCCAGTACCCAGTTTCTTTTATTTTCAGTTCCCTGCTCTTTCCACTGGACCTTATTGTCTGGAGCATCATGCATTACATTTTAGTAGAATCCCAATAGCCAGCAGAATTAAATGCATGTGATTTATGATGCCATCCATATTGCAAATCCCATCTCGAAGGTAGATACTCCTCAATGAAGGGATTTGCTGGCATCTAATGTGTAGGCTGAATGTTTTCAGTTCCTTGAAGACAGGAATCAGGGGTGCAGGGCCTATTATTGACAGTTGTGCACTAATTCATGCTGTTCTTCACTGAAAATAGACTCCCATGCACAGGCTCAAGTCAAAAATATATATTCAATTTCCATGCAGAAAATAAAACCAAAAGATAAATGTTAGTAGTAAAATACATTGCTTATTGATATAATATTTTATATCAACAAAATATTAAGTGCAGTAAAATGTTCATTAATTTACAAGTGGGTTACTGCAGACTGGTGGGGGCATCCATTTGCCAGTTTATCTAGGGCAGCCCTGTGGGAGACGGGAAGAGAATGGTGGTGTTCTTTGGGGCATTAAGATTATCTCGGCCCTCATCCATTTGAACTCCCTACATTTCCCATCTTCCCTCCCGCACCTAATTATCTCTTCAACATGTAGGTTATTTTGTTTTAAACACCTCGTACCCTCAGGACTCTTAACTTTGAGAGCTTGCTGAATGTTAAACAAGCATATTGAAATCTCTGTCTTTAAATGAGTAAAACAAAACTTCTAACATTTCACACAGAAAATACTTATTCTCCACCTACTCATTAGAATTTGCATGTTATAGCATCATGCGTATTCCTAATCAGCTTCCAAATGGAGATCCAAAAGGAAACAGACTAATTCTAGAAGTAAATGAACAACCAATGCCTTTATGTTGCCTTAAATGTATGGCCCAAAATGCATATAGTTTGCTATGGGTAAAATTTAACACCTGGTAAGAACCGAAAGCAAAACACAGGGAGTTAAAATCTGGCTCCATTGATTTTAATAGGAGTTTTGCTGGAGTAAAAACTTCAGGATTTGGCCACAAATGATCAGGGTCACCAACAGAGAAATGAAGGAGGAACAACAACAAGAGAAAAAAAACAATCTATTTAGTTTAGCAAATAAAAGGTTAAGGGGATATCTTGATTATAGTCTATCTATAGCTACATGGGGAACAAATATTTAAGAGTGGACTCTTAAATCTAGCAGAGAAAGGTATAATTAGGAACCAATGGCTGAAAGTTGAAGCTAGAAAAAATTTAAACTGGAAATAAAGCATGAAATTTTGAATGGTGAGAGTAATTGACCATTGGAACAATTTACCAAAGGTTGTGGTAGATTCTCCATCACTAGAAATTTTTAAATCAAGACTGAATTTTTTTCTAAAAGAGCTGTTCTAGTAATTATTTTATGAAGTTCTGTGGCCTGTGTTACACAGGAGGACAGACTAGAAAAGAGTATCATAGTGGTCCCTTTTGGCCTTCAAATCTCTGAATCTATGAGACGGATGCATTAGAACAGATGACGTGGGGGAAAGGATAAGAGTAAACAGGAAAATGTAGAGGTATGGATAGGAATGACAACATTCCATGGAGCTATATTGGTTTCTTTAATCTTTATTTATTAAAATGCTCTGACTCCAGGTGAAATTTCTTTGCTCAATATTTAATAGTCTTTCATTTGTCATGAAACTAGGACCTTCAAACAGATAAATGGAGTGAAGAACTCTAGTTTGATGGTAGCTTTTGTAAGTGCATCTGGGCAATCTGGCTGAAATGGTATTTTATAACTTCTTACAATGCTACTCGGCTGGCATTCACAGCTGGTATCCAGCCCTACATTTCTCACTGCATCAGCTCACTGGTGGAGTGAGAGCTGTTTTTCTTCTTTTGCCAGCAATGGAAACACAATGGCATCTCTCTAAGACCCTGATTCAGGAAGGTGCTTAAGCAGGTGATTTTAACTGTACAAATAGTCCCACTGAAGTCAATGGGAGTGCTCACATGCTTGAAGTTAGACACATGCTGAAGCTCCTTCCTGAATCAGAGCCTAACACACAAAATCAGGATGCTGGTTATATCAACAGTATTTACGATAGGTTCTGCACTTAACATGCATACATAAATATTGGTAGGAGTAACAAACTGAAGGAGAAAGGGAAGAAAAAGGAACAAATACAGAAACTTGGGAGGAAAAGATTGAGAAGTTAGTTTGGAAGTGAACAAACAACTTCAGCCTTCCAAATTTTACCTGATAGCCTCACATGGAGGCCTATAATTTTTCCTGCCCTGCTATGTTGGTGTCCCAGTATATGGGCTTTTGCCCCAGGCAGCGACTGCTGGAGAGGCGGAGGGGCATTTTCTAGAAGTCGAAACACCTGGCAAACTGTTTTCTCTCTCTCTCTCTCAGTCTCTCTCTCTCTCACCAGGGGATGGAAATCCTGTAGAGGCCCGAGGCTAACTAAGAGGAGTTCTTTATGCTAAGAAGCCCATTCCACAAAGACTGATCATTCTGGAGAAGAAAATAAGAAGAATGAGAGACAAACTTGCTTTTTCAGACCTATGATAGGATTAGTGATCCACATATCCAGAACGTCACGCTGGTGCTTTATAATATTTAATGCTGACTGTAATAATAAAGAAAAAAGATAATAGCAAAAAAGTTGCAAAATTACTGAATGGCTATTGTAAAGTGATTTTTTTCCTGTACAAGTTTATTTTCCTCAGTGATCTGACATCTATCAACCAGGGAATCTACTCCTGCGATATTCCTAGAAAACAAAAATGATAGAAATAACTCCACAAAAATGTTCTGTGAAATCATTCCTCCTTAATTCCTCCTTCAACCTGGACAGCCACTGCTATGCGGTATCAAGCAACAGATGCAAGAAATCTCAGGGGAGGTACAAAACAGAGAAAAAAAAAGACCACACAGAATAAGATTTCAGAACTACAACCTATGGAACTGCACAGCAAAATACCATATATATCTTCTATAGGAGAGAGCTTCCCCCTTGCAGTGATTTAGGGAAGAATATATATGAGGCCTTTATGACTGCGCACCAAAATTTCTGATGCAAGTAGCCATATGGCTGATGAAGTTACCATGAAGCTGGATGTTTATTTATCAAGAGGAAGCCAAAGTGATGGTGGAGTGCGTCCAATTTATTAGCCTCTGATATTGTATCCCAAGGGAAGTATTGGAAGCCCCATTACTTGGAACATTTATAATTCAATGGGGCAGCATATGAGAAAATGTTTCCTAAAGAACAATTCTGGACTGGAAAAGTGTTGACTAAATCTTCAGATGACAGATGTGATCCATATTATCAAAAAACATGTGAGAACCTTTCACATATTTAATGGAAAGTGCAAGAGGAATTCAGGGACGCAGAACTTAACGAACCCAACTCATATGTAACCAGCTCATTGGGGGTTTATGCCCTTAACTCTTGTGAAAAGTGCCATATATCTTTAATGGCCAAGACTTTGATTTCACATCTCATCCAGAGGGCATCTCTCTCTCTTCATTCTCACAGAGCTATAATCATTTTTCAAAAGCCAACTTAGTTTCAAAACCCAGCTCTTTTCATATTACTAACAAAGACTGAGGGAAAAGGAAATTTAGATCCAGAAATGTGTGACTGACTCATCCAGAGTGGGAAGAGCTGGGTACAACTGGCAGAAACATTGCATCTTCTGAGGTTATTTAGTCAGGAAATTTAACAGACAACCAAGAAATCTCATTGATCAAATTAGATTTGTCCTTATTTTTTAAGTACACTTCCTAATTAAAAAAATAAGCATTACTTATTTTTATTTTAATGGATTATCTTTACCTAAATTTCAGAACAATGCATGAATGTGTATAGCCATCCTTATTGCAGACGACTAGTGCAGTTTGTACAAATAAAATCGAATCACTTCAAGATAAAGTATATGGCAATGGAGGCACCAAGCTGGGAGAGGGAGGAGATCACATATCTTTAAGATGCAAATTGGAAATGAAGCATTGCAGAAATGGAGTTCCGCTGATTTTGCTGAGAAGGTGCAAACCATTCTTTACGTTTTCAGACCTCCTCAGGCTTGTTACTTTGTTTCATAATTTGTTTAACATCAGTGCTCTCAGAAGCAATTAACAGGCAGCTGTTGAGCGGTGATGTGGTCTGGAGGACTGAACAAACCATTGGGAGTCAGGAAAGCCCTGAGCTCTAATCTCAGCTCTTTTGCTGATTTGCTATGTGGCGTTGGGCACACCTCTTTGTGGCTCAGTTTCACTATCTGTAAAATGGGGATAACACCTAGCTCACAGTGAATTGTTGGATTACTTAAATGTTTGTTCAATGCTTTGAACATGTAGGTGCTAAGCGTAATTTCTAAAAGAAGCTAAGGTTATTTGCTTTTGGAAGTACACTTATGATGGAAATTTTTATTATACCTGCTACACAGAATTATGATACATCTATAAATACTTGACAAATCCATTCCTATGTCATTGTACTTGAAGAAGTTAAGTTTTTCTTTTAAAAAGTCTCTACCCCTTACGGATGTCAAGAACACATTTCAAACAGAAACCAAGTGTGACTCAATGCAGTATTCCTTTCCTTATTCTGTAGACCAATGGCTCCAGTGACTCTGCTACTGCTCAGAGCTTTGCAAAGCAGCAATAACATGACATTAACAAGATTCTGGGTAATTTTCACTGCTGCTAATCAAAGCCCTGTGGGCAATAATGAGAATGTCAGGTTCACAGTGTCACTGCTGCTGCTTAGGAAAGTGGAGGCAAACACTGGCATTATTAACAAAGAGGACCTCAAGACTTATTCACAAAGGAGGACCTCAAGGCTGAGTGAGGAGCCAAGTCACACAGACTCATCCAGGTCATAGCAGCCAGGAGGCACTGGAAGAGGAGAAGAGAAAGTAAGCTCCTTCTTTCTTCCATCAGCTAGAAAGGGGATAAAGCTCAAATATTGTCAGCCACGGGCTGTTGTGGAAGATGAAGTTCTTGAGCATTTTGGTAGACATCCCAGCACCCTCTAGCTTCCCTCAAACTGGCAGCAACAGCATGTTGCCCTGAGACCTTGCTAATGGTATCAGTCATCTTTTCATATCTACCTTGGGCTGTTAGATTTAGTGTTCCAGATACTAGGTGTCTGGTACATTTTATAAATATATTGCTGGAGATTTAATATCGGTTACCCAGTTGCTTGTTGGATGGGTGATTTGGAGTTGGATACTGTGACAGTGTGCTATCAGCAGCACCCTGATCACGGACATTGCTGCAACCTGGAGAAGGCTGCAGGCCCATCTGAGCAAAATTATATACTTTCGGGTGGGAGATTATGAGCACCTGGGTGACAATCACTGTGTTAACAAGGTAATTGGGAAGAATATAAGGAAAGGAAACAGGAAGCAAGGGGAATGCAAGAGGAGCTCAGAAGGAAGCTCAGAGAGTGAATGAGGACTGCAGGAAAGCCTGTTGTTGCTATAAGCCTGTGTTGCATGTTACTGATATGTAATAGAGAAAAAATGCATACCTTTGTTAAAGATAAAGAGCCTGGTGTGTATTTGTGACTGAAGAATCATCTGAACAGGCGGGGCAGTGAGGTTCACCAGGTCGTGATGGAGCCGCCCTGTGACAGATACACATCTTCAGCAATGTGTGGACTGAACTAAAATCAAACTTCTTAGACCAGGCCATTCTCATTATAAAGGAAATAAAAGTTCAATTGTTGCTGGTCGTCCTAAAAGTTCTACATTACGGATGTAGGGTGGAAGAAAACTAACTGAAACAGAAAAGGGCTACTTGTTCATAGTGCTTGAAACAATATCTCTCTTTTGGAAACCTGAGCTGAAAACTGGACAGTGGATTTGACAAATGAAAGATACAGGCAGTCCTCAGACTTATGACACAATTGGTTCCTGAAAATTGCGTCGGAAGTCGGAACGTCGGAACTCGGAACCGCAATCCACTCCATTGCAGGACCGAGCATCATAAAGTCAAAACCAATTGTCTTAAGTCAAATCAGGGTGTCAATTCAGAAACGTTCTAAGTGCTGATCGTTATAAATTGAATGCTGTAAAGTCAAAAACTGCCTGTATTGCTGTCTGAGAGAGATTGCTAACCTTTACGGAAAATGTTAAGACCATGACCTACAATGGACATTATTAGGGGATCTGTTTTAAGGTCTATGATGGGGTGTTCACCTCATACCAGCCCCAAAGAGGTGAAGGAAGCTGAGAAAGGGGACAGTTCATGAGATAAGCCACACATGAGGAGTTTAGGAGGGAGAAGCAATCCCTGTTTGGAAGATGGAGTTCAGCTGAGCAGAGACTGGGCTGGTATAAAGCCAGAATGCGGGCAAAAGAAATGGCTGCAGTGAGGTTGTCTGCAGCCACCCTCTGTGCATGAGAGTGGGAAGGACCCTGGGACACTGGCCCCCAGGGAAGGGCATATCCAGAAGAGTGGAGAAGAATGCCTGTGGGAGGTGAGTAGGAAATAGCCCAGAGAGAGAGCAGCAAGGTTCGGAACTGAGCAGCTGTTGGCTGTGTGTTGTAGGGTCCCTGGGCTGGAATTCAGAGTACTGGGCAGGCCAGGTTCCTCCACCAGACACGGACAAAGTGGACAGCAGATCCAGTGAGATTCTATACCCCAGAAGGGGAAACCACATAGTGACCTGTCTGGAGGGCCAATTCACAAAATGGAAGCTGCAGTCTCTGGAGTGAGGGAGGGGCCACAAAGTGAGGGAGAACATCAAGGGCTGAGAGACTGTAAGGATCTGTTTCTGTTTTAAAAAATGCACAATGTCTGCAGAAGTGTAACTAATGATAACCTTCTCCCTCACCCTCCTTTGGAGGAAACCCTATAATAAGAGCTTCCCAAAATGTCAAATAAAACTTGTCCAATAACAGGTCTTCTTTGTTCATTTACCATGTCTCCTTTGATATGCACAGATAATAAAAGTCAATGAACAACTAAAAGGTAATATATACTAGAAGTCAACACTAATTTTGCACAAATATGTCTGGATTAATAAAATGTCATAATGTCACAGCTGTTAAAACAACAGAGTACTCATACTTCCATTCCTGACCTGGCTCTGTCAACTAACCAGTTGGGATATGAATGATGAGTTTATACCCCCAATTATTCCCTGATGAGTTAGCTCAGAATAGTCTTTATACTGACATGACTGAACCTGAAGGTGGTCTAGACAGAGATATATGGAAAACTAAGTCTTCCATAAACCAACATCAATGTGCACATATGTTTTTGGGTATAAAATACTCAACTGTATTAAATAGTAACAATAGTGACACAGTAAAATCTAAGAAGGCTTAATCCTTCAGGACATAATTACCTGAGTAATCCTTAATAACGTGAGTCGTCCCAAGTGAAGACCTTACTAAATAACGGTTGTGAAGGGCAGACAATTATGAAATTTTTATCATCTCCATTCAACAGATGGGGAAACTCAGGCACATAAAGGTGAATGACTTAACCAAAGTAATACACAATGCACAAATGAAAGATTCAGAAATAATACCCCATGAATCCTGGCTTCTTTTCTCATCCTTTGGACACAAGAACATCCTTCCTTTGACAATATATTTTCATAGGTAAATGCAAACTCATCATCTGAAGATTTGTTACATTTTTATCATTATCTCAACATACTATTTCTTGATTGTAGAAGAATCAAGAAGATGCTTATTAAACCATACAACAAGACTATCTTTGGAATCTTTAGGTTTGTCAGTTGCACAAAAAACCAACGCTTTTTCAGAACAAGAGATCAGCTAGTACATCTACAATGGTCACAATTCATTCCCAGAAGAAAAATGTGGTGATAACTTCTAGGAAAAAAAAGAAAACACTTGTACACTCTTCAGGTTGTGCTCCAGCAACAACCCCAAAAGTGGTGTTCATTTAAATCACACAGAGGCAGCTATGCATTAGAGACTGGGCTCTGCAGGCTCTATCAGTGAGAAGTCAAGGATTTATCATACTTGCCCTGCTAATTAGCCAGAGTGCCATTGTGCTTCCACTAGCATCACTCAACTTTCTTTTTAAATTTGGTCTTTTTTTCTGCAATTAATTTACATATTTCTCAGTCTCTCATCCCCTACCATGTTTTATTTATGATACAGACCTTCCTGACGGTAACTTTAATATGAAGGAGGTAGTAATTAGTGTCCATATCTGCTAGGTTAATCCCTTTCCCTACACTATTTGCAGAGAAGTTTAAGGTAAGTAACAGTTTACAGTCTATAGTAGGCTTAATTATGCTTAATGAGAGTTACTGTCTCTCCTTACTAACTACACCTCAGTTTGTAGCTGTAGCTAGATAAGTTTGCTTCCCAACCTCATTCTGAAATGCTAATAGTGCCACTGTGCACTATATGTACGGTGCTTTAGTCCATAAAACTACTTCAGGAGAGCCAAGCAAGTGAGGTACCTGTTTCAACACAAATGCCCAGGAACCAATGCAGGTTTAAAATACTGTCAGCTTTCTGTGAGGAGCAAGTTTCATTATCCAGCTCTTTCATGTATGCAACACATTGAAAAAAAGAAAAAAATTACCCCCTAAAAGCTTCTCCTCCCAGTCGGTATAGCTGGTTCCCAGGAATGTCTCCTGTATAAGTTATTACCTCCTTTCAGTTCATCTAAATTCTAGTTCAATAAAAATGTGCTAACACTTAACACCTCTAAGGGAAATTAAAAAAAAATGTTTAAGACTAACTCTACTGTTCATCCACCATGGGTAGGCATTGTGTGTAACTAAAATAGCTTTAGAGACAGGTTATAACTGCACCAAGATGCCTTAAGATCTTTTCAGATTAGAAATGGTCTCTAGCAAAATCAGATCCACACACACTCAAGTTTTGGATGTTAATAACTAGGGTCTGCATCACAATACTGTGGTTTGAGCCTGTGTTCTCTTAAGAGAAAAGTATGGATTTGGGGGTTGTTCCTTTATACTCTGCAATTTCACATTTTATCTTTCCTTCATGGCTTCATCTGTTATCCCTTTGGGGAAGTTTCTGTGATATTGCTTATTTACATATTTCTAATAACCTATGAAAATATAGGCCCTTTGACTCTCTGGGGTGCTTGAATGTCCCTTATGGATATTGACTTTACAATGGAAATGTCTGAAAACAAAAGTGCTCTTCTTTGCCATGAGAGATGAGGCCAGGACAATAACAAAACTGTTCTGAAGCCAGAGAAGCTCATCCTTTTGATTTGTCCAGAGCATTCCAGAAAGTGAGCTCTGTATGTAGTTCACGTCAAATAAGTGTGAAGTTTGCTCAGGCTTAGCTCAGGAATTTTTTCTGCCTGGTGAGAATTCTGCATTGGGTCCATGGGTTATTTCCTTACTTTTCCTGCTGACAAAAATTCATGAACAGAAAAATCTCTCTTTAGAAAACTCTGTGTTTAAAAACAAACAAGCAAACGGCTCATTCAAATCTCATGTACAATCAAATCGTTCACTGTACTATTTAAATACTCACCTGTTATTTGTAGCTACTGTAAATGTCTTGCCATGGCTAAACGTATTGTCTGATCGGTATGTGAAACCTTGTAATTCCATTAAAGGTGGCCTGCATCAGTATCCTGAACTTTTTGGTGGGGAGTCAAAATCCAAACCCAAATGTCACAATTAGGGCCTCACAGGTATTTCTCTAATAGACCAAAATGGAATTCAAAACACAAACACCCCTGTATTTTGAGGGAGGTTTGAAATGCGTTCTCCTACTGCGACCCCGATTTTGCAACTCAGTCTCACTCTGATTTCTATATTTGAAAAGAGCAAAACTTGAACATGCAGGACCACATTCAGCAGTGATGCCAAACTGCTGATTGTGTTAGTGGCACTCACAGGGTACATCTATAATCCACCTGGGAACATGCTTCCAAGCGCAAGTAGACAGACACGCGCTAGCTCTGCTGGAGTAGTAGTGTAGCTGGAGGTAGCACAGACAGCAATGCAAGCTAGCCGCCTGAATACAAAGCTGCCCAGACCCTCTGGATACATAAGTAGGGAGCTAACTCCAACCACTACCCATGTTACCATAGCTAACTGCTATTTTTAGTGTTCTAGCTCAACCAGAGCTAGCACATCTGTCTGCCTGTGCTGGGAAGTACACTTTCGGTTGCAGCGTAGACATATACATAGTGACAATGTGAAAACAAATGTCTGTGCAGTGACAATATGTGATTCTTCTTGCTCACGAATGCTAATATCCAGATAAACACAGAATCTATTTTGTGAGATAGATAGATAGATAGATAGATAGATAGATAGATAGATAGATAGATAGATAGATAGATAGATAGATAGATAGGATGTACACTGAAGTAGACAACAGATGTAGAGAGGGTCATTTTATTGGCTGAGATCAAAATCGAGCAGCCAGCTTAGTGTAATGACTTGTAATGCTACAGAATGACTATGCAGATCTGGAAACATGAACATCTCACAATTCCAAGACAGCAGAATGAATGATCTGACTGGAGAATGAAAACATGCAGCACAACTGTTTAATGCTAGTTAAGGGAAAGTGCAAAATATTCCTTACCTGCTGCTGCCTTTCAGTTACTGGCTCTGAACCATAAACAAAACCCAGGAAACTGAACACTGACCCCCTGTACTATAGCAAAGACCTAAAGAAACTAAAGTTACTTGCCAGCATCTGGAATTCTCTTTATATATTTTCTCCTTAGAATTCCATGTGTGAAGCTCAGAACCATCGAAAGCAAATCATTCTAGGAGAGAACCACTTCACATATGCAGCTGGTCACTAACATTAAAAAAACATGTAAGGCTTTTCTCTCTCTCAGAGAACTGAGGCTCTGAGGAGCAATGAAGCTAATTAGTTTCCCCCTTGCAATGTTGCCTCCATAGATCTAGATAAATTCATGGAGGATAGGTCCATCAATGGCTATTAGCCAGGATGGCCAGGGATCTTGTTCCAAGCCTCTGTTGCCAAAAACTGGGAATGAGTGACAGGGAATGGATCACTTGATGATTACCGGTTCACGCCCTCTGGGGCACCTGTCACTGGCCACTGTTGGAAGACAGGATACTGGGCTAGATGGACCTCTGGTCTGACCCAGTATGGCCACTCTCATGTTCTTATTTCTATCCTCAAAGATTAGCTAGCTGTAACAATACACCCTGGGAAGAAGAATACTTAAAGATGAAACACATAGCAGCCCAATTAGGGGCATCTCCCAGACTTCCACAGTGGGCATGGGTGACAATTCTATTTTTTGTAGATTCAAGAGTCCCTACAAGACTAATCCTCCCAACATATATCCAGGAGACTCTACCTGCTGGTATGCTGAAACCACTAGCTATTATGCTAACCAATACTGTTCAGTTGTTTCCTTATGGTACACCTCAGTCTGTTTCTTGTCTGTATCCATCCATGGTCTATTGTCTTATATTTAAATTGTGAACTCTTCAGGGCAGGGACCATCTTTTTGTTCTGTATTTGTACAGTGCCAAGCACAATGGCATCTTTGTTCATAACTAGGTCTTCTAGCAGTTACAATAATGCAATAACATAATAATAATAACAACAATAATAATCTGCTTAATTAGACTCTTCAGTACAAGATTCAAAGACCTCCTTTGATCACCAGCATGGTAAGGACTAGATGCATCTAGTGTTGATTGAGGAGCTCATCCGGGAAAGTTACCATTTTCTGCTCTGTGGAATTCCAAGGAGGCTTATGTCATGTATTGGAACTCTATGCTATATGCACAAACAAGGTAAAATTCACCCTCAAGATGCCTATTATGTGTTTGCATATTAGCAAAGAGTTTGGGGCTGAGGTGCCATATTTTATTACAGAGTAACTAGACTGCAGGAATTCCTCTCTCTTTATACCATTGGTGAGAGGCACTTATATGGGATGGCTGTCAGAGTGGGGCTTTGAGTCTTTGGGACATAAGGCCTAAAGAAGCTGAGCAGTTCCAACTCTCAAAGAACACAGCAAGCACCATTATGAGATCATTTTGATGTGCCCATATCTAGCTCTGCAAAGATACTTTAATGCAGATAAAAGAAAAGAAAAGTACTTTTCATGCTCAAGGACCCAAGTTCTCTCCCTGTTGGTGGCCTGGGGCCATTACTTCAGGATTTTTTTTTTTTTAACCCATCCTCTGGACTGACTACCAAGGTTACTGTTGTTGGTCTCTTGCCAGCAAAAATTAACTAGTGTTCAGCTGCCTGTTTTCCCCCAGGAGTTTCTGACCACTTCCTAGCGTCTTCTCTGCCACCTTTAAAGGATCTCTTCTCCTCTTCATACAAAGGGACATATGCACTGAAGACCCATTAACATTAATGAGAATTATGCAGATAAGACCCAAGCACTTGGAAGGGAAAAGATAATATAGACTTTACCCATTCTAAGTCTGAAAGCCCAAATGCAGCTCTGAGAAAACATCTTCCACTTAACCCTGTAACATGAGGCTGCCATTTCAGTGGCCCAGCCCACACACATGTTGGATTCTTGATATCTCCAACTCTACCATCTGCCATTTTATTTGCTTTTCTTTCTTTCTTTTTTAACCCTGTTGTTGGTAGTAAAACTGTAATTACTGCATAACTTGAATTAGCCTTGACTGAAAGTCTTACAAATTAACTTTGCACCTGAAGGATACACTGGATAACATTATAACACTGCCACACAGGTCCTTGAATCAATTCCAAGAAGAAAATAACTGTCTGATTAAAAAGAGAGAAAGGAAAAAAAGAACCCATAACTCATCCAGCCAGCAAAAGATACGGCTGTTGAAGTTTGTGGGATGCAGCAAGATGCTGAAAGCAAAAATTCCAGACCTCCTGCAGGAGATGTGTGCCCCTGCCTTTTACAGCAGCTCTCTCTGTCAAATCAAGTTCTTATATTGGTAGCCACAACTGCAGTGTCTGAATGCCTGGTGGTTCTATGGATGCTCCATCAATAGCACTTGCTCAATGAATGGCAAAAAAGCCACTTGCCTGAGCCAAGCAAGTTGTTTACTGATTGAAGCTAGTTTGCTCCATGCAGACACCACATCAGCTAAAGGGCAACATTTTAAACTATTTTTACACCTGGGCACAGGTATCTTAGTAACAAAATGACTGCTTGTTACTGAATGATTTCTCATCCTTGCTGTTGCAGTACATGGAATCACAGAAAGAGATGACTGAAAGGAATCAAGTGCACCAAAGTTTATTCACCCTGCACAAATGCAAATAGTCACGTAGGCCACACCCACCTGACACTAAGAGACAGTCTATCGACCAGAGGAAGATGAAAAAACAAAGTGCTGTGAAGGAATATTCCTTCCTGACTTATAACCTGGCAATTAGTTCAACCACGTGCATGTGAGCAAGGTTCACTGTGGTTAACTATCTAATTCCCAATAAACCCCAAGTTTCCATTGATATCTAGTCATAGTCCACAGTTTTCCTGAATCCCAGTGGTTTGAGTTCTGGTAGATTAGGACAGAAGTGTTGTCCTGTTCACTGCACAAGTGCCAGCTCACAATCCTCAAAAATTAACACAGCTCAGGGGCAACTAATCCTAAAATGTTCTCTAAGTCAGCCAAAACCTTAGCATCCTGTGATTCCATTCTTCCACTAAAGTTGGCTGAGGAGCAACATCACAGCAGAGTTTTGCATAAAGAGACCAAACATTTTTGCATGTTGTTTGAGAAGTGGCAAGGAGAGGGGTAACCCTTTTTTCCCCAAAAAGACAGACAGGTTGACAGAGACTGGCCCAGAACTATTAGCTTTACCGGAACATATGTTGAAGAATGCTGCGTATATAAATATGTGTAAACAGAAATTCACACACACACAATGCTGAACTTTGTGTCAGCAGCCCGACTGCGGTTGCCCATGTTCCCTAGGCAGTGATCAGTTATGAGGGAACAGGAAAAAGTTACAATGTAATGATTAACTAGCGCACTGGGCTATTATTCATGGCAGGTATAACAGCAGCAGCCACCGCAGCAAAGCTGGTCACCTCTCCCCATCAGGCAGTCCTGCCACTCTTGGCTGGATGCTTCGAACCAACCAAGGTAGGAAAAACAGCAAACTCCAGTGCTAGCAAAAGTAAGAAGCCGATTTCTCCATCTCGCATATGAGGAACAAATCTGCAGGGATGACAACTTTCCCTTTAGATTGCCATACCTGATGTTTACAGGATGTGACAAATACCGACATCACTATTTACCAGCTATACACAGCAACATTATTGATACTACCTATCTAGAATTAACCCCTACACTGCTGCAGGTGAATGACTTTAACGGTAGCTGGCAAGTATCAATGTTGATAGGCGTGGCTACAGTGGCAGGGCTTGAACAGATGGTTAAAGTGAGTCTATTTAACTGAGGGGATAGTCTGTGGATGCCTCTAAATAACCCTGGTCAGCCAAAACCAAACGTATCACAGCCACTCTTCTTCACTTTGTTTTTTTACCTGCAGCTCACAGCCAACTATGGAACAAAAGGAAGACAAGCAAAGAAAGCCAAATCAGGGAATTCATAACCCTTAGTGCAACCTCTCCACCAAGGGCTTCTTAAGAATTATAAAGCAGTACATTAAGGGGAATCCCACCACAAAAACAGCTGTACTTGTCCCAGGGTTATCTCAGAGCACAAACACCCAGCACTAATGTCTCATCTCCAGTGTCAGGAAGGTGGAGTCAATCTACCCTATTCTAGCTTTGTCAGTGATTTCACTTTCCAAAGCTATGTAGAATTACACAGACAAAGTTCTAAGTTACAACTTTATTTTTTATTTTCCAACAGAAGCTTTGGCTGTTTATTTAACAAGACCATGAAAGAAACTATTTACCAAAAAGCAAAGTCTTTCTTCAACAAACTCTCTCCCTCTGAAAGGCTTTGCTCTGTGTGTGGATTATTCATTTACTTTAATGATTTTAAAGAGGCAGTGTTAAGATGGGGAGTGAAGAATACACAAGACAGAAGTACTTTCTAGAACCAGTTATTATAACAAAATGTTCTGTTGTATATGCTCTGTCTCAAATATGCTCAAGGAAAAAAATAGGATTTTACAAGCCATTTTTTCAAAAGGAGCATTATTGGAGAATCTGGAAGCTGCTATGCCCATGCTATCTCTTGAAGAGTACTGTATGATGGGGTTTGTCCAACATGGCCAGGTCATCTCATTCTGATCACAAACAGAGCAATAAATAATCCCTTTCTCTTGCCTTCGGAGAACCCTAAAATGTTGTTCCTGCCCACGCCACCTAAATACAGGAAATAAAAACCCACCCATAGGAGAACGGTAACAACAGCAGCAAATTGTCATCTTTCATTGTCGTAGAGCAGGGGTTGGCAACCTTTCAGAAGTGGTGTGCTGAGTCATCATTTATTCACTCTGATTTAAGGTTTCGCGTGCCAGTTATACATTTTAACATTTTTAGAAGGTCTCTTTCTATAAGTCTATAATGTATAACTAAACTATTGTTGTATTGTATTGTATTGTTCCATTTCTAAGGAAGGGTAGAAAGGAGTACAGCAGAATAGAGACAATGGATTTCAGAAAGGCAGATTTTGGTAAGCTTAGAGAGCTGATAGGCAAGGTCCCATGGGAATTAAAACTGAGGGGAAAAACAACTGAGGAAAGCTGGCAGTTTTTCAAAGGGACGCTATTAAGGGCCCAAAAGCAAGTTATTCCGATGGTTAGGAAAGATAGAAAATGTGGCAAAAGACCACCTTGGCTTACCCTTGAGATCTTGTGTGACCTACAAAATAAAAAGGCGTTATATAAAAAATGGAAACTAGGTCAGATCACGAAGGATGAATATAGGCAAATAACACAGGAATGCAGAGGCAAGATTAGAAAAGCAAAGGCACAAAATGAACTCAAACTAGCTATGGGAATAAAGGGAAACAAGAAGACTTTTTATCAATACATTAGAAGCAAGAGGAAGACTAAGGACAGGGTAGGCCCACTGCTCAATGAGGAGGGGGTAACAGTAACGGGAGACTTGGAAATGGCAGAGATGCTTAATGACTTCTTTGTTTCGGTCTTCACTGAGAAGTCTGAAGGAATGTCTAGTATAGTGAATGCTTACGGGAAGAGGGTAGGTTTAGAAGAGAAAATAAGGAAAGAGCAAGTAAAAAATCACTTAGAAAAGTTAGATGCCTGCAAGTCACCAGGGCCTGATGAAATGCATCCTAGAATACTCAAGGAGTTAATAGAGGAGGTATCTGAGCCTCTAGCTATTATCTTTGGGAAATCATGGGAGACGGGGGAGATTCCAGAAGACTGGAAAGGGGCAAATATAGTGCCCATCTATAAAAAGGGAAATAAAAACAACCCAAGAAACTACAGACCAGTTAGTTTAACTTCTGTGCCAGGGAAGATAATGGAGCAGGTAATCAAAGAAATCATCTGCAAACACTTGGAAGGTGGTAAGGTGATAGGGAATAGCCAGCATGGATTTGTAAAGAACAAATCATGTCAAACTAATCTGATAGCGTTCTTTGATAGGATAACGAGCCTTGTGGATAAGGGAGAAGCGGTGGATGTGATATACCTAGACTTTAGTAAGGCATTTGATACAGTTTCACATGATATTCTTATAGATAAGCTAGGAAAGTACAATTTAGATGGGGCTACTATAAGGTGGGTGCATAACTGGCTGGATAACCGTACTCAGAGAGTAGTTGTTAATGGCTCCCAATCCTGCTGGAAAGGTATAACAAGTGGGGTTCCGCAGGGGTCTGTTTTGGGACCAGTTCTGTTCAATATCTTCATCAACGATTTAGATGTTGGCATAGAAAGTACGCTTATTAAGTTTGCGGACGATACCAAACTGGGAGGGATTACAACTGCTCTGGAGGACAGGGTCAAAATTCAAAATGATCTGGACAAATTGGAGAAATGGTCTGAGGTAAACAGGATGAAGTTCAATAAAGATAAATGCAAAGTGCTCCACTTAGGAAGGAACAATCAGTTTCACACATACAGAATGGGAAGAGACTGTCTAGGAAGGAGTATGGCAGAAAGAGATCTAGGGGTCATAGTGGACCACAAGCTTAATATGAGTCAACAGTGTGATACTGTTGCAAAAAAAGCAAACGTGATTCTGGGATGCATTAACAGGTGTGTTGTAAACAAGACACGAGAAGTCATTCTTCCGCTTTACTCTGCGCTGGTTAGGCCTCAACTGGAGTATTGTGTCCAGTTCTGGGCACCGCATTTCAAGAAAGATGTGGAGAAATTGGAGAGGGTCCAGAGAAGAGCAACAAGAATGATTAAAGGTCTTGAGAACGTGACCTATGAAGGAAGGCTGAAGGAATTGGGTTTGTTTAGTTTGGAAAAGAGAAGAGTGAGAGGGGACCTGATAGCAGTTTTCAGGTATCTAAAAGGGTGTCATCAGGAGGAGGGAGAAAACTTGTTCACCTTAGCCTCCAATGATAGAACAAGAAGCAATGGGCTTAAACTGCAGCAAGGGAGATTTAGGTTGGACATTAGGAAAAAGTTCCTAACTGTCAGGGTAGTTAAACACTGGAATAGATTGCCTAGGGAAGTTGTGGAATCTCCATCGCTGGAGATATTTAAGAGTAGGTTAGATAAATGTCTATCAGGGATGGTCTAGACAGTATTTGGTCCTGCCATGAGGGCAGGGGACTGGACTCGATGACCTCTCGAGGTCCCTTCCAGTCCTAGAGTCTATGAGTCTATGAGTCTATGTAAAGTAAATAAGGTTTTTTAAATGTTTAAGAAGCTTCATTTAAAATTAAATTAAAATGCAGAGCCCCCCCCCAACTGGTGGCCAGGACCCAGGCAGTGTGAGTGCCACTGAAAATCAGTTTGCGTGCCACCTTTGGCACGTGTGCCATAGGTTGCCTACCCCTGCCATAGAGCTTAAGGCGACAAGGACCACCAGATCACCTAGTCTATCTGATTTCCTGTATATCAAAGGCTGCCACCCCTATAGCAAGCCCAACAACCACAAATAGACTAAAGGATTACAGCCCTCAGGATACTAAACTATTGTATTCCACAGGCAGAGAACAGGAGGGACCCAGGTGCATCAATGCCTGAGGTGCATGCAATGGCAGGGAAATGATTATGTGAGATTCCATGTCTATTGTACATATGGATGTATTGGAC
The DNA here is from genome assembly GCF_007399415.2 of Gopherus evgoodei. Taxonomy (NCBI): domain Eukaryota; kingdom Metazoa; phylum Chordata; order Testudines; family Testudinidae; genus Gopherus; species Gopherus evgoodei. Next base: position 206,544,873 of record NC_044322.1, read on the forward strand.
ACAGTGACCAAGTTACGGGGGAGAATTCAGAGGGCCACAATGAAATATACAACTGAGGCTGAAAATCAGAATGGAAATAGAAGCCTTTTATAAAAATCATCTGAACAGTCAAATCTCTCTTTCTGTCTCTCTCACACATGCCCACACACAATTTTGTGCTTCCCCTCGCTAACTGTTGTCTTTGGCCCATCTAGCCAATTGGCTAATGGATGCACATGCCATAAGGTCATCCCTTAGGAGACATAAGAGCGTGGGTGGTTGGACATTGTTATCTGCAGACATTTGCAGAGGGAGGGAGCAGAAGGGAAGAGGTATTGAGCTTGGAGACTTGTGCAGTATTTTCTTACCTTGAAATGTTATCACATGTTTAAATTTGACAGAGGACACCAGAGCAGAACACCCCAAAGGTCTGAATTCTAATTTGTACTTCACAGCCCCCTCCCCCCTCCTCTGTATATAAAGCCAAAACAAAAGCCCTGGATCCAAACATCCCTAAACTTTGAAAATGTTCTGTTCCGGATCTCAAGCAAAAAACTTGTCACCCAATCATAGGCAGTATTCATTAAGGTTTCTGTAATCAGCTGTGTAGCAAATTAAACCACTTTCCATATATCCCCAAAAAATAAAACATAGGGAAACAGGTGAATTAGGAGTTCGCACCACCCACCCCTGCAGCATACTGGGGTCTTAAAAATCAAGGGGAAAATTGATTAGATGCATCTGGAAAACAAGAAAACATCTTCCCTGGGCAGCTTCAAATGCCATAAATCTCCCAGTTTTCAACAAGTATTCCTGCTCTTTGATCATACTTCCATATAGATTTATAGCTCATCTGCACTGCAGCCATGCTCCTTGTAATTAGAGAGATAAAAGCAGGGAGAATTAAAGGGGTGGGAAAACAATTCTGCACTATGTTGGCCACAGTTGGTGCCCAGATCTTTGGGCTGCTTGCTTTAAAATACAAGTTGTTGCTGAGGTTTGATTTCAGAATCTTGTCAGTTTTGACATTCAGGTGAAAAAACTGCTGCTGGCTCCTGAACAATCTGCATATCGTATTACTAAATAAAATGTCTGAAGTGTGCCCAAGTGTGAAGAAATTATAAGTGAGAGGTCATGCACTCCATACCACACTTATGTACATACTCCATACTACACACACACATATCTGTTGGATCTCCTGTCTCCCTTCCTCCTGCAATGTAATCTGCAGTTTACTTCTCCGTAATAAATTATATGACCCATCCTTTTCTAGCTGGAAGGTTTAACCGTGCTTGTAAAGAGAAAAATGATAACAGTCCATTCGTCTTCATGCCTTACAGTTAAGGACCTACCAAAACTGCAGATTTTTTGTGGATAAACAGAAATAAGAATTTTGCTTCTCTCAAACTGCCAGATGATTGGGGAAGATCACATAAACCTAACACATTTTAACAAATATTTTCCCACACTTTCAGCAAAAAAGAAATTAAAAACTATGTCTCCAATCCTGCAAACACGTAAATGCTTGCTTAACTTTAAGCACTGTGATTAGTCTTACTGAGTACAACAGGACAACTCACTGTGTCTAACGAGAAGCCATGTGTAAGATTTTGCAACAAACTTTGTTAGCCGCATTTAAATACATAGGACTAGAATGAGTCTTTAGGAACAGTCTTGCACAAGTGGTGAGGAGCAGATGCAACCACCCCATGGGGAGTCAGGAAAAGAATTGTCTTTCAAAGTCTAAATTCCCTGCCTTGTCCCTGGGGAAAGTAATTCACTACAGCAACTTAACAGATTATCAGCTTCTTCCATGGACCAGCCACCAAAGGTGGGAGAAGAAACGTAGGGTCCCCCCATTTCCCATTCCCATTCTGATCCTTTCTGGACAAAACACATCAACCACACAGACTTGGCTCTCCCTCTCTATACCCATCTGCAGCCAAGATATACAAGAGTCAGGATTAGGATTGCCAACTTTCTAATTGCACAAAACTGAACATCCTTGTTCTGCCTCCTGCCCCAACGCCCTGCCTCTGCTCCAACCCTTTTCTGATGCCCCACCCCCCACTCACTCCAGCCCCCCTCCCTCAGTCGCTCACTCCCCCACCCTCACTCACTTTCTTTAATGGGCCGGGGCAAGGTGGATGGGATGATGTGGGCGCGGGTGAGGGCTCCAGATGGGGGTGCAGGCTCCAGGGTGGGGCCAGAAATGAGTGGTTCTGGGTGCAAAAGGGGGCTCTGGGCTGGGGAAAGGGATTGGGATGCAGGAGGGGGTGTGGGCTCCAGGAGCGGGCTCAGGACTGGGGCAGAGGGTTGGAGTGCAGGAGGGGATGTGGGGTGCAGTCTGCAGGTGGGAGTTTGGGTGCAGGAGGGGGTTTCAGGTTGGGTCAGGGCATTGAAGTGTGGAAGGGGGTGCAGATTCCAGGAGGGAGTGTGGGTGCAGGAGAGGGCTCAAGGCTGGGGCAGGGGGTTGGGATGCAGGAGGGGGTGTGGGCTCCGGGATGGAATTTGGGTGTGGGAAGGGGTTCCAACCTGGAGTATGGGGTTGAGGTGCAGGTGGGGGTGCAGGATCTGGGAAGAAGTTAGGTTGTGGGAGGGGACCCAGGGCATGGGGTTCAGGGTGTGGGCTCCAGCCAGGGCTTGCTTACCTCAGGCAGCTCCCAGTTAGTGGTGCCACGGGGCTAAGGCAGGCTCCCTGCCTGTCTTGGCTCTGCACTGCTCCTGGAAACAGTCACCGTGTCCGGACCCTAGATGGAGGAGTGGCCAGGCAGCTCTGCACAGTGCACGCTGCCTGCCCCTAGAAGTACTGACCTCGCAGCTCCCATTGGCTGCAGAGGCAGCACTCAGGGTGGGAGCAGGGCATGGAGCTTCCTTGATCTCACCTGCACCTAGGGGCCGCAGGGACATGCTCGTCGCTCCTGGGAGTGGTGCTGACCGGAGCTGCCAGGGCCCCTTTTTGACTGGGCATTACGGTCAAAAATTGGATGCTTGGCAACCCTAGTTGGGGGGGAGGGGAAGAAGTGGGTCTTCCCCCTATTTATGACCCTGTGCAACAATCCAGTACCAGGCCACAGTCTTGCCCTTACTTCTAAAACAGTGGAAATATATGCTGCAAATGCTAATTACAACAGGGCAAATGACTGATAATTTAAGAGAGATAAGGTAAGTGAAGTAATATATTTTATTGGACCAACTTCTGTTGGTGGAAGTGACAAGCCTTCAAGCTTCACAGAGCATTTCTTCAGGTCTGGGAAAGGTAACTAGAGTGTCACAGCTAGCAGTATAGTTAACCAATTATACTTTTTAATATGTTCCTGAATTATCTATGCATTATTCTCTTAAATTTGTTACTGAATATTATTTGAAAAATTTTTAGTCTGTATCTCACTGGTGAGCAGGTCGTTACAAACACTTACATTCGAAAAACAAGATGTTTTTTACTGGACACATAAATCATGCTGTTTTCAGACAGGATGAGTAGCTCTCAGCATCTTGTTTCAAGTCCAAATACTTACGAATAATAATTCAAAAGTTGCTTTCTGTGAATATTCTCTAATATTTTCTTAAAATATGCTGTTTTCACAGACAGAGCTGCTTATAAATTAGCTCACTCGAATATTTGTTAAAAGGGACAGGAACACTACAAAATTACATTGTGTTTATGAAGTTCACGTTTTAATAAGTAGGAAGATTATCAATTTTTAATATTGCCAGTGCTTTGTTATACACAGTAGTAAAATGACTGAATATTTTAATTAGTTGTTCAGACCTTATTCACTCCTCAGTTAGGCCAAACTCTTATTGAAGGTTTCTTGACTGAAAAAGGAGATGCAGCATTTGTCTCACACTGAATTAATAAAACTTAAATATATACATATATATTATTATTGCACCATGACCAATCTTTAATACTTCTGAAAATCCCATTGAATTCCTAATATTTGTGAACTCCTATTGTGTAAATTATATATATTAATGTTTATGGTGGGTTTTAATTTGTAATCTGTTCTTGCATAATTTCTACCAAAATTTGCAAAAGTTTCCAAAAAGTTGTTGTAATTTTTTTATTCTCTTTCGCCTGCCCCAGCATCGCTCCTGTTCTTCAAAGTTCTCATTTTTGAGCTCTCTAAAAACATCAGCCTGAGTGTGCTAGGTAAATAGCATTTTCAAGTAGATACAATGTGTACCTGTCATAAACAGATAGCTACGGGTTAATGTCTCTTTCACCTGTAAAGGGTTAACAAACAGTGACCTGCAACACCTGACCAGAGGACCAATCAGGAGACAAGATACTTTCAAATCTGGGTGGAGGGAAGTTTGGGTGTGGGTCCTTTGTTCTTGGGCTGTTCTCTCTCTGGGCTCTGAGAGTGACCACACGAATCTCCAGGCTCTCTAATCTTCTGTTTCCAATTTGTAAGTACAACGGTAGAAAGACAATATAGGCTTTTACATTGTTTTTCTGTATTTGCAAATGTGTAGTTTGCTGGAAATAGTTTAAATTGTATTTTTTCTGGATAAGGCTGTTTATCCATTTTCTATAAGCTAAAAGACCCTGTATCTTTTTACCATCTAAATTGCAGAGATAAACCTTTTACTTTTTTCTTTCTTTTTATTAAAAGTTTGGCTTTGAAGAAAGACCTGTCTAATTTTTTTTCTCCTAGTTAAGGCTCAAAGGAACTGAGTCTGTATATACCAGGGAATTGGTAGGGAGAAGGGAACGAGAGCAGAGAGGGAAAGGTAAATTTCCTCTTTGTTTTAAATTCACGGAGCTTGAATCTGGATTCCCTCTGGGGGAAAAGTATCATTCCTCTCTATGTGGTGATTCAAGGAATTGAATCACGGTGATCTCCTAGTGTACCCAGGGCGGGAAAGATCTGGGAGGAGGTAAAGAGGGGGGAGGGAATGGTTTATTTCCCTTTGTTGTGAGACTCAAGGAATTTGGGTCTTGGGGTCCCCAGGGAAGGTTTGGGGAGACCAGAGTCCATCAGGCGCTCTACCTAAGTTCTGACTGGTGGCAGCCTATCAGATCTAAGCTGGTAATTAAGCTTAGGAAAATTCATGCTAGTACCCATATTTTAGACACTAAGCTTCAGATTTGGGAATTATACTATGACTGTACCTTTAAATATCCAGAAAATGTTGCTCAAAGTTACCTTTTCTCTTCCGACTCCAAAGGGTTAAGAGCAGCTCCTAACACTTCTCTTTTATGCTGCTGTAAAGAAAAGAAATGCTTATATTTAGGGATTTATTCAGCCAATAGCTTGAGTTTTCATAACGTTCAAATGACTCAGTGTTCAGTTGGAGAAGTAGGTGGCTCACTGTGTATATATCAACATATATCCATCTGTTGGAATAAGACAAAACAAAGTCCTACACATTCACGTTCAGTATGCAGGTGAAGAACATGTAAATAAGAAGCACTAGTAATGAAAACATCACACCACACATGTACTTTACAGGGAAAAAGTTGCACAAGAATACCATACTATGTAGACATTCACAGAGACTCCAAGGCTACAAATCTTTTCACTTTTTTCTTTAAAGTGGGGTTTTATCATCATTAGGGACAAAACAAATGCTTGTCATAACCAAAATTATACCACTTATTCTTGCCTTTCAGAAGCATTTTTGGGAAAAGTTACAAGTAAATACTTTTAATAGTTCAGGAGTTAAAAAACATCACACATTTTCAAAATTGAAGAACTGGAGTCTAATGTTTTATAATTATACATATATAATTTATAAAAGACTTTGTTTTAACCTTGAAATTTTAAGATATCTAGATAGCATCAAAGTTGTTAGTTCTATTTATCATAATGGCCAAAATTTTCAAAGCTGACTGCCAAAAACTAGGAGTAGATTTTCAAAGGCACAAATGAGAATTACATACACAACTCCCAAGGACTTGCAATGGGAGTCAGGTCCCTAACTGCCCTTTGTGCCTTTGAAAATTTTTCCCAAGTTCCTAAATCCATATTGAGGCATCTAAATAAAAGTGGCTCAATTTTCACATGTGCTCAGAAATCATCACTCCAAAAAGGTAATAATTTTCCATTGCACAAAAACCTAAGACTCTTCAGAGGAGTCCAATGGGGCTGCGTAGCCTAGTATTACAGCCTTGCCATTTAGAAGGTACTACATGCAAGTTCTGAGAATTTTATTTTTCTTACATTTTGTTAGTAATAATCCTCCCAAAATGTTATGTCAGCAAAAATTCACACAGCACTGGAAAGAACCTTCAGTATGATAGAGCTATAGCCTTAGCACAAAGCTGAGTAACCCCATTATGATTCACTGAAGATTCTCATATAGTTTTTGGAGGCAAAAATCAGGGAAGGGTTGGCAAGTCCACCACATCCACAACAACCTGATTACAGCACTAGAGTTTTTCATCATGGTAGGAAGGCATGGGAACACACAACTGATTCCCAACTAGTATAGAACAGTTATATTCATGGCCAGCTTACAAACAACGTTAACCCTGCAACTGCACATGCAAAATGTGTGAAAAGTCATATTGGACATTCCAACTACAATCTTAATTCTGGCTGGATCCTAACTGCTCAAACTTTGCAAAGGTTTGGATCTAGATCTGGATCTCAACTTTTCTTTCCTGTTCCATCTGCAGCTAAAACGTCTTATAACTACAAAAGTGATGTGTTAGGTTTATGGACAGAGTTAAGGCTGGTATTAGACTGTGCTGTATGAGTTTTCTCATAAGTATTACAGGCTTTACTTACACCATATCTTAACTGATCAATGCTTATATTTTATTAATGGTAAACATTCTTGCTATATAGTTTTTGTAATTGTTATTTTAATTGACAACCAAAGTTTACATTAACAAAACTTTATGTTTGTGATGAACACCGAGTATTTAAGATGCTGAGACACAAAGCCCTACTGAAATTGCAAGGAGTTCAAAGTCACAAGCCATCGGCTAGATTTTCAGTGCGAGCCCTAACTTCTGTTATTTTTTTTTTTACCCACAATTAATTTTTCCCATATTCCTGTGCCCACAGTTAATTGCTGGTACAAATCTTGCCGTTTGGATACCTCAGTATCTAACAGCACCCACAAAATGCAAAAAGGTGACTGATATTTAGGGGGTCAGTTGAGTCTCCTTTCAAAATCATGTCCCATATAGTAATCAAAAGTTAATTTTCAGTAGATTTTGCAATGCTGTCTCATGTTTGACTTACTACCTCCGGGTTGCAAGGCATTAATGATCTGCATATAGGCACCAAGCAGGCAGACACAGTCTTTGTAATTTGCTGGAAATGAATGTATTTACAAGAACAAAATCAATAAACTGAACTCATTGATTTCTAAAAAAATTAACATATTGGAGTGAGATATACCCAAACATAGGAGGCACACAGGGACCCAAGCACATGCCTGAACAGTCAATGTTCTATAACAAAACAGAGATCAATTAATCTAAGTAAATTACATGTTCATATAGTCCATACAGATAACAGTAACATACTGTGTTAAACTAAATTTTTCACCCACAAGCAGTAATGAACTATATGTTTGTTATATTTTATTGCTTCCTTTTCATACTAATACCAAAATAAGTGAGTGGCATAATTGACATCAGCCATAAATGGTAAATGCTTGTGACCTTTACTTACAGTACTGATAAAAAGTTTATTCAATGAATTGCAATCTGACCGAGACCAAGATAAACTTAACCTTTCAGTTCAAGAACATCTGTGTTATTTATGTTTGCCCTAGAGTTTACTGAGATTTCAGCATCACTGAAATGGGGAAGAACCTTAGAGCATGATAACTGGGGATTCTTCTCTCCCTTTAAGATTCTGTATCAGTAGAATATACAATTTCCGCTCATATTTGTATCACTTCAGTACAATTCTTCACCTAGCAAACAAGCAGTCATCACACATGCAAACCATTTTATTAAGTGTTTTCGGGGGAATCAGTATTGATCCTGGCAAGAACACAGGAACCAAAAGGATTTCAGCCAATGATTCACTGTGTCACCACAAGCAAGTCACTTGGCTCTTCTCACACTTCAGTCAACCCAACATGAATATTAGGTAAAAGCAAGACTTCGTCAAAATGGAGAATGCATCAGAGTTAAGACCTTTCTTTTCAAAAAGATGTTTGTGTGAATTTAGTACTCATGCAGCTTTGGAGCTGAAATCCTGTAGCCTGAGAACAGATATAGTATATATTTCATAACACAGGCTCACCATTATGCTTCAACCTTTCACTGGGGAGGCCACTTCCAGTGGTTAGACTGTGGACTAGTTAAGTCTCAATGGCTGATACAGCCTCTTCTATGAGGCTACAAACTATAGGCCAATTACTACCAACCATGGTAATGATTTTTTTGGTACAGACACTTGTCCACTGAGAAATAGACTGAGATCTATCTAACTCATTTCAGGAGTTAAGCTTTTCTGACTGAATAAAATTTAAAATAGACTATCAAATGGCTAGTGCGAATCTACCATGTTCAATGGTAGTGGCTGGAGGATTTCAACAAGTATACTGCCAAACGTAGACTTGACCTGCTGATTATAAGACAACTAATTATTGAATCTGAATTGGCTCAACTGCAAAAGAGGAAGTTTGGTATGCTTACATAGGATGTTTAAAGGAACAATTCTCATCGTTACAAGTCTGTTCTCAGTATACAAAAAAATTCTTAGAAAACAGGCCATTCAGTTCCCTGTGCCAGTCTAAATTCCAAATGAAAAAGCCTATTTATTCATATTCTTCGTGGGGAAAGCCTTATGTCAATTGTCCAGCCAGATGACCAAAAAAAACCCCAAACTTGTTAAAACACCAGCCCCATGATGGCAGAAGAGAATCAGAGAATACTTGCAGTGTCCACCACACTACCCAGCCACTACCTTTACATACTGAATCTTTAATTAAATTTAAAAGGAAAAACAGAGTCTGGAATATGAGACCTGAAATGTGTTTGTTACATTAGCAAGGTAGGAAGGAAGCCCTGGAAAGAGGCACCAGTTACAATATACGTTTCTTTAGAGGAAAAGTACCAGTGCAGATAGGCAAATACTGTAAATCATATCATACTATGATAACATATGAAGACCTCAATGGTCAAGAAAATAAGACTGTTAATTTTCACAAACAGTTTTTTAAATCTTTGATGTTTTACTTACAGTTCAAAGATCTCTCTCACAATTCAGCAACTTTGTCTTTTAAGGCCAATTACTACAAATGGCTTTTCTCACAACAGAGTGCTTTCTCTCAGCTTTGGGAAAGGTGAGTGAAAACTACCAAGTGATGTCTTCCTCTGCCAAGACCAAATGAACAGTTTGAAAGATTCAATTGATTGATTCACTTTCACACATCAGGGATTAATGGTGGGGTGGACGGGTGCCCAGCAGGGGGAAACAAACAACATATAAAACAAATCTCTTTGTCAGGATTAAGAAGGGTACCAAATGGCTCACAGGTTTAGTAGCGGGCTAAAGGAGTTTCCCCCTCTAAGTTACAGTCTAAAATCTAGCCTATGTAATAAGATGTTGTGCATAAAATTATTTGAATGTTGATCTCAGTCTGTTTCTCAGTAGTCAAGTATTAACCTTCTAATAACAAATCAGCACTATTTGACCTGATCATTTCTAATGACAGCAAAGATGTCAAGCATTGAATGGGCCATATGGAAGGAGCTATCTTCCACTAAAGAACCTGGCTCCTCATGGGGCAGTATCAAGTATGTTGGTAAGGGAAGCATATCTTGCCACTGGCCTCTTGTACTGACAAGGAGAATTTTAGACTTCATAGATGGCAACCTAGCACCTTACACGAAGATGTAATTCAGACAAGAAGACAGGACACCAAATACTTCTGTTACCACAATCTTGTATCCCATCTCCAATATTGGATAAGATTAAATCTTCTCAGTCATTTTCTTTGCTTGAGCTAAACCTGCCTCCACTCAAAAAAGAGTCTCCCTGTTAATAAAAACCTAATTAAAATTTTACCTCATAACAAAGAAAGCTTCCTTTATCCTTAGTCACTATCACTGAATATCCTGAGTCAAAGCTGGTGCTTATTCCTTGAAATCTTTATGAACCATAAGAAAATTTCTCTCAGAACACTATGTGCAGTTGGGGCTACTCTAGTGAAAGGAGAGAGCAGGGGTTGTTGTTCAAACTAACCTCTCCCCATTCTCTCCAACTAACATGTTTCCCCACACACATTGGTTTATTCTGTGGCTTTGTGTATCCCCTCTTCTCTATCTCCCTCTTGGCAGAAGCGTCTTTAACTTAAAAATCAGCCCACATGAACCAAATAAAATAAATAAAAAAATAAAAACTCAGTGTCTATAAGAAATACACAGTCTAACCTACTTAATTATTAACAGGTAAACACAACACATCCTGAATTATTTACTTAATCTTTTTAAACTACAAACCTCAGACTTTTAGAGCATGAAATACGTGCTTTCTTTAAGGACAAAAACAGTTTCTTTATACAGCATTTTTAGAAGGATTATAGGCCTCTTGTTAACCCCTTGCTACCACACTCCAACTAGTACTTCGCTAGAGTATTAAAGCATGGGATTAAAAATCAATTTGTATACCAGAGTTTGCAAGTGAATCAGCTCTTTGGTCCTGCCCAGTAAGTCTGAGTGAAATCATGATTCCTGTGTGGTTTATATGCACTGTTTCTTTAAATCTGCAGCAAGAAACACGGCAGGAGGGGGAGCCAGTGAAGGTGACAGAAGTTCTACAGATGAAGCAGAGAAAAACATAGTAGCTTAGGGAGAAACCCTGTTTTCTTTATTCTAGTAAAGTTTCTTGTTTAATGTTAGAAGAAAGTAGCTCTTTCTGCCATATGGCATTGCTTACTGATCTTACTACTACAAATGAATGAGTTGTAGATGAACCAAGATAAAGTTAGATACATCTTCTACAGCTTGGTCATTCTTGTTCTTAAGCCTACTGCAAGAAACTTCTTGCTGGTGCCTTAAGCAAAAAGGTCAACATCATATATCCCTCAGGATCTGGTCAAGCAATCTCCTAGGACTGACCTCCTGCCATGAGGTTCTTCCTGCTTCATTATTCTGCCTAGCACAGGACTTATTGGTAGGTCTTCCAGTCCCTGATCTGATGGAATACAGTCTACTGATATGTTGTGAGAGCATATGGGAAATTAGGTGGGTAACAACATCATCACTGAAAACGTGACAGAGCATTGATTGCTGAGGATAGAGTGTGCCCTTTGAGCTCTTCTGTGTTCAAATCTCAAAGCAATTTTTTCTCGTCTCTAGCAGACCATGCCATCACACATCTGGTTACCTTTACAGATGGGCCCAGGTCATAGTAAAGAGATAAATCATTATAACTCAACAAACGTGCTTCTGACTGGCAGGAGGCCTTTCCCAGTAACCCTTTCAATGGAAGAGATGGCATGACACCTCCTCCTTGCCTTAGTCCAACAAAACACATACACATACAAACTGAAGTTACACAGTAAATCATGCAAAAGGCAAGTAATGCCAAAATTTGCCCCCAAACCTTAACTCTGTCTCTCCTTGTGGATAAACTTTATGATATCTCTTTAATAATATGATCACATGCTACTTCTTAAAAAACATTTTTACCAAATTTAGACACACATGGTATTTTGTAATATTTTATTCTTTTCTACATATTTGTTATAATGATCTAGCATGATTTTATTGTTTCACACTTGTTATATGATGGTTTCTTCTCTGAATTTTAATAATTTTGTCAATACTCGTACACTATACATTTTCATTCCAACCACAGCCTTCCTTGGGTGCAATTCAGGGGATGAGCCAGTTCATTACAGAGCTAACTTAGCTGCTGTTTTAGGTGGCCTATATATGCTAGCAAAATTTTATTGTCACTTTATGCTGTATGTGTAATGTTTAGTGCGTTGTATAAGAATAGTTTACTGTATACTTCTCATATAAATTAAATTCTGTTTGATACTCACAGAGTAATACCATTTGCTACACATATATCTAAGATTGTAGAAAATAATGATAGGATATATTGCAGATACTTGAGAAATGCTATGTAATTATTTAGTTAGGGACCATGTTATATTTCATAGGCCCAAGTGGGCAGAGTTAAGATTATACAAGTAATTTTAACAGTAGCTTTTTTTCTTTTTAAACTTTCAGTCACAAACCCTCTCTTCCGAACCCTTCATACTGTCTAGCTGATAAAGGGACGAAGTATATTTCCTAGTTGTAGAGATCTTAAGATACAAACGAACTTCATTCTTTGCACCTAACAAAGCACATAGCGGATGTCCCCTAACCTTTTTGCATCTCACCAGACTGAGAGGAATGGAGGCCCTTGACTGAGCCATAAGCGCTCTCAGTGCACTTTTTCACAAGGCACTTAAGGTAGCCACAGGCTTATGTGTAATGCAACCTTTCTTAATGTAAACAAGGAAGCTTAGCTGGGAAAAAAAACAGTAAAAAATATCCTGTGCATGAGGAGCGTGTAAATTTCAAAAGAGTCAGAACTCAGCCAAATCAAAACCAAACTTCCCCAGAATATTAAAAAAGCACTTGAGTGAGAACTATTTTCTTGCCAAATTCCAGCTACTTATCCTCAGATATTTTGGGTGTAAAGCTGTTCAAAAATGACCCCAAAATATTTTTTTCTTTATTATGAGAAAATATATTATTTTCCACTCTCCTTGTACTTAAAAAAGTCTGAATTAGGTACAAACTGACAGGCAACTCTGAGGTCCCCAGGGACCAGGACATTCGTGGGGAGGGATAGCTCAGTGGTTTGAGCATGGCCTACCAAACCCAGGGTTATGAGCTCAATCCTTGAGGGGACCATTTAGGGATCTGGGGCAAAAATCTGTCTGGGGGATTTGTTCCTGCTTTGAGCAGGGGGTTGGACTAGATGACATCTTGAGATCCCTTTCAACCCTGATATTCTATGCTTCTGTCTCACTAAGGACTGAACTCAGTAGGACAAAATCATCCATGATGTGATTCCTCTGATTGATGGAATTACACCAGGGACATATTTGGCCAAATATCTGCATTACAATCTTTTTTGTCTCTGAAATGACTGAGCCATTATGGGTTGAAGAGATGGCACCTTCTACCACCCATATTGATTTGAAAAGGGTACACTAAGGGTACGTCTTCACTACCCGCCGTATCGGCGGGTAGCAATCGATTGCTCGGGGATCGATATATCGCGTCTCATCTAGACGCGATATATCGATCCCCGAATGCGCTTATATCGATTCCATAACTCCACCAACCCGAACGGAGTTGCGGAATCGACAGGGGAAGCCGCGAACATCGATCCGGCGCCGTGAGGACGGAAAGTAATTCGATCTTAGACACTTCAACTTCAGCTACGTTATTTACGTAGCTGAAATTGCGTATCTAAGATCGATTTTCCCCCGTAGTGTAGACCAGCCCTCAGTGACTGTTTCTCTGAAGCCAGAAAAAAGGCAGATAGCCCTTGATCTCTAGCAAGTGCCTCACTCACATTTCTCTATAAACACTTGTTTTTCTGAGACTCTCTTGATGCAGGTAAATATTCACTGTGAGGGAGAGACAGTCTCAGTAAAATTCTGGGTTGAGTTGCATCCTGTCCTGGTTCTGAAACCCAAGGAATCACAGTTAAGAACGTTGATGCCATCCAGAAAGAAGGTCTTGCTAGCACCCACATTGTTTGCATTTTTATATTTCGAAAGCCATAACTTTTCAACACATTTATAAATCCTTTTACAATGAGTTGTGCAGCTGAGCTAGGGGTTCAAGCTTTAGCAAACAGCAGACTTGTCTTCCTGCAAAACTGGGTGACCACAGCAACAGCAATGTCTTTTTTTCATGGTAAGGTATTTGTGTACCATTTTTAAAAAGGAATTCGATTGTTTATTACAATCCCTGACAAATCTCAGTTCCAAAGCTTTTCTCAATTACTGCAGTGGATGCTTGTCAAGTGACATGCAAACCATTTTTTTAATTAAAAGAGAGGGCAGAGGGGGAGAGAGAGAGAGAGAGAGAAAGACAACTTCACGTTCTTTTTCTTCCCCAAGTACTTTTCTGACTTTTTCAAAAGTATTCCAACGTGCACAGACATATAACACCTAAATGGCATACACTAAAATTACAATAAAGGATTTCTGTTAACATTTCCTCTAGGAAAAAAAATCTACAAAACCTCTCTGAAAATGCATCTTTTCCCACTTACATTCAGAGGGGACTATTAAAAATTCAATGTTTGCCACTCTGCAGTGACTGAACCACCACAATGGGTTTCTCTTAAAGTAAGTATAGGAAAATACCATAGTTTAATGCAGGTCCCTGGAACAGTGAATTTTGAATATTCAGTGGCACCCAGCACAGAAATAAATGTTGGCATGATTTGAGCTGCTTCTCTTTCTTTTATTCCTTGTAACAATACACTTCACTTATTTTTGATAATCATGAAAGGGTACAAATCAGTACACACAAACCAAGTAACAAGAATGAGCACAAACCCAATGCAATATATTAAAATAATTAACGCCCGTATAAAAATAGCAATTATGTTAATCAACATTAATTCCTGGACAATCAAGTCAGGAGGATATTTTACAATTTTAACATTCATTTAACATTTCATCCAGTTTTAAGGATGTTGAGATGACTGGTTTATTAACACCATCATTCAGTTCAAAGACATGGACTAAGTGTGCCCAGAGAGTGAAATATTGCTTATTTTTATTATGTTACAAGCTAGTAAATTGCTCCATGGCAAGAATGTCCCATATTTTTTGAACCAATACCACAAAGAGTATAGAGATTCAAGTTATGAAGAAAAAACGCAAGAGAATTTGCTTTTTCAGGTTAGGATTCCTTGTCAGCACTCAGCAGAGCCATGGGTATTTTATTGGGTCAAAGTTGTCTTTACAGGATAACACTACAGAAGTCAATGAATTTACATCAGGGATGAATTTAGCCCATTCTAGTGAATGTTATAACAAATTATTTTTAATTAACAACTTGTTAGTGTAAATATTTTCTTACATAAAGCAGTCTGTTTTCTTAGGGAATAGCCACAAAACCATGAAATTGGGATCTCCTGGGTTTTTTTATTGTTGATTTAATTCTATATACATTTGTGCTCCAAAATGTTTATATTTTTCTGCAAAATATATATATATATAAAATGACTGTCACTGATTTATATTTTAAAAAATTTAATGGATTAACTAGCTTTATTTCCTCTTAGACTAACCAGAGGCAGATAAGGTTTCTGAACTGTATCATGTTGTACTATATTTTCAGAATATACATTATAATTATTAATGATTTGTATTGCAGTAGTATGTAAGGGCCCCAAGTGAGCTCTGGACTCCAGTGTGCTAGGCACTGCATAAATACATAGTGGGAGACAGTCCCCCAAGAGCATACAGCCTAAATAGTCTGGAGAGACAGCTAGTGAGAGAAAAGGAGTTCCATTAACACTTCTAGAGGGGAAACCGAGGCAAAGAGATTATGTTGCTTGCCCAAGGTCAAACAGGAACTCTGGGGCAGAGTTGAAATTTGAAATTACGCCAGGTCTACACTAGAGATCTATATTGGTACAACTATGTCACTTAGGAGAGTGAAAAATCCACCGCCCTGAGTGATGTAGTTATATTGACCTAACGCTCCGCAGGTAGACAGCTCTATGTTGACTGGAATGCTTCTCCCATCAACATAATCGACTTTCCTTAAAGGTGGTCGCTAACTACACCAAAGGAAGACACTCTCCCTTCTTCACTTAAGCGCTACAATAGCACAGCTGCTCTATACAGCATTTGAAGTGAAGACCTGCCTTTAGATTTCCTAAGTACCAGTTCAGCTCCTTAACAAGGCCATCCTTCTTTCTCATTAATTAATACAAACACGCTGCACAGGAATTCCCATGATAAATCTCTGTCCCAATCAGTTTTCTTTCTAAACACAACATTTCACATTTATATAAAGACTTTCATCACAGATCTCAAAGCACCTGGTAAGTTTTAATGAAACCTCACAAGATGCCTATGGAAGTAGGCATGTACTATCCCCTTTTTATAAATTATGAAACAAGCATAGAGACATTAAGATACTTGGCTTGGGTAACAGCACCACAGCAAGCAATGGGGAGACCATGAGCCTCAACCTCCATCAGACATCCCGTGCTACTTCACCTTATCCCAATGTACAAACCTTTAATGCTGACTGTGGCAAAATATCTTTAACTTCAGCTCCCAAATAGTCGTTCAAACTGTAAGCACTTTGGAGGCGGTGTCATAAACAGATAGTTAAGGGTTAATGTCTCTTTCACCTGTAAAGGGTTAACAAACAGTGAACCTGGAACACCTGACCAGAAGACCAATCAGGAGACAAAATACTTTCAAATCTCAGTGGAGGGAAGCCTTTGTTTGTTTTTTGGGGGTTTTGCTTTGTTCTCTCTGGGTTCTGAGAGTGACCAGACGTGCAACCAGGTTTCTTTCCAATCTCTCTGATACAGTCTCTTATATGTTCAGAATAGTAAGTACTAGGTAGATAAGGTGGTTTCAGTCTTTTGATTGTTTTCTTTGTTTGCAAATGTGTATTTGGCTGGAAGGATTTTAATTTGTATTTGTGCTGGGGGGAGGCTTCTCTCTAGTGTCTATAAGCTCAAAGACCCTGTAACATTTTCCAACTTGATTTTACAGAGACAATTTTTATTTTTTCTTTCTTTTATTAAAAGCTTTTCTTTTTTAAAAAAAGACTTGATTGATTTTTCCCCTTGTTAAGGCTCAAGGGAATTGAGTCTGTACTCACCAGGGAATTGGTGGGAGAAAGGAGGGAAGGGAGGGGGGAAGGTGGAACTCCTCTGTGTTTTAGATTCACGGAGCTTGAATCTGTATTACCTCTTGGTGAGGGGAAAAGAGGAGGGGGGAAGGTGACATTCCTCTCTATTTTTAGATTCAAGGAGTTTGAATCACAGTGATCTCCTAGTGTACCCAGGGAGGGGAGGATCTGGGAGGAAGAAAGGAAGGGAGGGGGAATGGTTTATTTCCCTTTGTTATGAGACCCAAGGAGTTTAGTCCCCAGAGAAGGTTTTGGGGGGACCAGAGTGTACCAGGCACTGCAAGTCCTGGATGGTGGCAGCACTGCAAGTTCTAAGCTGGTAATTAAGCTTAGGGGAATTCATGCTGGTACCCCATCTTTTGGACGCTAAGGTTCAGAGTGGGGGTTATACCATGGCAGGCACTCTAGATTTGTACAATACTTAGCACAAGGAGGCCTCAATATGTTTGAGTCCATGAGGTTCAACCCCAATATAAAATGATAAATGCAAAAACCAATTCATAGCAAATCCTAAAGAAAATTGATAAAAATCAGCTACTTGGCATTGCTCTCAAATTTTACTATGCAACAAAGGAAATTCCTCGACGTCCTAGTACAAATAAACCTGGCTGGGGCTGTGTGACGAAGTGGGGGATTTTCTTGTTTTTTCCTTGGTTTTCCGATGGTCTGCATGCAGAGGGGGTGGGACTCAGTGTCCCTGGGGGTTACTGGCTTAATGAGGGGAGAGGAGAGGGAGTTTGTTGTTACAGAGGACTGGAAAGGGAACTTGGGACCACAGCTGATGGTCTGGAGAATGGACACCCCAGTGACTGGTGACCTGATGACCTGGAGACTCAGCACAGGAGTTGCAGCCGGTTCTGGCCAGAGGGAGGGCAATGGGATGTAAAGAGAGGACACTGTAACCTAACCAGCTGGTTCCAGCCAGAGAGGGCCAGAGGACAGAAGAGAGAAGAGGAGGCCCAGTGACCTTGTTTACGACCCTGTTTACCTGGAGAGAAGACAATGGACAGAGGCAGGACTTGGGGCCGGTGATCTCAGATGCCCAGCTGGGAAGCAGGGGAGCTCTTGGCTGGGGAGGGGGAGCAGGCAGAGCCCACCTGGATGCAGGGAAGACATAAATGTGCTGGGCTGAGGGAGGCCAGGTCTGAGGGTCACAGAGTTTCCCGTGCTGTATTCAATGCTGAATAAACCCTCCTATTTTATGCTGGCTGAGAGTCACTCCAGTCTAGAGAACAGGGTTGCATCAACCCTTTCAGGGGGTGGAGGTCTCGAGGGTCCAGAGCGAGTGGACTCCCTGAGGTGGCCCCTGGCAAGATGCAGATGTCCTAAGGCTCAGAGAGGTGCAGCTCCAAGAGGTAGAGGGGCTTAACCCTGAGAGAGACTGGACCCCTGGGAAGGGCTGTCTCACTGAAAGGGGTTCCGCTCACGGACCGCACAGGGCCAAGAGTGGGCACGATCTGTGAGTCTGTGACAGGCTGAAATGTCTTTTCAGAATAATGGGAAATGTTTGGATCATTGTCTGTTGGAACACAAAGATCAGGCATCTGTAGTGTTCAGAAAATGTTTGACTCTCACATAGACTTTCAAGACGTGAAAATTACAGTATTAAACTGCATACCAGGGATTGAGAGTGCTGAACTCATGAAAGTAATATTTCAAACTGCCCCTCCAAAGAGAAGATTAACACAAAACTAAAAAGATACACTCATCTTACTAAAACAAGACAACATGCATGAAAGATACCAGCATGTACAAGAGAATGAGCTGCTCCTGAAGATTTCATTTTAAGTATATAATACTACATAAATACATCTTTGTGCTGTTGCCACATACAGTACGTCATGAGAAAGATTTCCCTGAAAAACACGGATTACTGATGAAGTCACATGATGGGATACTGGAGCTTTCACTCACAGTTAGTCACTTTCTCAGTCCTAAAAGGGATTGATGTCTCCCTCCAGACATGAACAAATGATCATTCCTGAAGTGCCAAATATTGAGTGCAAGTGCAATCTTCTTCGCTCAGTTACTGGCAAAAAGCAACAGTTAAATACATGCAGAAAGAATTCAGGTCCTGATTTAGAATGCAGCAGTGAAGTGTACCGCATTAAGCTGAAGCTTATATACTCTTCATAACCCTAGCAATTAGTGTTGAGCCAGCTGCTAGAAACACCACTCTTCGACTAACATGATTATCTCTTATATCATGTCTCTCTGTTTATGGTCAAATTCATATGCCCGCGGTTCCCAAGCCATGGTTTACAGCATTCTTCACGTCACAGTGGAGAAGCATCAGAGTCTCGGGCAGTAGTTAAAGACATTCTCCATCTCTGATCCCTGGCTTATGGTGGGAGGAGTTTAACCACACTCCTCTGGCACAATTAGGGAGACCAGGTGTCCGTTTTAAAACTGTAACACCCGGTCGAAAAGGGACCCTGTCAGCTCCAGTCAGCACTGCCAACAGGACCATTAAAGGTCCAGTTGGCGGTGCTGTGGCATTAAGGCAGGCCAGTCCCTACCTGTCCTGGCTCCACACTGCACCCTAGAAGCAGCCAGCAGGTCAGACTGGGGGCGGGGCACGGGGCTCCACGTGCTGCCCCATGCCCAGAGAGCACTGGGACGGTGGTGCCTGTGGGCGAGAGCCGCACGCACGGAGCCTCCTATTCCTCCCAACCCCCGCCTACTAGCGGTGGACCTGCTGACTGCTTCCGGCACACGCGCAATGCAGTGTCAGGACAGGCAGGCGCACTGCTGACTGGGACCCGCCTGAGCTAAACCTGAGCCCTAAACCCCTGCCCCAGCCCCCCAAACCTGGAGCACTCTTCTGCATCCCAAAGCGCTCATCCTCAGCCCCAGCCCAGAGCCTCTACCCCCTCTCTCACCCCAAACCCCTGCCTCAACCCACAGCCCCCTCCCACATTCCGAATCCCTTAGACCCACCCCCCAGCCTGGAGTCACCTCCTGCACCCCAAACCCCTCATCCCCAGCCCCACTCCAGAGCTCACACCCCCAGCCAGGGCCCTCACCCCTACACATACTCCATGCCCCTGCCCCAGCGTAGTGAAAGTGAGTGAGGGTAGGGGAGAGTGAGCCACTGAGGGAGGGGGAATGTAGTGGGGGAGTAGGGCCTTAGGGAAGGGGCAGGGCTAGGGTATTCGGTTTCGTGTGATTAGAAAGATAACAACCCTAGGCACAATGGAACTCTCTAAAATAAGGGCGAAGCTTGTCTGTGGAGGAGACAAAATGTTCCCTGGGGCCAATCCGAGACTATGGATTTAACTCCCCCAAGAATGAAATACCATCACAAACCTCACCACCTTCTGCTCTAAGTGCAAGGCACGTTTGTTTGACCTTGCCCTGTTTAACATAAATACAGAGTAACAACTATTTAAAAAAACTAAATAGATAACCCTACCAAAACTTGACACTCCACAGCACATCCTTCTCCCACTGGGGAGATGATGAGAGAACAAACAACATGTGACAGATATTAGTCACATTGCTTAATGTACTACTGGAAGGCACTCAGTTATTAAGGTGATAAGTGCAGTATATGAACCTACAGGGCTGATGGGGAAGGGAGGGATGACAATTGTACTGGGGGCTCAAGCTCAGGGGATCCCCCAAAACGGCTTTATAAATATTCCCAGAAATAAAGAGGTTGGAACCCCAGCAAACATGATGTACCAGGGCCCGAAAATAATTACATTTCTCTCAGTGGGCCTGCAAACCTATATACAGTAGAACAGAATTTCCCTCCCACTCTCCCTTGTGCGCAACTCATTAACTCAGGCTGAGATCATGGGATGAGAATTTGCCACGAAGTGCATGAGGTGCTCTAGTATAACACAGGGACTCTCTCATATGTTGACCTTCTAATAATTCCCACTTCAGTTGACAACTGGTAATTTTCTATAGTGCTCAAAATACTATCAAGATAAGGAGTTCTGGCTAGCTGGCAACTGCCATAGATCCTCAAAATCATCTTTTCCTACCACTCCTTTACCTAGCTCACATCATGTTAGTTACAAGCAATGACGAAAAACAGAAGTTGAGCAGGTCACATTCTAATAGTTCTGTCCAAGTGATGTCTGCATCGAGCCCCATAACACAGGAAACTTTCCAATTCAGGCATGCACAGAGAAGCAAGACCTACACCATAAGCAGGAATTCTCCTTATTTGTTAACTGTCTATTTTTAAGTGTTTAAGGGAAGGAAGAGAACTTCTTAAACTCTGAACTTTCTACTTTTGCTAATAATTGCCAAGATATTTATATATTAACTTTATTTAATTATTAATTTATACAACATTAAATTTATTTACAATGCATTTTTTCCTTTGGTTCTTGATTTCAGATTGGGCAGAGTGAGAGAGTAAGGCATTCAAATAAAATAAAACATTACTCGATAGAAGGCTATAGACTATGATATATTTATCTGAGAATAACATCTATTTTTTAGTTTGGAGCAAAGGTTAAACAGTGTTTTTCAAATGGCAGATTTTTTAGAAGTACAGCATGCCCCAATATACCCAAACAGCTCTATTTTTAAAAGGGGAATCTGTATTAGGCAATTTTTAAAATGTGAATTACAGTATGTAGCAGAGATAATTGCTTGACTGTTTACTTATCAATTATAGAATCAGATTCTTCTACCAATAGACAAAGTAGAATTTGAGAGACAGAGAGAGAGACTTTTTACATTACATTTCAATTTTAACACATAACAGGTTTTTTAGGTCTGGACACCTGACATATAACGGGCTATCAACAGAAGACAGTTAACAATGATAACATAACAAGAATACATAACATAACACTACCACCTTCCATCACAGAATCTCAAAGCACTTTCATTAAGGCTGGCATTATTCTTACTTTACAAATGGGGAATATCAGGCAGAGGGGTGAAAGGAGACAGCGAAAGAATGAGGAACTGAAATTAGGCATCCTAACTCCCAGCCTGTGCTTAGACCACTATATTGCTCTTCTTGACTGAATGGCATTTCAGGCCAATTTTTGACAATACAAATTCTTGTATTTTTAAAGACCCTCTTGCACACACAACTGCACACCCACATTTTTGTGAGCAATAGCATGACTTCAATCATACACCCCAGTATTTATGCATATAGACCAGGGCCACCCAGAGGATTCAGCGGGCCTGAGGCCTTTGGCAGCGGGAGGCTCCCGCTTTGGCGGTAATTCGGCGGAGGGGGGGTCCTTCCACTCCGGGATTCGCCGCCAAAATGCCCCGAAGACCCACGGCGGGGGCCCCCCACTGCCGAAGACCCAGAGTGGAAGAAGCTCTGGGGGCCCAGGCCCCGTGAGAGTTTTCCAGGGCCCCTGGAGCGAGTGAAGGACCCCGCTTCAGGGCCCCCGAAAAAAACTCTTGTGGGGGTTGCCCCAATTGTCCCACTTGCCCCCACTCTGGGCAGCCCTGATATAGACGATCATGAAGACCCTGAAAACACTATTTGTATGCATAATTTCAACAATTTGGGGGTTTGCTGTATAAATCATTAAATGTTTTGGATCCTGCTATTCGGGAGACTCCCTCCAAACCCATACATACCCCTCAATGTGATACCACAGCATTTCCAGGTCAGTTGGAGCCCCGTCCTATTAAATGAGCAGGAGATGATGGCAGGATGCTCACTGGAAACGGTTCTCAACTCTTGAACTCTCACTGACAGAGTCCAGATTTATTAACTTTCCAGATATCCTGCAAAATCCATCTTTTCTCTTGGGATTTCAACGGGAGGGGAGTTGAGGAAGGGTTTAGTTTATGTGCCTTCGTCCAACAATGGATTATTATTCTTGACTGTGATTATTTTAATTATTATGGGATTATTATCCTACTGTATGATCCTATGTAGCCATTTCCTCTATTTGTAATCTAATTCACAACTGTTGTATTTTAAATTACTGTAGAGCACCTAGCACTTCAGATAGGTGCAGTATAAATTAGGAATAAAAATCAATACAAAACAACATGTGCAAATCTTATTCGAATACACTTTTGTTCATGGATTTGGCTTCTACCCCCTGAGAAACAGTCAAAATCAGATATCAGCAGAGAAAGATATTTAGAGAAATGATATTTAATATATAATTTGCAATTTGTGTATTCCAGATACACTTTATAATGACCATGGCCAAACACTGAGCACCAAGAGAGGAACAAACCTTTTGTGTTGATGCAAAATTTGAGTGGCAGGGAAAAACACAACAGAAGACAAGGGTTCCCTTTCACAATGCAATGTAAATTAAAAAAAACCATGGATACAAAAGAACAGAAAAAAGAAAGGTAATATACAAAACCTACACTGAACCCTCTGTCATTGCCAGGATCAAAACAGGGGCACTTATCTTTACTACAGCCAGCTGATCATTATAAGAATAAATTGCAATGACCTCTAGAAAAAAACAACAACAATATCAGTGGCTTACTTATATGCCAAATAATAAAATTCTCCATAGTTTGGGAAGCAGTGTAGAGGAGTGGCAAGCTGTCTTGCAGTACACATAGGGCCTGATCCTGCTTCCAGAAATATGGACTGCCTTTCACTTCAAGGGGAACATCAGTGGGTTCATAGATTTGCCACAGTAAATCAGATTTCTGTTTAAGGCTCAAATCTTAATTGTGCTGTAACAGCAAAGACAAAGAACAGACCAAAATTTAATGTGGTGGAAAAGCTTCTGCTTGGATTTGATGCTGTAACTGCATCTATACATCTGCCCCTCACAAGCCTGATACTTAGATGTCTATAGATACTTACGAGGATTATTAAATGGTCTGCCACATTTGAACTCTGTATATTGAATTGGACTCTGACATTTCATTTGGATACTTTAAGCATTAGTGTTATTGAATCCTGTAGACCTATATTAACAAGTTTGATTTAACAGATGGAAGCATTTAAAAAAATATATAAACAGCTGATCTGAGAGCCAGCGTACCAGAGACAGTCCTTTATATAGACAGACATTGCAATGAAGTATAGCAACTTTACTGTGTGCTCCATCAAACACAAACACTTTATATAGTGAAGGATTATAGTGAACTTAAAAGGCATATGATATCTCCAGATTTTCTTGTTTCCATCATTACTTTCAAATAGGACTGTTTCATTTGGCCGATTATATCCCTCAGTGACACTTTTTCAGTGCTTTCGGTTACTATGCAACTCTCTGCAGCTTTATATGACCATCAAACTGACTCCTGCTGTCTTCTTGGATACATGGACATTAACTGGGCAGACTCTACATTCTGTTGCTTTAAATGTTCCTTGAACAACTCTCCACCTGCACTTGGTAGATCTTCAGACTTTAACTCACATTCTTTCAAATTCCCTTTTTGCCCCAGTCCAGTGTTTTTGGTAATATAACCTTTATATAAAACAAATGTTTCAGCATACACAGAAGACTAAAGAAAATAGGGTGGATATTAGCTGTCCTCTATTTTACATGTGTTTAATGTTATCTCTGAGAACTCTATCCTAATCTACAAAAAAAAATTTTGGGGAGGGGGAGGGAGAATTGTACATAAGCCTGGATGCTCACTGTTTTTAAAAATGAAATGTAGCTTGTGGCACACACTGTATGCTAAGAAGCACCACTTGCTCGATAAAGGACAGTGTTCACTGACACTCAACCACGTCTACTTTCTTTAAAGACAACAATTCAGGGGCATTTGGACTCACAATTTTGGTTTAGCCCATTATAGACAGGAGCCCTCTATGAAACTGTGATCCAGGTTCAGATTTCCAATCCCTATCCCAGTTGTGAGGAGTGGGATGTTTGAGCTGGAAGTTTTGATTTGGATCATTATATAGATTTGAGCTGTGAACTCATAGATCTAAGGTCTGAAGGGGTGCTATGATCATTTAGTTTGACCTCCTGCATAACAGAAGCCATAGAATTTCAATCCGTAATTACAGTTACATTCAGGTCCAGATCTCACTATGAAAGTGACTCAATCTTCATAGGCTCTTTTCCCATTACTAAATGCAAAACAATCTAGCTTTGTTAGTATTTCAACAAGTTGTGTGGATTCAATATGAACCTGCATGAGGAAACTTTATTCCATCATGGACAAAAACAATTTTTCTACTTTTGTCTGAACAGACTAGAACAATGCAAGGATTAGTGGGGGAAAATTGTCTTTTTGGCAGTGCTCATTGAACTTGAGTCAGGGTAGGTGGAGTCCGGCTGGTTTTCACCAATTTCTCAGGTCCCCAGAATATTTCGTTGACCTCAGCTACTTACCGTTGGTCAACAGCTCAGAATATGGTGCAGAAAAATACATTTTAAAAAATATTTACATGACACAAAACTGGTGAGCACACTTCCAAAGCAGATCAATTGCCTTTACAATTTTCTAAGAACAAAATGTTCCACCAGCAGATTTTAAAAGAAGAGCCAAAAAAAATGGAAAACATTCGCTACCAATTTACTGCAGTCACCCATAAACTATTACAAGAACATTATGTATTGGGGTTCAAGCCAGAAAGCTATTAAAACGGACCGCATGGTATCTTCACTGTAATGCTACTGAAGCATTAATAAGTCCTCAGGGAATTGTATTTATGGTGAAAGAGTCATCATATAATCAAATTTTAAAAAAAAAAAGAAGCATCTCTTTAGATGGGCTCTGTGCCTTTTCTTTCTCCCCCTCATTGGCCAGTGTCTCACCACCTCCACAAATACCATAATCTTTTCATGTTTCTGTCTGGCCCAAACCTTGACGTACATTCTGTGTGTTCCAATTTGAACATATTTCAAGATAAGTGGTGCTAATTGAGAGTGTTAATGGGTACGGGATGTATCACATTCTTGCCCGTTGCCTTTATATGCGAGTGTTTCTCTCTCAATGCACAAAGAATGAGTAAGAGGAGGAAAAGAGTTAAAAGATAATGCTTAAAAAGGGAATCTGGTTTGTTTTGGTTTTTTGCTTGGATACATAAATAATAAATATCCAATGGCTTTCTATGGGATATGTGTATAATCCCACTTGTAGGAAAATCTCTAATAAATCAAAAAAGCCTTCTTTCTAATTTAAGAGATAACAGTGCTACCCAACAAGATGATTAACCCAATGATCTAATGCTTTTACCTCAACTATCATTATTTTCCCTTGGTTGGTGAAGAAAGTCCTTGTAGCCATACTATCTTTTCAGCCCCTTCCCCTAATGGCATGGTACACAGGTGTAAAACATATATATGATGAGGCCCAGCAGAACTATGGCAGGTGCCTGTCTTGTTGGGAGATCTTACAATAGGAAGTTCTGACTCTTGGCACTGAAGAGTTAAAATGAATCCCAAACCCACTCACCCCAAAAGGGTTTAGGATTCCATTTGGATTACATCACATGTGAAGTAGTATAGTGGGCACTTAATCACATTACAATAAATAAATAATTAGTTAATATTTATAAAGGGCTAAGTGCTAAGTATTATTATTTATTAGATTACCCCTACACACGCATACCCCAGCACAGTTTATCAGGAGTGGAATAGCAGGCATGGGAAAGACAAGCTCACTAACAGAGCACCTTTCCTGATTTTTCACTTCATTCCATGAAAATACCTACTATGAGCAAAACCACTAGGAAAGCATTCATGGTTGCAGACTAACCCATGTTTCCTCAATGGATGGAACAATTGACTTCTCTCTGTAACCAGGCAGAATCTTCAGCAATGAAGTATCACCTTAACAGCAGTACCTGTCACTACACACTTTCAAATATTTATGATGTTTTGAACAAATTTAACTAATCTGATACAATAGTACTAATACAACTGTTTCAAACGGCCTAATCTGCGGAAATGCTGAGTACCTGTAGCTCTCACTGTAGTCAATGGTAATTGCAGGTGCTTTGCAAGTCTCTGAATCAAGCCCTTAATTTATGAAGAAAAACATAGTGGGTCAAATGTATCCCTAATGTAACTCTACTCAAATCCACTGTGTATTTTATCTCTTGATTTATGGCTGCAGGATGCATAGCTTTCTCAAATACCATGCTTCTGTGGGCGTTTTTTGTTTTTTTTACTTTGTTGTGTAATTAGTTACATTCCAATCAAACATACATTAAAAATAATAAGCAGTAATTTCTACCTGCGCTGGTGCACAGGACACCTGGGAGTGATTTTGCAGCAGCTAAGCAGGCCAAATCTACAACTAAATCTCTCTCTATGGTTTTCATTTTCACAGCAGGGCTCCAGGCTTTGCTGTCATCGGGACCGCCAATGAGGTTTTCAGCTCCCTCAGTCCCTTTTGACACTTGCAAGAAGACAATAATATGTGCTGGCATGACAGCATGTCAGGAACTTGTTTTAGAAAGACCCTTAGCTCAATGCTGAAACCATCTCCACTCCCAAGAAGCAGAATGCAAATACTCAAGCAGAAAATCTACACTCCAGATGAGCTTAAGTAGGTTTTAGATCTCAAGAGGAGCGTTTAGTGCGCTTGCGCACTTGCACACACACACACACACACATTATCCCCTGCTTCATTTAAAGGTTTACATTACGACAGAAGTTTGATGCCCGAGAGAAATGTCCTAGATGTTTCCTATCCAGAACAGGAAAGTTGTGCCTAAAATGGTTTTGCTGTAAAGGGCAACAGAAGTATGGTATTAATAAAAAATAGACTGTGTTAACTTATGTTAAATCCTTCTCTTCTATCCAAAAATCACAACTGAAAAAAAAAATCCTACTCCACCACTATTAGGGCATGAGCAAGTCATCTCCATCTGCCAAATATCTAGGTCATTTCAATGAGTGACAGAGACAAAGAGGCCTGATTTTAATTCATGAAATATTCCTGCTAATAGCAAAGTTATTGAGACATCTGTTAAAAGGCTGACCTGTTATAATAGGGGAAAATCTAAAATAATTTAAATAGAAATTCCAGTCAATGTTACAGTGTTTTATAGGGCATTTTAAATAGGTATTGCCATTAACAAAACATTATATAAATTAAAAGCAGGCAAGCAATAATCCTCCAGATAAAATCTAGTGCTGTGTTATAATGCTATGGTATGAGCTTTGAGAGAGGAGAGAGAGAGAGAGAGAGAGTCAGTCAGTCAGTGTGTGCGTGTACACCTCAGTTTAACAGATACACAAAAATCCTAGAGTTATAGCAGCCCAGTTTAAAGTTTGGCACGGAACAGTTGGCAGAGTATATGAAAAAAAAAGGAAATATGTCTCATGGCCTGTATATAATTGAACATTCTTCAAATTCCTCAAATGGAAATGTCAATACCATGGAAATCCTTGAAATGTGGACAGATAAATGTGACTGATCAAAGCCAAACACCTCCACCCAGAATGCGTAATAGGCCTTCACAGAACTACCCCTCAACAATCCTATCAAAGATATTGCAGCATGCGGGGAGTGGGGCCAACATAAAGAAAGCAGGCAGGATGACTGCTCTGTGAGGGAGAAATTAACAATGCCTCCTCTATTTTTTCACTTGAACAATGAACATACAAAGGACATACTGGGTCAGACCAATTGTCCATCTAGCCCAGTATCCTGTCTTCTCACATTGGTCAGTGCCAGACACTTCTGAGGGTGTGATGTTGCAGTCTATATGGTTTTATAAAAATATGCTAATGAGTGAATAAAATGTAACTGGAATATGCTTCATGCAAAAGGTCTCTTGTAAGGTATCATTACAAAACTTTTAATCTACTGAGTGTGATCATCCTATTTGTATAAATGTAACACTCTTGTACCTGAAACTAGAAATGTGAACTATAACTCTGAGGGCCTATTGTAATTATGCAAAGTGTGGGCCATTAATGGTGGTTTGGAATCTTGATGACTCCCATTAACCAGGACAATTGTCTGCAGATGGCTGTTTTACCTGTAAGTCTTCCTGTATAGGTGTGTGCTGGCAAGTGGGCAATGAAGCCTTGCAGTGACATGTGATCATGTCACCTGAACTGGAATCCATCTTTAACCTGGTGTCTTTCCATTGAGAAGGACGGGGAGGAACCCAGAGAGGGACAAAGGATTCCTGCCTTATGCAAAAGATAAATAAAGGAGTGGAAAAGAACATAAGGGAGGAGCCATCATGGCGAATCAGGGCCCTCCTTAGCCATAGGCAGAACAGGCAGCCGCCTAGGGCACCACTAGGTTTGAGGGCACAGCTCTGCTGGGAGCCTGGACAGATGGGAAGCAATGGAGAATGTAAGAGCAAGGCTGCTGGGTCCTAGAGAGAGCCGAATGCAGCACAATCTGAGGGAGGGGATTGGCTGCTGGGGTCTCTGGGAAGGGGTGGGAGAAGAAACTCACCAGTGAGTGTCTCTTTTGCCCGGTGTGATGTGAGGCAGGGTTGGCGGCTCTGGCAGTATCCTTTGTTGTCCCCCATAACATCCATTCTTCTCTCCCTTGCCCCACAGAACACCCCCCCCTTTTCTCCCTCCCCCACCACAGAGCACCCCTCTCTCCCCCCTTCCCTCCATGAGGGCTGGGTTGGGTGGGAGGGGAGGCTGGTGCCTGCCTGCTGAGGAAAGATAGTGAAAGTAACTCACTTCCTCACAGGCAGCTAGGATTGGAATGGTCACACACGGCTGGGCTGGGGATAGCCAGTGTGAAAAATCAGGACAGGGGGTTGGGGTAGGGTGAGCAGATGTCCCACTTTTATAGGGACAGTCCCAATTTTGGGGTCTTTTTCTTATATAGGCTCCTATTCCCACCCACCTCCCGTCCTGATTTTCACACTTGCTGTCTGGTCACCCTAGGTGAGGGTAATTGGTGCCTATATAAGACAAAGCCCCAAATATCGGTGCCTATATAAGACAAAGCCCCAAATATCGGGACTGGCCCTATAAAATCAGGACATCTGGATCTGGTCACCCTAGCTGGGGAGCGCGTCTCTCCCCTGGGCTTCCAGTGATCCATCTCATCCGGGGGAAGCTGCACAGGGCAGGATGAGGTGCTGTGGCTCCATGGGTGCCCCGTCCCTGAGATCAGATGCTGCGCTAACTTCACCATGATCTGTTGGGCTGGCGGTGGTGCCCACTGGCGTGTGATCAGATCTGAGGGTTTGCTGCTGCTGTTGCCACTCTGCAGCCCAAGAGGTGGATTTTGGGGTCCTGCAGTTTTCCACCTATCTCCTCCGCTACTGCAGCTGTTGGACCAGCAGGATGGGGGTTGAGCCAAGCAAGAAAGCAGTACCGTATTGCCATTTAAATTATCATTTAACAAATTTGTTCACCAAAAATGCTTGCTAACAATCCTGAATTCAATTTCAATATTTTTTTAATCAATATCTTAGTCAAAAACAGAAAATTAAGTTGTTGACAATTATTTGTGACAAGTTTGGTATGGGGAAGGGAGTGGGCCAGTTATCATCAGAGAAACAAAAAATGTTGACTGACTTTCCTATAGCCCTGTTACTGCTAAATAGAGCCCTCCAATAACTGTAATATGCTCATCTCCTTACTAGTGTATAGAGCAGGGGTCGGCAACCTATGACACACGTGCCAAAGGTGGCACGCGAGCTAATTTTTGATGGTACGCAGTGGCGGGCTGAGCGGCTCAGTCTGCTGCGGCTCTGGGGTTCCAGCTGCTGCCCCATTGCCACCCAAGATCCCGGCCACCGGCCCCACTCAGCACCCATTGCTGGCCTGGGGACCCCCAAGGAACCTCAGGCTGGCAGCAGGCTGAGCAGGCCGGCGATTGATACCCTGACTGAGCCACTCAACCCGCTGTCAGCCTGAGGTTCCATTCACTCAGCTGGTTGCGGGCTGAGCAGGACTAAATTCAACGAAATAGGAAAACAAGAGCAACTAATGACAAAGTGCAAGAACCTAGAGCAGTGGTTCCCAACCTTACCGTGGCAGCGGACGAGCATCTGCCGAAATGCCGCCGAAATTCGGTGGCATTTCAGCGGTGACACCTCTGGATGACACTGCTTGTCAGCGGCAAGCGGTGTCATCCAGAGGCGTTGCTGCTGAAATGCTGCCAAATTTCGGCAGCATTTTGGCAGATGCTCATCCGCCGACCAACCCACAGGCACCACGTTGAGGACCTCTGACCTAGAGAGCCTCCTGAAGCACGGCAATCGTTTTGATTTAAATGGACTTGAACTGTACAAAGAATTGAGTACACTGTCATCAATGTTGCCACATGCAAAATCACTGATGGACACTGTACAGTTTATTCATACCAGCAAACTTCTTAATATATATATATATCCTAATGTGTACATTACCACTCGTATTCTACTGACAATTCCGGTAACAGTAGCATCAGGAGAATGGAGTTTCTCAAAACTAAAGTTAATTAAAAACTATCTCCGCTCTACAAGGAGTCAGGAACACTTGACTGGTCTTGCTATTCTTGCAATCAAACAAGACATCACTTTGTCTTTGTCATACGATGACATTATTACGGATTTTGCAGCCCAAAAAGCCAGAAAGATTGCTTTTAATTAAAAATAAATCCTTGTTTCAATACCTCTTCATATAAATTTCCAATAAAATGTTGACAAATTAAAAAAATTATGTTATTTGGATCATTCTGTCAAATCAGAATTTTTTCTATAGTGCTACTTTAGTGCTAGTCCATCAGCATTACAGTGTGCTTCATTAAGTTAAACTAGTTTTAATAACATGCATATGGCAAGTTTTCCAATAGTGTAAGCGTATGTTTGTGTTGCTAAGAGCAAGACAGGCACAGGGGCACCAGTTTAATCATCCCACCTAGGGCACCATAAATCCTAAGGATGGCCCTGTGAAGAATCTCCTAGCTACCACCTGAGCTGGAACAAGAGCTGTACCAGGGGAAAGAATTGTGCCCAGGCCTGGAAGGTGTCCAGTCTGAGAAAAAAAAAAACAACTTACTGAGCATCTCTGAGGAGAGATTATCTGTATTCAGTTTGATTAGACATAGATTTGCAATTTTTATTTTATTCTGCTTGGTGACTTACTTTGTTCTGTCTGTGACTACTTGGAACCACTTAAATCCTACTTTCTGTATTTAATAAAATCACTTTTTACTTATTAATTGACCCAGAGTATGTATTAATGCCTGGGGGAGCAAACATCCATGCATCTCAGAGAGTAGTTAATAATGGTTCCCAATCCCGCTGGAAAGGTATAATGAGTGAGGTTCCACAGGGGTCTGTTTTGGGACCGGCTCTGTTCAATATCTTCACTATCTTCATCAACGACTTAGATATTGGCATAAAAAGTACGCTTCTTAAGTTTGCAGATGATACCAAACTGGGAGGAATTGCAACTGCTTTGGAGGACTCGGTCATAATTCAAAAAGATCTGAACAAATTGGAGAAATGGTCTGAGGCAAACAGGATGAAGTTTAATAAAGACAAATGCAAAGTGCTCCACTTAGGAAGGAACAATCAGTTTCACACATACAGAATGGGAAGAGACTGTCTAGGAAGGAGTATGGCAGAAAGGGATCTAGGGGTTACAGTGGACCACAAGCTAAATATGAGTCAACAGTGTGATGCTGTTGCAAAAAAAGCAAATGTGATTTTGGGATGCATTAACAGGTGTGTTGTGAGCAAGACACAAGAAGTCATTCTTCCGCTTTACTCTGCGCTTGTCAGGCCTCAGCTGGAGTATTGTGTCCAGTTCTGGGCACCGCATTTCAAGTAAGATGTGGAGAAATTGGAGAGGGTCCAGAGAAGAGCAACAAGAATGATTAAAGGTCTAGAGAACATGACCTATGAAGGAAGGCTGAAAGAACTGTGTTTGTTTAGTTTGGAAAAGAGAAGACTGAAAGGGGACATGATAGCAGTTTTCAGATGTCTAAAAGGGTGTCATAAGGAGGTGGGAGAAAATGTCTTCATCTTAGCCTCTAAGCCCACGTCCAGACTACCCCGCCGTATCGGCGGGTTAAAATCGATTGCTCGGGGATTGATATATCGCGTCTAGTCTAGACGCGATATATCGATCCCCGAGCGCACTTACATCGATTCCGGAACTCCATCAACCCGAACGGAGTTCCAGAATCGACACGGAGAGCCGCGGACATCGATCCCACGCCGTCTGGACGGGTGAGTAATTCGATCTTAGATATTCGACTTCAGCTACGTTATTCACGTAGCTGAAGTTGCGTATCTAAGATCGATTTTCCTCCCCTAGTCTGGACGAGGCCTAAGGATAGAAAAAGAAGCAATGGGCTTAAACTGCAGCAAGGGAAGTTTAGGTTGGACATTAGGAAAAAGTTCCTAACTGTCAGGGTGGTTAAATATTGGAATAAACTGCCTAGGGAGGTTGTGGAATCTCCATCTCTGGAGATATTTAAGAATAGGTTAGATAAATGTCTATTAGGGATGGTCTAGACAGTATCTGGTCCTGCCATGAGGGCAGGGGACTGGACTCGATGACCTCTCGAGGTCCCTTCCAGTCCTAGAGTCTATGAATCTCTCTCTATCAGTGTTATAGAGGGCGAACAATTTATGAGTTTACCCTTCATAAGCTTCATACAGGGTAAAACGGATTTATTTGGGGTTTGGACCCCATTGGGAATTGGGTATCTGAGTGTTAAAGACAGGAACACCTCTGTTAGCTGCTTTCAGGTAAATCTGCAGCTTTGGGACAAGTAATTTAGATCCTGTGTCTTTGTTGGAGCAGTTGGGAGTGTTCGGCTCAGCAAGACAGGGTGCTGGGTCCCTGAGCTGGCAGGGAAGGCAGGAGTAGAAGTAGTCTTGGCACATCGGGTGGCAGCTCCCAAGGGGGGTTCTGTGATCTAACCCATCACAGAGGGATTGAACAGAACAGGGCAATTTATCTAGTGATCCATCCCCTGTCGTCCAGTCCCAGCTTCTGGCAGTCAGAAGTTTAGGGAAATCCAGAGCATAGGCTTGGATTCTTGACCATCTTGGCTAACAGCCATTGATTAACCTATCTAATTATTTTTTGAATCCAAGTATTCCTGGTCAATGAGTTCCACAGGTTAATGTCCACTGTGTGAAGAAGTACTTCCTTTTTTTGTTTTAAATGTGCCTATTAATTTCATCGGGTGACCCCTGGTTCTTGTGTTATGTGAAGGGGTAAATAATACTTCCCTTTTCTCCACACCATTCATTTTATAGACCTTTTCATATTCTCCCCCTCCCCCCATTTTCTTTTTTCTAAATTGAACAGTCCCAGTCTTTTCAATCTCTACTCATATGGAAGCTGTTCCATACCCTAGCCATTTTTGTTTCTCTTCTCTGTACCTTTTCCAATTCTAATGTATCTTTTTTGAGATGGAGCAACCAGAACTCCACTCAGTATTCAAGGTGTGGGTATACCTTAGATTTATATACTGACATTATGATATTTTCTGTTTTATTATCAAGCCTTTTCCTAATGGTTCCTAACATTCTGTTAGCTTTTTTGAATGCTGCTGCACACTGAGCAGACGTTTTCAGAGAACTAGCCACAGTGACTCCAAGATCTCTTGAGTGGTAACAGCTCATTTAGACCCCATAATTTTGTATGTATAGTTGGGAGTATGTTTTCCAACATGCATTACTTTGCATTTATGAGTATTTAATTTCATCAGCCCATTTGTTACCCAATCACCCAGTTTTGTGAGATCCATCTGTAACTCTTCTCAGTCTGCTTTGGACCTAACTATCTTGAATAATTTTGTATTGTCTGCAAATTTTGCAACTTCACTGTTTACTCCTTTTCCCAGAACATATATGAATATGTGGAACAGCACTGGTTCCAGCACACATCCTCAGGAGACCCCTCTATTTACCTCTCTCCACTGTGAAAACTGACCATTTATTCCTACCCTTTGTTTCCTATCATATAACCAGTTACTGATCCATGAGAAGACCTTCCACCCTATCCCATGACTCCTTATTTTGCTTATGAACCTTTGGTGAGGGACCTTGTCAAACGCTTTTGGAAAGTCCATGTACACTATATCCCTTGTCCACCTAATTTTTAAAAGGTTTTTCTCTCCAGTGTTGCTATGTGAAAGACGCACACAAACAATAAGGGAAACTGAATATACAAGAGAAACAAATTTACTGTACAGAAAGGCCTATCAAATTCACAAAGTAAAGAAACTGAAATAACAAAGAAAGCGTTTGGGGTTCCCCCCCCATCACCTATTTCAATTATTCTGATTTAAGATGCTAAGTATAATTTTGTTTTGAGAGAAGTGTAAATTTTAAGTTGGCTGTATCCCTTTGAAGTAGAATACCCAACCTTAACTTTTGAAGTTTGTAAATTATGAGTGCTTAACAGTACAACTTTAGACATTCTCTTGATTTTGGGTTTTTTAAAACACAAAATACATACTATATGCACACATATTAATAAAGCCCAAAGAAACAAGAGGCAACACATACCTGGGTAATAATATTCCAGACAGGGTGCAATCAGGAGACAATTTGTTTAATGGTGTTTTAGCCCTCTCCCCAAATTTATATCTCTTGGAGACCAACTTCAGCTAGGGCAGGTAATAGACTGGTGGCATCAGATCAGAGCCACCCAAAAAGTTCAACAATGTCTTCAAGCTGCCTACTAGTGGCCATTCTGAAAATATTATAAAGGAGGAAAGGAATAAGGGTCAGATCATCTTCTGATATAATTCAATGCACTACACTGGTTTACACCAACTGAAGAGCTGGACTTGGAGATTTTCCAGGTGCTATTTATATGGACAGGACCCTGCTGGTAGATTTGACACAGCCATTCAGAAGAGTCCAATTTACACCCATTGTCCTAGCGTTCACAACAGTTACTCTCTTTAAAAAAAATAATAATTTTCAGTGGCACTAGAGACTGAGTAATAATACTTAACCTCGATAGAAGGCAGTAGAGAGTGTCACTCAAAGCATTGC
Source organism: Gopherus evgoodei (assembly GCF_007399415.2). Taxonomy (NCBI): domain Eukaryota; kingdom Metazoa; phylum Chordata; order Testudines; family Testudinidae; genus Gopherus; species Gopherus evgoodei. The sequence continues at coordinate 206,580,521 of NC_044322.1, forward strand.
GCAAACTCCAATGAATTACCTACCCTCCACTCTCTTTTTTTTTTTGGTAGATGGAAAAGCAGAGGCAGAAAGGTGCTCTTACTTGCCCAGTTCACACAGGATGTCTGTTACTACAGTTCCAGCATTCCCAATTCCTAGTGCTGTCCTTTAACCAGGACACTATGCTTCCATTCCATGGGACAGTTTAGTTAATATTTCAGGTTCTAGATTTTGGAGCCCTAGTCCAGCCTGATGGATACTGAGACCAATCCACTAGTCAAAAGCATTCAAATAACAATCTCTTGCTCTCACTTTTCATTCAGAAACTTACTTCATAGCAAAAGAAGAAAATCCACCCCACTCTAACTTCGGGCTGGAAGGGAGAGATAGTGGATCTGAACATTAGAAACTGAACTAGAAAGTAAAACTTTCCTTTCAGAGAATTGCACTGCCTTCTTTTCAGACCAATGGGTGCTTATAAGCATGTTAATACTTCGGAAGCAGATTATTAATATGAATAAGGAACTTTTATAAAAAGATACTCCTTGCACTTGAAAAAATCACATTTGTCTAAAAATGTTTTGTACTACTATAGTTAAAAGTAACAGCTAAGGATCACTAGAACTAGAAAAATGTACTTTCCAGTGTATGTGTGCTTAACAGCCCTTTATATACATTCAGTTTCACTATTCCCCTGTACAGTTAGTTACGTCCCAATCCTGTGTGCACAGACCCTGGGGCCATGAACACACCTCCACACGGATACAGAGATTCAACCATGAAGAGCTTTTTTGCAGGACTGGGGCCTTAGTTAAGTCTCTCCTTTGCTATATAACCCTTTATAATCATATATGGGGGAGAAGAAAGTCTTTTAAAACTATTAAAGGGTTATTGTTTTTATTTCTTGAGGTGATATTCAGAGGGTGCTCTATCAAAAACTGGGACTTTAAAAAGAAATTTAGTTAATGAACTAGGTTTTTTGTTTTTGTTTTTTATTCAAATTGACTGTGTTGCTTTGACCTCTTCACTAATTTTAAAGCAATAAATACTGTAGAAGTTGTTGAGAACTCTTTAAAATGCCCGTGTAAGGATTGCAGCCAAATGCAATTGCAGCCAAATGCCACTAATGTCAATTTTGCAGTGTCTGGTGAATATGTACATATGACTCCCACTGGAAGCTTTGCACATGGCTATTGCTAAAAGAGCTCCTTTTTCTGGCCACCAAGTTGCGGTGGACTATTGAGAAACTACAAGCCAGCTACTTGAATATCCTTAACAAAATGCTTAATTTTATTTAACACAGAAAAGAGATTCCAAAGAAGGAAGTAAGAGATCCAGCAGCTCTCAAACTTCACCGTAGAAGCAGTCATATTTAATTAGACAAGATGTAAACCCGGTAGGTGCACATCAGTTGCAACAACCTTTAAACTGTTCTAGGCAGTTCAATAGGATTACATAACCTCACATTGGGCCTACTCCAGCTCCAATTAGTGGGAGTTGGATCAGTTCCCTGGGACTGGAGTCACAAAAGGACTCAGACACCTAAAACTGACACTTCAGGAGCTGAAATCCCAGAATCAGGCTCCATTAGAATTCATAAACCCCCATTCATTGGTCCCTGACACCTGTAGGCACCTACACTCACTTGGTGCCTATGTTTCTACCTCCGAGCATGTGTGGTACAACACCATGTCAGGCATCTGGATGCCTAAGTCACAGAGCAACCCACAAACTGTGAGAAAATAGGCGTCCCTCCACGTAACTCAGTAGGCACATTCAGTAGGTGTGCTCAGATCTCATCTGCCAGACTGGACTCCTATAGATGAGTTTAAATAAAGTGGAACAGAGTGGTTAGAGTATTAATCTGGAATGTGGAATACTCCCAGTTCAAGTCCCCCTTTACCTGAGAGGGAAAAAGGGATCTGACCTGAAATTTGCCACCTCTCAGGTCAGTGCCCTAATTACTGGGCTATAGCATATTCTGACATGGAAGCTCCCTCAGGCTCTCCTGTTGAAGCTATTCCACTGTGGCTAAATAATTAAACAAAAAAACACTGGAGCAGGGGGCCTGGATTGTGGTTTTCCTGCTTCCCATGTGAGTATGCTAACCATCAGGCTAAAGAGTCTGGCCCACTTTTTTAAAATTAGTTATCCAGAGTGCAACAGCTTCAGCAAGAAAGACTGAGTGAGGCCTACATTAGAAAATCTCTTGAGTCCAATGGTTAGGGCACTTACCTGTCAAGTGGCAGATCTCTGTTGAAATCCCTTCCTTCCCTTACCAAGGTAGAGGAGGGACTTGAAGTGGGAGTCTCTCACAATCCCAGGTGAGTACTCTAAGCACTGGGATAAAAGTTGTGAGGGAGAGCCACCTTCTCCCAGCTTTTTGCAAAAATGATGTAGGTGCCCAATGCCAAGAGAAGGTTTGCATCTGAGAATCCCAAGCTGAGGGAGGCACCCCCCCACAGAATGGACTTTTTACCTGTCTCCAAGAGAGATGCGGGGCTTAGAATACACCCTTTGGCTTGGCACTTCCCATTGGCTATCTTAGGAGGAGAGTCGCCTAGCGAGTTGGCTTTTGTGAATCCCATTCTAAAATACCTATCTCTCCCCATTCATTGTATAGGGAATGAGGTGATGTTCAGCATCACAGTACCTAAGTTTCTTTGTGAAGCTAGCCATAGTGCCTGCCCACAAAAATCAGTGAGTGTCTTTCCATTAACTCTATGAGTTCTGGATCAGGCCTACAGAATCCAGCTTAGTCATGTGTGTACATTTTAGAACTAATTTATTTACTGGACTAAAAAGTAACGTGGTGCAAACCACATATCTAACATGGACAATGGTCTAATTATGATGCCTTTTGCACCGTAGAGTTCCCTAATGTGGACTACAGACAACGTGGCTGTTGATCTGCATTGAAAACTCTAACCCCTTAAACAGCATAAATCGCAACATGTTTCACTTATATAATAACTTTCATCAACTTACAGCACTTTATAAACATTAATGATTACCTTAGAGACCTTCACTCCCCTATATTTGGTAGGTAAGTGTTATCTCCAATTTATAGATGGGGAAATTAAGTAAGGTAGAAGGCAGCCTAGTAGGTTTATATCCTCTAATCATTTATTTCAAGATTAGGCTCCTTTCTCCTCAGAGCCTGAACCTGATTCTCAATAGATGATGTGGCTTCCCGTGAGCCTATGGAACCTGAAACATGCACTCTGCCCCCCACCCCTCCATATTTCTAGTACTTTTTGTTTTAGCCGAAGGAGTAGGAGAAATTGCTTCAATTCCTTGTTCCTCCTCATCTTTTACAAAGATAAGGTGGTTTTAAGGACTGTACCTACCTTCTGCCTAAAATGCCCTCCAGATGTCACCTAGGTCAGGAAATATCCATTCCTAATCTCCATCTTTTCCTCTTACAGACAACAAATGCATTTCGCACTTGCTAGATGTGCTTCATGTCCTTAGGCAAGCCATTTCATCAAGAATTCACAGGTCTTGACGAAGGTCCTTAGTTTTTCCAGAATAAAGAAAATTCTCTGTATCTTTCTGGTAAACACCATCTGCATAACTTTACCAAAGAATGTTTCCCTGGGTGGGAAGAGGTAAGGAAACATTCTATGAAACTACAAACGGTACCTGGAAAGTTCACATCCAGATCCAAGCTTTTCAAAGTTCCACTGCAAACTTACATTTATAGCAGTCATGTCTTATAACACCTAAAGTTCATTATAAAATGGCACCCCAGAAAAGACCTGAACTCTCAGACAATACGGATGAGCTTCTCTTAAAAAGGGAGTGTATATCGAACTGCCTCAGTGTCTGCACTCTCTCTCCCTGCAGTGGCTTGCAACATAAAGGATAAGAACCTTCTATTTATAAACCTTTGAGCAGACACAGAAGATGGTTCACTGGTTAAGGTGCTAACCTGGGACTTGAGTTAAATTTCCTACTCTGCCACAAATGCCCTGTGTCACCTTGGGCAAATCACATAGACTCTTTGTGCTTCAATTCTCCATCTGTAAAATGGAAATAGCACATCCCTACCTCACTGCATTGTAAAGATAAATACATTAAAAAGTGTGTGGTACTCAGATACTATGGAAATGTGAGGCATAGAAGTTGTGTCTTAAGGTCACACTTCTGGTGCTAAAGGTCATGGGTTCTAGCCACGGTGGATTTTTTTTTTGCAAGTTCATAGCTAGGGCTTTGATTAAGGTTCCTCTCTATGTAAAATAAAATACAGTTATCTGTTCCGTAACTGGTATTCTTCGAGATGTGTTGCTCATGTCCATTCTACATTAGGTGTGCGTGCTTGCCACATGCTCCAGTGCTGGAAGTTATTCTCTCAGCAGTATCTGTAGGGGTGTAGATAAATCTCTGATAATTTTCATATGACTTTACATTGTGTCTCTTCAGATAACCTTGTAGTGGATCTACCCACCTGTGACCTCTGTTTTCATGAAACTTTGTATCAAAGCTTCATATAGAAACCTTGTACTGATGAGCCTTGGTATATGGAAACTTGATATCATAGCCTCATGTAGAAACTTTGCATTGAACCTTGGTATAATATTATATCCCCTTAGGATAGAAGATAGAAGATAGAATAAGATAGAAGAAGAATGTCTCTTTGCTAAGGATAGAGTAAGATTTCCCACCCACCGCCAATCAATTGCCTTGTTGAATGAATGAGATGTGAATGAACAATGCTTGGAAGGCAGCACCTCCAGACCGCTGCAACAGTTGGAGAGTGGATGGAAGCCAGACACAAGGACAAGAAAACTTGTCAAGTGGGCTCACTAAAGAAGAGCAGACATATTGACAGCCTCGGGGGTTAGAAGCAAGCACTTTCTTTTGAAAACACCCTCTTTGAACAGCAATGGGACAACACCCAGAGAAAAGAAGCACAAAGAACCAATGCACACAGACACAAATTTTGAATCTGGTACAGATTTGCCTGAGAAGGAAGCAGCTATAAATGTGAAGTGTCTTGTAGAGGACCCTGGGTCTTGTCCTGTCAACATAGGAGCAATAATCCGGATTGGCAGAAGCCTGGCTCCACCTCCTCCCCCATCTAACTCACCTGGCCAGTGAAGTTAAGGGGAGCAACTAATTGGTAACAAGACTGAGTGTGCTTGTGTGTGTATTTAAGTGCATGAGTGTAATATATATATATATATATATCATATGATACAGTGTGGATTGATACATGTATTACCAATAAATGTGGCGCTTTGCCTTATTCCCCCTGAAAAGATCCTGGGCAGTACTTCAAGCAAAACCGGGGAGCAGCTCTAGCATCCTCTGAAGTGGCACCCTCTGAAGGGGCACTGCTGGCTCCCACCACCCTCCATTCCTTCTTGCCAGAAACTCAGACAGTTGGGAAGGAGGGCGGGTCATGGAATGGACATGAGCAACACATCTCGAAGAACACCAGTTACAGAATAGGTAACTGTCTTTTCTTCTTTGAGTGCTTACTCATGTCCATTCCACATTAAGTGGCTCCAAGAAGTTCCCATGCAGGCAGGTAGGAGTTCACAGCTGCGCAGACTGTAATACAGCTTTGCCGAACCCAGTGTTGTCTTTGGCCTGCTGAGTGATGGCATAACGAGACGTGACTGTGTCTACCAAGGAGCATGTCATGGCTCTACAGATGTCCTGGATTGGGATGTGTGCCAGGAAGGCCGCTGACGATGCCTGTGCTCTAATCGAATGGGCCTTAATGATTGGTGGACCTTTGTTAGCTCGTAACAGGTCTTTATGCAAGAGGTGATCCAGTTGGAAATCCTCTGTGAAGAAACTGGAAAGTCCTTCATCTTACCCGCTGCAGCGATGGAAAGCTGGGTCGATTACGGAAAGGCTTGGAATGCTCCAAATAAAAAGCCAAGGCCCTCCGGACGTCCAGAGCATTCAGACACCTCTCCACGGCAGTCTTGTGTGGGTTGGGACAGAACACTGGCAGGAATACATCCTGGCTCACGTGGAAAGAAGATACCACCTTCAGCAGGAAGGCTGGGTGGGGCAGCAGCTGGACCTCGTCCTTATAAAACACTGTGTAAGGCAGTTCCGAGGTCAAGGCCTTAATTTCTGAGACTCGTCTCACTGACGTCACTGCCACCAGGAAAGCAACCTTCGGGTAAAGCCTCTTGAGGACCCTCAGGAACCTGACAATCATGTCATGAGAAAAGACAGTCTGACCTTGGATCGGCTAATGGAACACAGAGATGGCCGTTAGGTGCACTCTGATGGAAGAATGTGCCAGCCCTTGGTTCCTGAGCTGCAGTAAGTAGTCCGAGATGGACTGCACTGAAGAACGCGAGGGAGAAATGCCATGTTCCGACGCCCAGTGGGAAAACCTCGTCCACGTGGCCAGATAAGTTAGCCTTGTGGATAGCTTCCTACTTCCCAGGAGGACCTCCTGCTCTGCCTCCAAGCAGGTATGCTCCTCTGGGTTCAGCCATGGAGCAGCCATGCTAAGAGGTGCAAAAACTCGAGGTTGGGCTGTAGGAGCCGACTATGATCCTGCGACAGCAGGTTCAGATGGTAGCGAAGGGGCCAGGGAGAGGCCACCACCTGTTCATGAACGTGCTGAACCAGTGCTGGTGAAGCCATGCAGGAGCGATCATGATAACCTGTGCTTTGTCCCTCTTGATCTTTACTAGGACCCAGCTGACCAGAGGGATTGAAGGGAACGCGTTCATCAGACCTTCAGCCCATGACAGGAGGAAGGCATCAGAGAGGGAGGCCTTGCTCAGGCCCTGCCGGGAGCAAAACCAATGGCACTTTCAGTTTCTCCTGGTGGCAAACAGATCTACCTGGGGAGTTTTCCACCTCTGGAAGATCATGCAGGTCACCTCCTGGTGGAGTGACCACTCATGGTGAGAGGAGAAGTCCCTTCTGAGGTGATCTGCTAAGGCATTCCTGATGCCAGGGAGCTGACCAGCTTCCAGATGGATGCCATGGCTGATGCAGAAGTCCCAGAGACAGGGGTCCTCTTGGCAGAAAGCTAACAAGCACGCTCCTCCTTGCCTGTTGATGCAGAATATCTTCGTCGGGAATCTCACCACTTTTCCCAACAGGTGAGACAGGAAGACTCCACAGGCCAGTCAGTCAGACCACTCTGAGCAACTTGACATTTATGTGTAATTCTGCTTCCTCCAGAGTCCACATTCCCTGGCTCTGGAGATGTCCAAGGTGCACCCCCCAACCAAGGTCCAAAGCGTCTGACATTAGCTCAACAGATGGAGCGACAGACTGTCGAACAGGACTCTTTCCAGGACCTTCTCGCAATCAGTCCCTCACTGTAGCAAGGTGAGAACTACCAGGGGAATGGTGAAAATCTTCTCCAGGTGGTCCCTGGATTGGGAAGAGGTCAATGCCAGCCATTGCTGCGAGGGCTGCATGCGGAGCCTGGCATGGTGGATCACATATGTGCAAGCTGCCATGTGGTTTAGCAGGTGCAGGCACACCCTGGCCTTTGTCAGGGGAAATGCAGAGACTTCCTCAATGAGGTCAGTCAGGTTCTGAAACATGTCTAATGGCAGGAACACTTTCCCCTGAGTCAAGTACGGCCCCGATGAATTCTATCCTTTGAACCGGAACTAATGTGGACTTTTTGTGGTTGACCAGTAGTCCTAAGGAGAGGCACATGGCTTGTAGCACAAGGACACTGCATTGGACCTGAGCATTGGAACTGCCTTTTACCACCCAGTCTTCGAGGTATGCATAAATCTGGATACCCTGACACCTGAGGTAGGCCACGACTACCGCCATGCTCTTGGTAAACATCCTTGGTGCTGTAGCCAGGCCAAACAAAAGGACTGCAAACTGGTAGTGGGCTGAACCCACCATAAAACGGAGAAATCATCTGTGTCCTGGGAAGATTGCTATGTGAAAGTATGCGTCTCTCAGGTCAAGGGCAGCATACCAGTCTCCCGGATCCGGGAGGGGATAATGGAGGCAAGGGAGACCATGTGAAACTTTAGCTTCTTTAGGTATCTGTTGAGGTCTCGCAGGCCCAGGGTGGGACTCAGACCAACCTTTGGTATCAGAAAATACTAGGAATAGAAACCCTTATTCTGGTAAGGAGGCAGGACCTCCTCCACCACTAGCAGCTGTAAGAGCCCCTGAACCTCCTGCTCAAGAAGATGCTCATGAGAAGGGACTTTTTAGCTCCTTGCTTGGAGCGAGTCGAGCCTGATTGGGCAGAGGGTGGGGGCAGGTGGCTTGTGCACTGTCTACAGCCCTTGAGCTTTTTGTGCCGCAGGTCCTGCCGGGGCTGGTTCCCTTGCCCTGGGGTAGTTGCGGTTTGAACTGATTACATGCCGGGCCCAGAACATAGAACTTCAGGGTTTTTAGAGTGGTTTGGGAGTCCTTCAGCCCATGTAATTTGTTGTCCATCTTCTCCGCAAACAGGGCCTGGCCATCGAGGTCCTGAATTGACTGCTGAGTCTCGCAGGACAACCCAAAGAGGAGCAGCCAGGACACTCACCACATGGAGATGATGGATGCCATGGTGTGGGCGGCGGAATCTGCTATGTCAGATACCACTTGAAGGGCCATCCTGGCAATGGGCATGTCCTCGTCAAGGACCACCCTGAATTCCTTATGGCATGCCCCATCCCCCAGCTAAGTCCCTGACGGGACTAACAAAACTCTAACTACTGCTAAGAGCTAACTAACTCAACTACTAACTATGTACAATAACTTTACAAGAACTCTAGTTCATACAAACGAAGCCTAAGCAATGTTGTAAGGGCAGTGCACATCCTGTGCACCGTCACTGGCGGCAAGAAGGAACTTCAGAGGGCGCCAGAGCCACTTCCCTGTGGATACTGCTGAGCAAAAAACTTCCAGCCCCAGTACATATGACGAGCACACGCACCTAATGTGGAACGGACATGAGCAGGGCCGACTCCAGGCACCAGCTTATCAAGCAGGTGCTTGAGGTGGCAACTCGTGAGTGGGGCGGCACTTTCAGGGATTCGGCAGCAATTCAGCGGAGGGTCCCTCACTCCCGCTCGGAGCGAAGGACCTCCCACTGAATTGCCGCAGATCGCGATCGCGGCTTTTTTTTTGTTATTATTTTGGCTGCTTGGGGCAGCAAAACCCCGGAGCCGGCCCTGGACATGAGCAAGCACTTGAAGAACAATTATTTCTTCTTTATGGGGGAAAAAAAATCCTTGACCGCAACCTTTAGTTTAAAGGTATCTTCATTATAAACTCCAATTTTCAGAAGGTTGAGGGGAAAATAGCTCAGATAATTTAAAGTGCACTGGGATGGAATCTTCATGCACGCTGCCAATTCAAGTGCACATTTTTCAAATGCTTTTTTAAATTTAAAGCAAGCATTTCATTTTAAAATGAAATCTATGGTATTTTGAACAAACAGCTACTGGATATAGACTCAGAAGCTACTTTTAACACCTTTTGACATCCTCCAGTGTTTTAAGGAAGTATTATGGTGGGATGGAGGGATAAGCCATCAGTCTCAGTGTGGTGCCAGCCCGTAAAGTTGGAGCACTTTGAATATTACATTTACCATCATAAAATAAACATTTCAACATTTTCTTAGACCAGAGAAAGCTTTTAGGGAAGGGGATGAAAGGTGAAGGCATGAGGACTGGGGAGTCAGCCTTTAGGGAAGAACCACAATTTAAAGCTGTTTCCTGCAATATTTCTGCACTTTACTTTCCAATTTGCCTTTAGGAGCCCCAATTTTCGGAGTTAAATCTCCCAGCAGTTTCAAATGGTGTTGATCTAGAGATTTTGGCATACAATCCTACCTGTCTAGATTCAACCTTTTGTCCCCTCTTTCTTCAACATCACTACCACCCAATAAAAACATGCAACTAATCCATCAAGCTGTTTCTGATTTACAGAGGCAAAATGTTTATATAGTTCTCTGAGTATTAGGTTTTCTTTCCAAACTCTAGACCAAAAATAAGAAGTTAGGCTTTAATGTGGGCTAAGTACTACTGACTGGTTTAGTTGAAGTCAACAAGAATGACATTAAAGAAGACCAAAAAGAAGTGACATGACAGAAACCACAGTGGGTTTGGTCTATGGTTTTTTAAGAAATTATTTTAAATATTTATTTTAAATTTTTAAATAAAAATAATTTTACTATCGATCTCTTTCCAAAGAATGGGGGGAAACTCATTAATTAACATTCTATGTAATCAGGAGATAGAAATGTGAAGAAAAGGGAAACTAGCTACAAAACACAGCCGTAACCAAATTCCCTTTTTCCCCTTTAGTTATGAAAAAGAGATGCTCAGATGTACAGAATCAAAAGTAATGGCCCAGTCCTAAAATGGCCTTATGTTATCATTGTGTATTACTCTGCATGAGACCGAGTTCTCATTTTGTCCTGTTGGGCCAGATTCTTAGCTGACGTAAATTATTGTAGCTCCACAACAATTTCTGGTTTCAGTGGAGCTCTGTGATTTATGACAGTTGAGGATCTGGCCATCTATCTTGTCCTCACCAGCAATGGTTTCATTAAGAATGTTTCAACCAAAGAATCTGTGGCAGGCGAGACAACTTTCCCCTATCTACCAATTCTCTAGCATGTTATAACTTCATAGCAACTGGGAAGGTCTTTAAAAAAATAAATATTTAACTTCATCATAGAGTCCTGGAACCATGGCAGAGTGTCCCAACTACCAAAGTGTAGTGCTCTCTGACATCTCCCAAGATCAGCAAAATCTGCTCTTCTTGCATGCTTCATGAAAGAGCACATCCACAAACAGTGAACAAAGAAGGCAATACTTGACCTGCATGTTTGGCACAGAGGGGAGCTAAATACTATCTCCAGTTAAACAGGACCTTCATTGTCATCAACACAGTCTATCTTCAAACTGCCCCATGCCAAACTGAAACTACTAATGACCTTGGGACTCTCTCACCAGATTCCATTCACTATACACCTTGGTCTCACAGTAACCTTGCTAATACTAGTAAATAGAAAACACAACAGGTGTACTGCAGCTCTCCCACATAACACATGCAGTAAAGCCTTGCCTCAAATATACTGTCTATCTGGAAAGTGGTTACTTGATTTGAGCAAGAACATAAGAACATATGCCCCATATCTAGTATGTCTAATCTCCCATTTAGACCTTGAAATGTTCAACAAGTAGGAAGTTCTAACAGACAGTAGGACTCTGGTGTTAAGATGGAAGCATGGGCCAGCAAGAAGAAAGTATACAAGGCAGCTTTCTGATGGGATCAAGGTGTTAGCTTCCTCTGGGTTTTATTTTCTGAGTTTTCAGGGTGTTGATTACAACCTCAGGTTTTAAAAAAATGGCTTTACAAAAAACTCAAACCCTCCTTCCCCCCAGTTTGTGACACAACCAAACCCTGTAATCACAAAGGGTGAAGCTCTATCTTCTCAGAATCCTTCACTAAATTCTCACTACACAGTAGCTATTATAATGTTTCTTCAGTTCCCTCTGACTGTTCCCTGTCTCATTATTAGACTTGTATAACTATCTGGGGTCTAAGCAGGGAGTTAACTCCCTACTTGATCCAAAACTCCTTTACAACTAAGTGGTGGCTAAATGATGAGCCAGGTCTCACTACCATTTCTGCATTCCCCTCACCCCTCCAAAAAATCAGATTCCCATAGACTTTTCCTCCCATTACTCTTCAGCCCATCCAATTCTTTGATCTTCTTCCTCCATATCACTCAAATGGATTCTTCCTCCCTGCTCCTCCAGCCCCATAAGGAGACACTTTCTTTTTCGATTACTCTGATGTCTCAGGGACCCTGAGACAACCGGTTCCTCATCACAAAGGTTATTTTTTTCAAAAGTGTCTAAGGGTACATCTACATCACAAAAAAAAAAAAAAAGATCAGCGACAGTGAGATGCAGCTCGTGGGACAACTGATTCAGACTTCTGGGGCTCATGCTACGGGGTTAACAATTGGACATTCAGGCTCAGGCTGAAGTCTGGGCTCTGAAACCCAGCAAGAGGGGAGGGTCTCAGAGCCCCTAAACATCTACACTGTGATTTTTAACCCTGTAGTGTGAACCCTGCAAGACCAAGTTAGTTGACTCGGGCTCTGAGACTTACTACTATGGGTCCTTTTTTGTGGTGTAGACATACCCTAAGTGACTTGGGAACCTAAGTCCCATTTTCAAAATGATTTATGTCATTAGAAGCCTCAGTCCCATTGACTTTCAATGAGACATAGGCACCTAATTATGCGTCACTTTTGAAAAATAGGTGGTTTTGAAAATGTTACCCAAAGTTCCTGTGGTAGCTGATTCAGTACCGAAACTCAGGATCCTCCCTGGAAAAGATAATAGATGCAATTTACTTGTGTACGATGACACTAAATCAAAAATCAAGTCACAGAGGCAGAGCAAATTCAGGTTATTTCAGTTACAACTACTGGAAAGTGGAAAATAAGAACTTTATAATGCTTCATTAAAAAAACAGTGAAACAAGGACACACAACTGACTCAATTTCACATATAAAAACTTGTTTGGGGAGCAAATTTTGCTACCAGTGAAGTCAGTAGCAAAATTTTCCCCGAATGCAAGTGACACCAGCATTTAGCCTTTCATCTCCACCATCTCGTATCTGGGCATATGAAAGCCAAATTTCCAACAAGGCTGCCTGAGACTTCCTACAAAGCCATGCTAACAGGCACAACTATCTCTGGAAATCTTGTGGTGGTGGCAAATTGATTAAGGTGGACAATGCTAGGTCCCTACCTATTGTCACTGGCCAAATAAGTGTGCTTCTAGCATGCAAAATGATGCTGGTTGATACTCAATACATATATTATACTGAGATGCCAAAGTTCAACCTTTGTCCCTCAAAATGACTATGTAGAAGTCAGTTAATATTTTTTCTAGGACAAGTTTACGGGGTAATTGGATTTGGAGTCTTTAGTTTGGATCCAGTATTAATCAGAACTGTGCTAAAGCTTTATTATTTTTTTATTATTTCCTCGTGTCCTTTTTTTCCCTTCCAAAATTTAACATTTTATAGCTCTGGAAAATGATGGAAAAAGTAAACACTTTGGATATGGTCCTCTGGCACTCTCCCGCCTGCCCACCAATCCCAAATCTGCCAAGAAAACTAGGATGCACACATGACAAAGCCAAACACCAAAATGCTTTCTATAACGACAAGGAATCAAGTGCAATGTATGGCTGTGTTGACTGGTTTGGATTAGCTCCTGAAGTTGGCTGACAGAAAGATATAAGAATCTTTCCAAAAAGTTAAAACCTGCAGCTCATGAAAGAACCAGCAACACAAAGAATTGGGCTCTTTTCCCTTTAAATTACAACCCATGGAGGCACTATAGTAAACCCCTTAATCTCTTTTTAAGCAGCTATTTTATCCCAACTTCCTCTGTGGTATACACCCACAAAGCACCCCCACCACAATACAAGAACTGCCTAAGTGATGAGATGCAAGTCACTCAGCTTCAATAAATAAAATAAATAAATAATAAATATTCACCCAGACTGGACTGCCTCATCTCTTCACCCTTTGCTTGTGCAAGGTCATGCTTGTTAGACACACATTCACCATTTTTAAACCCGGTCATCAAATAGGGATATGCTGAAGGTGGTGTAAGTCCTGACCATACATGCACAGGCATGCCAACAACTTGTATGCTTTTCATGAGCACATTTCAGATCTTGCAACTTTCAGAATGCTTCTGAAGATCTTAAAGAATTATTACCATTTTACAGATGGGGAAAATTAGGCACAGAGTTTAAGGTCCTGATGCTCCATTGAGACCTGCATCCATCCCCATTGACTAGAGCAGGGTTTTGGACAGGTGTGGAGAGGGATAGGAGGCATTACTGTATGGTTTTAAATGCAGGAATTGGGTGCAAGTGACTTGTGCCAGGTCACATGGCAAGTCAGAGATAAAGCGGGCAATAAAACCCAGGTCTCTTATCCCCTAGTCCTTTGTCCTAACCTAGAATAACGCTGCCTCAGCCTAAGAAAAACTTTATGAACATGTTTTAAAATGGAAGTCTAAATAATTAACTTTAAATGGTGACTAATTTCACAGGCAAGGTAATGTTCTATTTTCAGATACTAGGACAGGTTTTCTCCAATCACAGTCCATCTTATACCAAAAAAAAAGTAGAGTTTCTTACTTTGGGACATCATGTTCTTTGAACAAAGACAATTCCACAATGTCATAAATGTATGCCTGTGTTTTCACTGAGCTAAAAGAAAGGTGTTGGATTTTGAAGATGAAAGTGTTTGATTACATATTTGTCTTCCATTTGATGAGAACATCAAATGATAACACTTAGCCCTTTTACAGCACTTTCCATCTTCAAAGCACTTTGCAAACATTAACTAACCCTCACAATATCCGTTATGTAGCAAGTATCATTACATTCTTATTACAGATGGGGATTCTCTGGCAAAAAGATTAAGTAATTTACCCTGGACCACAGATATAGTCAGTATCAGAGCCAGGAAAAGAACTCAATAGCTCCTGGCTCCCAGTTCTGTTCTCATATCATGCCCCTCAATATTAAAGGCAATACCATTTTTTAAAATTAAAATATCAATTTTAAGTTTTCTTGAGGAAGAAATTAGTCCACCAAAATGAAAACTAATGACACGTTTACATCTTGGGGTCTAGCTAGGCTTGCTATCTCCAGAGGAGACATTTTGACTTTTTAGGTTCTAAACTAACAAGAAAGATCACTAGTATCAAAGAGAACATACCACAGAGACAAAGGGTTATGTAGCCAGGAAATGAGTACAATATAAATTAATTCCACATTCTACATTCTCCTTCGCTGTTTAGACATAGGCATTGTGACTATTTACTAAACTTCGCTCTCATCTTTACATTTCATCATTTGCATCAGCTCTGAAATATTTGTTTTTGCTTAAACAAAATAAAGTTATCTTTTCTGGAACAGATACCTTCACACCTGGGGCTCCCATTTAAAGTCATAACACAGATAAAGAACCACTCGTGAACTGGGAAAAGGATGCTTGGTAGCTGAATTATGGGTTCCCATAATGTTTCATTCATTTTGTTGATGCATTTCTTTGAACTTTCCTGTCCTAAGTGTGCAGGATATATGGTTACATCAACACTTTCATGACAGCCCAAATCACCCACTCTCCATAGCAATGGATTGATGTGTCATAGAGAGTGTGATTAGGAGGTCATCAGAGGTACGCGAAGCACCAGATTAAAGCTCAGGACTGAGACATATTTGTTCCTTTGGTTATTAAAAAAAGAAGATGAGAGGAGAAAAAAAATTGTTGTAATGGAAAAAAGAATATGAGACTTTTAATATATTGTTAAAATATTTTTGTGCTAGGCATCACTTAAAATAAAGGCCAAAAGTATTTTATTTTTGATAGAGAAAATGCAAGTCAATGCATAGTTTTATAGTGGAAATTTTTTTGACTGTAATCTGGCCTGTACACAGCCTGACATTTTCTGGCATGCCAGCAGTATTAGTCTCGGCACTATTGCACAACACTGAACAAAAAGCACCCTTTTGTGCCAAAAGAGTGAAATTCTAAAAACTGGCCACTTGAATGGTCCCTTAGAATATGTGCGAACGATATATGCTAAACTCTCTCTTCCATCTTGTATTTAGCTGTGATATCCTAAGTACCTTTCCCAGACCTACGGAAGAGCTCTGTGTAGCTCAAAAGCTTGTCTCTCTCTCACCAACAGAATTTGGTCCTTTAAAAAATACTACCTCACCCACCTTCTCTCTCAAATATCCAGGGACCACTTGGCTACAACACTGCAAACAAATTCTAAAAAGGCACTCTTCCAGCTTTTGGGCCCATCCAGGATTCTTTCTTTAAAACACCAGTGTGCCTTTGCTGACTACAATACTATATCTGTCATTAATTCTTTGGATCTATCTATCTATCTATCTATCTCTTATCTACCCCCCAATGCAAAATTCATCCACTATTTTTATTATACTGGGATTCAGATCTGCCACTCCTCTCACTCTTCCTGAGAAAGCCCATCAGAAAGAAGGGAAGCAAGGCAAACTACCACAATATACTACCAAAGTCTAGGAAATGCTACCCTAGCAACTGTAACAACAGGGTAACTCTTCGAAGTATCAGCAATGAAATTTACATTCCCCAGGCTAACTCCACACTATCAGTGAAAACCTGTATGAAAGCCATAATCAATTTAAATTTAAAAAGTGCTTTTGACAAAATCTACCATCTACACACCACTCTGCGCCACACAAAAAAGAGTCTGATGAAAGACTTCAAGAAGAAAGTTCTCTGTAGCACCACATCTGCCTCTGTGTTTTCTTGGTGACAGTCTTCAAGAAGAAATTCTTCCCCCACATCCTTGGTGAAAATCTTTAAGAAATTGCCTCTCTCCTGAGAAGTGGAAACCTTCAAAGCCCCTTGTCTCCTTGAAGAAGGTAAAAGGATATCGGCTAAACTCTTTGGTTTCCAAACTTTTTTTGGTTTTACTTATTCAAAAAAAAAAAAAACTTTTAAAAGAGAAATATTTGAGAAATAAATGCTATTTTTCTCCTCTTTTTAGTATATTGTTTGGCAAGTCATGTTTTTGATTATTTAAATATAATCTTCGTTCTAAACTGCATCTGACTCACATAATCTCCATACTTCAGAAAACCACAACAAAAGTGCCTTAATATTAGCTATAGATGAATAGGCAATGAGTCAGTGAATAGTTAAGGACGTTCCATGGAAATGCATGAGCTACATTGAGTAGAATTTTGTTATTTTATAATTAGTTTAAGAATAACAACATAGATTACTTGGAAGGAAGGATATTTTTGGAAGTTGTGTGTTTTGTTTTTCACAGAGGAACTTTACATTATGTACAAAAGGATCAAAAACTGAGCAGCAAAAACATTGGTGTTCTCATTGGAAACCAGTAGTCATTATTTGTACATACTGAAGTTATATTCTCTCTCTGAAAAGAACTTTAACCTTTTAACTGTGGCCATCACACTCTACAACCTTACTGGGACACCTTGCCACAATGGCAATACCTGCTTAAAAGAATGGCTTTAGAGCAGTCACATGCTCCTCTACAGCTGTTGAGTGCAACTTAGTCAATATTTACTCCTGATCTACTCTGTGCTTAGGCTCAATGGAAAGGGCGGGTGGGGGGGGGGAATCCAGTCACCTCCTACATACTGGTATTCATTTTCTCAGCACTAAGAGCAACACACATTGCTATGTGATTGAAATACAGAAAAAATGCTTACTGGTAACTGGTGTTCTCCAAATATCATTACCATCACAGCGCCACATTTGCGAGTCATGCCCTTTACTGCATGCTTCCCAGAACAAGTCAGTGAGGTATAAATAACTACATATAGATCCTAACTAGAGGCCACAAGACTGAAACACAAATTCCTACAGCACCAATATCATGTCTATACAAAGAGGCACAACAGCCCCCATTCTATCACTTCCTGAACAATTATCTGAAATATAGCAGCTCTGAAGAGCAAAATGTAATGAGTAACAGTATCAAAGGCTGATGACAAAGGTAAACTAATCTGCATGGATGAACTCAGAGGATTGGTCCTCCACCCCAAGAGGACCAAAGGTGAGCCTCAACTTTAAACCAGACGAATTGATCATTGGATCAAGGTTAAGGCGTAATCAATCTTGTATCTCAGTCTATAACCTAGACTGGAGTGTCCCCACACATGAATGTGGTGGAAGAAGCCACCTATTAGAGGACTGCATCATTCATTGAAGCCATCAAATCTCCAGAAGAGCCACTGTCTACATAGATGTTGAAGTCATCCAGTTGGATGACTCTTAGCACCAGGCCAGAAAAAATAGAAGGGTCACCTGGGATAGGAATTGCACAATATAAGAGGATGGTTTATGCACCACAGCAGTGGGAAGGCAACACCCTCTGCCAGTGCTTCTCTGGACTCAAGCTGCACAATATACTTGTATGGAGAAAGCTGAACAAATCAAGTCCCAGCAGAATCATTCAGCCAGATTTTGGTAATTCAACAAAAATCAGGGACTTAAAAAAATCACCAATGACAATTATAGATAACCCTTATTAGTCAACTAGTATGGACCACATTAGCCAACATCCTGGATTCATGAGATAATCCCACAGACTTGATCAGTGGGACACACGTAGTAAGTGCCATATCACAAGTTTGTCCCTGCCTGCCACCACCATCCAAGGAAAGCTCAGCCCACCAGAAACCATTCACCCACCTCTATTCCCTCAGCTCAGGGCAGCATTGAGCAACCCTCTCTGTTAAAATACATTTAATGACAGCAACTCTCACAGCTGAGTACCTAAATAAAGAACTCCTGGGTGGACTACAAAAACAAACAAATTCAACAGGTGTTCCACACTCGCAATAAAAGAAGGGCATCCCCAAATGAGATGGGAGTGGGGAGGGAAATCCTAATTCCTTTCTCATATAATCCCTGTACATATCTATAACCAAAATAATGGCCCACTCACACAACCAGTGCAGGCTAACCTCACCCCTGTTTGGATGGGAGACTTACACTCCCCTTGGTACCTCTGCCAATGAGGCTGGAAGGAGGAGTGAAACCTAATGAGATATAAAAATATAACTGGATTCCTTGTTGTATCATTTGCTCTTTTTATTTTTGGACTGTTTATCCACCAAGGTGACATGATCTATAGCAGCACAGCACAGAGGGACTACTCCTAAAACCTTGTATCTCTCTCTGCAACACTTGCTCTGGTGCATCCAGGCTGCCTTTTGAAACTAACAATGCCTGAAGTTACAGAAGAGGATCATCCAAACTTAGAAAATTGAATGCAGCAGACAAAGGGATAAAAGAATTCTTATTCTACATGCCAGAGGGCTGTGCCATCAACGATGGGAAAGACACTCCCTGAGAGAATAACTGGGGCAGAGAGCCCAACATTTTCAACCAGTGAGAGATTTATTCTTTTGGGATGGAGGCAATAGCTAGCTGTCTTCTAAAATGCAACTTTAGAAGAGTATTGTTTAGGGTGGGTAGAGACTGGCTGTGTCATGGGCCAGGATTCTATATGCTCTATGCACACATCACAGCAGACATGTATTTTCCCGTGCAAACTTGACCACATTTCAAATCTAGCCCAAATCAGAACTTTCCCCAGTGGCCTCCACACCACTAAATAGCCTGCGTTTTAGCCCAACCATGTCCATTTACAAGACAGACCCAGATGCTGTCAGCATACCAAGCCCTTTGGATCAGTGGCCCATGGTATATATTTGGATCATCAAGGTGTGATTTCCTGCTCTGCTTCCAGTGGCTTAAAGGAAAGAAAGGGTTATTGATGTTATTGACTACTATAAAGAATTGTTTTGTTTCCTTTCTTCTGCAGATGTCAATGCAGTAGAATCTTCTTAAATTAAGTACTTCAGCTTTAAGATTCTTCTGCCCCCAAGATGTGTGCTTACGGGGCTATCACCCAGATGTAGGTGTTCCAGGCTGCCCAATGGATTATTCAATCCCATTAAAAAGAATCCCTCATACATGGGATAAACAGTGCTATCATTGCCCAAGTTGCAGCAGAGCCTATTTTGATACTAGAAAAACCTGTGGAGTTAAGCGAACGCAGAATCTGCACAGGGATAGGGCCTGAACCGGCCCTATGCCAGTGGTAGCAATGCTGGCAACACAGTCCTGCATGTTTAGTTGACATGTATACAACAATTTAATAAGAAGAAAACGGAGATGGGGAAAAATCTTACTCTTTCTGCCTGTATCACACTAATGAAAGGTTAAAAGTTTCTGTGAACAAGGAAAGGGGTCCCCATTAAGCAGAGTCATCATTCCTATTAAGCAGCAGTCTAACTGCGGGCTGTAACCCTTTGGGTTAGCAGGCTATGTACACCTTTACAGAGTATATTTCCTTATGGCCATTTTTCTCCACGTGATTTTACCAACTATATCTATCAGTGGAGAATCATTGAAATTCAAGATGGACAAAAAAAATCTACCATAATCTTGCCCATCCCATATATTACTTTTTATGGTGCATTCTTTAATGCTTTGTAAATTCTAGTTTTGTTCTTCAGAGCTGTTGTGTTCCAGACAGCTGCCCAGGAATTGATGGGGTGGAAGTCATGGTGCCTTCTTTTCTAAACATGAGCTGGGTGTGTAAGAAATTATAAAAGTTTCCACCATATATTTTGAAAGCCATTCCACATATCTAGTACATCTCATTACTAGGAAGATTTTCTGATATTCACTCAAATTCTTCTATACTCAATTTTATCTCATTACTTTTACCCTGTTGGAGCATCTTAAATAATTCCTTTTTTGTCTTAATGTTTTACACCCTTCAAATACATGTAGCTGGTTATTATGTACCTTAGTCATCATTTAGCCCAAACTGTACATATTACATTCTTGTAATCTTTGTTCGTATTTCAGTCTCTCCAGTCTCTCAACTTCTGTTGCTCTTCTATGAATTCTGACAACTAATTGCTGACAACTTTTTGGCTACTAAGTGGCCAGAACGGTACAGGGCTGTGGTCTCCTTAATGCTGCACAGAGAAAAAGAATCATTTTCTGGGTTCATGATGTGATGCAGAATATTGCGAAGTGCAGAAATAGCACTGGTCATTCTCCTATACCCAACAACATAAATGACTATCTAATTTGTTGTCCAGAATCATCTATCTTCGGCAGATATCTGCATCAACTGTTGCTCCAAAACTGTGTGCAAAATAATTTTTTTAAAAATCACAATATTTAACTCATATAAAGAATCTAACATCTTCAAAGCAGTGTTGTCATAGTATCTTTCCCCAATCTGAACCTTAAGAGTCCAAAAGTTGGGGTACTAGCATGAATTCCTCTAAGCTTAATTACCTGCTTAGATCTGATAAGCTGCCACCAGTCAGGAATTCCAGTGCCTGATACACTCTGGTCCCCCCAAAAACCTTCCCTGGGGACCCCAAAACCCAAATTCCTTGAGTCTCACAACAAAGGGGAATAAACCATTTCCCTTCCCCCTCCTTCCTCCCTCCCAGCTCTTTCCTGCCCTGGGTACACCAGGAGATCACCATGATTCAAACTCCTTGAATCACCACACAGAGAGGAATGTTACCTTCCCCCTCCCTCCCTCCTCTTTTCCCTTCACCCAGAGGCAATACAGATTCAAACTCCGTGAATCTAAAACAAAGAGGAAATTCACCTTTCCCTTCTCCGCATCAATTCCCTGGTGAGTACATACTCAGTTCCCTTGAGCCTCAACAAGGGGAAAAATCAGACAGGTCTTAAAAGCAAAACTTTTAATAACTTTTACCTTTTTTCTTTCTTTTTCTTTCTGCAATTTAGATGGTAAAAGTTACAGGGTCTGTCAACTTATAGAAACTGGAGAAAAAGCCTCCTCCAGCAGAAATACAATTTAAAATACTTTCAGCCAAATACACATTAGAACTCTACCAGCCAGATACACATTTGCAGATAAAGAAAAACAATCAAAAAGACTAAACTGCCTTTCTACCTTTTGTACTTACTAAATTTGAACAGAAGATTAGAGAGCCTGTAGGTACGTGTGGTTACTCTCAGAACCCAGAGAGAACAAAGCCAAACCCAAAAAAACACAAAGGCTTCCCTCCACCGAGATTTGAAAGTATCTTGTCTCCTGATTGGTCCCCTGGTCAGGTGTTTGGTTCCCTGTTAACCCATTACAGGTAAAAGAGACATTAACCCTTAACTATCTGTTTATGACAAGTGTGCAAATGTTAACTAATTAATCCTCACTGCACTCTGGGAGGCAGTCAATGTGAAATAGTATTTACCTACAATTCTGTTTATTGGACAATATCACACAGAAAGGATTTTCCCTCTATGAGAGCAAGTAGCTTAAAGTAGGTCTCAAAAGAAAGTGAACCAATGGCATAACACCATACACTAAAAGCCAGCCATGCCCATCAAATAATATGAAGGTTTCTCCATCACAACCCCAATAATGGAGAGAGTTCTTACCAAAAAATTAACAGGACATTGCAGGAACTCAAGGATGCTTTCTCAAAACAAACCAAAAAACAAAATCAAAACAAAACCCCCCACACTTTTCCAAGATTGGGCTACTTGAATACAAGGCATTCCCCGGAGGAAGAAAAAACAAACAAAAAAAACCATTAAGGAGCAAACAAGTTTGGATCTCCTTTTTTGAAAGCAAGTTCTGCAGGACTGAAAGACAAAAGCTGGGTTTTCCCCTTAAAACCAAACACTAGCAATAATACTTTGTAAACTGTATGTAGGAAAATGCATATGGCTGTGTGCCTACTTTGTGTATGTGAATAATGGAAATATCCTTCGGATGATTGTAGCAGGAACATCAGATATGTAGGGAGGGCCAGAGTTACCAGGCAGGATGAACTATGTTTATATGCTAAAGCTTTGCATTACTAACCCAAGAAGGGATCTTCCTCCACTGTGTTTGAATCCCAGTATGGCATGTTCTTTGTAAATGTAGCTCAAGATAAACAAGGGCACGTCTACACTGCAGCTAGGAGTCAGGCTCAAAGCCTGGGGAGACAGATTCACATCAGCGGGGCTTGTGCTAGTGCACTAAACATAGCCATGTGACTATAATGGCTCTGGTGAATTCCTGAGTTGGCAACCCAAGCTCAAGCCCACCGCACCCCCTAGGTCTGAGCTCAGGTGGCTAATTTGAGCCTCCACCAATAATGTAATGGCTGCAAAGCTATTTTCAGCACACTAACATGAGCCCCACTACTGCAAGTCTGTCTACCTGGGCTGGGAGGCTCACTCTGAGCTGCAGTGTGGACATACTCCAAGGTTTTAGGGCTCTTCTCTTATGACCCTCCAAAATAGCCCCATTACACTGGATTGTCAAATACCTACTTAAATTGTGAGTATGCACCAGATGCTTTAAAACAAGCAAATCATTTCAGGAGAAAAAACAGTGGATCTTTGGGATATGGCCCCAGTATCTGGTGAGCCCTTCCATCTCGAACACCAAGCCATTTCTAGCAGGAAGTCACAGCAAGTAGTAGTAGTCAAAAAACATCATACATGATTACTGCTTGTGAGCCTTCCGCTATTAGAATAAAATTAGGACTCATAAAAAGATGGTGTTTCCCCTCCCATGATGAATCTCAAATCCTTCAGTCAGATCAGATTATGAACCAATGCAAGAAAGAAGGAGAGGGCTGAAGCCATGGTCAGAGAGGAAAAAAAGATCTGGCCAGTCTTTCTGGCCCATTAGGACAGAATGCACAAGCACTAGTCTGTCCAGTGTAGTTGGATGGGATTCGACTGCTAAGTGTGGGGGGAAGGCAGAAAAGTCTGTTGTGGGCCTTAGCCTCAGTTAGCCTTTATTCACAGCTCGATTTTTCACTAATATCTATGAGATGCTCAGATGATACTGTAGCAAGTATCACAGAAAAGACTATAAAGAAATCAGTCATTTTCTAAGCCAGCATTTAGTAACATGCCCCTCTCCATAATGCCTCCCCTCCAAGGATCTTCAAAGAGCTTCCCATTAATTAAACTGTGAGGGAGGGGAGTATCAATCCCATTTGATAGATAGGTGAACTGAGGTAGGAAATGTGAAGTGACTTGTCCAAGGAAACACCAAAGCTGAGCTGGGACTAGAACTCAGCTCTGACAATTCCCTTGTCGGTGCTTTAGCTATATGGCCATTCTTCTCTTCTGTCCTCACTAGCCACAAAAACATATGTAAAAAGGCCTGATACTGCTCTTATTAAAGTCAGTGGCAAAACCTTTTACTTCAGTGGGGAACCAAAGCAGGTCTTAAATGCTGCAGAATTTTTTCAACAGATGATTATCATAGCATTTATTTTCCCTATCACATCAAATTTAATTGAGTATTAAACAATACTCTTCTTATACAGACTGATTGCTTTCCAGCTGTGCTACCTATAGGCATAGGCAAGTCTTACATCACATATAGCATACAGATCATATATTGTGTATTTAATGGATTTTTCATGATTAATACTGGCAATCTTGTTTACAATGGAATTCTGCTAATGGCAGTGTACACAAGTCTACCAGATACTGGAGCTGGGAACCCAGGGACTATATCTACAGAGTGGTGAATTACATATCTGAATCCTATCAAGGCAGTTCTATCAAGGGTTGGGGTCTGTGCATTCATGTACTACTTTGAACACTCACCTCAAACTTTCAAGCATCTGCCCCAGTCTCCAAACATAAACATTTGGAAAAATTGGTCCTTGTCTTTTGTATGTGGAATTTATCTGTGGAACTCACTATCACTGCCCCCAAAATATTAAGGAGAGCTTACCAGAATCCTAAAAAAGATTAAACACTTGATGGATAATAAGAACATGTGCAATTACATTAGATAGAATCCTAATTATGTAAGAGATATACAGGCAAGTCTCATCTTACACGAATTTAACATGCACGAATTCAGCTTTGCAAGGTCGGCAAAAACAGAAGAGAGAAAAACAACAATTTAAACACTGTACCTGTAGTGCGGGCAATTCCACCCGCCATTACACTCAATGTAATTTTGACTATATGCGATTTTTGCTTTACGTGCTGACAGTGGAATGTAACCCCAGCGTAAGATGAGACTCGCCTGTACACTTTGATTGTTCAGCAAAAAAAGCCATCTACTCTCTGATAGGGGGTAGGAAGCAATTTCCCCCACAGGCAGGTTACTTCATAATTGTCCATTACAGGGATTCTTGTGTCTTCTTTTAAAGCATCTGATTCTGGTCATGGTTGGAGGCAGGATACTAAACTAGAGGGACTTTCTGCCTTATTTAGTTCACCAATTCCTGTCTTCCTACAGTTATCCATGCTGTAACTCCTAGATAAGATTAGTACAAAGCACTATACACAGAGGCTGTTCCTGAAGATCATGCAAAAGCTCCAGCTACCGCAGAATGTGGCTGCCTACTTACTTAATGGTGTTTCTTTCAGGAAGTATCTGACACCTGAGTTCTGAAGCCTGCACTGGCTTTTAGTTAGTTACCAGATACAGTGCAGTACGTTGTTTTTTACCTAACACTTTATGACTAAGATTTTCAAAATGGGTTCCTAAAGTTAGGCTTCTAAGTCCATATTTAGGCTCCTGATGTTCAAAGGTTCTGAATACCTAGCAGCTCTTATTGACTTCATGGGGCATTTTAAAAATTGGGCCACTTATTTAGGCTTTTAAATCCGTATTTAGGTTCCTAATTCTAGCTACCCATTCTTAAGAATCTTGGCTTATATAGTCTTGGTCTAAGACAGCCTCTCTCTTCATGTTGGACCAAAGAAATTGAGATCAGCCAAGCCACTAAAGCTAACATCTCCGATTCTAAATCTCTTTAGGGCTAATGGGTAACTATTTCCAGTTATGGGCCTTCAGCACTACCACTTACTTCATCCACTAGTCTGACAGAACTAGAGAATGTTGACCTTCCAGGCATGCTCCAGGCCAGTGGTGGACAACCTGCGGCCCATGGGCCGCACACAGCCCCATCGGGGTAATCCGCTGGTGGGCCACCAGTTTGTTTACATTTGCACAGTCGCCCACAGCTCCCAGTGGCCGCGGTTCACCGTTCCCGGCCAATGGGAGCTGCAGGAAGCAGAGGCCAGCACGTCCCTGAGGCCCACGCCACTTCAATTGGCCAGGAACGGTGAACCACAGCCATTGGTAGCTACAGGTGGCCGTGCAAACGTAAACAAACTGTCTGACAGCCCACCAGAGGATTATCCTGACAGGCCATGTGCTGCTCACGGGCCGCAGATTGCCGATCACTGCTCCAGACCCATCTATTTATAGATGGTTTTGCCCAAGAGGGTGCTCTAAATGAGATTTGCATTCTTCAGAGTAGAGATTTCATTGACTGCTTAAATCACAGTCAATTATCAATTTTAAACTTTAATTAATGAATGCACTTTTAATTTTATATGTATACTTAGAGATAAACTCATCTTTAATAAATGTAAAACAACCGAGACAGCAAAACACAGTGACAATACACATCTGCACTCTATAGGTCACAACCTGAACAATCATCAGATCCCCTTTTCACAAGAAGTTTGGGTCCCTTTAAGAGAAAATGTGTTTCACTCAGGTTGGCCTGTCACTGTCAATGGTCCCACTATACTCAAGTAAACAATCACTTCTTTCTCCATCCTTCAGACACACCTTACCACAACATTTGCCAGTGTTGCACCCAAGAGGCCCAAAAGGAACAATTCAACCCATGAGATGCATTTCCACTCATCTTCTTTTTAAAGCCACCAAATTTTGAATTTATGAAAATATTTACATTTCTTTAAAAGATTCTAACCTGTTACATGTTACAGCATCTTTCTCTATGGCACCTTTTATCCCCAAGCACTTCAGACTACATATGCAATTAGTATCAGTGAAACGAAGCCATCTCTGGGGCAAACACCCAGCAGCTGCTCAGTAAAATGATAGTGTCTAAGGACAGCAGGGAAAATTCTAACAAGAGTGCAGTAGGATCTTTAATTTCCCTTCAATAGTAGGGAGACGCTTGAGTTTTACTGTCTTGTTCAAAGTCCCCACATACAGGGAACTGTATGGAAGTGTTTATTTGCTTCTTAGAAGGACGATGAGCTGAGATGATTCAGACAGGTTTTGAACCAGTGGTTCAAGGGAGCTCAGATCTTTCAACCCTGAAGCTTTAAAGGGATCCCTAAATACAAGTTAATTAAAAAAAAGAAATTAAAAAGAAGGTCCCTGTATTATTTAGCCACTTCATGCACCAAGATCAATAGCTGGCTTTGTTGGAGTTTGCCATTAATTTGTTCCCGCTCTCAATCTCCGATATCCTTTAAACCAGTCTTGGGAAATGGCAGAATCAGTGTACAGGAAATAAGTGGAAATAGGCAATGCAAAAAAGCAAGAGATGAAACAAGCTGCAGAATAATATTTTTTCAGTTTTTCAAAGCCGCTAATAAAATTATCTAGATTTGTAACTAAGATCTGTGGTTTTAAAGGAAGGGGGCTTCCCTCTAATCAGTGTCCAGAAGATTACAGAGAACAATTGAATAGTATTTTATTCATGTAAGTCTAGGTGCTTAAGAAAATTACAACATTCTCTTGCCCTGCCCTAGAGTCCTTAGTGGCATAGACTAGGTTTCTACTTCTTCAGCTATTTGGTAGATGTGTGTTTGTGTGTGTGTGTACAAGCACACAAGATGAAAGTTTCTATATTTGTGTGTGCGCGTGTGCGTGTGTACACGTGTACGCACATGCAGGATGAAAGTTTCTATACTATTATTTTTATTGGCTAAGAAGTCTGAACCTCATTCCCCATAATAAACTGGAGGTAATTTCCCTAGTAGCAGTTGGCTGGAAGGCATTTAGAAGCATATTAGGGGTTATACAGCATGCCTGGTGTTTTCTATCCCCAGAATAAATTCATTCATTATAAATAAAGGCTGCGTCAGTTCATCTTCTTTTGAGATTGCAAGTCATGTCAAAGCTACATCTAGCTCTTCTGTGCTTGATTTATCAGGGGCTGGAAACTGTCATGACATTATTATGGTTCTATTCTTATGTAAGCAGAGTCAGGATGAGCTCTACCCTGACATCTGGTGGAAAGAATTTCAGAGAGTGTATTTGCATAGGCACACCTACCCCATCCCAGGCTGCCAAGCTGTAGGACTGCTTTGTGACAGAAATGACTCGACCTCAGTTGGGTGGTACTTGCTAGACAAGGGACATGGGTTCCAAAACCCAGTGAATTGAGAGAGGCTGGGGCAGGTATCTGTGCTTGGTGGTGCAGTCTCTTTGTGGAGCCAGAAGCACTAGTTCCACCCCCTCCTCTCTCCACTGTGGAATGTCAGAGTTGATTTTTTATTCCCTTAAGAATCTAAATACAAGTGACTGAGCTGAACTCACTTTGGGCTAATGGTGCACTAGCACTGGGGCTCCCCTACTATGAGCTGAGATCACTAAGAGTTGAAATCACTAAAGAGCTGAAATTACTGAGCTGAGAGCACTGAGTACTGTGCTAACTAGTGGGGGAGCCTGAAGCTATACTGCGGAACAGAGCAGCTGGCGGAGTGGAGCAGTTTGTGGGGATGGCTGGAATGGATCACGGGACAGCTGGTGGAGCAGAGCGACTGGCAGAGTGGAGTAGCTGTGGGACGGGTGGAGCAGCCCACAGAGCAAGCGGAGCCGAGCAGTTTGCAGGGAGAACTGGAGCAGCTCATGGAGCAGTGCAGCTGGTAGAGCGGAGCAGTTTGTGAGGATGGCTGGAGGAGCAGAGTGGAGCAGCTGGTAAAGCGGAGCAGTTCGTGGAGAAGGTGGAAGCAGAACCCACGGAGAGGCAGGGCAGTTGGCCCCAGACCACATAAGGTGCCCCTTTCTACCCAGGCTGGGGGGAGGGACCTCTACAGATAAACTCTCGAACTCTGGGGTGGCATTGACCAGAGACTTTTGGGTTGTTGGACTTTGGGGTGATTGGACTTAAAACCCTAAGGGGAAAAAGGCCATTGCCAAACATACTTGGAGGTGTGTTTTTGTTTATGGTTTGTGTTATAACCCTGTTTGTGGTGTTTCTCCAATGGGATGCCGCATTGATTCCTTCCTTTATTAATAAGATTTTGCTATACTCAGACTCCGTGTTTGTGAGAGGGGAAGTATTGCCTCCTAAAGGCGCCCACGGGGGTGTGGTATGTGAGTGTCCCAGGTCACTGGGTGGGGGCTCGAGCCGGTTATGCATTGTGTTACTGAAATGGAACCCCTGGATACTGAACCCGGCCCTTGTTGCTGCCAACTCAGAGGGGCAGAAGGGTTACACTTATACTGTGTCTACCATCATGGTATCTGAACATCTTCTGGAAGTGAAACTTAGTTTCCTGAATTCAGAGATACACCTAATACCCCACCACAACAGAAATCTTGTTTAAGCAGCTTGCCAAATGTCACAGACAGAAGTGGGTGCTATTGCAAATTAAATGCACTGTAAACTAGCTAGACTTTTACTTGTGTTTTTAATTAAACAGATCCTTTCAAAAATAAACTTAAAATTATTTAATTTTTAAATTTAGCAATAATTACACAAATCATTTTTGGGGTTTTGGGTAATACTACAGAGCAAAACTCTTTGATATTTTATCACAGATTATTACTAAAAATAAATAACAACACTAATCATAATGCAAATGGAAGTCAAATCTGGTAGACCACATTTTCACATGATTTGCTGGAGAGAAGGACCCCTAGTGTCCATCTGGATTTTAGCCAGACTGGAGTGTGTGAATGGTGACTGTACAGCATTTGAGTCCATGATGAGACAGCAGCTTACCTTGTGATATATTCCTGCAAATAGTCTCCAACCTCTTACATTTGGAAGGAAAAAACAACGGATTTTTAATTTTATTTTTAAAGGAAAATAATTATTTGAAAACACGTTATCAAGCTACCTTGTCATCATTTGGACTCTTAGGAGTCGCCATTACTGATGAACAGGAACGTGTCTTGGCACAATACTTTTAGTGGTTGATTATGCATCCCAGAATCATATAGGTAACATCTACATTTGTAAAAATGAGCACTGTCTCTGGAAGCAGTTTCCGATGGGGCTTTAAAGGCAGCAACAACAACTAAAATGTAATGCTGAAAGGATGAGGGAGCCCAGCCCAGCAGTACACTAGCACAGCTTTGTAAAGAAAAAAAAATCTGCACCATTCCTAATGATCAAGGTTTTACCAGTTTATTTGGCTAATCATTCAAATGGCTAAACAGACCTCTAATTTGTAAATAAAAACCCACAGATGCAATCACAAACAAGTTCTGAAATTGAGGTTTATAAAAAAAAGAAATAGGAAATCTTGTTCTAAGCCAAAACACACACAGTTACCTTTTTCTAATCAGAGCATTCATTTCTTCTCATTATGATCTCACAAGCACATTAAAATCTTATTAACATTAATTACTTCTGAGCATCTATGCATGAGCAGCGACAGGCTTGCGTGCGTGCGTGTGTGTATGTGTGTGTGTGTCTGGATCATATCTACATTTATATACCTTGCTGCACTTTGCTTATAAAACATGTGAAAATATTGCTGCTAACACCAATTAGCTAATTTCACACACACACACACACACAGAGATAGTAAACTGCTGTCTCGCTGCACAGCTTATAATAGACTGGCAGACAGATGGACAGACAAACAGACGCAAAAAGCATCACGACTCCTCCTAAATTCAAGAGCTGGAACGCCTAACACCCCCAGGAGTGTGAGTTTTATCCTCCTAAGTCTGAGGTATGAAACAACACAAATATTAAAAAAAAAATACAAGACAGCCAAATTTCCCATTTTCTACATAGATGGGTTCAATGATAAAGTGATAGAGACAAAGAAAAAACTGGCAAGCAGACAAGCAGCAGGCACACAGAGAGATAGACGTAGACAGATAAAAAAAGCAACAGAGAGAAAGATGAAAGTCTATTAAAATGTGTATATCTGAATTTGGGCTAAGCAATATAAACTTTATCCCACCAGTAAAATGAGGGGAAAAAATGGCAGAGTGAAAAGTCACAAAGGGTCCAACCTCAAAAGAAAAATAAAATCCTGACTCCCTACGAAACTATTTATGGATTCTGTTTATACTGAGAACATGACATACAGCTATTCAGCCCCGCCACAGAAACTCAAGAATAAATGCAAGCATCTGGACAGTAAAATCTGCAGAACTACAGCATCCTCTTATCTCCCAATTTCAGGTTCTTCTTCACTCTTTGCATCCATCTACCTTATTATTCACCCATGTCATCCCAACAAATCACTTCTTCCTGAATCCACCCTCTATCCTTTGTAGGTAAAATATAAATCACATACATCCCCCTGTATAGCCAAAACCATGTTCTTCTACCACCTGGAGGTTATCCTTTCTTCTACAGGCCCTTTAATCACCCAGAGATTCCAAATGGACACTCACTTCTTGTCCCTACAACTGTATACCCTGGCTCAACACCAGTGTCATCCCAACCACTTCTCCTATGCTGTTCAGAAGGACCAAGCTCTCACTCTCCTTCTGGAGAGCAGAACTCCCATTGACTTCAGTGGGAGCTCCATGCTTGGAACAAGCTTATACCTTAGCATCTAAATATTCTGTGTCACTGCCACTCACCTTACCTGCCATTTTTTAATGATCTCACTATGCACAGCACCAGAAGAAGGAAATTATTAAAGCTCTAAAAGAGAACATTGTGCAGAAATTTAGAGATGGTATGGACTGGCTTGTTGAAGAAATTCAGAAATCAAACATAGCTTTGAGAGACAAAGCAATGAAAGTGGTATTAATAATTTTTCTTGTAAGTTATAAGAAGTTGAATGTGGCCATAATGCTGCCCCTCTCTAGTGCCTTCCATCCCAGAAACTCAGAGCACTTTACACGTATTAATTAAGCTTCAACACACCGGTGAGGTTATCATAACCCCCCCCCCCCATTTTGTAGCTGGAAGCCTAAGCACACAGAGGTGAAGTGACTTGCCCAAGATCAATAAGGAAATCTGGGACAGAGCCCAGGAACAGAACACAGATTTTCTGATGCATAGTTCTGCACTTCTTCCTCAAAACAATCCTTCCTCGCCTATCATTTCACACTCTAAGTTCAATATGAAGAAGAATAGATCTCAGAACTCCCAGCTGTGTGCTTTAAATCACCAGATACTGCTTCCTTCTTTAGGATTTGATCCACAAGGGGACTTGGCACCTAAAAATTAGGCATTGCTTAGTGTAATCCACATCCCTGAACTAAGCGCCTAGGCTGCCTATACAATGCATGGGGAGAGTTAGGTCCTATGAATGAGATAACACAAAAAACAATACACTATGTGGGGAGCTGCCTAAGTTAGCCAAAAGGAAATGCCAAGAAGTAGACCCTAAGTCCCACCCTTCAAAGGGATTGATAGATGTAACTCTGGGCTAGAGGGAGGCACCTCCCTCTGCATAAGATTCACAGGCATGAACCCCCTTCAGAATCTAAGCCCTTTTGTGCAAAAAGCTAAGGAGGAAGAGAAAGCTCTTGTAGGGGCACTCACTGGGGAGGTGGGAGGCCCAGGTTCCATCCTCCTTGATCCAGTGAATATTTACTTATACAAAGTGAAACAGCTCCAACAGGAGAGCCTGAAAAAAACAAACCTTGCAGCCCAGAAGGTAGGGCACTCTCTTGAGATGCTCAAGTTAAATTATTTGCCAGCAGAAGGGGGAACTGAGCCTGGGTCTTCCACAACCTGGGTGAGTGCCTTACTCACTGGGCTAAAGGTTACATGGGCACTGGTACAATCACTGTTTGGGGGTGGGGAATCCAATAAGTGGCCTCTGAAAATGCCTACTGGATTGGGCTCTGCAGGCAAGATAGGTAAGGAATGCCAAACATCCCATACACCCCATTACACAGAGCAATACAGAGGTACCTCTGTAATAAATCTGCTACACAAATTCAGAAGAGTGTTTATGTAAGTAATACTTTGAAGACCAAATTGAGATGTTTATCTAGTAAAAAGTTGCCAACTTTATAAAAGTTGATAATTTTATTACAGTAACACCCAGAGACACCTATGTGATACAGACGCCGTGGTGCTAACTGCTGCACAAACAGAAGACAGTCCCTGCTTCTAAGAGTTTACAACTTAACATTGGATAATAATCTTAAAAGTCCTAAAGACCAGAAGGATATGATTGCAATTTTCTATAGAAACATATCTCATGGGATCACCATTGCCCGAATGACCCCATCAACAGGACCAACTGGATTTCAGAGCCCATTTGAGCCATCTACAAACAGATCACTAGGCATAAATGAGAAAGAAACTGGGAAAAATTCCCTACGGGAGAAAGCAAATATATATTTACTAGCTCTACAATGTAGAGAGACTGATTTTACTTCTATATTCTGTCAAGTCAGAATTCTTCCCAGCAAGTCCAGATCCTTACTCTGTTGTAGCCATGTTATTGGACTGTGCTAGTCTAAAGTTATATTATAGCAGCACACAGAAACAACAGGCCCAGAAAAAATGAAAATGCAGAAGAGGTGTGCACATGGCATCTGGACCAGCCCTGAGATTCACAGACTTTTGTGTCCTTTTGGAGGCTAAAAACATGAGGTTTTACTGATTCCCTCCTGGCTTTTATGAGCTTCTTATGGATTACTAAAATTGGAGAGTACATATGAGAAAGCTGGTTCATCAATTTCCTAGAAAAGACATTTATCCAGATTGCCCTCCTATCCTGGAAATGTTAGACACGGCTGAGGAGTGTTCTTTGTTATAGTGTCTCACAAATATATCCAGTGATGGTGAGTCCCATATGTCTCTGATAAATGAAACCCCTCTTTGAGCATTCTAATCTTTGCCTGTATAAACATACCACACTAGCTGAATTTGGCGCTCAAGAAAAAAAGTATTACTTATGGTGGCCAATGAAAAATCCTGTTGTTTGTCTTCAGCCTGGGACTTGTCCTACACATCAACCGACAGAGAGTCAGATTGGTTTCGAGTAGTGGACAGATATTAATTAGAAACTAAGACAGAAGCATCAAACTTATTTGCAAGCTTGAAACAGTTGAGATTTGAACCCGAATCTCAACTAACAGAAAGGTACGTGCAACAATCTATTGTACAGTCTTAGCACTTACAAGTTCCAGTTTTCAGGTTGAATGTATGAGCAATTCAGTCTACCATGTTTATCCTCAATGACAGATTTATCAGTAGAAATGCATCCCTGCACAGTCCAGCACTTGTGTGCCCTCTAGTATTACTTGCACATGCTTAGACTCCACTGATGATTTAAACAGACAACTAACAATCTTCTCTAAATATCCCTGTCCAGAAAACCCTTAGGGTTTATTTTTTCCCTATATGCTTGTAACTCTCATTGAGGTTAATGGCAGCTATATCTACCTAACTTGGAGAATTGTCCAAAAGTTTAATATACCACTTATCTCACACATAGGAGCCTTTGTGTTCCTTTGGTGACTTCTTTCATTTCACTGAAGCAGGAAACACCACTAACAACCCCAGCCAGTAACACTTTCCCTCTGTGGATACCACTGCACAAGAAACAGGTACCAGAATGGTCCAGCTGTCTAACACCTCCTTCTTGACTGAACTGAGTTAGTACTATCTCTGGAGCTCAGAGGGGCATCTACAAGTGTGGAAAAGCCAACTGGATAATTTTTTACAAGTCTCTGAAGTTATGCTAACTAGAGCCAGGACAGCACTTAAAAAATAATACAACAAGCAAACAAAGAAACCCTAAGAATCATTCTGTTTTTTATTCTGCTAGTAGAAGAGAGAATTTGTTGACATGTTAGCAAATCCTTAGACACATTTGGCTGAATTTTCAGTTACACTAGAGCCCTTTTATCTCACATTGGCAACGTAAAGGGGCCCTAAAGTGGATACAAGTGTAATTTACAGTTGCTGGGGCCACCCCCCACTTTACATTGTTAGAGTAGTGTAAAGAGGCCTTAGTGTAAATGAGAATTAGGCTAATCTGAGCTTCCCTTGTGCAGGGAAGATGGATTTTGCCTTTCCAAGCCTTATCTTTTATTTCAATACGTTGGGAAGGAAATGAGGAAGAATGATCTTGTGGCTAAGTCAGGGGCTCTGAGTCAGAACATTAAGCTTCTATCCCAAGATCTGCCACTGACTCGCTATGTAATAGTGGATGATTCAAGTGCTCTCTCTTTGCCTGAGTTTCCCCATTTGCAAAATGGGGATAACAATATTGTCTTATCTCCTCAGGATGATACGAGGCTAAATTCATGAATTTTGTAAAGTGCTGTGCAAGATATTTGGACAAAAGTTTCTACAGAAATGGAAAGTACAATTGTTGTTATCATTAGCTGCCTCTGGTTAAACTGCCCAGATATTCTCCATGGTCATTCCCTTCTCTGGCTGTACTCCATTGATAATTGCTCTCCATTCTGAAGTGCCTGTGTTGCTCCTTTAACTAAACAGCTCAGGAGAAACTTAGGTGGAGCTGATGTGATCCTTTGGCAAGAACAAGCAAAAGAATCATATTAGGATCATGGTCTTATTCTGATGCTACAAAATGAAGACTGACTATTGTACAACTCGAATCAACGGTGTTGGAATATTTTTTACAGTAGGGGCGCTGAAAGCAATTGAACAAAACTGCAAACCCGGTATCTGATGGACACCACTTCAAGCTAGTGCGTGCACCGCAGCCCCAGCAGCTCTACTTCCAGCATCACTGACTGGAACCTATATGGATTGATATATACAAGCTCTCTCTTGTGGACTTTAATACTTTTGAAGTTTCCCCAGTGTGTAACGTGGATGAGAATGGACGTTTCTTCTCTGACTGTCGAGTAAGAAGCCGGAAGCAAGCCCCCTTAAAACTCTGCCTCGAAGTTCTCAGGAAACCCTAAGCACAGATCTCTTTGAAAGGGTGTCCTCATTAGGTAAGATTTCAAAGAAAGATCTGGTAAGAATCTTGATATTACACCTACATGTGCTTCCATTAGAGAAACGATGTCTAGTGAAGGTGTCATACTCAGCAGCACCATCCTAAAGGAAACTGGCTGCTGGATAGGAATCACTTATAAAATCTCATGTGTGTTTTTTTCTGCTTGAAGTGAATCCAAACTTCAGCTTCTAGCACAGAAACATAGGGCCACATTCTGATTTCAGTTAGCACGGTGTAACCCCATTGACTTCCACAGAATCACTCCAGTTTTATACTGATGTGACGCAGGGCAAAACAGAACCCATATCAGTGGGTGTTAAGTGCCTAAATAGCTTTGAGGATTTGGGCCACAGTCCTCTGAATTTGTAAGAATATGATTCCAGTTCACTACCCATGCAAGAGAAGGAAAAAGTTATGCCCACATCCCTCCTCACGCCACTCCTGTTTATATTAAATGCTGCTAGTAGAATTATCTCAGTTACCTGCCACTGTGACCAAGTTATCCCCCTCTTTCTGCATTAAGCTCAGGCTTTTTGTCCTCATCTTATTTACACAGCTCTTCCCCGCTGCATGCATGTCAGCTTTTAGTCCTTCTTAGTGCTCACATTCTTCCTAAACCTCTCTCCTATCCTGCCCCAGGTTGAAGCCAATGTGCTCTGGCAACATTACCAAATCGGATTTTAATAACTTTTTAGATCACACTTCTATCAACTAAATGTTAGTCCTGAGCATTAACTCTGACAGGGAACTCCTATAAAGTTGGTTTTAGCTCTTTTTTTCCTAAGAAGTGGGAAAGAAAAGTTAGAAGAATTTTGCAACTGTGTCACATGCCTTTATTTTTAGGGTGTCGTATCTGAGGAAACTTGCATCCAATTCACTGCAAATCTCCCTGAAAAATTCCAGTTGGACCCCATAACTAGACTAGAAATTTTTAGACTGATCTGACTGTCTTTGTGGATTGGAGGGGAAATCAGTTGCAACTTAATTATGGAGCAAATGCTGCCCTGTGATGCTAGCAAGGAATGCTTGCCAGAGGTTTTCCCCCAGATCCACAAATGGAGAAAGCCAGACTAAGCTTTCATTTTCTATCTTCTATATATTCTCTGCCTGAAACTCTTTAAATAGAAACTATCAAGCTGGAGTTTGAAGCAGTCTACCCAGAACCACAGCCTACCATAGACATGATATGATATAGCCTACATCCAGACCTAATCTATCACATAGGTTTGTAAACCATTTTATAAACACTACTAAGGCCCAGGTGACACTGGGATTTGGAATGTTATGAGAGCCTTTCTAGCATGAATCATATTTTATGTGGGGGGAGGTCTGCCGAACATAGTTAAAACTCAAGGTTACATAGGGCCTTTGTCTAATAAAGTAAAAATAAACAATTTAAACTATTAATAAAAAAAACACATCTTCTTCTACTGGAGGCAGCTATAGACAGAGACCAAATGAGATCTCTGGTGCCAGCCCTTGTCTGAAATCACATAGGAAAAGCCTAAGTGCTCAATAACTACATCAAGAGACCAAAGCAAACCCACAGAAGTAAGGAAGGAAAGGTTGCTATGCAACTTTGGGGAGGTGTTGTGAGGCCCAAGTCTGATGGTGAAAAGTGCTTATCATAATAAAATTATACCCAATGCTTCTCCGGTGGTCTCAAAGCACCCTCCCAAAAGTTGGTAAACACTCTTATCCCCATTTCACAGATGAGTAAATGAGGCACAGAGGGGAAATGACTTGCTCAAAATTACACAGGGAATTAGTGACAAAACTAGGAATAAAAACCAAGCCTCCTGACTCCACATGCCATGGGTGTCTTTATTAGGCAATCCACAAAGACAGTCAGATCAGTCTCAAAATTTCTAGCTTAGTTATGGGGTCCAACTAGAATTTTTCAGGGAGATGTGCAGTGAATTGGATGCAAGGTTCCTCAGATATGACACCCTAAAAATAAAGGCATTATTTAATGGTTACTTACCCATACACCCCAGCTGCAGCATTATAATCTCATTACAGCTTTGCACTCTGAACTGTGGTTTTGCACTGATAAAAAACAAAAAAAACAAAAAAACCCTGCATGCAAGTAAAGAAAATTGTCTAGAAAATGCTGAGCAAAGTTTTATTTTAGAGGCTCTATGCCATAAAGAGGAGGCAAATGACACAGGTACACAACCATCCGTGAGGGGGAAGTCTTAATTTCTGGAGATGTTTAGAAAAACCCTACAATAAGGGAAAGGTGTGATTTTTCTCTTTGATTGTTTTTTTTCTTCAATATTTAGTGCAGTTTAGCTGACCATACTGTGAAAACACTTGAACCATTTAGGAGCAGTTGCTTCCACAGCAATGAAATGTTTCAGGCCGTGCTGGACTGGCTTGGTGGACAAATGGTTTGAAGTCTGTCTGTACAGCTCAGAGAGAACCAACATGTTTAGAAAATGTCAGTATCTTTTAAATCCCCTCCAAGTGGAGCAAGTTTGAAGCTTTCAAAACTTGGCAGTCATTGGGAGAAGGAAAAAAAAAACAGCTTTTTTATGAAATGCTGGAAATTACGAAACAAACTTCTTGGAATTCAAACAGTTTGTCCGTGAGTCAGTGACAACTGAGCCTTCGTACTTGTTAGTTTAGTGCTAGTGAAAGAGGCCATACTGATGTCCCTCGGCACTGAATTCTCTGTTTAACCCCAAAGCAGGTCCAGCAGTAACGCAACCTACCGCCACACCGTTCCCTGCTACTGTGCCTCATGTCTGACCTGGAGGGACTCAGGGGTCAGAGAGTAGCTTCAGTTCTCAATGACCCATTCACTTCATGATATCTCTGCTGAGACTGCCCACAAGGAGGTCAATTTCTTACATCTTTGGCCCAAATGGGTGGGCGACTATGAAGTGGGGCCTGGGAAGCAGAAATAAAAGAGGATGATGCTGGAGGCCTCCCCAAAAAGGCAGGAAACCCACAAGGAGAAGGAAAATAAATCAGTGAGCTTTTTCTTTTTATTTTCTGACCCTTCGAAAATGGATGGGGTCTAGGAAGTGGACTCTGGCCACAAAGTTTCAAATTATTCAGTTATAATCAGATTTTTATGTGGGTTGGGTCACTCCAACCAATGAACAACCAAGCAGTCACCCGGAAGGGACGCATGAGACTTGCACCAACAAAAGCTTCCATAAGTCTGGACTGACAATTTGGGCCCAGTCCTGAAGCAGCTCTACACAGTTAACTCCCACTAAAGTCAGTGGCTGTGAGAAAAGGCTCTTTATCATGATACTTTGCTTAGGTGGGAAAGGCAGCAGGATCTTGTATGACCTCATCACCTCTTCAGAAGTCTTCAATACATTCCAGATTTTCCAGGGGAATCTAAAATCATTCCTGGGTTTTATCCAGGATTCAGTCATCTCTAACATTCAGAAAACTTTGATACTATGAAGTTGGGAAGTGATGGATGTGAAAAACATATGAAGTGGGAAGCAAAATGTCCAGATTAAGGAGGGAGTTCATTAAGCAAACAAGTCTATATCTTAAAAAACAAAGTAAGAGGCATCACAATGAGCAAAGAGGCTAAATAGAATCCTGAAGAACAGAAGCTTTCCAGGCCATGGAACAGGATGAGACGAGCAGAGCTGTACTCAGCAGAGGAGCAGATTTAACTGATGCAGCTGTAAAAATACTGAGATCTGCCAAAGCCTTATCTACCCTAAGGTTTCCACCACTACTCCCACTAGCTCAGCTAAAACTAATGGTTGGACCAGTAAGAATATTTTTCTTTGGAGCCCTCATGTAGGAAATATCTTAGTGACAGCAGCAACAATGAGGAGAAATTCTGACTTTGGGAAATGACACAGAGAAAGACTCCTCTGCCACAGAAGCATGACAAAGGAAGGGTAGATGGAAGAATCACAGGTTAGGATGATTCAAATGTTAAAAGAACAATGATGTAAAGTATTTTTTCTAGGATCCACTGCTTTTCATATTCTTCATATGAAGCCTTTTTTCTCTACCAATGTTGTCCATTTCAAAACTGCTTGAAATCAACTTTTTTAACATCCTATTTTGTACTGCACCCTCACAGAGGGCATGGGCATGACTCTAGGGATAGGATTTGTTAGTTCTACAGAGAACCAGCAGAGGGAGCACAAGAGCAATTAAACATTTGTCCTGGTATCTAAACAATAGTTTGTTTGTTTTCAAATTCTCAGTATTTTATCCACCGCCAATTCCTGTAATTCAGTTATCTACCAAATTGCTCGGAGTTTAGGGGCCAACACAGTGGAGAGTAACAGGTCCTGTAGCCCCTCCCCCTACTAGAAAATGGAGCCAGAGACTCTAAGGGTTACAGAGAGGGGGAGATGGGTACCCCAGCAACTGTACACAACCCAATTTCCAAGCAGGGATCTGTTGGTTTTATGTCACCTTGATCTGTGGGCAGAAGGGATAATTTGGTGCTTAAATAGTATTTTTGAAAGAGAAAATTAAAACAAAGAACAAAAAAAAGCTGGGGCTAAGTTACAGTTTCAAACAAAAAAGACCTTTACTCTGTCAAATATTAACCCCTCCACACACATATACAAAGCATGCCTATGGATATGTTTTCAATCCCAACCTCACTTCCTATCTCGAGTCTGTATCCCTGTTGGAGTCTCAAAGATTCCCCCCTAACCATTATCCTCAAATTCCTACATCATGGCCGCCATCTATCCAGCTAAGGAAAATGGCATAGGACTCCCTGGGGAGCACATCAATAATTAACTTTCTTTCAGTCAATTGGACGGATCACTGTGAGGTCCCACAAAGCACTTTTCTCACCCCATATTCATATTTCCAAGGGACTGATCACATTCCTAGCCACTAATCACCTTGAACCAAGTGACTAGAAAGCAACTACTTTACTTTAAAAGTATTCTAGTAGAGTGCAGGTAATTTCCCAAGATGAATTGCCCCAGAACCAAAAGGGCAGGCCACTCTTGCCTACATTATTAGCAGTGCCACAGTTCCAAAGTAAATTTATTGTGTGAGCATTACATTTTCAGATGATCTTTATGTAATTTATGGAATGGTAATATTTCAATATTCCAAAAGTTTCTATAGGAACTATTCAGTGTGTTGCATGCAGATTCAAAACCTACCATTCAGGTTTTCTTTCCTCTTCCCCGTTGAGTTTACCAAACTCACTACTTTTAAAATACAAAATTAGATAACCACTAATTTAAATTCTGGCTGGGACATAGAGGAAGAGACAAAATGAACATGCATTGCCACTTCCTGGGACCTTGCACTGTCACTTATACTTGTGCAAATTGGGCATAAAATGCTACCAAAGCATAATTTTCTTCTCACTCACTCACACCAGTGGTAATAGTCTGCACTCGTTTTGCACAGGTGTAGATAATGACACAAGGTACAAGACACTAGAGAATCAAGCCCTAGATGTTGTGCCAATGTTTGAATTAGGCAGGTCTGCTCTTAATACACTTCTACCCCGATATAATGCGACCCAATATAACACGAATTCGGATATAACACAGTAAAGCAGTGCTCTGGGGCGGGGGAAGGGCTACGCACTCCAGTGGATCAAAGCAAGTCGATATAATGCAGTTTCACCTATAACACAATAAGATTTTTTGGCTCCCCAGGACAGCAATATATTGAGGTAGAGGTGTATATCTATCTACCTATTGTGATAAAGTTGCTTCTCTACCTTGGTGGGTCCTGCACTTATTGGCAGATTTTACTAGCCTCTGAGATCTTCCTGTGTTGGATCAGGAGTTGGGAGGTTTTGGGGGGAACCCAGGCCTGCCCTCTACTCCGGATTCCAGCTCAGGGCCCTGTGGACGGACTCCAGCTGTCTAGAATGCCTTCTGGAACAGCTGCACAACAGCTACAATTCCCTGGGCTACTTCCCCATGGCCTCCTCCCAACACCTTCTTTGTTCTCACCACAGGACCTTCCTCCGGATGTCTGTTAACGCTTGTAATCCTCAGTCCTCCAGCAGCATGTCCTCTCACTCCCAGCTCCTTACGCACACCTCACTAACTGGAGTGAGAGCCTTTTTATACCAGGTGTCCTGATTAGCCTTAATTAATTCTAGTAAATTCCTAATGGGCTACAGATGTCCTAATTAGCCTGCTTGCCTTAATTAGTTCTAGAAAGTTCCTGAGTGTTCTGGAATAGTTCCTGTTATCTTATCCAGGGAAAAGGGACCTGCTGAACCTGGAGCTAATGTATCTATCTTCAACCACTCTCTTGTAGCCATCTGGCCTGACCCTGTCACAGGACAGGCAGCAGAAATAACATCTTCTTCACATTATGCTGTTGACATGGCTTATTCTTGATGGTGAGGGAACCACTTCTCATGAGACTTCTTTGTGCCCATTCAGTCCTTGCCCTTTCTTTTCACACTGCCACCTAGTGCCAATAGCTCTGGTGAATGGATTTTGTAATATGGACATCTGCCCATTAGGAACTGGATTGAGAGCCCCATGTTCATTTCACATAATACATACAAAGGGCTGTCAGAGAGTAACTATTTTCTTTTTCAGCATGGTCTTCTGCCATTATCCCATTTTTCCACCTAGGCCTCTCAAATGCTCCAAGTCAGATAGCCTTCCCCAATGAAAGCTGGATGTACCTCCCATTCCTACCCCTGCTATCTATCAACACTGATCCCACACAGGCCATAGAAGAGGTATGTGACAAACTGACTGCATAATACTTTCAGCCCCTGCTGGCCCACTGACCATGGGACAAGCACATACCCATATCCCTGCTAGCCACAAATGTTTCAGTTATTTCTTATAAGCCCATTCTTTCAAACCCTATACAAATAGAACATCCATTGAAGTGGCTGCAATGTATACAGTGTACATGGGAAGACTGTACTACTGGGTCCAGTACACACAGAAAACCAAACATGTATAATTAGTCATCATTATGAAGTGCCAGATTTCTACTAAAGAGAATTTGATAATTACTATAGGACTAAGCATTAAGATTAAAATTAGATAAATAATGAACAGGAATACAAGGGATAGTGTTGACTTAAAAACCAAATTGGGGCAAATCCTTAGCTCTTTACTCAAATTTTATTCACTCCTTACTCAAACCTTGATAAATCAACGAGAGCATGCCTGAGCTAAAATTGAGTAAACATTTCATAAGAGCCTCAAGATTTAGACCTTAGTTAAAAAGTATCACTAAAACCCTGGACTATTAGAGACAAAAGAATATTAAAAATCCAATTTTATACTGTTGATGCTGTTTGTTTATTTTCTGAATTTTCTTGCCCCAGACAAGCAAAATCAATGAAGTCAGTTTCACTTTTGTTTACCATCAGCTTCTCAGTGCTGGAAGATTTGAGTTACAAACCCTGCAGAGGGAACAACTGGTTGTTTTGAAAACAACTGTTCCAATTGGAATGTTTATAAGAACTTTGAAACACTTCTATGGGTCTTAGGTTTTTGTCAAAGTTTTTTTTCCCCTAATATCTAAATAACTTGAAGTTAGATTTGAGTTATTAATTTCCCTCTCACATTTGTAAACTCCTCACAATAGTAGCCATCTTCCCCAACACATCATTGTGGAAAAAACTTTTAAAATTATATAGGAATGAAACTAATTGGATTAAATAGGGACATATGCCATCAGTTTATAATCAAAACCCCTGTTTGGTATATTTCTGTTTAAAAATTAATGGCACAATATGGGCTGTAGAAATTAAGCAGGAGTCTCCTGAAAAGACTCAAAACCTATAAAATCTAATAGAGTATGAGTTCCTGTCTATGGGATTTTTAAACCATCCTACAGAATTCTATAGCAGGGATCTCATTCTCCATTTAAATCTCATTTTTTTATAAATGATAATACATGTTTAAAAATGTTCTGCAGCTGTTCCCTTATGAGTAAGCTGGGCCTATGGAGAAAATGTGGAAATGGGAAAACTGTGAGTAATATTTACTACTACGATATATCCAACTCAGGAAATTACAACTGTGTATATTAAAATAAAAAAAGATTGATATTTATCTCTCCTCCTAAAAAAATTACTAAAAATAATTTGACTTAGTATTTATTTGGCATTTGGGTTTAACTATCTGGTATCCCCTATTTTGGCCCTGTTAAAAAATCCAGCACTCACTTTGATCTCACAGGAGTTAAAGAGACATATACACACGCCATTCAGTCCAAAATTGCATTAGCTACAGGGCATGGCAAAGCATGAAATAACTGCTCCAGAGTACTTCCTCATGTGGGTGTGTTAGATAACTGTCTGCTCCAACACTAAAATAAAGCATACTGCGACCCACTCAACACTGCGGGGTTCTACTCTGTTAGACTGAAAGGGTTGGTAGGACTGGAACATATAGAACCCACAATATGAAGTTGGCTAATTCAGGTCTTCCAACTCTGTTATACACCCCTGTGCCAAAAGACTTTTGGCTTTTGGAGTTCCAACTACAGCATCATATGCTGGCTTTAAGTTTACTTAGGCACACTCTCCCCTTTGCTTTTGTATACACATTGCAAACAGACTTTGTGACATAGACAGAGCTGAGTCTTTTGATAGAAAATACTTTGGTTTCACAGAGAATTAAATCATTTTAATGGAAAGTATTTTTTAAATTTTTTTTAAATTTTTCTTCTTCCTGCTGAATGATAATAAATGTTTCTTGCATCCTGCTTTTCCCACTAGGCAATTCTTCTTTCCTGGGGTTTCCATACAATTAATTGATATTTTGTAATCTTTTTTAAAGTTATTTGGAAGAGTTGGGATAGGACCATGACTTCTGTTAATCATATATTAAAGAGTCCCAACATCCGTTTCACAAAAACTCACACAGATAGAAACCTGTGCTGTAAGAGCTCATACACACCTGTAGTGGTTCAAAAGAAAATGATGGGTGACTATAAATGCACACACATACATCATGTGGGGAAATGGGAGAAGGGAATGCTAATATTCTAGCTCCATCCCTCCAGGCTAACCCCCAACAAAATAGCATCAAATGTTTCCCCATTTGAAACCCCTTAATTTTTGGAATACTTCAGCTCCCCATATGCTCAAATCAGAGTTTCAAGGTTTGAGATTAGAGGGAGGGGACAGTATCTTACTACAGTGACATGTAATTTGTAGCAATAAAGACAGTTAAAGTTTGTTGACCAAATGTTAATTAGCAGCCTGAGTTAAAAAGAGGCAGGAAAGGGAGTGGAAAACACTAAATTTCATTCCTGAGCTAACAGATGGACCACTGATTCTTGACAAAATGCTACAGAAAGCCACTGAAAAGTTCCGCTTGGGCTCTGGAAAAAAAACGAATAAGATGAAGTGAATGGGTTCTGTATCTACAGAGCCAGTGGGTTATTTGCTGTTTTGGGTTTAAACTGATTTGGTTTGTCCATAGAGGAGTCGCTTTTGTTGAGATGAGAGAGTTATA
This sequence comes from Gopherus evgoodei, assembly GCF_007399415.2. Taxonomy (NCBI): domain Eukaryota; kingdom Metazoa; phylum Chordata; order Testudines; family Testudinidae; genus Gopherus; species Gopherus evgoodei. Next base: position 206,625,374 of record NC_044322.1, read on the forward strand.
AGATTCAGGATGTAAAAATACAAAAGATAAACCTGTTAGAACCAAAAGTTGTCTACTGCTCTAAAACAATGGATTTTTAATAAACATTTCACAAGATGTGAACCCTGATAATGTGTTGAAGAATCTCTTGTACAATCCCAGCTGGGCTAGAAATATTGCTTTATGGACATGTGTTATCGGAAAGGCCTAATGGATTTTTTTAAATTGTCTGCCTCTTACTATTAAATAATTTGCTATTTTAAAAGGTCACTGTTATTGTCAAGAGATCTCCACTGATCAGCGTCCATTTTCTATAATTACTCATGGATTCTCCAGAATGTTTTATATAACTCACTTCCACTCACTATCTGTCTTAATTTTTTTTTTTAACAATAGAGTAGCAGTTTTACTCTCCGACAGCACTGACAAGAGCTCAGATAAAAAGCCCATTTTGGACGGATCTCTTTAACCAGCCTTTAGAACCCATGATAAGGCTAGCTTGAAAAACTCAACATTGTTAAATGGGCTATGAAACACAACACAACCCCAGAAAAATAATAATTACTCTACAGGCACATTGTATGTTTCAAATAACAAATACAAAGGTTATTTATGGAATGAAAATACGGTAAATAAATAGTTACTGTTTCTAGACAAAAATGGCTCAAAAGATTTCATAAATTGTTTCCACTGTAAAAGGATATCTACCTCCCCCTCCAAATACACATACTGAAACACAAGCACAACCATGTATAAAGAGGGGAGGGCAATCAAAAGATACAAACTCCCTCTTAGAAAGTTTGAATTCATATTAACCCAGTCATTCCTCTATGATGTTATATTCTAACTTTTATGTTGCTGATATAATGTATCTCCCACACCCTCTTAAGTAAAATAAAGAGTTAAAAAAATTAAAATAAATGCTTTAAAAATCCAACAGGGAAAAGTACATGTACGCTAATTAAAATCACCTCCTCTTCTCCCTCCCCCCCAAAATTTTTAAAATAAAACTCCTGGCAGACAGAATGGAACCTGCTTTCTGTTTTTATTTAATGTACAATAAACATGGACTTTAAACTTACAGTAGATATAAAACAAAGAACAAGAGTCACAGTTAAACCTGGTCACCGGCAATACAGCTAAAACTCATTGGCAAATACTAACAAAAACCCATTTAACAGTAAATAAGGAGAACATGATATATGGACGGACAGATGGAACTGCATAAACAGAAAAGAAAAAGCAGAGACCCACAGACATACGGAGAGGGCTGTTTTAAAAGAGAGAAAGATATTGATTTACTTGGAACTAGTGTTGGAAAACAAACATATTTGTTTCCTTCATTGATGTTAAAAAAAAAGTAATTAAAGTGAATCATAAGAGGGCACACCCTGAAATAAGTAGAAAGGGAAAAAACATTTGTAAAGGCTAAGGCCTTCTATAGATGTTCAAAATTTTAAGCTAGCAAATGGGTTTGACAAACTTACATCTCTATATTAAAAATCGAGAGGGTGTGGGTGAAAGAATAAATAAGTGTCATGGGGCAAGGGGGGGGAACAGGAATTTTTTTTTTTTTTATAAAGTTGACTGGCCTACCTTGTTCCCCAGTCCTCAGTTTGTCTCCTCATAGTCGCTGTCTCCCTGGAAGTACAGTGTGAGTGGTAATGACTGCCTGCCTCCCTAATGAGTCCATTTTCCTGCTCTTGATGTTGTGTATATACACACACTGCAACCTACCTTACAAACCACAGAGACGGGAAAGGGAGTGAGAGAGAGAGAGAGAGCAAGCGAGAGTGTGAGAGGGAGAGAGAGAGAAAGGCACACACAGACAAAGCCCTCCTACCAGACAGCAGACAACCCTCCTTCCCCTATCTAGCAAAATACAACTCGGCTAATGCAGCAACAGGTTCAATACTGCCAGACTGAGACAGTGTAAAAAAGGTATATAGTGCAGATCAGGATTGCTGGCAAATAAACTGTTTACAGCCAGCTGGCTCCACCTTTCATATTTATGTTACAGAATGTTGGAATGCATTGTTTCAGACAGTCCATGTAATTATCATAAATACATTTTGTGCATATTAGCATGAAGCACTGAAATGTATCAGCCATTCTGCTCCGTAACCTTATAGCTTTAACACATGCAGGGAAGGTGTAAACATATCTCTTTTGACAGGCAGGCTACACAAAGCCCACTGATGATTTTAAAGTCATGAGATCTTTCAAGAACGAAGCTCCCAAAGACAGGTTTCCCCAGACAATAGGGGAGCAGGGAAAACTGATCTGGAGGAGGAGGAAGTCTCTACAAGAGGTTGCTCAGTAAGCAAACTAAAAGAGAGGGCCATTCTCCCTAATATTCTCTCCCCCCAATATATACGTATTAGTAAGCTTCTGCCCTACGGCTATAATAATGAACTGTGCTTATGTCTGAACAGGTGCAATGCATATAGTACATAGTGTTGCAAGGACTGAAATAAATCCCTCAAGTAAAGAAATCTTTTTCCAATGGCAACCCGGCCAAGGTTATTTAAAATAAAGGTCTGGGCTGAAAACTACTCCCCCACCCCCATTTTTCTCTCGGGGAGGGGAGAAAGGGGAGAAAAGCAATAGACTGCTTATGTCTACAGAAAATTCAAATATGACAAAAAATATCTGCCGCATCTAGAGAAAATGTATGGTTTACATCAGTTCTACACGCTGCCCCTAAAATGTTGTAACAGCCCTCCTTCTGACCACACAAACTTGATGTCATCATGCGCACAAAACTTCCGTTGACTTAAATGAGAAGTAAGGCTGGAGGATCAGGAGATTAATGATACTTTGTACTTAACACACATATCCCCTTGCAGCCAAGGATCTCAAAGCATTTTTCAAAGGTAGGTAGAATTATTATTGCCCCAATTTTAGATGGGGAAGCTGAGGCACAGAGAGGTGAAGTGATCTGCCCAAGGCCCTGCTGTGAATCAGTGACATAGCTGAGATTAAAAACTAGCTCTCCTGGAGCCTAGTCTAATACTTTAATTACAAGGCAATACTGCATCACATGCTAAGTGTTTATTCTCCCACCAATATGTCTAAATCGTATTGCTCCTGAGTGGATGGCGTAGTGGTTTAAATAGCAGGTCTTGAAACATCTAGACTCTCTAGATCCACAAATTTGAATCCTAGCAGCTGACTAGCTCTTCACGCTTCATACTGAGCCTACATAATTTTAACTAGTCTGTAGCTGGTGATTTTCACCTCCTTATGGTGACCGGTATATCCTTTTCTACTTAAATAGCAAGGGCTCCCTTTACAGAGTGATATACAGTAAACAGAGAGAGATTAAGCATGTTTTTCAGAGAGTTAATTTTTCAGAAACAACCTTCCCCACAAATCAACAAATGCTGTTCATATTTTAGTGGTGAGTGGCAGGGAAATATATACAATTGGAGAACTTAAAGATGGAAAAGATTCATTAGGGTCACCAATCCATCTCCTTAAGTAATACTGGGGCAAATTCACTGCTGGTATCAGTGAGGGAAACACTACTGAAGTCAATGAAATTACTCCACATTTATACAGGTGTCTCTGACATCAGAATTTGGCCCTAATAGGGGACTGGGCGTGAAGAGGCCTCTAATTATGGTTCTGCTGGCTATGGATGTGTCACTTCATCTCTGCCTCAGTTTCCCCATCCGTAAAATGCATCTAAGTAATAACTACTCTCCTCACAAAAGAGCTGTGAGGATTAATTTATTAACATTTGTAAATTGCTTTGGCCTTCAGAGGAAGATAGAAAGACAAAGTATCATTATCATTATGAGGAAGAATATAGAAGCTAAGTTCAGGAGATTTACTGATAAGCATGAGTTGACCTATGTGAAACTCAGCATCTGAAATTCACTGGGATTTGTACACACCTTTACATTTCATATCACCTTGGTAGTCCCTGAGATTCAGATCCAAAAATATAGATAGAGATCCAATTCAGGACCTCAGAGATAAACAGCCCTTAATATTTGGGGGCAACTGGAATTGGATCCAGATCTGAGCTTCTTGGTTCACTCTCATCTAAGTACAGTGGATTCAAATCAGAAAAAAGATCTTAATCCCAATCATATTTTGGAGAAATTCAGACTTGGATCTGAACCAGAGAATCAGATCTGAGCCCTTCAACCTTAAGGAAGCTTAGATCCAAATTAAGGCCCTAGAATTGAAACTGAACCTCTTAAGCTTTGGGAAAGTTCAGATATGGCTCTGAACCAGAGAACTGGATCCAAACCCTCTCAGGTTGATGGAAGTTTAGATCTTAATCAGAGCTAGATCAGAACTTACTGCATCTTTTTAAAATTTCAGATCTGTATCCAAATTGGAAAAACAGATCCAAGTTCCCTCAAGCACTCGGGAAGCTTGGATCTGGATAAGAACTGAAGAGCTGGATTTGATTCCCATCTAGCTTTGGGGATGTTCAGATCCTGGTCTGAAAAGGAGCCCCAGAAACAAACCAGGAAAATTTGAATGACCTTTGGATTTAGTTCTGAACCATAGTACCTGATCTGGACTCCCTCAAGCTGTCAGGGAGTTTGGAGTCACATATAAGCCAGAGAGCCGGGTCCAAACTGTCTCAAGATATGCAAGAGACTGCATCTTGAGCTGAATTGGAACTGATCTTCCTGAACCTTTGCAAAATTCAGCTCTGCATCGGAGCCCCCTCAAACTGTAGGGAAGCTGAGATCCGGATTTCAACTTCCTAGCCTGGGATCCAAACTACCCCATCTTTCCAATCTGACACCTGCTGGGAATCTGGAAAAGTTCAGTTCTCGTTTCAAACTCTGCAACACAGGCCCATCTCTACCAAATCTTAAAGCAAAAATCCACTAAAACTGTCCAGAGAAACCAGAGGAAGAATCAAGAAGAATCTGTTAGTTACCTTCCCCATGCACAGGCAATCTGGAAGCTTTCCCTGCAGGCAGAGGCAGCTAAGAGTATGTCTGAAATGGTGTCCCTGGGCGTGTAGGCAGTTGTGTGCCTCATGGTAATGGTGGTGGGTTGAAAGCAGAGACAGTTGGCAGATGTGGTGTATCTCTCTCCCCTTTAGTAGAAATAGTTAGGAGATGTGGGGGGCCCTGTAAGCAGTGGCAACCGAGGAGACAAAGATTCAGACTTTGCAGAGCCCTGGGGCTAAAATCTGCTGCTATCACAACACCACACAGCCCTGTAAATTCTGTCCCCTCCAGCAAACCTAACATGAAGAAGGAGCAAGCTACCTTGATTCACTAGTGTTAATATCCCAGTCATGATTCACATGCATCTGAGAACAGGCAAGGTCTCCCTCCCTGACCACTGAGATCTCAGCCTGACTGAGGTACAACATAGAAACCATGGGCCTGATTTTCCACTATCTTGTAACTCATACAGCTGGCTATTTAAACCTATCCAAATGAGGTTGTAAAACACTACCAGAGGCATATGTGAATGGAGGATTTTGATTGGTGGTGTTTTGCAAATGTATAAATGGTAGCACAAGATGCAAGGCTCTGGGGAATCAGGCCCCATGACTCTGATATTAAGCTGATAGAGTGATAACTAGAAGACAGTAACAATCCTTTATGCTTGTGTGGTGGCTTCCATCAGAGGATCTTAAGATACTTTACAGACATTGCTTGATTTAGCCTTACAACCCTCCTGGGATATAGTGAAGTACTATTATTTCCATTTTAGAAAGGACAGAGAGTCAGATTCATCCTTGATGTAACATCATATGGTTTATGGAGGTTGAGACAAAAATATATTACATTCCATTTATAACATTAGGCATCTAAATCCATATTTCGGTATCTAAATAAAAATAGGTTGATTTTCAGAAGTGCTGAGAACCAACAGCTTCAAATGAAGAAAAGTGGGAGCTGCAGGTGCTAAGCACTTCTGAAAATCAGGCCATTTATTTTAGCTGTCCAACTTTAAGCCTACAAGTTTGAAAATGCTGACCTAAGTCACCTAAAAAATCAGTGGCAAAGCTGTGAAAATAATCTGGAAGTCCTGACTTCCAGGCTGGTGCTCTAACCAGTACATAATGCTCTATCCTTCTCTCCTCCTTAATCTCTGTTGTCTTTCCTGTCCAGGGCTGGGTTTTTGGGGGAATTGCAAACTAAGCAGCTGCAGGAGGATGGCATCTCCAATAAAGCCTTAAAATTAATGAAATAATGACAGTCTCCTAAAGGTGGGTAAGGAATCACAGTGATGCGCACAGCAGGGGCCCCACCTACAGTTCTTCGAAGGAGCTGCAGAAGCCCTAAGAACATGCTGATCTTTGTTAGTAAGGGGAAGATTGGGCGAACCCACCAGAACTGACATTGCTGTGAAAGCTTCTTTGCTTGCAAGGGACAACGTTCTGCATGGCAGGCAGTTGGTGATGGAAAGAGCATATTTTCGTGCCAAAGAATATGTTCTATGGTATGTTCCTCAGTTCTCTCTTTTTAAATCTCTTTTCTATTTCATACTCCCATGCTCACTGTCATGGTATGTTCGGACACCTCTTCTAAGCAGCAACAGTTGGAACATGCTAGAACTATGTCTAAAGGTATAATCCTGCTCCCATTTAAATCAATAGGAGTTTACCAGTTATTTTAACTGAAGCAGGATTGAACTCCAAGTGAGGACACTGATGGAGAGATATCGGCTCCATGAACTGTCTGGTTGTCTTGCTCATCCTTGTGATAGGTCAGAACATCTCTTTTTAATACGTCACACTGACAAACTGCAACATCACCAGTGCATCCTGGCACTTCTCTGAAGCACTTTTTTACCAGAATGCCCAGCACTGCTGCTGGGAATAGGAGCTTTTGGGCAATTTCCAAATGCAACTGACCCAGGGCATCCACAACACTTGGGATCTCATTTTGGCTGCTGTAGGCTACACTGCTTCAGCTGGTCCTGAGTGAAAGACCTCGTCCCAGGCATTGCAACCAACTAGTACAATTGCTTCTGTGAGTTGACACAAGGTGCTATACAAGGTGTTACAAGTTTGTTTGTTGCGGCACTCTTTCATTTAATACAGGCAAACCCTAGAAGCTCTAAGAACAATATGTCTAAACCCTATTACTTCTAGTTAGCTCCTGCCACAGCATACCCAGGTCTCCTGGACTCCTAGGGTGCATCACACCATCCTGCTACCATACAGTCAGAACTGGTGATTCAATTGTCTCTATCGATGTCCTGCAGTGTGTGTGCAACTTTGTTCAAATGTAATGAGGAAGATGCCAATTAAAAAACCACAAGAGCCCTGCAGTTCAGTAGCCTGATTCAAATTAGATACCTGTATGAAGTGATTAAAAAATAGGTTTTCTAAACTTAAGGATAACAAGAGGACAGTGTGCTTAATTTATATCAGCAGGGGTCAACAAAAATGTAAAAGGACTATGCAAATACTTCTTATCCCTGCAGAACTGCTGTTGAAGATGCACTGAAGAGAGAAGGAGAGAATTACAATGTGCTTTTGGTGTGCTGCACAATGCACAGCATCTCAATAGCTCTCCCATCTCAGCAGTCATTACTGAAAGCCAGACCCACTTCAACAAAATAACACTTACTACTAATATAGCAGCTTTCATCCACAGATCTCACAATTCATTACAGACACAAATGAATCTAACCTTACTACTCCCTCAGTTAGGAGGGCTGTTATTATTCCCATTTTACAGACAGCAAAATGGAGGCAAAAAGAGCAAATTGCTCACTGAGAACAGAACTCAGATGTTGGACTCCCAGTCTCCGGGTCGGCTCTGGCATTTTTTGTCGCCCCAAGCAAAAAAAAAAAAGAAACCCAATAACAAACCTGCAGGGCGGCAGGAGCACCAAAGCGAAAAAAAAAGCAAACCATGAGCAAAGAAACAAACCGTGCAGGGCGGCCGGAGCATGAGTGCAGGGGGACTCCCGGTGCTGCAGATGGGCCCCGGGCAGCAGGGCGGAGGGTTGAGGGAGCGGTGGGGGGGAGCAAGAAGGGAAGCAGCCAGGGCTTCTACAGACCTGGCACCAGCTGGGGCAGACGGAGGACGCAGCCTGCTCCCAGCAGGGCATTCCCTCCTCTGCGCCGCCGCCGCCCCCTACAGGGCGACTGGACCAGTGAACCAAAAAGAAAAAAACCTGTGAAGCAAAAAAAATAAAGGATTTGAGGGAATACCACCCCTTAGAATCTGCTGCCACAAGCACAAGCTTGCTCAGCTGGTGCCTGGAGCTGGCCCTGCCCAGTCCCATACTCAAACCATTAGAGTACACACCCTCTTTGTATCAGGAACAGTATCTCAATTAACCCAGTCCATTGACAAGAGCGGAGTAACAGCCTCTAAACTGTAGCTGACTTCTCCCAATATTATTTAATCAAGCGTCCTGACAAATATTATGGGCCAGATCCTAAACTGGGGAAAACTGACATCGTTCCGTTAACTTCAATAGTGCTATGTCAGTTGACACCAACCGAGGATCTGGATCCAAGTCATAATGTAGTATCACTGCATCATAACCCATATCCTATATGATGATCCTTTGCTGTCATGTGACCTCACTGCATGACGACGACATTCAAATGTCAGGATGATGTGTACATTTTCATCACCACTCTGAGGTGACATTGCTTCCCTAAAAAAAGATACTGTGTATTGTTATGACAGCGAGTCGTGACACAGAATCACTGAAAGCTAGTTTACATTAGGGATTTTTGCACCTGTGTAGCTCTACCAATGCAAATCCCCACTGTTTCAACGGATGCCGTGCATCTATGCTGGGGGTCTGCACTAGTAAACCTTACATCAGTGCAGAAAGCCCTAAGGTAGACAAACCCAGAGACATGACAAGTGGAGATGCAACTTCACAACAAAATGACACTTTACTACACTACCAGATCAGAGAACAATAAAATGAATAAGCTCTATTCCCTGCTCCTCAGCACTAAACCCACACACATACATTTGGGGTCCTCAATTCTTTAATTTTTTTTAAATAAATAAACCTCCTCAGTCCCTTTATTGTGCTACAGTTATTGGCACCTAGTAAAGCCCATAGCTCCACTATCTAACTATGCATCTGTTTTTTCTGCCCATCCACTAAGTTTATGGGGTGCTGGACATTACCTTTATTTGCACCAGTGGACAATTCATGACCGATTTAGCTGTTCGGCTACCATATAAGACCCACTCCCACGCAGTACAGTTACAACGCAATGGGATCCTGTTACATAGCCTAGTCCATTGTGCAAGGCACCCTCAGTTATGTAATTATATGGTTCCCAAAGGCTACCTATAATTGAATTATAGGGTGCCTCATGGCATTTCAGGCAACATTTAAAGGACTATGAAATTTGAGCAGTCCTCTTGCCATCTGGAACAAGAATGAGACACCCCATGATTCAATTATAAATACCCTCTGGGAGGCACAGAATTAGACTATGAAGTGGTTTTACAAACTAAAAATATTCTATTTTTTAAAAGGAAAAACATTGTAATGAACTGGTCAGTACGTGCATTGACCACTGTCTTCTGCTAGTTAGAATTGGAATTGCTTAACTTTGCGTCAGAGGTTCTATACTACTATGAGAGATTCTCCTTTGGCTCAAGTAGTCAGGTCTGTGCAGCCTGTCCTTACTGTCACTAAGAGGTTTCAGGTGGCCATTGCATAGAACATAGTGAAAAACATGGACTCCTAATAGGTATAGAGTTATCATATTCTTACTGTATTCACATCAAATTATAATGAACACTACTCTCTTTGGCAACTGCCTAATGAGTATGGGCCAGCTCCTTCAGTGAAGCTGCACTAATTTGTAGCAGCTGAGGAACTGACTCTAAGTGTGCAAAAAAACAAGAGAGACACATCACTAGTAAAGGCTTCCAAGGCTAGGATTTTGATCCCCCTGGTGTAAGTGAGGGAGTTTTTTCTCACTAGTCTGTGAGCCTACAACCAAGTCACATGAAAAACAGTTGGGCCAACATTTTGAAAAGTGGTCATTCATTTGAGATATCAATTTCGAGACAACTAGGATCTGATTTTCAAAGGTGCTGAGCACCCACAATTCCAGCTGAAATCAATGAGAGCTGTGGGCGCTTACTATGTCAGAAAATCAGACCCAGATATGTAGGTACCCAAAATTATTGGCCTCTTTTGAAAAAAATGACTCTGATGTGGGTCAGAACAAGGAAAGAAAAATAAATAAATACATTCACTTTTTTTTTTTAACCATTTCACAGAGTACATACAAAAATATCTATGCAGAAAGGGGAACTTGGCAACAAAAGGCAGTACTGTCAACTCCAAGCATTCAAAATCCATGAGTCAGGCCCCGAAATCATGAGACTAAAAAATTATTGGACTTCTGGGTTTTGAAACTTGGGTCAAGTTTTCATACTTTAGTATAGAATTAGGAGGACTAGAAAGTTACCTTTTACTAAAGTGAGTGCTCACATGTTCACTTGATCCCAGGAGCTAGGGCTTTAAGAAAAACATCAAATATCTGGCAATGGCTGAGCCATTACACACATTGAATCTATTTTCCCCACCTTAAGTATCTTGTCAAACTGTCTTAAATGGGCTATCTTGATTATCGCTACAAAAGTTTTTCTCCTGCTGACAACAGTTCATCTTAATTAATTAGTCTCTTAGAGTTGGTTAGGCAACTCCCACCTTTTCATGTTCTTTGTATGCATATATATCTCCTCACTATATGTTCCATTTTATGCATCCGATGAAGTGGTCTGTAGCCCACAAAAGCTTATGCTCAAATAAATTTGTTAATCTCTAAGGTGCCACAAGTACTCCTGTTCTTTTTGCGGATACAGACTAACATGGCTGCTACTCTGAAACCTATCAAATATCATGAGACTTGAGATAAAATCAGGAGAGTTGATGATAGTGAAAAGGAGCAATATTGGGCCCCATTACGATGCTGATTGCTGCCCCATATAAATCCCTGAGCTGTCCAGGGAATAATTTTCCCAAGCACAGGCACTGTGTAAGCCTGCCACATGAAACGTAGCCCTGATGATTGGGCAGGCCTGCAGCATGCAGCCATAAGGTAACCTGTAATTAGGAAGTCACAAACATGGCATAGTCACCTTTTTCCTCACCTCTAGGAGGTACAGCACAAAATCACATCCAAGCTGCACAAAAATATCCTGAGCTCTGCTTCTGCTGTTCCTTGGCAGATCAAACACTGCAAAGGGTTCTGTGGCCAGTAACAGTGCAAAGCACACAAAGTTAACCAATACAACTATCAAAAAAGCTTTCATATTATTATTCTGAGGAATCCACTCCAGCAATTGAATTAGAGACCTCTGTATCCAAAAGCACTGAACCAACTTATGAAGAATTCACTGTTTCACTAGTAATGCAACAAATTAAGGGCCAAATCTTAATCATCTGTTTCACACTTCATGGGACTTTGTGTGTGTAGGTGAGCAGGATTTAGCCCTGACGATCCTTAAAGCGTCTAGTCACAAGAACACGCTAGTGAAGAAGCAACAGCTGGATGCATTAAAGCAAAGGGTTGTCCTTGATTGAATATTCTTTGATTTTATATAAACATAAGATCTCATGCCTGATCTCAACGAAAAACGCAGCAAGACTGGTTCCAATTAGAATGTAGTTCTTTGCCTGGAGGTGAATATTTTTGGATAGTTTGAACACAGTTTGTTCAGCTGTTTTACAGTATGCATTTGGAGGTGCGTTTTTAAAAAAACTAAATATTAATTGAAATTCTCTTTGGTGGAGAGAGAGAGGGAGTGTGGTTTTTAATTTGCATGGCTTTTAATAATAAAAGCAAAAGACTATGTTAATTCAGATTTCAACTGCACAAGAGTCAGAGTTAAAAGGCCCAATTCTGGAAAAATCAGAGGAAGCTCCACTGAAGTCAGTTGAGTTATATCACTGTAAACCTGGCCTAAGTGAGATTACAACCAAGGTTCCTAGAGAAAACTCTCCCCCTTTGCATACATTGTATTTATTACTACAAGGTCTTTCATACAGGAGCATACAACACAGGTTAAGGTGTCATAGTGTTTGCAAAATGACACGATGGAAAAGAACTACACTGTGTTTTATTCTGCTCTTCCGGTCAGGCTTTGCAAATACACTCAGTTGTAAACATACTGGTGTGTACAACAGCATTTTTTATAACTGCATAAATGATCTATGATCATGTAATAAGAGACCCCCATTGTAATGTCTATGGAATTAAGCACAATTAAGGTTGCCATTGCTGGGGGAACTTTAACTTAATTTCTTGACTTTCATCATTTAAAATATCAACTATAATGTTGCATTCTTTTTTTTTTGCTTTTAATTTGTTTAATTTCCAGATTTCTCCTGCTTTGAGGGCACGCTGGAAGCATTTGATAGATCGATTTCCTTCAATAATAGATCGATAAAAGGCATTTTATATTAACTGCTACATTGCCAGCCTCCTATTCCACCTGCTGAGTTTTACTGCCGTTTACAGTGAAGTCAATACAACATCAGGATATAACTCATATATCTGACATCAGTGTGCAATAACTACATATACCTGCTACATTAGGTAGCAGAATGTAGGTTAAGGACATAACTCAAAATAATTTGTATAGTTGCCTGAGAATTAATGGACATCACCTCTACCACACTATCCTAGCCTCACAGATTTGAGGATCATAAATAGAATAGACCTCAGGACTTTCAGTTTAAAAAACAACAGTGCTCCCACTTGAGCTAAAGGAAAGTCTCCATTAGCTGCACAAGTATTAAGGCTTACATCCTCTGTGTGCAGCCAAGAGATGGAGACAAAAATCTCACCCATTTCTTCAGGTCTGATATTCTCTCGAATAAAGGATACAAGTACCACACATATATTCCAACCTATACAACACATAGCCAGAAGTTAGGGAAAACTCATGCTCAAACTCTGGGATTCCCCAGTCTTCAAATAAACAAATAAATAATGCACACCAATGAAACACAAGTTGTAACACACAAAGACATGAGAATGTGTTGCTTATCTATCTGAAATACCATAAACTCTCACTGCAAATAAGTGTATCAATAAGAATTTTTCATGTTATCCATTCACTATTTAAAACAGACACAGGAAAGGGGAGTCCAGGGTTCACTGGACAAAATTAAGGGGTGATACATTCTGAAACTCCACTCTTAATCCAAGCTGCAACCAGTCATGATGCAAAAATGTGATCACACTTGTAAAAATCTTCATAAATATAATCATCCCTTTTCTTTCTTGTGTTCTTTGATAAACAGTGAAATAGTCAGCAATTATGACATTTATATGATCACCATTAGACTTCAGAGTTAATGGCCCAGTTCACACATCCCAGACCTATAATTTCAAGCTGTCTGCAGACAGCACAGCAACAGTTCACATCCAGTTCATGCTTTAAAGTTTATATTTGTGGCCATAAGGGCTAGAGGCTTACTATTTTCTAAATCACAGCTTTAATTTTAGAGCACAAAATGGCAGCCCCCAAGCAAAAGCACTAGCTTACCAAGCTGCCAAGAGTCAACCCCGTCTGTCCTCTGCCATAAAAAAGCAAGGCAAAAGACTTACAAGCTCTCAGTGCTATTTGCAAGGCTCAAGCTCACCCATCTTCACCTACAACAGGTGTTCCCTTCAGTTCAACAAGGCTCATTGATTAAAACAGCTCAGGACTTACAAATTTTCAAATCCATTTTCTTCCATTAACTTTAATGGAAGATAGCTGTCTAAATCCCAGAGATGGCTTTGCAAATCTCTGCTATTGTGTTTAAAGAAACATATGAGATGCAAATTTTTGTACATCACAGGAGAAGGAAGCAGAAAACATTCCTATGAAAATTGATGGGTTAGATCAAAGAATGAAATCTATCAAAGAAACAGATGGACAGAATGGGAAGTAAAATAAGGAAGAAGAGCATAAGCTAAGTAGCTCTCCTCAAGAAGCATGAAATAACTTCCCTTAAGGGTGTATAAGAATACGTTTCCAGTCTTTCTAACTGAAGCTAACAGGAGTCTGGATTAAAAATGTGACATTACTGAGAACAGAAGGCATACTAAGGGTCCCGGAAAACAGTCTGTAAAAATTGGTGAGCAAATTTTTATTGCCTTAACTACCCAATATCATGTGTCTGTGGCCACAAATGACTTCACCACTGCCATTACATCTCCACTGCAGGACTTCATAGCTGTACAGGGGACAGAACTCAGGATCCTTTGACTCCAAAAGTATAGCCCACACTACTTGAACAAAGGTGCCACATGCACGCTACCTTATTATCAATGAAAGAGAGCCAAGAAGAGTAATAGGCAACTGGAAGAATTTATAGGAACTGATGGCAGATGAGAATGGAAGTAGTCAAACACTAAAGGCAGCAAGATTGGTGCAAATTTGGATAACATAAAACATTTCTCTTTCTAAGATGGAACCCTCTGATGCACAGTAGGTATAAGAAGATGCAATTTAAAAAAATCCCTAATAAAAGACGGGATTGATGAGATGGTGCAATGACAGGCAAAACTGCAGTACATTTATTCTGTTATATCAGATTTGCACCTAACCTGCTAACAAGAATGCAAACTGACTAGAAGTATTGCAAGTCTAGACAACACAATTATTCCAGAATGCTTCTCTACAATCTGATGGTCCAAAAGGGATGTAACTGTAAAAGTAGTGATAAATTATTGCATTTTTGTTGCTGTTATTTATAGCCAGTTCAGCAAGGAATGTGACATACATTTTATTTAAGATATATTTTCATATATAACAACAACTCAAATGGGATTATTGCAAATTTTCTTTCTTAATGCTTGTCACTCTGAAGCATTGATAGGAACATAACATATATTGAAAAGCATTTTGATACTAGAAATATTTAATTCCAATTTTAATCTGAGTGAAAAAAAAATAACCATTCTAAAAAGTTAATAGAGAAATGATGAGAACATCAAGATATTTTTTCCTTTTAGGAAACAGTAAGAAATGTATCAAATTGCATAGCAGCCTATCTGGGAAAGAATGGTGTCACTGATGATTGGAGAGAGGGATATGGATAGTGAACAGAACCATTTATCACTGGATGTTGTGGATAGTCTAATTGGTGTCGATGTGAACAGGTATGACTGCTTGGTTTTCAAATATCTAGAAACTTCTGGCTCATGACAAGGTGTCATAAACAGATAGTTAAGGGTTAATAGAACAGGAGTACTTCATGTCTCTTTTGACTTTAAAGGGTTAACAAGATCAGTGAGCCTGGCTGCCACCTGACAAGAGGACCAGTCAGGGGACAGGATACTTTCAAATCTTGAGGGAGGGAAGTTTTTGTGTGTACTGTTAGTGTTTGGTTGTTGTTCTCGCTGGGTTCTGAGAGTGACCAGACGTGCAACCAGGTTTCTCTCCAATCTCCCTGATACAGGTTCTTATAGATTCAAAATAGTAAGTACTAGGTGATAAGGCGAGTTAGGCTTATGTTTGTTTTCTTTATTTGCAAATGTGTATTTGGCTGGAAGGAGTTCAAATGTGTATTTTGCTGAAAGGATTTTAATTAGCACTTGTATACTTAGGCTGGGAGAGTATTCCCAGTGTCTATAGCTAAAAGACCCTGTACCTATTCCATTTTAAATTTACAAAGATAATTTTTACTGTTTTTTCTTTCTTTAATTAAAAGTTTTTCTTGTTTAAGAACCTGATTGTTTTTTTTTCTGGTGTGAGACCCCAGAGGACGGGGTCTGAATTCACCAAGGAATTGGTGGGGAGAAAGGAGGGAAGGGGGAGAGAAAGGTTAATTTCTCTCTGTGTTAGGATTACTCTCTCTCTCAGGGAGAGTCTGGGAGGGGGATTGAGAAGGAGGGGGGAAGGTGAATTTTCCTCTCTGTTTAAGATTCAAGAAGTTTGAATCACAGTGATCTTCCAGGGTAACCCAGGGAGGGGAAGCCTGGGAGAGGCAATGGTGGGGGAAAGGGTTTACTTTCCTTGTGGTAAGATCCAGAGGGTCTGAGTCTTGGGGGTCCCCGGGCAAGGTTTTGGGGGGACCAGAGTGTACCAGGCACTGGAATTAATGGTTGGTAGCAGCGCTACAGGTTCTAAGCTGGTAATTAAGCTTAGAGGAATTCATGCTGGTACCCCAACTTTTGGACGCTAATGTTCAGAGTGGGGAATTATACCATGACACAAGGGCATTTGATAGTGAGGTTGTATAGAAAGCTGGCTAGCTCATCTCACTCTTCATTCTTTACAGCACTGAATTCACTAGATAGTTTTTTCTCGTTCTAACTGTAGTCAATAAGAAAGATTCTGATCAATTCTACAAACTGCGTTCGGGGTTTAAAGATTACCAAACGTCAGTGTACGGAACTGACTCATCATGTTTAAAGTTGAATGAAGTGAGAGGAAACAAGTGTCTGAATGGATTGACATAATGAAAAGAGATAATTCTTGTAAAGTAACATGTAAACATTGTCAAGCAGTGTTAATAAGCAAGATAGGACAGATTTATGCCCATCTCAAAAAGTACAGAAAATTTTGCTTCTTCAGATCCTTGAAGATCGGATGTACCTTTGATGAGTTTGATGATCCCGAAAGTGATTTTCAGTGCCATCATCATCATTGAAATGTAGCTGCAATGTCAATCTAAGTCCAACCCTCCTACTAACTTTTCAACATCAGCTATCTTAGTTTGTCTTCAACACCCCAAAAACTGCAAAGATCAGTAAGTGATTATGCTATAAAAACAATTGGAACTTGAAAAGAAAGATGCAATCTTCTTTTATATGAACATTGTCTTCAATGGAGCAATTTAAAAAACTGACTGAAACACTCCATTCAGACAGCATTCAACTTGGAGGTCCACTACTAGATGCCCCAAGTGCAACAATTGGGGGGTGGGGAGGGGAAATGAATGGAAGAACAAAAAGAACCAACAGTGACATTAATGCAAGATGGCTAGATGAACAAAAGAAATTACCTAATAATGGCTAAAGCATCCACACAGGAAAATGTCTTATTTCATAACACTGAATTCTACGTCAAAAATTAAAAGCACAAATATTGTTATGAATTTGCTAAAGACACGATCCAAGAATGCAGAGAAAAGCATGACAAGGAGATCCTTGCTATTTGCTCAGACAACAGAAATAAGATGAAAAAGAAGAGAGAATTTCTCAAGTGCAATCTTCTAGACTTTTGATGTTCCCCACTGTATTTCAACATCATTGAGAGAGAAAAAACTCTTGAGTCATAAATTACATTGTGGAAGTTCAAAAATTCTTCAGAAACCACCATCAACTTAACTGACTGAGCAAAAAGAGGGGACTGATGCCCACATTCCCCAGTAACAACTCTCAGGAAGATGTGCCTCTACGTTTGCATCAAGTTACAAGTACAAGAAATTTTGCACTGACAACAAGGAGGATTTTGATCAAAACTTAGCCTGCATGATATACAGCAAGAAACTTTAAATAGAGGCACAACATTTACAAAAGACTTAGATTACAGGCCAATGACACTATGGTTGGAACCTCAGTGGAAGTGTGGTTTGATCTAATTAACAAAGAACTAAAACCACAGAAGGACAAAATAAAAAGTTATTCAGTGGCCCCTTGGAATCTTTGGAATCTTTCAATTTCTTAGCTGACATGACTGATCCCAACCAGAAAGGTAAGGGGTAAAACCCGGAAAAAGATGAAGAGATTGATCAAACATATTCCTTATTTTTCTTGTACTGTGAAAAACTAAATCTACCCTAAATCTCTGTTTACAAAGTAGGTTATGTCACAGTGTATTTAATCAAAATGGTGGGAAAATATGGACGTTAAATCACAGAAGACAGGACAATTGAATTCAGAATTGTTGGTTTTTAAATCACCTGCACTTCTGTTCAACCAACTCAGCATCACTTTTACATATTTTTAGTCTGTTCAGATTGACTTGACTAGGTGGTAAAAGCAAATAAGTCACCAAAAGTGCACTAGTGCGTAAAGCTAGATACAAAAGAGTGATAGGCCTAGTTAGTAGGCTGAGGATTTCATTAGTCCGTTCTTGTGTCTTACTTACAGAATTGCAAACTTTTCACTTTGGACAATATATTCCTTTTTGTGTTTCATGAGTAAATATACTTATGAAATGAATGGATAGTGTTTCATTTCATTAAATCTTTATGGTTTTTTGAGGGGTTTTTCAATTTTAAGTAGTTTTTTTTCCCCCCAGGCTGAGAAAAAGATCAGAACCCCCTTTTGCTCTCCTCCCAGTGGAGGACAGGTATTTCAGCTAAACAACTGTGAAAATGTGTTAGCCAGTCCAATGTCTTGTGGAAGTAGCAAGACCCAAATCCTCAAAAGGTATTTAGGTGCCTAATTCCCATTGATTTCAATGGCAGTTAGGAGCCTAAACACCTTTGAGGATCTGGGCCTAAAAAAACTTTCATTTATTTAGTAGTAAAAGATGGGCTTAAAATTACTTTTTAATTGAGAAAAATATATAACAGAGAGTTTGTAATTTCTGTAGAATTTCAAATCAAACCCAGGATTATATACATCTTTGGTAAGTTGTGTATCATTGCTAATTTTGCAATGTAAAAAATAAAATAAATGAAAAAAGAAAGTGATGTAGATTGATTTATATATCTATTAATATTATATATGAAAAGAAAAAGAAGAAAAGGACAATAAACACTATGTAATCCAGTTTTGATGAAGGCTGGACAATTTGGAGACCAATAAAGTGAGTCACAGGGACTGACTCAGCATGACAACAGGAGCTCATTCTTGCATTTTGACTGAAGGAAACAAACAGACAATGGGTTTAAACTTCATTCTTTCTTTAAAAAATAAAAAAAATCACTGAAATATTTCCACCATATTATTCTCCTTTCTCATGTCTCCCCTTGGGTCCTGTTGTGTCTCCAGTGCATACTGAATTTACTAACTGCCACACAATTCAACTAGCATTAGATCCAACACACACTCAACCTTTGGATGTGACATACTATAAAATTAACTCAAAGAAGTGGAATCTCATTCCACTTTTAAGTCTCTCCATATTTATATTTCACATATAGTGTTTGCTAGGCCACTCACAGACGGACTGCAAGGCATCTCAGCACATGGGGGACTTTTGAAAAGTCTACTATATCTTTGCCTGCACCTAGTCTCCCCAACATGGGAGATTTTGTACTCCAAGTATTAACAATATGATATATTTGCTGCCTCTTAAATCCACAGTATTGCCTACTCATGGATTTGGCAATTGTATGATGGCTGAATTTATCTAAAAAGCTAGAATTATAGCTAGAATTCTTCTGTCCTAGTTTGTTTCTAGGAGCTTGAATCTACAAGATGCTGGGCACCTCCCTGAGAGGGACTGAATTGTCTCAACTCCCAATGAAATCAGTGGCAGCAGAAGGGGCACAGCTCCTCAGGCAGTGCTCAGGATCTTTCAAAACAGGGCACCCAGGTTATTTAGGCTAGTGTAACTAATTCATGCCTGAGTTCTCTGATGGATGGGATCACATGAGAATTTTGTCTGAATATTGTATTCTCTCCAACACGTATGCATGGCATCTGCAGAGCAACATTCTGCAGATGCATTTGTAGGTCCATAAGCCATTTCAAAGCCCCCTCTGTGACATTCTGGATATCATCCAATTCACCTTTGAATACGTATCTGGAGCACTGCTTTATGATGTGTTCTATGTTTGGATGTTCTCATTGCAGTCACACAAAGGGATCTTTGATTTTCTATTTGTGCATCACATAGCTGAAAATTCCATGGTTCAATGTGGTCCAAAGTCTTTGTGGCAGGTCGAAAACTGCGGGGTAAAGGGGGGTGTTTTGTTGTGTCAGTAATAGTGTGCTTGTTTGGAACAATAGATGAAGTCCAGACACTTTGCCATTCCCTGGCTGGATCCAGAGACATGAGGCAGTCACATGTGGTCCATTGTAGTTTTTGAGATTTCAGGTGTTGTTGGAGTATGTTATCCATAACCTTCCACATGGGAAGTTCTCGGTAGTCATCAGCACTTTTAAGTTCTCGTATTGTGGATATATCTCACTAGATAGCTGGATATTCGATGTTTGCTAATACAGAAAGCCATGGTAGAGGTATTGATTTTAAAGTTCCTGTGATATTTGCATGGTTTGATTCAGCTGTCTAGCCACAAGCTGGGTATGGCTTCTTGTCCACTCCAGTTTATGTGACTGTACAATGAGTATACAGGGCCAAGAACGATGTTCATAGCATCCCTGGCTTGTCCCCGCTAGCTTCTGAATTATGTTGATTCAAGACTTTGCTTTAGAGGCTTTCTTGAAATGGTCATGAAAGGTCAGTCTGTGGTCAAGGATGACATCAAGATATGTTGGCTTTGGGTCATAATGCACCCTTTCACCACAAAAATTGACAGAGTGATTTGTGCAATTCTGTTGTCAAGGTGGAAAACAGAGACTACTCGTTCGCTTGGATTTGGTCTCAGCTCACACTTTTGGAAGTACTCCTCCATGATTTTAGGGTCAGACATAAGAGTTACTTCAAGTTCTTTAAAGCTACAGGCCTGAGTTGTGAGTGTCAAATCATCAGCATACACAAACTTCTGTGCTATCGTTTCAGGTATATTGCTCATGTATACGTTGAAGAGTGTTGGAGTAAGTACAGAGCCCTGTGTTACTCCACTATTCAAAGTCTACAGCTTGCTGGTTTTACCTCCAATGTATATGTGCATCCTTAAAACTGCCAAGCATACAGAAGATCACTTTGGCCAGTTTCAGTAGCAGACCATCCTTCCAGACTGTGTCACATGCCGCTGAGAGATTGATGAAAGTGGTACTGGTCTTGAGTTTTCACTGGAATCCAGCCTCAGTGTTTGTAGTAAGGGTGAGGACCAGGTTGCAGCAACTTCTGTGCAGTCAAAAACCAATTTTCTCGCAGGGTATGCTTGCGTCCTCAGTGAGCCCATTATTATTATTAAAATGTAGAACTGTCTCAGGAGGAAGCTTACCTGTTGCAGAAATATTATAAAATGCACAATACTACAAATTGCAAAACTTGTTTGTGGTTGTTTTCCTCCAACATTGCCAACTCTCACAATTTTATTATAGAATATTCAGTGTTTTTTTCTTAAAGCCCCGTCTCCTGAAGCCCTGCAGATATGTGACAATCTCAGCTTTCTTTTCAAAACAAATTCTGATACTCTTTAACATTTTACTGGATACAAATTGTAATGTGCTACAATACTAAAAACAGTTTTTTTTAAATGAACTCAAAAGTAACATGAAAGGTTCATATTTGTTTAGGCAGCTAAAACATCGCCTGTTACTATAACCTTTGTAAAAGTATCTTTTGCCAAATGCAACTATCCCACATCAAAAATTATCATGCAAGGAGGGAGAAGGCCCTAGTAGTTAGAATACAAGACAGGGAATCAGGAGATCTGTGTTTTATTCCTGACATTAACTTAACTGTGTGACCTTGGGCAATTCACATAATCTCTTTAAATCTCAGTTTATCTAACAGTACAAGGGGGCTATTTCCCTATTTCACAGAGATGCTGTATGACTTCATTAATTAATGCTCATAAAGCACTCAGATCTCCATATGAAAGGTGCCAGAGAAGATCAAAGCACTATTAATCTCAGGTGCTAAAATATGACCCTGCTCTTGTGTGAAACAAGCACTAAAATACCTGCAATTTCCATGACAGTCAATATTCCCAGTACAGTTCCCAAATGATGAGAGCTAGCCAAAGAAAATCAATGTCTGGTCATCAGACTAAAAAGAGACACAGTTTTACTAGTCCCAATCTAAATGGTAGAGATAATCAAAAAGAGAATATCAGTGTCCACAATGAAGAGAGTTATGAAAGAAATTAATAATTATTATGGTATTCGCTGTAGGAATGTAATTGCATGGGCCAATTCTACATGACTCTTATGATGCTTGAGGTCAAATATGTTGAGTTTGAAATAAACTTTAATCTGCTCTGACCTAACATTGTATAAAAAGCTTCACATAAGTTCCATAATTCTGCTCAAAATAACAACCCACTCCTCCGTACTAAGTGTGTGTGGTCTGATACGCCAGGCTGAAAATAGATTTTGATGCCTTTCTTTTTTTAACTGGTGTTATAGAAAAATTTTATACACAGCTTAAAAGATAAAATTTGATATTGTAGATAACCAATATATTTTTAAGAATACTTGGTGCAACTTTTTCAAAGTAATCACTCTTCCAAATAAATCCAGCAATGTTTATGGAAATAAAGAAACAAATAACAATTTTAGGTAGCATACCACAGTCAAATAAATTGTGTTTTCTAATAAAACAAACTGACAGAAACACTAATAGAACTTAACCCATGGTTACGAAGAACAAAAGGCTCAGGACTTTCACTTCCAAAGTCACAGAGTTCTGCTACTTGAGCTAAAAAATTATCTTCCTTAGTCAACTTTACTATTAACCAACCAATCAAATAGTCCCTTTAGAAAGTAAATTCCCTAGGACCAGAGACTATGGGTTGAATTCTTAAAAATGCTCAGCACTAGCCTAAATCCATTCCCAAAGGAGTAAAATTCCCATTGGTTTCAACAGGAGCAGAACTGGGCCAATGTTAAGCCTTTTCGAAAATCCCACCCTTTGCAGTTATTTATTTCTATGAAATACTTAACAATGTTTTGGGTACTCAAAAATAAATAGTAGTATAAAGACATAAGAAAAGTTCCAGATTGTACCCTGAAATCTTTCAATGAAGGGGACCTTACTCAGTGGCCACTGATGCATCCCCAGAATACCAGACATTCCAGTACTTCCAGGAACAGCATGGGCCCACCCCACCTGCATGACCACGCCTCTATGAGCATGACCTTACATGCATGGTGGGTGACAAGTTACGCTGCTGGAGGCAGGGCTGCACACTCTTCAAAATGGTGTCCCCCATCCAATACCAAACAAACCTTAGAATAGCAGGACTGTCCTTCTTAATACCAAATTAATGGCCTATCTAGATCCTGCTCACTTGGCTCTCCCATTCCCACACAGAAGGGAGGAGTCAGCCACCTCCACAGCACCATTCCCTCAGAAATGTGTGGGGTCCAAGATCCATGCAGAGGAAAGAGGAGAGTGAGAGGGCTAGGTGAGGAATGGGTAGGCCAGAGACAGAGCTGGGATTAGGAGGGCACACACAGCCCCCTCTCTGGCTTTATGGCGATTCCCCACAAAATATCATACAACCCCAGTTATTAGTTTTTCTATGAAGCCTCCCCTGGGATGTCTGAGGAGAGTCACAATGAGGGGGCCCACAGGTAGTAGAGGAAAGAGGAAAGGATTTGCACCAGTGTAGAAGTACAGAGCTTCCACATATTCATGGGTCTAGCCTCCTACAAAACCCCCTAGATCCTCTATGTTTGGGAGCAGGTCCCACAGTCTTTTCTTTGGGTCAGGAGGGACAACAGGACACTGGGGAGATCTCAGTAAGGGGATTCTCTGGAGATTTTCTCCCTCTGTGCCCCCATTGGGCGGGGGGGGGGGGAGGACATGACCTGGACCAATAACAGGATTAGAGTTTATATATGTTGTGGGATGCAGCCACTAGAGAATGACATACTCACAAACATTTAAGCAGATGTGAAATTCTCTCCAGTAATGAGAGGGAATTGCAGTGCTCCCAAAGGCTCAAAAATTAGGAGATTTCCCCCAAAATCATCAGATTACTTTTAAGGGTTGTATTGTGTTTTTTGTCTGTCTTTTGATTATTGAGCTCCTCCTGCCACTCCTAATACGTATGTGTGACCATTACAGTTGCCAGCTCTTCCAGCTGTACAGAGTGAGGCGATTCTGGCCCTGCTGCAGGAGCTCTCGCAGCTGCCTGATGGAGCAGAGCTGCCAGCTTCTCCCCAAACCCCAACAGTCTTAACTACTTGATTTTGTTCCCTTTGCTTGCAGTCTAGTATTACAGGGAGAGAGGGGGGGAGGGGCAGAGGCCAGGCTGACCCATTTTTCACAAGAGGGGAGGAAGTAGAACTGCCCTGAGCTCCTGAGTTCTATCTACTCTCTCCTCTCCTGTCCCTATCCTGTGTGAATCATGGCACTGCTCCCTCTCCCCTTCCCAAAATCTCTTCTAAATTTCTGAGAAATTTGGGGAGAGCTGTGCTTACCTCCCACAGCAGCCCTGATTTGCTGCTCTTCCCCATGTGGACAACCGGGGAAGGCAGCCAATCAAAGAGAGCAGAGCTGGAAATTGTGTCAGGGCTGGAGCTTCTCATATCATGGCAAGACTAGTTCTAGCAGGGAGAAAAACTGCATTACTCAATGAATTCACGAGGAGTGTCCACACTGGGATTGTATATATTGTGGGCCAAATTTTTACATATAATCTCTGAGTTTGCCTAACCAGTTTCTGTTGTAGGCCATTTCTGTATGTTCCAAAATTCTTATGTGCATGAGCATACAGCATTAATTTGAGTGAAAAAATATAAATCATGTGCACAAATCCTGAAATTTTGATCATGTTAAAAATACATAAATAAATAGGACACTCAAAATGGTATTCACAAAAACTTGGGAGTGCAATCTGAGTCATGCAAAATAAAGGCCGGATCAAAACTATATGGAAAAACTTGACCCTCATTGCCTAAAGAGTGATGCAAATCTCAAGAGAAAAAGAGAGTAAGAAAATGTTGGTTTAAATCTGCTTATCTTTACATGGATCTTTAGGTTTTCTCCAATGCCCAAAGGAAGTGTGAAGCCCCAGTGTATTTTTATGTTATATCCTCACATGTTTAAAGCTATTTATGCAATTCCAACTAACTGTTTAACCCAATCCTATTTTTCTTACACAGGCGAAGCTCCTATTGAGGTCCATGGAATTTTTGCCAATGGTATCAAGGGTTACATGCTGAACCTATTTTTGCCTTGCCCCTCCCTTTACCCCCCTTCTAATCTTGGGAAATTTACCCAGATTCTATAGGGGTGACAAACGTAGCTCTTCAACCCTTGAACTGTGGCTCAGAAAGTCTCTCTTCTAAAACTGTTCACACACAGTTTTCTGCAACTCTGCAGTAGGAAAGCATCACAAACTTAAGGCTTACAGCCATATGTACCACTTGTTGTCATAGGTTAATGAATAAAAAAAGATAGGACTCAGGTTTGGTAGAAACTGGAAACACTGGGGCCTTATTATTTTAGGGCCTGATCCAGCAATCTTCTTACTAAAAGCAAAACTCTCCACACTGACATCAGTCAATAAGTAAGGACTGAATAAGGACTGAATCTCTGAGTAAGCACTGAATAAGGATGGCCCTAATTATTTTAACCAAAAATTGTGCATGACAAAGGACTATAATACACATGCCAATAAAATGATCTAAGACAGCAAGATGGACCTGGTCTTCTTGTCACTGAAGATAATGGAAATGTTATTGTTGAGTTCAATGTGAGCAGTATTAGGGCCAATGTATTAGCAGTCCTGCACCCGAAGCCTAACTTTGTGATCAATGTGAAACAACTAAGTCAGAAAATTTGGCTGTCGTTAAGCTAAGTAAATGAAGAGATTCAGAAAAAGCAGTATTATTTTTCCCTTTGCAAACTGATTGACTACTGGTTTTGGAATCTATTCTGCCTTCAATACTTGCATGAAAATCCCATTACCATCAGTGATAATTATGTTTGCAGAGGGAAAAATGACCCCCTAAAATGTTACAAGGGCAGAAAAAAAAACTAAGATCATCCAAGAAAAGTTTAAAGTGCAGATTTCTATTAACTCAATTTATTAATGCTATGGGATTTTTTTTTTCTGTCCTACAACTATGTTCACTGCTTACTAAAATTCTCTTGGCAACCAAATACTTCCTCGCTTCTGATCTCATCACACACACACAGATGGCTCCTGCTAGTAAAATATTATTAGGGGAGGTGCTGGAGTGGCCTGAGCACACGTCACTCCAGAGATGTAATCTGACTCTGACAGCTTCTATGACCTCAGAAAACCTCTATATTTGCTTCTGTTTCCTTAACTGTAAAATGGAAAGAATAATGCCCACCTCCCAGGGGAGCCATGAGGATTAGTTAACATTTGTACAGATTTTTGAAGAGGAAAAGTGCTAAGTGTTGTTACTATTTGGGGAGACAGAAATGGGAACTTCATGAAACCATAAATTTTATTCTCTTCCCAAAAACAAACACAACCCAGTTATAAATAGTGTTTGCAGAAATACAAGGGGAGAAGTTGGTACTGTATAACAATTTTTAGTTTTGCATTTAAAGTCTGTTTAAAAGAGAGATTTAAATATTCAAACAGATCATTTTTTACTTCTACAGTTCTGCAATGTACCAACATTTTACAAGGTGGATTTTTGTTCAGTAGTGTAATAAGATGACAGTATTTACAGACCAATTCTTGTTTCCATAACAAGATTATGATTTTCTTTATTGTGATCACTGGTTAATTTATTTCTGCAGTCCATCATTTTGCTTTTGTTTAGGAGGCCCTGCTAAAAGTAAACTCTTTACAGACACTGTTCAAACTGTTTTTATCAGTTGAAAAGTAGAGGAAGAATGGTCTTGTGGGGATTCAAGGAGATCAGGATTCAATTTTTGGCTCTGCAACTGAATCTCCGGGGAGATTTTCAAAGGTACAAATGGCAGTTATAGTGAATGTGGGAGTTAGACACCTAATGGGAGATAGGTGCTTTTGAAAATCTCCTTTCCCCCTCCCCCACATGATCCTGAGAAAGTCACTGAATCTCACTGTGCCTCAGTTCCCTATTTATACCATGAGGATAATAATACTTACTTCTTTTTCCCATCGTTTTTGGCTGTCTTGACTATTTAGACTCTATAAACTCTTTGGGGCATGGACTGTCTCTTACTAACATATGTACAGCACCTACTGCAATGAGGCCCTGATCTCAGTTGAGACCTCAAGGTGCTACTGTAATACAAATAATAAATAATGTTAATGCTAGTATAGGGGTCTGGATAGCATTGATTAAAACTGATTTCTTAAAGCCCTGGTTATAATGCCCGTAGGGTGACCAGAAAGCAAATGTGAAAAATTGGGACGGAGGTGGGGGGGTAATAGGAGTCTATATAAGATAAAGACCCAATAATCGGGACTGTCCTTATAAAATTGGGACATCTGGTCACCCTAGCTGCCCGTAACTTGATGCTACTAAAAATGCCAGATTAACAGACCTATATACCAAAATATTTTATTCATTCAGAAGGCAGATTCAGCACAGGCATCAGCAGAGTAAACTTCACTCACATGGCACCCCAAATGAGACACTACCCTACTGACCCCTGACCCAATCACTCTAATTTCTAAATGCATTAATTTTGGCCGTGTTGTACCTTTCATATCTGCATTTTGTGAACATTCAAGAGATTGAGTTTTACTGGAGCAAATGTTCACAGAATGTGAATTTCAGAGTCATATGCCTGGACATTTACAAAAAATAAATGATAAGTCTGCAGATGTATTTGCTCTACGAGTAGTAATGCACAAAACCATTCAGGGAACAGGAACAATACCATGCTACATATCTGAGCAATCACAACTAAGCACAAATTTATTTTCAAATAACATAGTGTCAAATTCTCACAGGTGAATTGTGTGTGATCCATCCATGAAGTCAAAGAGAAAATACATTGAACAATTGTGCATAATGAATAAATTCAAGGAAATCACAATTTGCTCTCATTTAGTCTGCAAATGGAATGACAGACAGAATTATTGGAATGCAGTTATTCACTGCACACTATTCTCTCAACTCTACTGAATCCAAGTCCGGAGGGACCATGTCTAGTGATAAAAGACAATTCATGTTCCATGCCCACTCACTAATTACCCTGTAGCCTAGTACCAGTAACCAATTACAGCCAATTATGATGAGAGAGATGGAGCTTTGAATGTGGACTTAAGGAACTGGATTACTAACCAGCTATCGAATGATGATGGCTTTTGGTCACTTACTACCAAGTTAGGCCAAGTGTCTATCAATGCCGTAGAAGTGAAAGTCTCGATAATGGTTAATAATCATGAGCAATTCGCTTTCCCCAGCGAGATCTTTCAAGAATATAACCAGGAGCCTGAGCTCCATGGGCCAGTTTTGTCCCTGATATAATTCCACTGAAACCAGTGGAGTTATACCAGGTATTTATTTCATCCAGTCCATATAACAGGCTAATTCATATCTCTATCTACTAGGCACATCCACTATTTCCTTCTTCTTCACTCATCTTGTAATCTCTACACAATCAGCCAAGCATGCAACAAATGACAAGAATTCCTGCACGTTATATAAATAATTCAGGAAAGTTCTTAATTCCTTGAGGAGACTTACTCACATATCACCCGATCATGGGGTTTAAAGAGATGTCAAAGAAATTCTGTGGTTGTTATAGTCCAATGATAGAAATTTCATTAATTCATGAAAAAATGTTAGTATTCTCTTTGAGTAGAACTATAAAATTATTTTAATTCTAGATAAATTAGCAGAAGCTGAGTTGATACCAAGGTGGATTGGTCGGTATTTGCCAGTCGAGGAATGTTGTACAACTGCATCTGCCACTGAGAAGCTGCTATAGTTGGATTCAGAACCAATGACGCAGCATAGTTTCACGTGGCTCTGATAACACATAGGTAAACGGCTGGATTGCCAAATCCCAGAGGTCAAAAAAACATTGATAAAGCAAATTAAACGCATGAGATTTCCAACATGATGTGAACAAAAAAACCCAGACAAATCCAATTACCAATGCTCATGTCCCTGTGCCCCACATGGCACTATTACAAGTGATTCCTGGAAAGAGCAGGAATCTTATAGGAATATACCCTGCAGTGAGGATGGTCCGTGTTGAATCTGCCAGTTGTTGCATTGATTCAGACTTCGCCATATCTCTGCGCTTTTGCACTAGTAACCAACAAGGGCCGGATTTCGGGGCAGGCGACTCAAGCTGTGGTGCCGGGCTTGGGGGGCACCAGGCTCAGGTGCTGTTTTTGCTGCTAGTGACAAAAGGGAAAATAGAACATTTGAAGTAACATGTTTCAGGTATTCTGTATGTGGATTCATTTTTCATTAACCTTCTGGACCTTGTAGAATCTCATAAAACCTTTTAGACTTTCTGAGTACTACTTTTTCCTCAAACCTCCTAAAACTTTGTCAGATATGCCCTCGCAGGCATATACGGGGTGGGACATCGTCAATCAGTCAGTGAGATATAAGAATGAACTGAAGTGAAGTGAGAGCCCAGCTGCAATATTGTGAACCTTATTTTATTGTGTAATTGTGAAAGCTTACTTCTGTTTTAAGACTTGAAGAGTATAAGCAGCGACTAATAAAGGACATATTTAATGAGATGCCAGAGATATCAATCAAACCTCTATCTACACAACAGTATAAAAGACATACTGTTACTTCTTTTACCATGCTTAACACATAATGTTTGATGACTTCCTAAGTCTGTGGAACATAGACTTTTACTCTCCCGAATACTGTCTGTTTTCCCCTGTAAAAAATAAAAGATGTCCCTGAAAAAGCCTTCAGGAGTTCAGTCTAGGAAGCAAAAAGATCAATTGCAATCTAGTTTGCATCCAGGAGCAAATCTAATGGGAAATAAATGGGGGAGGGGGGGAAGACAAAGATGCTCCTCGTTTGGGGCGCCATTTAGTTTAGGGCTGGCCCTGATCAATCCTCCCTCAAAGAACTCAGACTGTAAGCTAGGTCTGCAATCTCAGGCGACACAGCTCCAAACCTTTCCTGTCAGGCAACCTTTATACTTTACTCAGAAAGCAGAAGAAGTGATACAACATTCCATTCATGTCCAAAGGCCACTAGATTTCCATCTTCTTTGCTGCACAGACCACATATATCTAGGGCAACTGAAAGGTTATTTAAGACTGCAAAGGGGAAATTAATACTCAGTGCATTTCCAAAGTAGAAATTGCAAGTTGCTGGAATCACTTATTTAAAACTTTTTCTCAAGTACAGCAAGATGAAAGTGAAGTAAAATCGTCTAGAGTGGGTTGGAAACACTCTCTCCTGAAGCCCTAAACATCACTTCTAGAGACATTAACTTGAGCTACATGTCCCACCGGAGAGTAAGTGTCAGCAAAGTAAATGCATTAGTTAAAGCTTAATAGTAGTTTAGTGTTCAATATCTTGAAATATTAAATATGTTTTTTCCCAAAGTAAACTGCTATTCAGTTTTAATGAAGACATTAACCTGCTTGATTTGTAAGCTCCTGTGGGAAGCCAGTCTAAAATACTGTCACAAGAGGTGGGCAGAAGTAACAAGAGCTATGACAGAAAAATCAAGCACATTTTAAATGTTAAAAAAGCAGCCAGAAAATGAGTCTCAATATGCTCTTGTTTTCTTTTAATTTTGTTTATTTTTTGGTAATGTGATTTGTGCCCTTTAAAAGATGCCGATTAGGGCTGGTTATAATGTTCATGGCAACAGTGGGTGTTGAAATCTTGGTGAGTTTTCATTAATGAGTTAGTCAACATGAAAATGGGAAAATTCAGATTAAAAATTATTTGGGTCAGAATCAGAGCTTTGAATTCAAAGCTTTGAGTTTCTGGCATAGGTGGTTTGGCTGCTTTCAAACAGAATCCACTCCCGTGGCTTTGATCCCAGTTTGAATTTTCTGGATTGACTTTGGATGCAGGATAAATCTCATGGGAACAAATAATCTTATGAATTTTCAGCTAGAAATGCTAGAGATCTAGTGAGATCAGCTGAAATGATGAGTCTCTGAGCAATTAAACTGGGTGTATATTTTCCCTGAAGTGTATATTGGTGAACTAACAATGGAGAGGAGCTGGCTGCTTTGTTTCACTGTGGCTGTGTTTATTTCATGCTGTCAAGCATGCATTCTGACACTTAACAGTATTAATATTGCTATTTCTATTGATATAATTAGCACTGCTATAAATAATAGCAAAGGCTGCCATAGCTAAGTATATCGTTGCAATCAGCAATATCAGGGCCTCCTTTATTACACAGCAGCCTGACAGATCTAAACAAGAAGACAGTCACTGAATGATACCAGTGATTCTAATGGCCCAGTTAAAAGGGCTATTGCTGCATGTGAGACTCTTCTAAACAAACTAATTTATATGTGAGAGACTAAAGTTTCTCACTAGTCTCACACTTGCTAACATTTGAATGCTATAAATAGGCAATCCTGCTTTCCAGCCATACGATATGAATAACTTGTATGGATTTCAATTGAAGTTATTCATATGCTATGATGGTAGAAGAGGGGCCAGGTATGATTAGGACAGAATTAGGGATGTACCTTTAAATTGAACTGAATACACTAGTTTAGGAGAGCTTTTTGGCAAGATAGAGCGGGAAATCATTTGCTAACTAAACAAAACAAGAAGAAGCTGATCTTCTTAAATAGGGATGCTATTTCAATCTCACACTACACCTTATTATACTTAAGAATATTTAAGTGACAACCTGACCTAGTGGTCCAAATAATTGACTGGGAACCAAGAACTTTAAAGGCTCTCCCAGTGTATTTCAATGGGCTCTGCTACTGTCTCACTATGGTCAAAAAGTGTCCACTAGCTTTGGGGGCATCTATTTTTGTGTCCAACATAAAACAGCTTGGGCTGATTTTAGAGGTGCTGAATACTCACAATTTCAAGTGACTTCAAACGGACAAGTACATGCTCAGTACCTGTAAAAATCAGCTTCAAAGTGTCTCAAGGTGTGTACCCAGAAACAGAGGCATCCTAAATTAACGGCAACTTTTGAAATGTTAGGGCTCTCCTGATTGATCTTCTTTTAATTCTTTGTAAAAGGAGGATAACACTACAGTATGTACCTCCCAGGGAGTTTGTGAAGATTAATATTTGAACACTGTACATATAAACTGGAACCCCGTGTTTTTATTTTTTCATACAGCTCTGAGTGTGGTTTGCCACGCAAGCTTTGAGTGTTCAACCTTTTTAAGCCAAAAGCACTAGCTGTCCAAAACTCAGAATGGGTGGAGAAGAGGTTGTGTGGGAGTTTAAGTCATTTGTTTAATTACCAGTGGATGTGAGACGTGCATTTTCAAGTACTACAAGACAACAAAACCAAACCATTTTGTATTCCTTTTACATTAGGACAGGGCCATGTTGATACCCTTATCTAGCCCTTGGATAGACTGCTCAAGAGACAGAGTTGCTCACTTCAGTACACATAAACTTACAATAGTAAATTGTGTAGCAGTACAATTCAAGGAAAACTTTGGACTATTTTACTAAGACTATGGCTACACTTCAGAGCTTACAGTGGCGCAGCTGCACTGCTGTAGTGCTGCTACTGCAGATGCTCCAAGGCAATGGGAGAGCTCTCCCATTGACTTAATTACTTCACCCCCCAGGAGTGGCAGTAGTTATGCCAGCAAGAGAAGCTCTCTCGCTGATATAGCGCTATCCACACCAGCGCTTAGGTCGATGTAACTTACATCACTCGAGGGGTGACTTAATCATACCCGACTGACATAATTTATACTGATCTAAGATGCAGTGTGTACACAGCCAAAATTTTGTTGGTCTAGCTCACTTGGTATGTGATCAAAGTTCTCACACAGCATAGTATCTCTTGTAAAAATCCTAAAACCAAATGTATCGCTTGTATAACTCCACTAATGTCATTTAAATTACTCCAGAGAGTAATTTAATCTTTAGGGACACATTCTGCTCTCTGGTGTAATGTGGACTAACTCCACTAAAATCAACAGGGTTACAACCAGAATTTGGCCTCTAGTGTCAAGTCAGAAGATCCATTAAATGCCTTCTATCTAAGGTACATATACAATCCCCATACTATCTGAGCACCTCACAGTCTTAAATATATTTATCCTCAAACACCTATGTAAAGTAAGAAGATACCATTATATCCATTTTACAGATGGGGAACAGAGAGACTAAGTGATGTGTCCAAAGACACAGAAGAAGCCTGTGACAGAGCCAGAAACCGAACTCAGGTCTCCCAAATCCCAAGGCAGCAACCTAACCCTGATCCGTGAACCCTTTATAAGTATATTTATCATGGAACACGGAGTATTGATGATATGTACTAAGGCACTTCTATTTTAAAACAAAGCAGGGAGGACATAAGGAATTGTTCCTCTTGTATCTAGATATAAAGTCAGACTTGGGTCATGTCTGTTTCTCTGAAAAAACATATTGCAAAGGGTAATATTCTCTCTCCCATCTTTCCTGACTGGTCTCATCTCTCAGTCATCTGTAGTTCCAAGTGAAGTAAGAGTACAGTACAAGACTACTAATGTACCTCCCTCAGGAGTCCACATTCAGAACTGCATAAATCAGGTTTCATTCATGCAACAGACCATACAAAGTGGAATTTTCAAATGTGCCATAAGTATTCACAAGTCATTTGGGTGCTTTTGAAAATCCCACCTCTACTAACCAATTTTTAGTTTGGGTTGAAAACTCCCAACGTTTAGCCCCAACATGTTTTCTTCATGAAAATTACAAGGAGCTAATTTTGTTTTGATGGTGCTTCACTGCTCCTCTGCGTCAAGGGTCTTCATGATTACAGTAAGGTAAACAGTCCAGACTTGTTGAAGTCACCCATGTCAGCCTTACTATCGATCCTGTAATGATATGTACACTATTTCTATAACAGCTGACTATTTCAACAGACATTTAATTCAGGTGCAATCATTCAAGCCATCCACAGCCCAGGGCAATAATAAGGTTAGAAAAAACGTATTTTACAAAGTATGTAGTTACATCTGAATCTGGATTAGTTAATATCTGTTGAGTGCTTTGAAGACATTAAAATAACACTTCTCTTTTACATCTTCCATATCAAGATTCCTAAGTATTTACAAACAATAATGAATTAGGCCTCACAAACCCCATCCCCATACTAGCAGGTGGGTAAAGTATTATCCCCATTTTACAAATGGGATAACTTGGACACAAAAGAGGTCACACCTACAGCTTTAAAATTCTACCTGTATTGAGATTTCCTGCCCCTATTCAAGCAGTCCGACTGAAATCAAGTAAGCTTGCAGAAAAGCTAGGAAAATAACCCAGAACTACTGAATACAAGGGCTGTGGTTTAACAACTGGAGAATACTATAAAAATGCTGTATTTATACGATGGGTGCTATGGATTATTATTAATTCTTAATCTCAACCAGATAACTCCGTACAGAAGACCTGACACCCCACTTTTCATTAAAGATTTAATAGTAAAGGCAGTGGTATACTGAGGTCTCATAAGACTTTCTTATACAAAATACACAACAGAGTATTTCCTAAATTAAATTATTACAGATAATGAAAATAACACCATTATTTTAAACAAGTGAACAAAGCAGATTGTATGATAGAGTATACTTGATTTTTTTATGTTTCTTCATTAAATTATTAATTTGCAAAATAAGTAATTCCACAAATGGCTCTCCGAGTTATTAGTTTGAATTATTACATTTCTGCTGTATATCCAAATCAAGACCAGACTGACGTTTATGTTGAGTTGAGTGGGGATGGAGGGAACACCCAAAACAATGAAGCCAGGAGGTAAGAGCTGTGGTCTTGGATGCAGCGATTTTGTCCCCAGCTCCTCCACTGATTTGTTGTGTAACTCTGGCCAAGCATCTTCACCTAATTTAGGATCTTCTATAGCACCCATCACTTTAATATTTAAGTCCCTCCAAGGAAAATTAGATGAGTCCCAATGGACTTTATGAAGTCCTCTGCTCTTTTCCTTTAATCAATTACAGTGGCTCATCTGGATTATATGGGGGGAGCGGGGAGAGAAGGTCTTTTTCTTGTCCCTGTGACGTCTCCATCTGTAATACAGAAATAATTTCCACCTTTGCAAGGTGACTTTTTGCATGTACAGATGACAAATGTATGTAAAAGTAAAATAGTATAATGAATTTGCATGTAGGTACATATGTCACTGCCCTTTGCTGGATTGATTCTGAATAGTTCAACTCTGTGTCACAGGCCCTCTACTGCTAACAACCAAAAGATTCTCTTTTAGCTTACGTGGCAGAGACCTGTGATTTTAGAGCAGGAGGCCCTTGTGTCACAATTAACCATGAAATTCTAGCTGGCCACTTAATTTTACTGTATTATTAGGAACTCGGGTTGGGACTCATTTGAGGGCCATGCACAAATTTTTGGAAAGGTGTGAAATATCCAAAACTTTGGCAAATGTCTAGATATTAAATCACAAATTCTCTCATACATGCCATCAGAAAGTTTTCTTCTGAAAGAAATCCAAGATTTTTACACCTACAGATTAAATGATTAGATTTAAAATAAAGCTCAAATCTTCTGTAATGTTCTTCCCACATTACAAATGGACTATTAAATCAGTGGAATGCCAATCAAATGCTTTTGTACTTTGAAAGAAAGGTTTAAATAACAAAAGCTGTTTTTCAGGCTTCTCTCTCTCTTTCTCACACTTAAGTCGGTGTTCTATGTACATTAATTACAATATATTTACTATCTTTTCTAGTAAGACCACAATTCAAAAGATTTTGAGAACGTGAATTTTTAGAAAAGTTACAATCAGGGAGTCTCATGAATTCTGGATCTCATTACTCAAACTTGTCAAGGAAGAATATAATGTTCTGTACTAAACTTCAAGATATGTTTATATGCAGAAAAAAGAGTTTGTGGTATAATTGTTCTAAAGATTTGGGAGCTGAGAGCTCTGGGTTCAAATCCCAGCTCTGCAACTCACTTGCTGTATGACTTTGGGCAAGTTACTAATGAGTTAGGGTTAGATTTTCAAGAGATTAAGCTCAGTGGAGCTATATTAATTTGCACCATCTGAGGCTCTGATTCTCAGTATTCAAAGATACTGAGTAAAGCTGGCAGGAAAACAGAATTTCTGTCCCACATGGAAAATTTCAAAGTTCAGAAAAAATTTCATCCCAAATTGGGGCAAAAAGTAAAAACCTTAAAAAATTTCATCAGAACTGAAACAGAATTTTTCCTCGAAGGCTCTCGTCAATTTCACATTCTCTCTGAAGGCAGAAAGTACAAGTGACAAGAGCCCTCCAGGCAGCCAGCCATAATTTTCCCCATAGAAAACTGAAGTATTCTGGCAAAACTGACTTTTTCCCACAGAAAAATTCAATTTAGCAAAAAGGGCATTTTCTATCAGAAAATATATTCCAATAGAAAATTCCCAACCAGCTCTCGTACTGAGCATCCATAGTTATTATTAAAGACATTCAAGCCATTAACCTCCTCATGCCTCGGTTTCCCTATTCATAAGAAGGGGATAATACTACTTTCTTACCACACAGACCCAGTTTTTGGCTTAATTTATTAATGCTTGCAAAGCACACTGAGCTCCACAGATGTAAGATGCTGTAGAAGAGCAGTATTATTATTATCCTCTTAATTTCAAAGATATAATTTGTATATAAAAATGCATTCCAGAAAGACCCACTGAAATGTGCAAATTTCAGGATTGTCTGCTATATAATCATAAATAATCACATTTCTAGAATATAAAGACGTTTTTCTCCTATAATAATTACTTAGATCTCAGAACTTTGCTTCAAGCAGGTTTGGTTCATTTTACCAGATTGAGATTCCTTTATTTGTTTTATTGCAGTTATTATTGTTATGTAGGGGCCAACTTAATTTTACAAGATTGTGCATATCCTCAAGATTCTGAACTTATTTACAGAATGGGATGGGATTCTAGAATCTAACCTATTGTAGATCTCACGAAAAGTATTTCCTGGAGACAAGTCTGTTTTAATATTTTCTTGATACCTTATTCAAACTCACTCTGACAGAAAAAGCTGGTGTGAGTGATTATGTCGGAGGGGAGGTAGAGTAGGGGAGAAACACATTCTTCTTTCTGACCAACCAATTATACTTAGGGATGTCACTGACATTTGTCAACAAGCAGTCCCAGCCTCTAAACCATGTAATTGATATCTCCTTATCCCCAGCTGAGAACAAAATTAACATTACACTATTTCTCCTTTGTTAGCTTTGGAACTTTAAAATAATTTCAATAATTTAGAAAACACTGGAATAACCATTTATAATGTTTTCAAAAAAACAATCCAATCTCAAAGCGAAAATATATTTCAGTCCTGATGCTGTATTTATCCAAACAGCCAAAAGTGGATTTTCTCCCTACCAGTATCTCAACAGGGATTGCCTATCCACAGGGCATCATCATTTCAATCCTTTCTCTTTGACAACTACAATTACATCACTTTTCTTTTTTTAGCGGTGGAGAAGTAAATGGCAGTAGCCCTTTCATTTAACTTATGATTCTATTGAGGGAACTGCAGGAATCTGGGATAGGAGGCCCTGTGAACTTTGCATCTGCAGATGCTTGGCTCTGGAATTGCAAATGACTGACTTTCCTGAAAACTAATGTCAAAACTGCTCCATGAACTGTCCTAAGGGCTGTCCCCCTGCCACAGGATTAAAGTGCACATCTTCTCCACTAGTCTTAAGGGTGAAATCCAAAACAGATATAATTTGTGTTATAGAGATGCATACTTCCACCTTACCTCTCCTGAGCAGCCAAGCTGCTCTTTTCTTCATTTAATTTATAATAAATTTACCACCCTTTTACAAAACATGGTACCTAACTGCTATGCAACAATAAAGCAAAAAGGGAAATTATTTGGTAGAGCAGGAGCTAGAGGTGTTATTTTGTCAGGCACAAAAAAGTTCCAAGCACCTGATGACATGAGTGGGACAAGTTCAGACTTGGCAATATATAAAGATACCTGCACTAAGACATTTTTCAGAGTCAAGGTAGTATCTTAAATTCAGCACTTGAGTTTCACCTGGACAATTCAAACCCCACATGCCTTCTCCTCACATGAACCATCCCCCCCCCCTTCTACAGTTATTTTCAGCCCTATTTGATATTGGCTGGTTGTCAGCAGCGGGGGGAGCGGCAGGACAGTGTAGGCAGGGAGCGCGGCAGGCTGGAGGCAGGCGAGGGGCAGGGACTGAGCGAATGGAGCGGGCTGACTGCGGCGGCTGTTGCTCATGGGCGCGGTGCGATGCTCTGTCCCCCCAGGGCAGGGTGCGCACGGCGCGGCGGGTTCCTCCCCCCAGCCCCTGGGGGGTTAAAAGCGCGGAACGCACGAGAGGTGCCGGCTGCGTCCACACCGCCACTTCCAGCGCTACAACTTTAGTCCTTCGGGGGAGCGAAACAACGCCCCGCGAGCGACAGAAGTTTTAGCGCTGAAAAGC
Source organism: Gopherus evgoodei (assembly GCF_007399415.2). Classification (NCBI taxonomy): domain Eukaryota; kingdom Metazoa; phylum Chordata; order Testudines; family Testudinidae; genus Gopherus; species Gopherus evgoodei. The sequence goes on from NC_044322.1 coordinate 206,663,562, forward strand.
GCCAGTAGCCACGGCGCATTCCCGCCGGGACGGGAGCGCTCCCCTGCCGCGCCCGGCCAGGGACACCGCGCTGCAGCTGCAATCGCCGGTGGGGGGATAAGTGGGGCACTTAGCGGGGCTTTAACGCTTTTCCAGCGGGATTTGAACCCCGGGGCGGGACCCGCGCTCCGGACGCGCCTCCGGCAGAACTTTTCTTCTGCTCAAACTTCGCTCCTCCAGCGCGGCGGGCGCCCCACTCTGCCCCCCCCCCTCACGCGCGGCGGGGGAAGTCGCGAGACCCTCCGCGGCACCTCAGCAACGGTTCGAGTGAGCGCGCGCAGCTCAGCAAGCTCGGAGAGCCGCCTGCCCCCCCCCCCGAACCCCTCCCCTCAGTCCCCACGCCACAGGTACCCCAATGGGCGGGGCGCGGAACCTGCCGGCCCCGCCCCCTAACCCTCGGCTGACCCCGGAAGCGCGGTACCTCTCTCATCTTCTCTCTTCCCTCCGCAGCAGCTCCACACTTTCACATGCAGCCGCCGCCGCCTAGCCAGCCCCCTCATTGGCCTGTTGCCCCGGATACCCATGTGCCGATTGGCTCAGAGCCACGCTACTCCCTAACAGGCCCCGCCCACAAGCACGCTCTCTTTTCCTTCCCACCCGCCTCTGGATGTTGGTTCTTTATTGGTATAGCGGTGCCCTCAAGTCCGCTATGCGCCCAGGGGATTGGTCCAGCCACTTGTTCATCAAGTGAAGTTCGTCTGTCATTGGCAGAGATCCGAAAGATAAAGTCCACTTTTGCGATGGCAGGGTGTTGATTGGATTAGTTTTGTTGTCTGTTTCCCCGGCGCTTGGGTGGTGATTGGCTACCCAAGACACCCCGCCCAACACAGCAAGTTAGGTTGCGAATCCTCCCCTTTCTACGCATTTCTATTTCCCATTTTATTTATTTATTTATTTTCTTCATAAACTTAAATGACCCCGAAAGGGGGGGCAGGGCGGAACCTCGCGAAGACGACTACCAATGGGAGAGGGAGAAAGGGTGTGGCAGACAACCGTGCTGGCCAATAACGAGAGCCGCCGCCGCTTAGGTCTTGGCATGCGGCCGGCCCTATCATCCCTTCCCCCCTTTCCTTAACCCTCTGCCTGGCACCGGCGGCAGTTAATCACTGTCTGTGCCAGGGAGGGATGTGGATTGCACCATTCCCAGCTGAGGGGGAGTGGAGAGACAGCCTGTACCATCGCCAAAACTAGTGGGGGGGGATTTGGAACAGGTCCAGCCTGCAAGGGAGGGAAAGTCAGGGCTGCACCAGGGCTGAGCGGGGAGCAAGAGAAATGCTGGGCGGGGGGACGTGCAGGGGGCGGGCAATAATGCCCCGAGCCTGGGGGGAGAGGGAACAGTAGTGCCCCTTGCTGAGGCGGGGATAGTAGGGCAGATGGAGGGAGAGGGGTCATAGTACCCCTTGCATAGGGGAGAATAGGGCAGTAGTGCCCCTGGCAGGGCCGGTGACAGGGTATATGGGACCTCAGACCACAGTGTTCCACGTTGCATGGAAAGAGCGGTCTGCTGGGTGTATTGAACCATGTTCGACCTGTGTATAACTGAAGTGAGCTAGAGGACAGTCAGGCCCAATGTCCCTACATAAAAAGTGAGAGGAAAAGATTATCCCCACTGTTAATCAGTGGGCAAGAGGGATGGCTTGGGGGGAGTGCAAGCAGTCAGGCCCGTGGGTGTGGGAGGGAGGGACCCGCAACTGTTTCCTTCCTAAAGACGGGATAAGTGACATGCAAGGGCTGAAGCTATTTTATTTTATTACATTTTCTGTTGTGCAACCAAGGAACCAAGTGTGAAGGAAACTTTACAGAAGTTGGTTTGCAAACCTGCAGTCATTTTATAATATTACTATCCATGTAGCCTTTCACAAATGCTTATTAAACCTCATGCCAACTTGTGTGTCAGGAAAATCATTCTCTCAATTTTTCAACTGGGGAAACTGAGGCATACAGGGTGAAGTCACTAGTCCAAGGGCACAGAGCATTCCAGTGACATCAGTAGGGGAAGAATTTAGGAGATTCTCAGCTCTAGCCTGTTTCCTAGCCCCCCTGTTTCTCTCTCAGGGACTTCAGCTTTCTGAGAAGATCAGAAGTGATTTCCATCATATACAAGGTTTACAGTTTGGTCTGAGTGTCGGGTTAGACTATGCCTGCTATCATAATGAGAGTAGAGGGTACTATCTGTGGTTCATCAAACCCACTGCCTTGTGAGTAGCCCAGGAGGGTGTAGGGACTAAGGGAGCAACCCCTGACAAAAAAGCCTCACTGGCGAATGGATGGATTTGGGAGAATGTAAGCATATGAGAGTAAATTCAGACATAAAATCTGAGGCGGTCAAGTACTAATCTTTTTGTCAACGCCTGCAGCGGACTGGGTACCAGATGTGTTGGTTCTTCCTCTCCACTGGATTTTACTGGTGATTCTGAGAGGCAGGTGCTGATGCATGGGTAACTCAGGGACAGTGCTGTAACAAGGGCAAGGCAAGTGAGGCACTTGCCTCAGGTGCACAAAGCCGAGGGGCGCAGAAAGTGGTGGAGAGAAAACAAAAAGCCGCTGGCACAGAGATATTTATAACCTGGGCGATCCCCCTCAGCCCCACCTGCTGCCCCCCTGTGCTCCCCCGAGTGTCCCCCAACCCTGACTTGCTCCCCCCCAGACTGTCTCCGAGCCTGCCCTTCCACCTCAAGCTCTTCCCTTTTCCGGCAGGACCCTCCACCAGCACAGACCCCTCCTCCTTGCCCCATGTTGGGCAAGGAGGCAGCCCCATCCCTCACCCCCCCAGTGAGGCTACAGTCAGGGGCAACAGCAGGGGAGTAGGCTCACGCAGCGCTCCTTGGCACCCACCACGGGGGAGGCGAGGGAGATTCCTGGACCTGAGAGGGGTCCTAGGAGCACATGCAGTGATGGTGGGGTGAGTGTGCTGCTGGGGGTGGGGCAGGAAAGGGGGCTCCTCCCCCAGAGCTTGTTGCTGCCGGCAGGGAAAGGGCTGGGGGGAGTCCTCCTCTCTGGCCCCTGTCCCGGAGCAGCCTGCCTGCACCCCAAACTCATCCCCAGCCCTGCCCCACCCCAGAGCCCACACCCCCAGTCAGAGCTTTCACCCCCCCACCACACACTCAACCCTCTGGCCAATCCCTGAGCCCCTCCAGCACCCCAAACACCTTATCCCCAGTCCCAGCCAGAGCCCTCACCCCTCACACCCCAAACTTCTGCCCCAGCCCTGAGCCCCTCCCACATCCCAAACCTCTGATTCGCAGCCCCAGCCAGAGCCCTCTCCCCTACTCTCGCCCTGAGCCCCTCCCACACTCCAAACCCCTCATCTGCAGCCACAACCCTCACCCCTGCACCCCATCCCTCCGAACCCCTCCCATCCCCAAACTCCCTCCCAGAGCCTGCACCCCAATCACCTGCCCCAGCCTAGGGCCTACACCCCAGACCTCCTCCCTCACCCAAACTCTCTCCCAGAGCCTTGGGCGGGTGCGGGGGTGGAGTTTGGGTGGGGTCAGGTTCTTGGCACCACCAAAATTTCTATAAACCTGCCACCCCTGATCCTGCCCTGCAGACCTGAACTCCCAGCATTCTCAGGACACATGCTGATCCCTAGTACCACTACTGTTATCCAGCACCTCCCTCCTCTCTTAACCTGTGAGTCCTTCCCTGGATTGGAACTGGGCTGGAACCAAGGATCATCTTGGAAGCAACATTACCAGCCCAAGCAGTCAAAAATAATGAGTTAGACCCCCTAAAATCACAAGCTCTACCGCCGCTGCTTCATTCATTATTTGGCAGCAATTTGGCGGCAGGCCTTTCCCTACAAAAGGGACTGAGGGACCCGCCGTCGAATTACCACCACCAAGTCGGCCCTGGGGGAGGGCGCAATTTTATATTCTTGCCTTGGGCTCAAAAATACCTAGTTACGGTTCTGCTCAGGGCCTCCGTATCATCTGCTCAGGCTTGCGCCCTGAAGAGGTACTTCAGCTTTGCCTCGAGCATCGACACAACACGGGAGGCAGCAGTCACTAGTTCTAAGCTCTTTACTCAATTGGTGCAGAGTTGAACCCCGATGGTGGAAGAGATCATTGTATCTCACTGGACAACCACTGCCCTCCATAAAACTGGATAGCCACCAGACAATAGTATGTTGTCCCGCCACAGTCTGCCTGCTTCCATGGGTGCTTGGAGCTTAGAGTTTTATAACTTGACAAGTGGACTGTAACCAACGCACCAGGCAAACCAGATAAAAGAAGGAAAATACCCTTAAAGACAGGGTGATGGAATGTTCGCACCATGACAATTGGAGTATCTGAGGACTTTCAACAGATCAACGATGCACGTAAAACTGCCATGATCAATGATGAGCTGAAATGATTCAATGTGGATATCGCATCCCTCCAAGAAACACAGCTACCATCAAGTGGATCTCTCAGAGAAAAAGACTACACATTTTTTCTGGCAGGGGAAAAACACTGAAGAAACACGAGAGCACAGAGTGGGATTTTCCATCAAGAACTCATTTCTGGGGATGACTGAGCCACCTACAAATGGATCAGAAAGCATTTTGGCACTATATTTGTTCACATCTGTGGCAAATTGCCGGTACTGTTATGCTGGGTCTCACGCTTTCTCTTCTTTGGGGAAGGTTTCAGGGCACCATTGCTTGCCTCTGAACCGGTATTTTAATTACCCCACTAGTGTCCTTCAGGAGGGGAGTGGAGAGGGAGGGACCTGGACCCGCCCTCTTCTCCAGGTCCCAATCCAGGGGCCCTGAGGTTTGTGGTGAACCACTTGAACTAGCGGTTCCCTCCCCTGGGCTACTTCCCTCTCCTGCCCTTCAGCTTGGGAAGGGGCTTCTTGCCCTCCTTTTACACAAGCCAGGTGCCCCTTACCTAAGGTTTCTTTTGGATTTCTCAGCCCACCGCAGCATTTCTCCAAACTTTCCTTTTGTCTCTCTTCAATACTGTTCTCTTCTTGAACTCCTTCAAACTGCTCTCTACTCCAACCAAATGTTTCTGCTCCAACTCCCACACTGTCTGACTGAAGCAGGGGTTTTTATCACATGACTGACTGCTGGTGCTCTAATTGGCTTCAAGTGCTCTAGTTAATCTATAACAAACCTTCCTCCCCTTGCAGAGAATAAGGCTTCCTGCTAACACTCTCCTGCTGCCCTCTGGCCATGCTGTATTACACATCTGAGGGCCTAGTTAATCTTGTATATCCCATCTCCTCATCTTCTGGCATCAACGACCAGTTCTACAACCAGTTGAACATCACCATCAGCAAGATCCCAAAGCACAAATATGTTTTCCTGCTAAGGGACTTTAATGCAAGGGGGGAGTATGGACCAACTGTCTTGGTCAACACGAAACTGATAAGATTAATGGAAATGGTCAGAGACTTCTAGATTTTATTCCTATTACAACCTCTGTGTAACAAACTCATTCTTCCGGACAAAGTTGCAACACAAAGTGTCTTGGAAACCTCCCAGATCTGGCCACTGGCACCAACTGGATCTTATCATAAAGCATACCGACCTTAACACCATACTCATTACCCGCAGTTATCAAAGTACTGTTTGCAACACAGACCACACTCTGGTATGCAACAAGCTCAGGGTGTGTCTACACTACGGGATTATTCCGATTTTACATAAACTGGTTTTGTAAAACAGATTGTATAAAGTCGAGTGCACGCAGCCACACTAAGCACATTAATTTGACGGTGTGCGTCCATGTACCGAGGCTAGCGTCGATTTCCGGAGCGTTGCACTGTGGGTAGCTATCCCGTAGCTATCCCATAGTTCCCGCAGTCTCCTCCGACCCTTGGAATTCTGGGTTGAGATCCCAGTGCCTGATGGGGCAAAAAACATTGTCGTGGGTGGTTCTGGGTACAGTCTCACCCCTCCCTCCGTGAAAGCAGCAGACAACCGTTTCACGCCTTTTTTCCTGGGTGAACTGTGCAAACGCCATAGCACAGCAAGCATGGACCCTGCTCAGATCAAGACTGCAATCGTGGACATTGTAAACACCTCGCGCATTTTCATGCAGTCTGTGCTGAACCAGGACCTGCAAAGCCAGGCGAGGAGGAGGCGGCTACGGCAGAGCGGCGACGAGAGTGATTACGACATGGACACAGAATTCTCTCAAACCGCGGGCCCCTGCGCTTTGGAGATCCTGCTGGTAGTGGGGCAGGTTCTAGCTATTGAACGCCGATTTTGGGCCCAGGAAACAAGCACAGACTGGTGGGACCGCATAGTTTTGCAGGTTTGGGACGATTCCATGCATAAGGGCACATTCATGGAACTTTGTGACTTGCTTTCCCCTGCCCTGAAACGCCATAATACCAAGATGAGAGCCACCCTCACAGTTGAGAAGCAAGTGGCAATAGCCATCTGGAAGCTTGCAATGCCAGACAGCTAACGGTCAGTCGGGAATCAATTTGGAGTGGGAAAATCTACTGTGGGGGCTGCTGTGATGCAAGTAGCCGAAACAATCATGAAGCTGCTGCTACGAAAGGTTGTGACTCTGGGAAATGTGCAGGTCATGGTGGATGGCTTTGCTGCAATGGGATTCCCTAACTGTGGTGAGGCAATAGAGGGAACCCATATCCCTATCTTGGCACCGGAGCACCAGGGCAGCCAGTACATAAATCGCAAGGGGTACTTTTCCAAGTTGCTGCAAGCACTGGTGGATGACAAGGGACGTTTCACCAACATCCACGTGGGATGGCCAGGAAGGGTTCATGATGCTCGCTTCTTCAGGAACACTACTCTGTTTAAACGGCTGCAGCAAGGGAATTACTTCCCAGACCAGAAAATAACAGTTGGGGATATTGAAATGCCTGTAGTTATCCTGGGTGACCCAGCCTACCCCTTGATGCCATGGCTCATGAAGCCATACACAGGCAGCCTGGACAGTAGTAAGGAGCTGTTCAACTACAGGCTGAGCAAGTGCAGTATGGTGGTAGAATATGCATTTGGCCGTTTAAAGGCGCGCTGGCGCACATTACTGACTCGCTCAGACCTCAGCCAAACCGATGTCCCCATTGTTATTGCTGCTTGCTGTGTGCTCCACAATCTCTGTGAGAGTAAGGGGGAGACCTTTATGGCAGGGTGGGAGGCTGAAGCAAATCACCTGGCCACTGATTACGCACAGCCAGACACCAGGGCGATTAGAAGAGCACACCACGAAGCGGTGCGCATCACAGAAGCTTTGAAAACAAGTTTCATCACAGGCCAGGGTACGGTATAACTGTTGTGTATGTTTCCCCTTGATGAACACCTCCCCCTTGATTGACTCATTCCCTGTAAGCAACCTACCCTCCCCCTTCGATTACAGCTTGCTTAAGGAAATAAAGTCATTATCGTTTAAAAATCATGTATTCTTTATTAAAAAGTCATTATAAAAAGAGGGAGAGAACTGACAAGGTATCCCGGGTGTGGTTTGGGAGGAGGATAGGAGGGAAGGAAAAGGTCACTAAAAAAATTTCAAAGTAATGACAGCCTTTTGGTTGGGCTGTCCACGGGGGTGGAATGGGCGGGTGCACAAAGCCTTCCCCCATGCGTTCTTAATGTCTGGGTGAGGAAGATGTGGAACATGGTGAGGGGTGAAGGTGGTTACACAGGGGCTGCAGCGGCACTCTGTGACCCTGCTGCTGTTCCTGAAGCTCCACCAGACGTCGGAGGATGTCAGTTTGATCACACAGCAGCCCCAGCATTGCATCCTGCCACCGCTGATCTTCCTGCCACCACCTCTCATCTCGAGCATCCATCCTCTCCTCACGTTGATCCCTCCTATCCTCACTTTGGTCCCTCCTGTCCTCACGTTCACTAGCATCTTTCCTGTAATTTGCTACCACGTCCTTCCACTCATTCAGACGAGCTCTTTCATTGCGGGTCACTTCCATGATTTCCGAGAACATTTCGTCTCGAGTCTTTTTTTTCCACTGCCTTATCTGAGATAGCCTTTGGGAGGGAATAGAGAGGCTTGAAAAATTTGCAGTTGCATGAGGGAGGGAAAAAAGGGAGAGAAGCATTTAAAAAGATACATTTTACAGGACAATGCTTACACTCTTTCACAGTGAACAACACTATTCACCTTACATAGCACATGTGATTTCACTACAATGTCGCATTTTGCATCTTAATATTGAGTGTCTGCGGCTCTGATGTTAGAGATCTCACAGACGCAGGTCTGGGCAGCAGAATTCAGCTTGCATGCGGCCATAGTAAGCCATTGTCTTTCGGCTTCTGCAGCCTTCATATACATAGTGCCCTCCTTTCCCAAATATCAAGCAAATCCTGTTCAGTGCTGTTTCTTTCCTGTTAACAAGCAGCAGCAGAAACCACCACCCCCCACCCCCGATCCAATTCTCTGGGATGATCGCTTTTCCCCTCCCCCCACTGCGTGGCTGGTATCATGGAAGATCACTGCTAATCATCTCCCTTCCCCCCGACCCCACCGCGTAGCTGGTAGCAGGGAAGATCCCTACTAGCCAAATGCGAAAAAGCTCAGCGCTATTCCCCCCCTCCCTTCCCCCCGCTTGGCTACCTGCAAGGAAGGATTTCTTTTAAGCAACAGGAAAACAGCCCAGTAGGAATGGCCATCTCTGTCCCCTTATTTAAATTCCTGAATTTCAACCAGGTTACCATGAACGATATCACTCTCCTGAGGATAACACAGCGAGATAAAGAAAGGATGTTGCTTGAATGCCAGCAATCACCGGGACCATACACAGCTAGGCTTTGTCATGCAATGATACCAGACTACTTGCTACATGCATGGCGTGGTCAAGTGTCCTACCATGGTGGACGGAATAAGTCTGCCTTGCCCAGAAACCTTCTGCAAAGGCTTTTGGAGTACTTCCAGGAGAGCTTCATGGAGATGTCCCTGGAGGATTTCCACTCCATCCCCAGACATGTTAACAAACTTTTCCAATAACTGTACTGGCCGCGAATGCATCTCAAGTCCTCAGGGCAAATCAATCATTAAAAAATGCTTGCTTTTAAACCTTGTTTTATATTTACAAAGGTACACTCACCAGAGGTTGCTTCCATGGCTTCATTGTCTGGGCTAGTGGCTTGGGAGGGCTGGGAAGGTAATTCCATCTGTGTGAGAAAAAGCTCCCGACTGTTGGGGAGAATGGAGTGCTGTGTGCTCTCTGCAAGCTCGTCCTCCTCTTCCTCCTCCTCATCTTGCCCGTCTGCAGAATCCTCAGCCATGGCTGAGATTACCACCCCCACCTCGGAATCCACAGACAGGGGTGGGGTAATGGTGGCGGACCCCCCTAGAATTGCATGCAGTTCAGCACAGAAGTGGCATGTTTTCGGCCCTGTCCCGGACCTTCCGTTTGCTTCTTTGGTTTTCTGGTAGGCTTGTCTGAGCTCCTTAACTTTCACTCTGCACTGCACTCAGTCCCTGGTGTGGCCTTTCTCCATCATGGCCTTGGAAATTTTTTCAAAAGTTTTTTTATTTCATCTTTTGGAACGGAGTTCTATTAGCACAGAATCCTCTCCCCGTATAGCGATCAGATCTAGTACCTCCCGTGCGGTCCATGCTGGAGCTCTTTTTTGATTCTCAGGAGACTGCATTGTTACTGTGCTGATGAGCTCTGCGTGGTCACCTGTGCTGGTGAGCTCTCCACGCTAGGCAAACAGGAAATGAAATTCAAAAGTTCGCGGGGCTTTTCCTGTCTACCTGGCCAGTACATCCAAGTTCAGATTGCTGTCCAGAGAGGTAACAGTGGTGCACTGTGGGATACCGCCCGGAGGCCAATACCGTTGATTTGCGGCCACACTAACCCTAATCCAATATGGTAATACCGATTTCAGCGCTACCCCTCTCGTTGGGGAGAAGTACAGAAACCGGTTTAAAGAGACCTTTATAGCAATATAAAGGGCCTCGTTGTGTGGACGGGTGCAGCTTTAAATCGGTTTAACGCTGCTAAAATCGGTATAAACGTGTAGGGTAGACCAGGCCTCAGACTTACACCAAAGAAAATACACAGATTTAAAGGATATCCTTATATTAACCTCAGTGCCATAGTGGACTAAGAAAAGTCACAGCAGTACAAGAACATACTACAACAAGCCCTGGAACCCAGTGATTGTGCCAAGAACAACTGAAGAATACAATCTAAGATGCAGTTCTGGCAGTCTTTGAGAAGAAGGAAAACAAGACCAACTGGTTTGACACATATTCCAGTCATAGAGGCCAAATGCACAGCCCAAACCAACTACAAGAGAGACCCAAATGAAAAAAACTTTATAAGCATTGAGAGTGGCAAGAACCAAGGTACAACAAACTGCTCGATGCTGTGCCAATGACTATTGGCTGCACTTATGTGAAAGCATCCAACTAGCAGCTGATACAGGCAATGTCAGAAACATGTATGATGGGATCAAGGAAGCCTTGGGACCAACTTCAAAGATAGCCCCATTGAAATCAACAACAGGGGAAACAATGAAAGATCAAGCAGAATGATCACTGGTTAGAACACTACTCTGAGCTTTACTCTCATGAAAATATTGTTATGGTCGCAGTCATCAACAGCTGCCTGTTATAAACAAAATCAACGATAAACTGACTGTCGAGGAGCTTAGCCTTGCCATTGGTGGCCTCCCCAATGGAAAGGCCCCCTGGAAAAGACTGCATACCATCCAAGGTCAGAAAATGTGGAAAACCTACTGCAACATCTTCATGGGTTGCCCTGCCTATGCTGAAAAAAAGGTGAAGTACCACAAGAAATAAGAGAAGCCAACATCATCACTCTATAAAAACAAGGGTGACAGGAGCGACTGTAACAACTATCGTGGCATTTCCCTACTAAGTATTACGGGAAAGCCTTTACCCAAGTTGTCCTGAACAGACTTCAGACCCTTGCAGACAGAGTCTATCCTGAATCATAGTGTGGCTTCAGAGCTGAAAGGTATACTATAGACATGATCTTCTCACTGAGATAACTACAAGAGAAATGCAGAGAACAAAAAAAGCCCCTCTACATACCCTTCATCAATCTCAGAAAGCTTTTTGACTTGTCAGTAGAATTGGGCTATCTGCGCTTCTAGAAAAGATTGGATGTCCCCCCAAGCTCTTACACATGATTCGATCCTTCCATGAAAACATGTATGGCACCGTCTCATATGACAGCTCAGTGTCTGAGGCTTTCCAGATTCATAGTGGAATTAAGCAAGGTTGTATACTTGACCCAATTCTGTTTGGGATCTTCTTCTCCCTGCTACTGAAACAAGCTTTTGGTCCCTCAACTGAGGGAATCTACTTGCACACAAGATCTGATGGAATCTATTCAATCTTGTAAGACTCAGATCTAAAACCAAGACTAGGGAGGCCCTTATCCAACATCTCCTCTTTGCTGATGATGCAACAGTGACAACCCACACAGAAGCTCATTTTCAAAGTGTAATGGACAGTTTTTCCAAAGCTTGCCAAGACTTCAGGCTTACCATAAGCCTAAAAAAGACTAACATAATATGCCAAGGAGTTGAGAAAGCACCCTCTAGCAAGATCAAAAACTATGAACTTGAAGTGGTGAACGAGTTCATATACCTGGTGTCCACTATCAAAGTCAACCTCTCACTTGAAACAGAACTCAACATCTGCACTGGAAAAGCCTCTGAAGAAGATGGTATGGCAAAACAATAATCTGACAGAACACACAAAGATCTGTGTGTATCGTGCATGTGTTATCACTACACTTTTGTATGGAAGCAAGACATGGACCTTATATTCTCAACAGGAGAAGAGGCTCAACAGTTTTCATATATGTTGCCTCTGTCGAATATTTGGAATCTCCTGGAGGGACAGAGTCACCAACACTGAGCTGCTCAAGCGGGCCAGCTTACCCAGCATGCAAACACTCTCAAACAGAAATACCTGCACTGGTGTGGGCATGTATACTGAATGAATGATGGGCACATCCCAAAGGACATCCTCTATGGCGAACAGGCATCTAGAAAAAGACCCAAATGATACCCAAAGTTGCGTTTCAAGGATGGGTGCAAGTGAGACTTCAAAGAAATGGACATGGATGTGGACAACTGGGAAGATCACACTCAAGACTGCAGCCTTTGGAAATGAGTTAAACAAAGGTTTCCAGAGTTACGAGAGGAAGCAGTCCAGGTTACTAGAGGAGAAAAGAGCTCACAGAAGGCAGAGCCCAAAGTGTTAAAACATTACCTTTAAATGTGGCAGATGTGGCAGAGATTGTCTCTCTCAAGTGGATTCTTCAGCCATGTTCGCGGCTGCCATAAAACCAACTGAGTAAATTCTATACCCTTCAGGGGCGCAAATCCATGGTCTCTAGAGACTGAAGGATGCCAACTACTACAGTTTGGTTCAAGCCCTTCCACTATACAAATTGTTCCAGCATCTCTGCAGAGAAGCAGCCATTTATGCTTGCTATGGAGTGTTGAATATGGTGGTCTGAGTCCACATCACAAAATCGACCATCACTATAGGAGCCAACTGCTCCCCTTTTTCACAGGCTCAATGGGAATAAAATTCCCCTCATATTGCTTATTCTGGTTCCTTCAAGTCAGGGGGAAAGAGCATTTTAGGGAATGTTTATGCTGTCCGCTCTGTACCTGTTATGTGGTGATTAAATACAGGACTCTAGTCTACAGGACTGACAAGTACAATGGTATCTTTCACCAACATGAAAACCACACACAAAGACTGAGCCAATTCACCATTGCCATTGCATGTTGTGTAGCTATTTACATCAGTGTGAAGTGACTCCCAAAAGTGTGCAAAAAATCTATAATTCTGATTTTTGAGGGTATTTTGGACTCATACTGCACGGGTGTAAATGACTGCACAAGGTGGAGGGCAATGGTGAATTGGATTCTATTCATGTTGAAAACAGGGCACATCCATTGTGCATTACACTCCTCCCTTCTATTTACAAAATACTGTAGGAGGACATAGCAAAACAATTCCCATTAGTATTGAAGAAAGTATCCCCCGAAGGCCTTGATTCAGCAAGGCATTTAAGCACATGCCTAACTTTAAGCACATAATTAGTTTGACCACTCACATGCTGAAATATAAGCATGTGCTGAAGTTCTTTACTGAACTGGAGCCTTCATTTTAATTTCATTTTCTGGGGCCTGTTCGGCATCTTTAAGCTGAGAAAGACTGTGGAGTAAAATGCTTTTAGGAATATATCATCTCTCAGGTATATTCTGTTTAATGGCAGCATACCTGTAATTTCAGCTTGGCTGTCAAAACAGTGGCACACTACAGAAAAACTGAACACACTTTATACAGAAATATTTCAGATTGAAACTGTCTGAAATCAGTTTGGGGATAGTGTTAAAACACTCTTCTATCAATGAGGTGTTTTACTGAATGAGGAATCATGTGACTGATAGATATGTACCTGGTGGTGTTTCTAGACTGAGAATAAATACACTTGATAATGGACTCATGGACCCTTGAATAAAGGAAGAAGAATGTTAAAGAAGTGTTAGGGGAGGAATTCTCCCCTCAATGGATGATACTTGTTGCCTGCATCTGACCACAAATATGTCCTGTATTTAAGGTGGGAGTATTAGATGAAGCAAAGATACACAGCAAGTATGGTAAGAAAAGTGTTCTGATAAAAGGCCATCTTATTAATCAATATATCTGCTTCTTCTGACCAAATTCAGCTATGGTGCAACTTCATTCAAGTTAATGGGAGCTGCAGGTATGTCCCTATTTACAGTCTTTTCAGAGGATAACATTTTAAAGATCTGTTATCTAATCACCTGCTGGAAAGTTTTGGAAGCTGGGATGTTGTAAAAAATCTGTAAAATTACACAAGTGATAGAACCAACTGAGGCCCCAATCCTGCAGTTACACACTTTATGCGAATATCCATGACTACGTCTATGCTTAAATATTTGAAGGACTGCGGATTAAATTTGCTAATTAAATTGGCAAAGATGGAGGGTTGATGACACACCATACAGCAGCAGTAGTAGTATAAAGAGTCTTATTTATTTATTTCCTTAAATAGCACTTGCTTTTGAGTAGTTTGTGACAATTTGACTGAATATTGGTCTGAGACAATTGTGTTGTTCTATTGTATTCACATGATTGTAACTGTAATTTGCTTCCTCCTTAATATTTAAGATAGCAATAATATCAAAAGCCTTATTGCTTCTAGGAAGAGATTAAAAGGGTATAATTGTTAGGGTTTTTATGCCCACAATTTGGCCTACTTTAAAAATATTGTTGCATCACAGTTATGATCTTCAGGAATCTAAATACCAGTATCTGGTTTGTTCTGTGGAAGTTTAATTCAATCATTACTGTCGCTGATCAGAAATCATTATTTCTCTCTCATGGGAAATTCAGATATTTCAAGCTTATGTTCATCCCAAAATATCAAATGATTGCATTTTTCAGTGAAATAGAACTTTAAAAAAAATTCAATTCCAAAATGTCAAAACATTTCATTATCGGTTGAAAGGAAACATTTCATTTTCATCTGTTGAATTCAGTGAAACATTTCATTTTGGTTTGGTTCAGCATCAGTCTATGTCCATGCCAGCAGCCATGGGGCCTTCTGGTACCTTACGAAGAGGTAATTCAGGTGGCTTATGGCCCCATTCTCTTCTATAGCTCAGACAGACTACATATCTCATGATGCACTATGGTGGTTCAACCAGAGAGGAGACTCTGTTGTGTTGTAGGAGATGTATTCCAGCTGGGGAAGTCAGCCCATAGAGGAGAATAGGGTCATGAAGCACCTGAACTACCACTCCATGAGGCACCACAATAGCTCAGGTGAACATGAATTAAAGTTAAACTGTCTGAAATTAAACATTTCAATACAAGTTGACCTGGCTAAAAATTAAATATTTCATTTTTATTCCCAGTGGAAAAATGGCAAAATCAGCTTTTCTGCAGAAAATTTTGATATTGCAAAAACTTCATTTTCTATTGAAAAAAAAAAAATTTAATGGAAAATTCCCAACCAGTGCTAGTCACTACTCACAATTTAAGTTGTTTCACCACTGTTGAGGACTTAAGAGGGAATTAACCTAAGGAGAAATTTGAGCAGGAATGGGATACTGGCTTAGGCGCATAGCCAACTCTGATAGGGTTTGCATCCCCCCCGACACACACTGAATGGGACTAGAACAAAGCTGTAAAAAGCCATTGTGAGCATGATAGCTAACCCAACCCAAGAGGTGTCAGGCTTGGTTACACTGTAGATCCAGGGAGAAAACAAAACACTGTTCTTCATCAGTTGGCTAAGAAACTCTTTTCTTGGAGCTCTTTTAATATCTTCAAGACCTATAGTAATATCACCTTGTATCTGGATCTTATTCCATCTCAAGCAAGTAGTGTTGGTCTATGTAATGCCATGGCTGCCACCACTCCCTTGTGGCCAGGGCAGCCTCTGCAGTGCCCTCCCCTGTTTTCTCCTTCAGGGCTCCTTAAACAAAGCTACACACAATTTTTAAAATTAAATTAACGTTACCAAAAGCAAACACAAAGGAAATCTTCTATCCAGCCTTGAACTCAGTACAGTGCCTCCTGCCTGAGGCACTATCCCTTCCTCAGGGACCACCACAGGAGATGCTCCTTTGCTACAGTTTCCTCACAGAAACATACATGTGCCCTCTACAACTTCCTGCTGCTTTTTATATTTGAATCACCTGACTCCTCGCAGATGGGGCTCATCTTGTAATCAGGGCTGGCTTAGCCCCAGGTTCTCCAGCCCATAGGCAAACTACCCTGTTACAGTCTGCCTCAGTGCTATGATATGAGACCTCAGTGGAAAGCCTCAGGAACTTCAAGAAGTGGTGTGGGGACTTCAGTGGTGTTGGAGACTGTCGTTCTGTCTGTGAATTAGCATCATAACAATGGTGCAGCTCAATGCTAACAGATCCTGTGCTACTAGAGATGCTATCTTTTATGTGAGATGTAACTGAATACCTCACATATAAAAGATCTCTTCCTTCCTAAACACCCCTTGCCTTTTCACCTGGATACTTCACACCCTGTCCTGTACTGCTGCACAGTATTGCATTCACAGCTCCTGCACTCCTATCTGTCCCTCCCCAAGAAAAATGTTTAAAACCCAGAAGACGTGAAACTAATCAACAAATCAACCCTCAAACTAACAAACAAAAAAACCTTATTCCAAGCAGAATTATTTTACCCTGAAAAGGGAGAAAAGCCACAGACTCCAGGAAGTCCTCTAGGGACTTGGCTACTTCTAATCAATTTTACATGGAAAGTGCTCAGATATTACGGTGATGGGTAGCAGTACAAAAACTTAAGCTATCAGATAGGTGAGAGCTATTAAATAACTGCTATATTTTAGCTCATGGGTGGATAAAGTAATCTTTGTGTGTAGTTTTTCACTATGCCCTGTGAGATGAAAGGTGCTATATAAATGTAAGAAACATCATTTTTTTTTCAGTAATTCTGCTGTGCAACTAAATATAATTTGCCAGGCCGTACAGAAAGCACTATTAAATAAAAATTACGCTCCACTGAAAGCATCCACAAAATGGCCAGTATTACTGGAAGTGTGCCGTGGTAAATACTTTTGAATATTTGCTTTCCATTGTAGCTATAAATCACTTTTCATACCCAGATCATTGTGAAATCTTACTGATCATGGTGCTTTATATTAAGATGTAGTTGAAAGTAATATGAAAAAAATGATGGATTGCAGTTAGAGCAGAAGACTGGGAATGAAGACACCTGGGTTAAGATTCTTAGCTCTGCCTGACTTGTGCCAGAACTTTGGATAAAGTAATTAGGCCTTGTCTACACACAAAAGTTATTCTGCTTTAACTATACTGGGATAGCTTATTTCCACAGCAGAAACAAGTAAGATATATCACTATAAGACACCCCTATACTGGCACAACTGTCTTCACTATAGGGTTTGTACCAGTATAACTATGTTGGAAGAAAATCACACTCATAGCTGAAATTGTTATTCCAGTCCAAAAACTATGTGTAGTCTCTGCCTCCTATTCCCAAACTGCTAAATGCATTTAATTCTTACTTTACAGGACTGTTAGGAGGCTTAATTAGTTTAAGTCTCATTATTTAACCAGTTACAGTTTTGTATAGTTCCAAAAAATGGTTGCAGGAGGCAGCCGTGCCCCAAAACCTGATGTAGTGGAATTCAATTAGGTTTTCTTCCTTTCTGATTTTAAATTAAAATTATATTTGACTCTTAGCCCTTTCTGACAGCTATTCCATGATATATCGACTGTAAAGTTATCCTAGTTATTTCATGTTTTGATGTGAAATCCATTCTTGTATTTCTCTGGGCTCCAGAGATTGGCCTCTTTCCCCTATTGTCTTTATTCTGAGAAGTGAGCTTTAAATCACGGGGTGGGAATCCAACTTGTTTAGAGAGTAAAAATAAACTGGAGGAGCTGCTCAGGCTGCCTTTTACTTAAAATCTGTGAGAAGAAACTAGTTCAGACGCTGCCACCTCTTGGTGGATAGAGGGAAGAGCAAGTAAACAGCATCACAAATGCTTACAGCACATGACAAAGTTGAGCAATACAGTTATGCTAATTGTTGGTGTGACTGAGATCAGCATTTGGCCCAAGATCAGTAGCTTCTCCCGGAATAATTTAATTATTACAAATATTAAAAATACGTGTAGTTAGACATTAACCAGACCAAATGTTTAGATAGCACGATAAAAGTCATTTGGTTGTACTTTATGGACTGAAACTCAAACAAAGAGACTTATTTAGTAATAATATTTGGGATGCAGTTTCTACTCAATAGAAAGGAGTGTTCAGCAGTAGCTTACTCATGTTTTACATCCCTCTGGAAGTTAAAGAACTATCACTTTGAACAAGAATGTGAATTTGTTCAAGTCAAAATTGACATGTGGATTGTAATTCTATTCTGATCAGTTCTTTTCCCAAACCCACTCATTTTCAGTGCCAAGGCCACTAAGTGTTTTTCCAGGACCAAAATTATTTGAGAAACCCACAGGAAGGGCTGGATGTTCCCACTATTAACTGGCTCAGAAGGAAGTGAAGGATTAACAATCAGCCCAGGGAAAAGAGGAGAGGGAACCGGTGGGTCATACTTCCCTTTTTTTCAAGCAGAGGCAATCCTCCTACTTGGCAGGTTTTTGGAGGTAGAGCCATGGAGTAGCGCAGTTTGCAGCTGCATCTTCTGTGTCTTGCAAATTCCCACTCAGAAAGCCACATGGGAGTTCATGCTGATGAACCCATTAATTCTATCAGAGACCTTCTGCAGCATCTACTGCTCAGCCACAGTGTATGGATGGGGTGAATCCAATGCCAACACACATTCTAAGGAGCCATGGTACCAGAAGAACACAAAGAGCAGTACAATCAGCAAGGCCTATATAGAAGTCCTGGAACCAAAGTTCCCTGCAGATTGCCAGGCACAGAAGGTTCAGACTTTAACTCGTCAGAAATTTTCCAGCAGAACAGTTTTCCTTTGGAAAATGCCAACTCATTGAAAGCAAAACATTTTGCAGAAATGTGTCACTTTTGATGAATCTTCTGCCAGGTTATTGTTGAAAGCTGCCTGGTTTCCTGCAAGTTCACCTGCATGGTTTATTGGAATCCTGGCTGAAGGACTGCCTTGGATTCAGGAATCCTAGGCTTCTGGTGTCCATGGCTCTAGGGGAGCCCAGCCATACAAACTGCCCCAAGGCCAGGGACGCTTGGACTTTCAGACTCCTGAGCCAGTCGGCTCCCCCAGCTGCCTGACTCCTGCAGCCCAGGGATCAAACTTGCCTGACAGCACTAGCTGGGACTCTCAGGGCTTTTGGGTTCTCAGCCATGTAGCTGGAAGCCCTGCATGCGCTACAACCCAGGCTCCTAACTCAGCTGTGGCTCCCAGGGCTTCTAGGCTCCTTACCACAAAGCCAGACATCCCTAGAGGCCCCCACTCCAGCCAAGTGTCTTGAGGTCTAGGCTCTTGCCTTTGCAGCAGGCAGCCTGAAGCCCTGGGAGTCTGTCAGACCTCTCGGGGCTGCAAGGCTCCCTGCTGCAGAGTCAAGAGTCTGGAAGTCCTTGGATAGACTTCCAGGATCCACAGCTCCAGGGCAGCTCCACCCCTGACACCAGGGACTCCATGACTTCCAGACTCCTGGGCTGGCTGGCTCCCTCAGCTGCCTGATTCCCACAGTCTGGTGAGCCCACTGTTCTGAGAGTTGGGCATCCCAGTGAGCCAGTGGCCCAAGAGTTTGAAAGCCTTGGGATCCTCAATTCTGAAAAAGTCAGTATGGTGGGATTGCCATGGAGCCATGAACCCTGTAAGGCCTGGGAGAGACTGGCTTAAGTTGACATGTTTCTTGCCCATTTCACTGCAGCAAATCTGTGGTGGGTCGAATAATGTAAATTTTAGTTACAGCAAAACTCCCTTCATCTGCAGAGGAGGTGCCCGATGCAACCTTGAGATCCCAGCCGTCCTTGTTATCAACAGCCGAAAGACTACAAAGAATCAGGAAGTGTACATGAAGAACCAAAAAGGACCTGATGCATGAAATCATGCAGTAATCCCTTACTGAAAATCAAAAAATACAGGAGTGGCAGCAGACTGAAAGGAGGCTCCACCAGCAGAATGTGGATCACCGGCACCAAAGCACAGAGTGGCTCATAAACATTATGGAGCACCAAGAGGACCATGATTTGAGGACTTCAATGGCTCAGACACAGGTTTGATAAGGAGTGAGTGGTTAAGATTCTGTGGCCTGCGTTGTGCAGGAGGTCAGACTAGATGATCATAATGGGCCCTTCTGACCTTAAAGTCTATGATTCTATGATCTAATTGAGACTTGACTCCAGATCGTATAATCAAAAATTCAAGATAATCCAGAGAATGGGAAAGTGTAAGGCTGCATCGCCATCTAGTGATTACAGAAGAGATCGCCTGCGTCTGGACCTGTGCACACTGGTTGTTTGGTTAATATGGAAAGCTGGATAACAGAGGGTCAGATAAAGTACAGTAGAACCCTGTTTGTTTCGCAGTGTTTCAGTTTCTGAAATGAAATTCTGGAATTTCCATTTCATTGGAAATTAAGATTATTCATTTTGTCCAGAATCAGAACAAAAACAAATTGCAGAACTTCCCACGAAACACAAATATCAAGTTTTGCCCAGCTCTGGTTTAGGCAGCTTCATCTCATTCCCTCCAAACATCAGAGGGAAGCATTATCAGAAACTCCATGCCACTGATATAAAAATCCCCCAGCTGTTCTCCCTTCCAAAAGGTAGAAGCATCTAGGCTGTGAACATAGTATGTGGTGAAACCATTCCCACTTCTGAGTGATACTATGGATCCAGCATATGTTAAGCTGCAGGAAAATGAAACCCCAGAAAGGCCCACTGGATGCCAGATGTTGGAGTCCTCCCGTCAACCCTGCTTTCCAAGTCACGGTGAACAGTGTGGAATTACATTCCGAACCCGCTAGCTGGTGGAGGGGGGCACATCTGGTTTGAGTTTAGCATTTGCTAATTACTAACACTCCATAAAAACTATTTAATTTGTGGGGGAGGGGAGGCTGATGCCCCTTTACTGTTACCTTTACCTTCACCTGTTTTGTCTTTTCATAATCCTAAACTGTGAGCTTTCAGGGGCAGGAACTGTCTTTGTATTATTTGTATGTACAGTGTCTAGTGCAAAGAGTCCTTGATCCCTGAATGGGGTATGTAGGCACCATCACACAACAGAGCAGGAAGAGTAGTCAGTGGCTACTTTGGCTGGTCCACCATGGACAGGCTGGATAGTGCTGCTCCACTGGAGGCTGGGCCAGAGCAGGCAGGGTGGGCAGCACAGCATCTGGACAGGCTGCACAGAGTGAATAAAAGGCTCTTCTCTTAGAAATGTTTACGCAATCAGAACATGAAAACGGTGAATCCCAAAAGACTGAACTATGCACACATCACAAAGAGCAATAACTGGCAAAGCAGCACACATCAAAGGTGACCTTGGCACTTTCTGAGGAGGAGGATTAAGAACCTACAACAAGAAGCATAGGCTGGTGTTACAGTGAGATGAAGCCTTTTCAATACACAGCAGAGGCTTACAGTAAAATCATGGAGTTAACTTTTTTGACTCTCATTTGGGGATAGCAGCACTTCAAAGTGATGCCCATGGCCCTATACCTAGAATCCTGGATCTCTAATATTTCTCCAGTTGTGCAGGGACAGAGTGGCTTTTTCTTATAGAAACTCAATGTTATTCTATGGAATTCACCCTTCAGGGTACAAAATAACTGCAGAACAGGTGGAATTTTCAAGGGTGTATATTGCATGTCCATTTTGTTTCATTTATAGTATATGGTATGTGTGAAAGCTCTCAGGGTACTAATACACAGGTACCAGTGTGGTTGATTTATAAAGCAGATGACTGGCAGCTAAAGTGGCTGCAATGTTCATCATAAGGACTATGTGAAAGCCAAGAACTCTTAGAATAAAGGCAAGAGATGGACTCAGCACAAATCAAATGTGCTATGGAAGGGGCCTGCGTATTGTATGATTCTCTGGGAATAGCATTCATTCTTTGACACAAATTTGTGCTCCAGAATCCAAGGCCTTAAATTTACCAAGAATAACTTGAAAATATGAATGAAATGTAAGTGATGCACTATTGCCTACCCAAATCTGTCAACAGTCTGAGGTAACAGCTCCGAGGGATGTGAACAGTCCCATTCTTCTCAATGGATTGTTGTCTTTGAAATGTAATGTTGGACATTACATTTCAGCACTGACTATTTCACTGTTAATCCACCTAATGTGTTTACACCAGAGTTCCAAACTCCCTCTATCACCTCCCCAGGTTCCAAAAACTCCAGCTGATTTCTACTTCATTTGCAGTTTTGTCCCTGACATCTTCCATACAGGAGTTATGCACTGTCAGAACCAAACCTTTGACACTGAAAATGTGAGAAACAAAAATGTGAATTTAATATAAAATACATAACACAGGGGCTGGTGTACACACTATTATTCACTTTCATTTTTACATCAATAAAAAAAAACCTTTAGTTAAAATTAAGCTGCAACTGAATATTTAGTCTGCTTCTGCAGAATGCTGCAAAATCCAGGAATTTTGTTATAAAAATATAGATCTAGCTTCCTATGCAGTATGTGGGGCCTTGGTAATATGAGTTAGAGCAAGGTATTGGGAATCAGGACTCCTAGGTTCCTGGTTGTGCTACTGACTCATTGTGGAATCTTGGGCAAATCACTTCACCTCTGTGCTTCATTTCCCCCCATGTAAAAGAGGGATAACGATATTTACACACCCTGCCTTATTAAGATTCTTGTGTTGCATGTCTGAATTATTGATGATGCAAGATTGTTGAACAGGCTTAATTGGAATTATTTAATCAAAGATTATCAGAGATTAGAAGAGCACTATACAGAATACTGAAATAGATGCATTTCCCTCTTTATGTGATATAATAAAGAGCTGCCTCTCTTCTTCACTGTAATTGAAGCAACACAGCAGTTTCATTCCCCCACTAAGTTCTCATATCAGTGTCATTATATAGGGTTTTCAAAGAAAGAAAATCTCTTTGCCAAAAGAAACATATGTTCTGATGTTATTTCTAAACATTTTAAGTTTACCTGATTTATGTGTGAAGGCATGATCATTTAGAGCTGAGAGGACTAGCAGTTCTTCAAGATAACACATTTCAGTGGGTCTTTCTTCCCATAATCATTTTTTCTTATCTGTTGTGACAATTATCCCTTATCAGTTTCCCAGGTTAATATATGCTTATGTAAGCATTATATATATTAAGGGAATGGTTTCCCAGACTATTTAGAGTTCAATTAACATAGAGGTATCCAGGATTATAATATACAATCTAACACATAGAATTCCTGAATAGGGTTATTTATCAGTCAAGGACTAGTGTGCTGGACCTTAGAATTCAACACACTTTAATATCCTAAAGATCCTAAATAATAGTTAACGTATAAATGAATCAAATATACAGAAAGAAAAAGGATTAAAAGAGTTAATATTTACTAACATATACTCTTGGATGCGAGGTGCTATATTAGTGCAATGAATTATTATTAAAGAGAAAATAGGATAAGAGCTGTAATCAAGGAGTAGTGGGACATTATATGATGTAGTATACTAGGAATGGATTAAGACTATACTGGACCTGGACCCCACCAAATTATTGCCCATTTCCCCCACCTCCCAAAAGAAATGTTGGCTCCTTCCCCTGGACAACCAATAACGTGTTCTGCAACTGATGATTAAGAAAGAATTGCATGGCTCCTAGCATATGCCTGCTCCTTCACTTACGCATTTTCACATTGTGATATGATCTGTGGGGGTGATGGGGCACCCCATGGTGCTTGAGTGCCAATGCATCTCCTCCTCTCTTCTGCGGGTGCTAGCAGCAGCAGATGGTCAGCTAGAAGCAATCACCAGTGCACCATGCCACCTCTTTCTGATTATGAGACGGGGATCTTAGAGTTCAGGATCACTATGACATCCTGGCCTAGCGATCACACAGCACTAGAACCTTATGTTTTAACAATGAGTTGTCGTGAAATTGTGGTATGGCCATCAATACCATCTAGTGGAAAATGGTCAGATTAATCAATCAGTTTCATGTCCACATATGAGTGTTCTTCCTAGTATCACAGGATGAGTAATTGCTATCAGATTTGACAGGATGTGAGAAGAAGCTGGCACATGGACAGCTTGCCTGAGGACATAACCAAGGAATTATGGAGTGGATCACAGTAGCACCAACTCAGGTGCACTGCCCAAAATGGAACCTAAGGCTGAGTATTTGCATTAGTGCTGGAGGACAGTAGGTTATGCAAGAATCAGGAGCCTATGGCAGAAAGGCAATGAAAGGGTCAGTTGCTTGAGAGTAAGATCAGTAAGGAAGAGGAAAAGCCCTGTGTCAGTTGTCATTGAGCAAAGTGTGAATAATGAAGTGGGTGACACATTGCCAACTCACAGCAATGAGAAAGTGAAAGATCTGCTAATTAAACTGGGCAAGGGGGGACCATCTTTTGCCACAGATAGGCAGTGGGTGCAAGGCAAGAAGTTGTGAGGTCATCTATTCCAAGAAGAAAGGCACAGGGGTTCACTGTTTAAGCAGTGAGATTAACAGGGCATATTTCCCTTTCTTGTGAGTAAGCATCAGAGGAATTGCCCATTCCCAGAACTGCACACATCACTCCCCTGCACATTGAGTATTTTATTATTTCATACACTCATACATTCAAGGGCTAAAAGGAACCACGTAGTCTGACCTTCTGTGTAACACTGGCCACGGAATTTTTCCAAAGTAAGTCCAATAGGAGAGTTTTTAGAAAAAACACCCAGTCTTGATTTAAAAAAATTTTCAGCCTCACTGCTTCCCAGGATAGTCTCTCTCATCCTTTAAGTATGACCTAAATTCTTTGTTCTTGGATGGATACATTTACATGTAGCCAATTAAAATGCATATTGTTTGCTTATGCCCAGCTTATCTGTCCTCTTCATTATTTAACACTCCCCTAATCATTGTGTCATCTGCAAACTTTATCTGTGATACTTCCATGGTTTTTTTGAGGTCATTGATAAAAATGTTAAATAGCAAAGGGCCAAAAACCTACCCCTGCAGGACCCCACTAGAAACTCACCTACTTGATGATGGTTCCCCATTTACAATTATATTTTGAGATTTATCAGTTAGCCAGCTTTTAATCTATATCTGCCTTGTTAATTTTACATCATTTCAGATTTTTTATCAAAATGTCATGCAGTACCAAGTCAAACACCTTACAGAAGTCTAAATATATTAGATCAACAGTATTACCTTACAACTAAACTTGTAATCTCATTAAAAAAATCAAGTTAGTTTGACAGGATCTATTTTCCATAAACCTATGTTGATTGGCATTAATTATATTACCCTCCTTTAATTCTTTATGGGTCCCATATCAGCTGCTCCATTATGCCAGACTGATAGGCCTATAATTACCCGGTCATCCTATTTATCCTTTTAAAATATTAACCCAAAATTAGCTTTCTTCCAGTCTTCTGTAACTTCTCCACTGTTCCAACACTTATTGAAATATCAACATTAATGGCCCAGAGAGCTCTCCAACCAGCTCTTTTAGAACTCTTAGTTGCAAATTCTCTGGACTTGCTGATTAAAAATGTTCTAATTTGAGTAACTGCTATTTAGCATCCTTCTGAGATACTAGTGATATGGAAAGACTTATAACCATCATGGGATATGGCTACATCATCTGTTTTTTCCCCAGATACATGATAGATATTAACTAAACTCTTCTGCCTTTTCTGTGTCATTGTTGATAATTCTACCATTTCTACCTAATAAAAGAACATAGTTACGATTCTGTTTGTTCTTAATATACTTAAACTCCTTATTATTCTCAACTCTGCTGGCCATAGATTTCTCCTCGGGTGGTTTTGCTGCCCTTATCAATTTACTACAATTCTTAGCTTCTGATTTATATTATTGACTATCAACTTTCCCTTCTTACACTTACTATATTTATAGCATATATAGGATATATAAATTTTTATAGCTACCTTCACTTCCCTTCTAAACCAGTTTTTTTTAAAAAAGCATTCTTCCTCAGTTGTGGCTTTTTGAGCATTTAGTAAAGTGTACTGAAAAATTCCCAATGATCTGATTAAATTCTTCCTCTCAGCTGATTTGGCTCATATTTGTTTTCAGCTTTGTGAAATTATCCAACTGCTCTGGACTGTATTAAGTTTTTGCATTATAAATGTGATCAAGTCACTATCACTTGTACCTAAGCTATCAATTTTTAGTCCCGTGATCAGTTCTTCAGCTTCTGTCAAGACAAGGTCTAATATAGAATTCTCCTATCTTTTTGAGTTAGGAAATTGTCATCTATAATATTTAGAAATTTCAAAGATATTTTAGTACTGACTATCATATGTCAGTCAAATTCAAGTCTCCCATCATCACTCACACATCCCCCCACACATTATAAATAGGTACTAAAGAAACTGGTCACCCTGTTCCCTAATGTGATTTGGTTGTCTGTAGCAGACACCAGCAAATAACTCATCTTGTGTTCTGACTGTTAGGACATTGATCCACAAGCATTCAAGATAATTTGCTTCCCAATTATCAGTGACTCAGAAACAAGTAATGCCTGTTAACACAAATGTCACTTTTCCTCCCCTTTTGCCGACTCAATCCTTCCTATATCTGTTATAACCATTGATATTAACATTCCAATCATACGACTCTCCCATCAGGTTTCAGTAATACCAAATAGGCTGAATATTTTGTTAATAAATGAACAATTCCAGTTCCTTTTGTTTGTTATCCAGGCTCCTAGCATTGGTGGCTAGGCAATTCAAAAATTCCTTCTCTTCGTGTTCTTTTGTTCATTGATTCATTTTGTTCTAGACATCTCAGTTTTGTGCTGAGTGCTCATATCTTCTCTCTTTTTACCCTCTCTTTTTGTTATTAGTTTAACAACCCTCTTGACTAGTGTAACCAGCCTGTCCTCCAAGAGATTGATTACCCTTCTACTGAAATGAAGGCAATCCAAACTATACAGCCTCCTCTCCCTATAGAGTGAGGACTAATGTTCCACAAAACCCAAACCCTACATCACTTACCTAACCAGCGGTTCACTTCCAGAATCTTCTGCCTCACTTTACTCATGGGGCAGGGAGGATCTCAGAGAAGATTGTTTGGACACTCTTCTTCTTCAGCACATTTTTGAATTCCCTGGATCACATCCATCCCTCTCAGGATGGAGAGATGAATATAAATAGATCACTAAAGTCTCAATGCATTGTCACAATATTTTTTTATAAAAATAAATTTTAAATGAATAAAAAAATATTTTAAAGTCACAGAAAAACTCCTTCCAAAAGGCAATGGTTAAAGTAGACCAAAAGAGGAGCATGATATAATCTATCAGGCCTTCTCTGCCCCTCTGCTGGAGGCCCTGACCACCCTCCCTGCTCAGGCCAAGCTATCAGCATGACAATCCTAAGAGGTCTAGAAAGACCAGGAGGAGACACTGACTTAATGGGGAACCACCAAGTCAGGTAAGAAAGCCTCCCTGAATCTTCCTGGAGGGAGTGCTGGGTGCTTCCTCTTCCTGACTTGGCCCTCTGGCCAGGTTACTATATATTCCCCAATTTCTGGGATTACAAAATCCCACCAGGGAAGCTGTCTATATGTGGTCTCAGGCAGTCTTCTGTTCCAAGTCTAAGTCCAGTACCATTTTTCCAGGGGCTGGTAAGGGAAGTTGTGCCTACCCGCTACTCAGAGTTCCAGCCTCTGAGTGGTAACCTACAGCTGTTCAGTGTCAGACCCTGTTTCTGTTTCCCAGGGCTCCTTCATATCCCACCTCTCTATTTCCTTGCCTATTTCTGGGTTTATTACTGGACCATTCTCTGTCCCCCCTGGCTATTTCACATCTCTCAGCCTTTTGTCAATTTCTCTAATGCAGAGTAGGACTCAAGGCTTACGCTCCCCCAGAATGCCTCCTTGAACCTGGTGAACTTCCTTTCCCTCTAGATAGTGACTGCAAACCTCCCCTGTGCTCTCACCTCCTGGCTTTACACATCTAGCCCTGCTCCTCCCCCAGATGGGCTTCATTTTCATTTAGTACTTATCATGCCCTGGCTTCCCCCCGGTGCAACTTATAAGGCTAATTATAACCACATCTAGCCCATATTAACTGGCTCAAGGCCTGTATGGAGTGGATACCCCATCACAGGGTCTAATAATTTGGCAAATAGTTTCAGTGGGGGGAA
This sequence comes from Gopherus evgoodei, assembly GCF_007399415.2. Taxonomy (NCBI): domain Eukaryota; kingdom Metazoa; phylum Chordata; order Testudines; family Testudinidae; genus Gopherus; species Gopherus evgoodei. The sequence continues at coordinate 206,691,374 of NC_044322.1, forward strand.
AATTTGGTTTAAAAAAATCAAAACATTTCATTTAGACTTTCCAACTGGAAACAGCTTTTTCACTTTAAATTTGGCCAGTATAAAAAAACCCCACGCCCACATAAAAGGGAGAAAATCACCCAAAATGACTGAATCAAAATGAAAAACTTAGAAAAAAATTGTTTTGAGTCAACTGAAAAGTTTTAGTGACTTTAAATGAAGCAAAAATTTCATTTCTGGAGTTTTTTGATTTGACAAAAACATTTGTTTTGGTTTGAATCAAACTGGATATTTTCCCCCAGATGTTTTGGTTTGATCCCTCAGCTCTTTTCTGGGTTTCTTACATGTTTTTGCAAAAAATTTCAAAAGGCAGTTTCATTCCACCTGGAAATGAAAACAAATTTTGAAACACAGAATTGTTGTTTTCCAGCCAGCTCTAATCTATAGCCACAAACAGGCAAATATCTAGTCAAGTGTGTGTGTGTGTGTCTGTAAGCACATGCCTAGATAGTGTGGCGCTGTGAAGGACAATGTTTGCATTCCCAACCACCTCCCTGCTCATTTCCTCTCACACATATTACCCATTCTAGCAGGACAGAGGGAACTCACAGATCCATTATGTTTCCCTTGGATTCTGGCTAGGGAAGGGGAAGCTGGCTGTAGGGTCCCTCTTTTCTCTTGGAGGGGAGGAAGAACTGGAGGGAGCAGGCTCTGCCTCTTTCCTATTCCATCCCCCTGGAGAGGAGGCAGAAGCAGTAAGGGGATAGATATACCTGTAGGGACAGCTAGGGGACACTCAGCTTGGACAATTCTTCTTCCATCAGGTGCCAGTGCTGCTCTTCACAATGTCAGGAAGGCCTAGAAATCCATATACTGTCCAAGCCAGGCACCAGTCCCTCCTGTCACTCCCCCTGCAGATTCTTTTGCTGATGCATCCTCATTTCACTTGCAAGTGAAGGGCCAGGAGGGGGCGGGCAGCTCAGCTTGAAGCCTAGGAGAAGGAGTCAAGTGGGAACTGTCCCATTTAGAAGAGGTAGGTGAGCTGTGCTTCCAACACAACTCCTTTTAACCCTCACCAAGGGATGCTTTCTAAGGAGATAAGTGGTAACATTTTCAAAAGTCTATGTAACTTAGAAGCCCAAGACCCATTTTCATGTAACTTAGATGCCTAAATACCTTTACAATCGGACCCTAAGCACCTGAGGGTTTGCCTACACTGAAAAGTAAGACTGGGCTCAGACCCAGGTGCCGGACCAAATTCCCTTTTGTCCACAAGCAAATCTGTTGGTCTCAGGCCTGGCGTCCAGAACCACACCAGGGGAGTGGGTTCGAGCCCAAGTCTTGCCGGGACCCAGGGCTCAAGCCCTATTGTTTTGCAATGTGGATGCAGCCTCCCCAGACTCAGGCCCTGAGAGTCTGTCAACATTATCCCACAATCCCATGAGCCAGTGTTCTTTGTCCTCTCTATCCCACAAGTCACCAGTTGACTCCTAGGAAACAGAAGAAGCCCCCTTTGTTCAAGTACAGCTCCTCGGCATTTAAGCCTTCCATTTTGTTCTTTCTGCTGAGCTGCAAACAACAGCTGCATTTGTAATGGCCACTGAGCACAAGAATTCCTTTGCCAAGCACACTCCGTCCTAGAGTGCAGCCAGGTTTTGGTGAATCTCTGGTGCGAGGCAAGCAAAACATTTGATTTTAGCCAGATTTGAGCTAACGAGTATGTGTACCAGCAAATAGCGAAAAAGCTGTCAGTACTGGGAATTTACCTGACCATTGGACAGTTCAGGGAGCAAATTAAGTGGCTCAGACTGACTACTGGAAAGCCAGGGACCAGATCCACACCTCTGAGAACTTGCCATCATTGTACCCATTTTACGAGGCGTTTGAGAGGTGCTGGGTACTGTGCTGAGCACAGAGCAAACAGTGGTGCACCAGCTGGGATGGCGACCTGCTGACCCCATACTCTAGCATGGGAATGGATGGCAGCCAGCAGCAGGTACCAGATGAGGCCATTGAAGTGATTCTGGTGCTGGAACTAGTCCCCAAAGAGACATTGTCGCAGAGCGGCTGCAGCACATCCTGTGGCGCCGCTTGGAGGAGATTTTTCATAGCTCTCTGGAGGAGTGGCCGTCCATGGAACTAGCAGCAAAAATGGAAGAGGCAGTAGTTGCCCCAGAATCAGGTACATTTCTGACTCCATTTTGGGGTTTATTAATGTAGCTATGGGAGGGATTTCCATTTTATGAACAAATGCAAACATTACTACAAGCCCCGGGTAGCAGCAGGTATCCACTGCAGAGACTACCTGTGCCTGCTGATAGTGGGAGGGAGTAGAGTAAGGGCAGCTGGCTTCAGCAGTGTTACTGAGCATGCTCAGTCCATGTGAGCATGCTCAACATAAGCCAAGCAGCAAATATGGGAGGACACATAACCCCACGTAGCCCGCCCCCACATGTTGACTCTGCCTAATGGTGGACTGCATGGCAGTGTCTTGGCATTGCTGGCTCCACCACCCGCGATGTGAAATTCAAAATGGAGACTGGGAAGTACAAATAGTGAAACAAGCATCTGAAAGTGACTTACTAGAAAACAGCACAATTGTGGTAGGACATGCTGGTTTGTTAAAAAATAAGAACTTTATATTTCCTTCTCTGTAAACATGTCGCTCTGTACCGACCCAGCAGTGTACTGAGCTACCTGCAAAAAGTGAACTGTAGGGGTGGGAAGGTTGAAATGTAGTCTGTTTCAGTTAAATGTAGTCAGTATACTCCATGGGTGATAAATACATTTGTCTGACCTATGGCTGGGTGTTTGAATGCAGTCCAGAAATGTTACGAGAAGGACGGGGATGGCAGTGGAGTTCGGTGTATTTGTGTGCAATCACAAAAGCCTGTATTGGAGCTGTGGGGTGGTACCAAGCCATGTAGCTGCTAACACAGCATCCTATGGATTCCCTCATGAATTCTGACACAGTCCTGGGTGCTGATAGCGGCAAACTTTTTCCCATAGCAGGAACTTCAGATAGGTAATCACATTTAGGGAAGAGATGGCCAGCCAACTCCACTCATAGATGGGCTGTTCAGTCACCATACGACTGAATACTTCAGTAGCATGCACAGCTGGCTTGCCATTTGGGATCCAGAAGATCTGTCACATGCTCCAAATGGTGGAATGCCTGAAATGCTAGAGAGGGTTATTTAGCATGCCATGGTCACTGCCCTTGCCTAAAAGCGGTCTGCAGTTTTTAGGAAAAAAAAACCTGTTGTGATTTCTAAGTTAGCCTTCTCTGCGCACTTTTTCATTGTGATTAACCAGGCTATTTCCAGGGAGCTTCTGTGGTCTGAAGCATCCCTCTCACAACCTATTGAAGTGAAGTTTTGCAAAGTACCATTTTATGTCCTTTAAATTCTGTGCTCATGCCCCTCAACCCCTACAGGCTGCAGTACCGTGGCCATTCACTCTCACGCTAGTAGAAGCCTTGGACACTACGCCATTGTGGACCCGTCCAAGAGGAAGTGTTTCCATGATGAACTTGTGGTTGACATTCCAGACAGGCCCACCAAGCAGATCCAATACCAAAAAGAGAAGGACTTAGAGGCTAGAGGAAAGGCACAGGTTGGCAGCAGAACTTGAGGACAGGGTTGTAGCGAATGAGCAGACCTTGGGTAAGATAGGAAGGTAGAGCACAGCAGAAAGAACTTTTTGTGCAGCTGCTTTTACTAATGGATACAAGAGTGCAGGCTCCTGCTGCATCCACATCACAGCTTAACTCCCCTCCATGGTACTACAGTAGAACTTCAGAGTTATGAACACCAGAGTTATGAACTGACCATTCAGCCACACATGTCATTTGGAACCGGAAGTACACCATCAGGCAGCAACAGAGACCAAAAAAGAAAAAAGAAAGAAAATAAAAGAAACAAATACAGTACAGTTCTGTGTTAAACGTGAACTATTAAAAAAATAAAGGAAAAGTTTAATTTTTTTTTGACAAGGTAAGAAAATTGTTCCTGTGCTTGTTTATTTAAATTAAGATGGTTAAAAACAGCATTTTTCTTCTGCATAGTAAAGTTTCAAAGCTGTATTATGTCAATGTTCAGCTGTAATCTTTTGAAAGAGCCACCATAATGTTTTGTTCAGAATTGCGAACATTTCAGAGTTACTAACAACCTCTGTTCCCGAGGGTTGCATAACTCTGAGGTTCTCCTGTATGTGCTGCACACCAGGAATAGTTCAGATAATTCCATAGCCAGGAGACCCATGCAAGCAGGCCTCAGCAGCAACTGGGCAGGGCATGCAGTCCTCCAGGTTGAACCCCTCTGCCCCACCTGGCCCGGCACCAAGTGCATGGTAAACATGGAAGAAAGGGAAAGGAGAACAGGAGGCCAAGGGACATGCGATAGAAGGAGGTTTCTGTCATGGAAATGGTTTCATTGCTTGTACTGTTCATGCACTTTGTTTTTCGTTGTTACTAGTGTTCTGGTTTGCTAATGGCAGCTGACCTGCCTGGCAATGGTATAATATTGTGCTTTTCCAAAAAATGCTCAAAACATTTTAAATTTTTTAAAGAAATTGTATTGCTACCACTGCGTCACATCATATAATGTGTATTTCAAACGATAAAGGTAAACCCATGATAAGGAACAACTGGGAAGTTGTATGCAAACACTATTTATCAGTACTGTTATCTACATCAAATCATACTGTAAATGCAGTTTTTGCCCCCCCATTTCATAAGTGGTCATGTCATTCAGAGGTACAATGACAATCAACCCACCTCCCCACATTTCATAAGTGACCATGTCATTCATAAGTATACTGCATGGCAAACAATCCCTCCTGTTTCACTGTGGGGTGCAACAGTACCTAATGTGCTGAAAACACATTCATAAAAGTACTATTCTCCCTCTTCCACTGACCAATGCAACGCCATTATGTGGGAGCTCAAAGCATCTCTGATTTCTTTTACCTGGGTGCATCCAGCCCCAGCCGTGGTCAGTGCACTCTCTGGCTAAGTGCACTGATTCAGCAGCCCCTCATTGTCATAGGCCCGTTCAGGGGGAAAGGGCTTGCCTTTGGACAGCATTGATAACATTGACATCCAAATGGGTCCGGAGAGAATGCTAGATGGCTGCAGTTCACCTTCCTAGGCCAATGGGGGCAGTGGGAAGTGCTGCAGGCCAAGGGATGTGATGGCCGCAGCTTCCTGCCACCCTCATTGGCCTGGGACGGTGAACAGCGGCCAGTGGGAGCAGCGGTCCACCGAACCTGCCAACATGGCAGGTAAACAAACTGGCCTGGCCCACCAGGGTGCTTACACTGGCGAGCCATGTGCCAGAGATTGCTGACCCCTGGCCTAAGCAATCAGTGTAGATTCTCAAGCCCTGGGTTCTCAAACCCAGAATCCAGGGACTTGAGTTCCATTAACCTTGGGTTTACATTGCAGTATGGACACAGGTAAAGCCATAGACCTGTCAAAAGGTCTGTCTAGTGCAGAATGTGTTACCCGGGATTCCTTCAACCCAAAGCACTTGGTAACTTTTACTCTGTGTGAGAAGATGTCAGGAAATAAATCAGGGGAGACATGGCTGTCCAACCGATAGATGGCTGGCACAGACAGGACAACACAAGAGTGCTTTCACTTAAAGCTAAACTTTACTAGTCTCAAGCACTTACACACATCCACAACAAGTTAGTAAAACACCCCAACCCTTGATAATTACCAAAGCTGAGTGTGGCTCTCGAGCAGGGCCAGTGCAACCATTTAGGCGACCTAATCAGTCGCCTAGGGCGCTGGGATTTGGGGGGCACCATTTTCTTCAGCAGCGATCACGGCGGTAGGATCTTCAGCCACCCCGGTTACCTCCGGCATTTAGACAGAGGGATCTGGGGCAAGGGAGTGCGGCGAGGGCCACCTGCAGCAAGTAAGGGTGGGGGGTAGCACCAGGAGAACTCTCTGCCCCAGCTCACCCCTGCCCTGCCTCCTCCCCGAGCACGCTGTGGCTGCTTCACTTCTCCCACCTCCCAGGCTTGCGGCGCCTAAGCTGATTGGTGCCCCAAGCCTGGGAGGTGGGAGTAGTGAAGCAGTGACGGTGTGCTCGGGGAAGAAGCGGGGAAGGGGTGAGCTGCTTCACTTGTCCTGCCTCCCAGGCTTGTGGGGCCAATCAGCTTAGGCGCCGCAAGCCTGGGAGGTGAGAGAAGTGAAGCAGCCGCGGCGTGCTTGGGGTGCTCGTGTACGGAGCAGGGGTGAGCTGGGGCGGGGAGGGCGCCTCAGGGCAGAGGGGGGGAAGCTGCTGCGGGGTGGGGGGTGCCTCAGGGAAGGGGCACAGGGTGGGGGGGCGGCGCAAGGTGGAAGTTTTGCCTAGAGCACGAAACATCCTTGCACCGGCCCTGCTCTCGAGTGACACAGTGGCAGCCCGTCTGTCACTGGGGAACAGAAGATGCTTCCAGAGGGCGAGGCCAGTTCCCAAACAAGTCCCACCTGTTTCAAGCTTTTTCCCCTTATTTATACATTAGTAATTAAAGAAACCTTGTTAAGTAAACAGTTTCAAGCAAGAGGTTCCTTCTAATTATTGATTAACCAGGTGTGGGTTTTTCCAGAACTTGCAGTCTTGAGACCTCAATAGACATTGCTGGGGCATATCCTACTCTTTGAAAATGCACGTATCAGCAATTTTTACACAATTCTTATCAGGAAGGACACGGGGTCAAGCTGCCCTTTCGGTGGCACCCTAAATCCCCCTCCCCTTCTGCCTTGGTCAAGCTGAGACTTGCTTTTAACAGCTTGCTGACTAGGCTGTCTTTAACAATAAGCCATAGTGGTTTCAGGCACTTTACTGGTTTGCCGAAGTCTCCCTGTACAAATGGATGCATTAACATGGCTGTGGAATCTGGGTCCTGCAACTGTAAGCCCAGGTTTACAATGCAGTGTGGATGCTGAAGCACAGGCTTGGAACCAGCAAGCACACAAGCCCAGGGTCCCACAGACCTGGGTTTACAATGCAGTGTAGACAGTCGTGCTGCGCTCAGGGCATAATTCATAGATTCATAGATTCTAGGGTCAGAAGGGACCAATGTGATCATCTAGTCCGACCCCCTGCACAAAGCAGGCCACAGAACCCTACCCATCCACTTCTATAACAAACCCCTAACCTATGTCTGAGTTCTTGAAGTCTTCAAATTGTGGTTTGAAGACCTCAAGCTGCAGAGAATCCACCAGATGTCTGTGCCCATGCACCATGCTGCAGGGGAAGGTGATAAACCTCCAGGGCCTCTGCCAATCTGCCCTGGAGGAAAATTCCTTCCCGACCCCAAATAGGGCGATCAGCTAAACCCTGAGCATTCCTGTGACTTGCCTTGTGGCTGTAAGCTGACTCATTTAGACATGCCCTAGAATGTCCCGATATCTTTGAGTTGCCTACAAATATATATATTTTTAAGAAGGAAACAAATCACTGTGCTATGAAGTGTTGAAATGCCCCAAACAAACAGATAATGGGCCTGATCCTGTTTATTTTGAAGTGAATGACAAAAACTCCCATAGGCATCAGTGATATGAAGTCTGAGCTCTGGGTGGGATTTTAGTTCCTTTTTAAAGTCACAGTGAAGTGGTTGTTAGGGAATGGATGGACCAAGGAGTGGGCTAGAAGAGACTTTCTGCTCTATGCTATTGGCTTGAATCTAGCCCAAGCCTAAAGTTGTTAGAATCAGAGTGTCTTTGTGAAGTGAGTTGGATAGGTCTGTCCCATTCCCAGTGGATAAGGGTCCACATCACAAAAGCACCATCACTGTGAGGATGAGCACAGAATGATGTAGGAACAAAGTGGCACAGAAATAGGACTCCAGTGCTCTTCAAAGCCTAGATGTGGTCCCTGCAGATCAGAAGTGAGGCATGCTGTCAGGGCAGGGTGTGGGGGATGATTGTGCCGTATCTGTTCTTTATGTTAATCCAAGGCATCCCATAAAAGGTTGTTGATTCAGGATTAAATTGACTAAAAACATTATTGAAAGTAGCTTTAGAGGATTTTTTTTCCCTTCCACATATTTTCAGGTCACCTGCAAGTTAAACCATTTTTTTGTACCTAATATAAAATAGTTGAGCTCATTAGCTGCCACAGGTTTGGGGCAGGAAATATCCCAAGAAAAGCCAAGCTGCTCCATAAAGTTTTGCTGGAATTACACTAGATGGCAGTCTTCCATGTGAATCGTTGCTGAACCAAAGCCCTACCATGATGTTCAGAAGTACTGTGATGCTGGATGTACCGACTTTCAAATGAAACATAAACTGGGGCCCTGACCACATGTGGACATTACAGATCCCATGTCCCCTTTTCAAAATGAGGGTTGCTAATGTTGGTGGCATGCTGATTTGTGATATTCAGTTTTGCCACCCTAAATCCTCTTCACTGTCTCTCTTGTGAACTTCTTCCTCACTTCCTATTCTTAATTGTTGTCTGATGTTGCTAGACTCTAGCCTGTAGTGTTGCAACCTGGAGTTGGCAGCATTTCAAAAGTAGGGGAAGTGATTCCTACATGGCCAAACCTTGTTCCCATTGACATTTGTAGCAAAACTCACATTGATTTAAATGGTGCAGGCTTGATCCTGAAGCTTGCATAGTGCTCTGGGATTCTTTTGAATAAAAGATGCTACGTTGACATGTGCTTGATGCATTAGCAAATGACATATTCAGTTCTCAAATGTGGATTTGGGGATACTTTCTGTTCCAGAGGCATGGAGAGTTTGGGCATAGCTTCTTGCCTTGATATGAGAACACATGTCATGACAGCATTGTATCTAGTGTCCATTGAGTTGAGCAGTAATGAGTGAATGCAATGCATACACAAGAACACTAGAGGGGCCCAGGGGAAGGAGTCAGCTGGGGAAGAGAAGAGAAGATAATCCTATTTATGAGTTTGCTTGAATAAAAGAATCTGGTTTAATCCACCTGGCAGCTTGCTGATACTGATGGAAACACAGCACTGGGATTTGCATGGCAGCACAGTAGAATCACCCTGGGGATTCAGTATCAACAGGAGCCCCTGCTCAGGAGAGACCTCTGTATAAAGTGACATAGTAGAGGTCAAGTCTGTGCATGGCTCAGTGTTAGTCAGTATGAAAAGTCATCCCACTGAACACCTAATCTACAAACCAGTCTTTAAAGAAAAAGGCCATGTTGCTTGTAGAACTGTACCTAAACTCCACAGCCCTCACTCCCAGACTTTGGGAAGGATAAGTTACTGTAATCATAACCCAATTCTGGAGTTGAATTTCACAGCTAGCTCCTATCTCTGTCATGGGACATAGCAAAACCTGGAGCCCAAACAGTTCTGGAGAAGGGGGCAGTTTGTCAGAATCCAAACCACATTTTAACAATGGTCCCCACTTTTCCCCTCAATGGCCCCATTGGTAACTCCAGGTCCAAGCACACAAAACTTTGTGGGGTTTCAGAAGCTGCAGATTCTGTTATCTTTATAACAAGCCAAACCAATGCCTGAGAATCATAGAACATTAGGATTGGAAGGGACCTCAAGAGATCATCTAGTCCAACCCTCTGCTCAAAGCAGGGCCAATCCCCAAATGGCCCCTTTAAGGGCTGAACTCACAAGCTTGGGTTTAGCAGGCCAATGCTCAAACCACTGAACTATCCCTCTCCCCTCCAAGTACTCTTGAATTTTGCAGCAGTTGAACTCTGCATGCAATTATTGTGTCTTAGCCATGTCTCAAATAGCCAGCCCCTTTGGTTTGGTTTTATTGTTTCATTTTGACTGGCAGGAATTCTATTCTTTGTGGACCTAGTTTGGTGGAATTGCAGTTCTTCTTCTTGGACGAGAGGGGGCAGCATACTCCCTCAGCTGAAAGGAAAGGCGCTGTCTGGTCACACACTCCTTTCTTTCTAGGAAAAGGAATGCTCTATCAGCTGGCATTTTAGAACAGACATTCATTTTAAGCCCCTTTTTTATGTGTCTGTTTATAGCGATAGCGATTGATTTACACCTTTGAGTTGCTGGGGACAATTTATCACACACCTATAAATAAAGTCAAAGTGAATTCTTTCTATGCCACCTCATGGTTCTTCCTCCCTGCCTTTGTCCCAGCCACTAGGTGTGGCAGTCTCCTCTTCAGACAGCTCCATAGTGGTGGCTGAGAGGAACAAAGGCACCAGCTCTTTGGACAAGAGGGGGCAGCAATATATTTAGGTTTATTGTGGGGTGGGGGAAGGAAAAAGAAGTGAAGGAGAGTAGTCTACCTCTTCATTACCTATGCACAAATATAAAAAATGTGGGCTGCAGGAGAATCAGTGAGAAAATGGAAACAGAGGTCAAACTCTGGCTTGTAATATAGAGCCACACTTGGTAGGTGAGCTGCCGTCTCCATTGGGGTTTCTGATACAAATAACACTTTGCCTGCTCCACTAATCTCTGCCCTGAGAAGCCCAGAATGGGACACATAGAGAAATAGTTCCCCTGAGTGGCTAGAGCACTAGACTAGCTCTCATAAGATCTGGGTTCTATTCCTGGCTCTGCCACTGGCCTGTTAAGTGACCTTAGCCAAGCATATCACCTCCTGGGCCTCAATTTTCCCATCTGTAAAATGGAGATAATGATCCTGACCTCCTTTATCCCTAGAACAGTGGTTCTCAAACTTTTGTACTGGTGACCCCTTTCACACAGCAAGCCTCCAATTGTGACCCCATTTATAAATTTAAAACACTTGTTTATATATTTAACACCATTATAAATGCTGTAAGCAAAGTGAGGTTTGGGGTGGAGGCTGGCAGCTCACAACCCCCCCTCATGTAATAACCTCACAACCTCCCGAGGGGTCCGAATCCCTAATCTAGACGCTAGGTATTAATTAAAACAGCCGTGGAAAGGTGGGAGCTTTCATTCATTGAGTATTATTTATGAGACTGAACCTAAGCCTGGAGCTCTATGTACACTTCAAGGCTTAAGTCTTCATACAAAAAAGTCAGGTTGATCCCTTATCAATACTCCCAACCCTACCAAGCCTTTTAAACCCTCCACACTCAACCCAGTTACCCTCTACTCAGTCTGTGCCTTCAAAAGGCCTGGGGAAATAGTTAGGCTTTGCAATGCATAATAAAGGTCAATGTGTTTGATCTAGATCAGACTAAGGAAGAGAGAATATTTCATAGTCTATGGACCTCCGCTAAAAATGCCAAGCTCCCTGACAAACGGATCTTGGGACAGTGAGCTGGAATATCCCATTGGATATCAACTGCTGGTTTAAAACATGAGGAGAGAGGTAAGTCTCTGTGATACACAGGACTTAAACCATCGGGGCCATTAGACTGCAAAGCCAACCCCAGAACTACCCACAGAGACAAACTGGAAACCATGAAGAAGTAGTTTAGGGACAGCCTGGTTTGATCTGTTGGCTAGATGTACACAAGCAGCAGCTGCTGATTAAAAGGCAGCCAGAAGGCAATTAGAGCCCAATCCTGTGAGATGCAGAACACCTGCTGCAAGATACCGTTTGTGCACCCTCTACTGCACTTCAGTGGAGCTGAGAATACTCAGCACTGTGCAGGAACAGACCCTCATTCATCTGCTTGTCTTCACCTAAAGCCTTGATCCTAACTGATTTTAGCAGGAAGATGGAGGACACTTGGCACGCCCAATAATTAACGTTTCCAAAGATCATGGCAAAGGTCAGAGCAAGGGTCATCTGATTTCTTTCAAATGCTTGCCTCCCATGGAAAATTAGGGGATTTGCATTTCTATGACTGGTTGTAATTGGAAGTGAAGACACTTGGTGTGCTACAAGCAAATGAGGTCAGTGTTTTTTCTTGTATGCACTAAAGGGACTGAAAGCACTGGAACCATAGGAAAACATTAATATCTGATGAGCTTCTGGCAGAATGCAAAATGAACCCAAAGAACAATTTTGTCAAAACATTCAAAATGCACAGGCATAGACATTAGGCACTGGGTAACTGCCAACTCTGTGGGGCATGTGGTCTAGTCATCAAAGGACAGACCTGGTACTGGGACTCCTGGGACTGTATTTCTGCTTTTGACTTCTTGTGTAATTAGTGAATACCTGGAGATGAAAAGTAATAGATAGAGTTTCCTGTTTAAAGACATTTGGTGTTTGCAAGGAAAAGTTATTCTGTGAAACAATGCTACCAGCATCAAAGGCCTTGGCTACACTACAGAGTTGCAGCGCTGGTGAGGGGGTTACAGTGCTGCAACTTAGGATGTGGCCACACTTGCAAAGCATGGACAGCGCTGCAACTCCCTGGTTGCAGCGCTGGCTGTACACCGTGTCAAGCCTCGGGTGTAGGGGATCCAGCACTGGTGATCCAGCACTGGTCAGCAAGTGTGGACACCCACCAGCGTTTTTATTGACCTCCGTGGCATAAGGAGGTATCCCAGCATACCTTAGAAGCCTCTCTGGTAATCATGCAAACTCCACTGCCCTTGGGCTCAGCTGAGCCCTCCTTTAAATGCCCCGGGAATTTTAAAAATCCCCTTCCTGTTTGCTCAGCCAGGTGTGGAGTGCAATCAATCATTCAATCAATCAGCGACCATGCCTCCACGCACCAAACGAGCCCCAGCATGGAGCAATGCAGAGCTGCAGGACCTCATTAGTGTTTAGGGAGAGGAGGCTGTGCAAGCACAGCTGTGCTCCAGAAGGAGAAATTATGATACCTATGGGCAGATATCGCAGTCCTTGATGAGAAGGGGCCATAAACGGGACGCGTTGCAGTGCAGGATCAAAATAAAATAGCTGAGGAGTGCTTACTGCAAAGCCCGTGAGGGAAATCACCGCTCAGGAGCAGCCCCCACGACCTGCCGTTTTTACCAGGAGCTGGATGCCATACTTGGGTGTGACCCCACTGCCAATCCGAGGACCACGATGGAGAGTTCAGAGGAGGGAGAAGTGGGGGAGGGTGTAGAGGAAGCCGACAGTGAGGCTACTGGCATGGAGGGAGACACCCTGGAGTCCCAGGACACATGCAGCCAGGAGCTCTTCTCAAGCCAGGAGGAGGCTAGCCAGTCGCAGCAGCAGGAAGTTGCTGGTGAGGAAGAAACTGAGGATCGTGCTCGGGGTAAGTAGATTTTTATGTTTTGGGAGAGGAGGGTTGTGGTTATGGCTGCCTGCATGCATGCCTAAACGTGGAATAGCCCATTGATTTGCTCTATCACGTCTCTGTAATCTGCCTCGGTAATCTCTTGAAAAGTTGCAGCCAGAGCGTTTGCAATTTGCTTTCTCAGGTTTATAGGGAGAGCCACCGTGGTCCTTGTCCCGGTCAGGCTAACTCGTCCAATCCACTGTGCAGCGAGGGGTGGGGGGACCATGGCTGCACACAGGCAAGCTGCATAGGGGCCAGGGCGGAATCCACATTGCTGCAGAAGACCCTCCCTCTCTTCCCAGGTAACACGCAGCAGTGATATGTCTGGCAGTAGGAAACCCTGTTGAGAATTTAGGGATACTTGAGTGCAAGGCGCCAGGTTCGCATTTCCCCAGCCCAGTGCGCTCTGTTGTTCCCCCACCCCCTCCCAGCAGGTAGCTAGCCCCGCGGTGCCCTCCGGTCTCCCCTCCCCCCTCCCAGCAGGCATCCAGCACCTCGGTGCGTTCCGGTGTTCCCCACCCCCCTCCCAGCAGGCATCCAGCACCGCGGTGCGCTCCGGTGTTCCCCACCCCCCTCCCAGCAGGCATCCAGCACCGCGGTGCGCTCCGGTGTTCCCCACCCTCCTCCCAGCAGGCATCCAGCACCGCGGGGCGCTCCGGTGTAACCCACCCCCCTCCCAGCAGGCATCCAGCACCGCGGGGCGCTTCCCCACCCCTCACCAGCAGGACGGCATGAACGCGGACCAAAGCCCCCCCCACCCCCGGGCCAGCAGCTCGCCACCTTCCTGTTCACTACTGTCCCCTGTGCAGGACACCAGCTACGTCCTGTATCCAATGCAGATAAACCCCTGTGACCCATCGGTCAATTCCCCCTCCCAAGGGGAACTTGGTGGAAAAACACTCACCCCATTGCTCGCCATGACTTAGCTTCCCTGTCCTCTCTGTGTTATGTGAGGTATGTGAGAAGGATGCTATCAAAAGTCTAAAAAGTCCTTCACTGTGTGATAATAAACAATGTAGCCTGTGTGTATTACATGGTTCTATCTTTCTTTTTTTTAGTGACCTTGACTAATGCAGCCAGATCACTGGCCTCACATAGATTGCAGAACTTGAGAAGAAATCCCAGAAATCAAAATAGGAATTGATCAAATCAGTTATGATTCACTACAACAGAGAAAGTAAGAAGACAAAGGAATGGAGAGAGAAAATGTCTGAATGGAGACAGAAAATACAGAAATGGAGGGAAACAGAAAGCAGGAGAAAGGAATTGGCTGCCAAAAAAACCACAAAGCAGATGATAAGCCTCCTGGCTCGCCAAACTGAGTCTTTCGAGCCTCTCGTAACCATGCAGGCAGATATGTACCGTGGTAACCCACAGCCCTCCCAAAGCCCTCTTCCTTGTTCCCCAGTATTTCCACAAAACACCTTTCTCCAGCAGCCAGTTTCTTATTACCCCCCGCTGCCCCCAACACCTGTATGATCACCTACTAGCCCATATAATTATAATTCTTACCCTGTGCACTCCACCCCCATTACCCTGCAGCATAGTAATCCTGAAGTGCAGCAGACACTGAACAGTAATCAAAATAGGACATATTCAAACCTGTGAATGTACAGTCTATCACCCTAACCCCCCTTGCCTTTTATGTACTGTATGTTGAATAAAGGATTTTATTTCTTTTTCACTACATAATATTAATGCAGGAAGTGGTAAATATTGTACCCCAATGTAGAACAAAGCACAGCAAAGGCACCAAACATTACTGTTGACTCTCAGCATCAATTTGCTCCCTTAAAGCATCCCTAATCCTTGAAGCCCTTTCCTGGGCCTCCCTATTAGCCCTGCTCTCTGGCTGAGCAAATTCATCCTCTAGGCGTTGAACCTCGGAGGTCCATTCCTCACTGAATCTTTCACCCTTCCCTTCACAAATATTATGGAGGGTACAGCACGCGGATATAACAGCGGTGATGCTGCTTTCCCCCAAATCTAGCTTCCGATAAAGACAACGCCAGCGGGCTTTCAAGCGGCCAAAAGCACACTCCACAGTCATTCTGCACCGGCTCAGCCTGTAGTTGAACCGGTCCTTGCTCCTGTCAAGCTTCCCTGTATACGGTTTCATGAGCCATGGCATTAAGGGGTAAGCGGGGTCTCCAAGGATCACAGTGGGCATTTCGACGTCCCCTACTGTGATCTTGCGGTCTGGGAAAAAAGTCCCGGCCCTCAGTCTCCTGAACAGGGAACTGTTCCGAAAGATGCGTGCATCGTGCACCTTTCCAGGCCATCCTGAGTAAATGTCAGTGAAACGCCCATGGTGATCCACAAGCGCTTGCAGAACCACGGAGAAATACCCCTTGCGATTAACGTACTCTGATGCCAGGTGGGGTGGTGACAGAATAGGAATATGCGTCCCATCTATTGCCCCTCCACAGTTTGGGAAACCCATTTCTGCAAAGCCATCCACAATGTCCTGCACGTTCCCAAGAGTCACAGTTCTTCTTAGCAGGGTGTGATTAATGGCTGTGCAAACTTGCATCAGCGCCATTCCAACGGTAGACTTTCCCACTCCAAATTGGTTCGCCACCGATCGGAAGCTGTCTGGAGTTGCCAGCTTCCAGATTGCAATAGCCACCCGCTTCTCCACTGGCAGGGCAGCTCTCAATCTCGTGTCCCTGTGCCGCAGGGTAGGGGCGAGCTCAGCACACAGTGACATGAAAGTGGCTTTTCTCATCCGAAAGTTCTGCAGCCACTGCTCGTCATCCCAGGATTGCAGGACGATGTGATCCCACCACTGAGTGCTGGTTTCCCGAGCCCAAAGGCGCCGTTCCACGGTGCTGAGCACGTCTGTTACTGCCACGAGCAATTTAGTGTCTTCAGCGTAAGGCGATTCAATATCATCGTCTGACTCCTCACTGTCACTTTGCAGCTGAAGGAATAGCTCCACTGCCATGCGTGATGTGCTGGCAACATTCATCAGCAAGGTTCTCAGCAGCTCAGGCTCCATTTATAACTAAAATCGCAGAAATAGCGCTGCAGAATCACAATGCCGCCAAACTGCTCGGAATGTGTAGCAAAGCACCACGGGGCGTTGGAACAGGAAGCAGAAAGACCCGCACACTTCCTTCCCCTTCCCACAAGCCACAGCGCAAAAATGGGACAAGGTGCTCTGTGGGATAGCTGCCCACAATGCACCACTCCCAACAGCGCTGCAAGTGCTGTAAATGTGGCCACACTGCAGCGCTGGTAGCTGTAAGTGTGGCCACACTGCATCGCTGGCACTACACAGCTGTACGAACACAGTTGTAACTACCAGCGCTGCAAAACTGTAAGTGTAGCCATACCCTAAGAGATCAAATCTGAAAAGCCTACTTAAGTAACCTTGTTGCTTATGTATCTTGTTTCCTCTTTTACTCTCCTCTCCCTAAATATATTTGCATGAAAATAGGGTCATTGCTTTATAGTAGTTCAACTGTTGCTATTCATAATTCCCTAGCTACTCTTCTGTAGATAGTAAATAATATTGTAATTCATAGAGTGACTTTCTTCTCAAAGCTTTTCACACACTTATATACAGGAATCACGTTATCTACCACTGAAATGCAGCATCTTCTGGTGTAGAATGAAGCTATTTAACGGTGCTTAATCTACAGTACACAACATTTGTAGACAGAAAGTGAAAAAGAACTCTGAATCCAACTGAAATTGGAGAAGAAATTTAGCTAGACAAAATATACTAAGTTCCATTAAAACTGGTCTAGGTTATTGGAAGTATGATGTCTCTACTCTTGTAAAAAAGGCTATGGGAACAGATTCATAAAGGAACTTAGATGCTGCAATGCTAAGCATTGCTAGAAAATTACAGGAACAACACTGTGATCCACAAAACCTGAGTCAGGCTTTTATACCATGAATGGTGAAAGATAGGAGCCTTAGACTTCAATCCACAAAGCCAGTGCACCAGGTGGGGAAACTGCCTAAACTTGCCAATGGGAGACATCAACCAGAGGGTGTGCTAAGCCCTGCTCCTCTCATGGAGACATATTTCTAAGTCCAGGCTGCACGGCTCTGATTGTGATCCATGAACAAAGGAAAGATAGGCAGGTGAATGCCTAAGTCACAGGTAGTGCCTGAAACAAGATAGACTGGGGGAGAGGAGTCTTCTCTTATAACCTTAGGCCAGTGGTTAGGATACTCAAGCAGTGTCTGGGAGACCCCCTGTCCCTGGGGGGGAGGAGGAGGAGAAGGAGAAGGAGAAGGGATTTGAACAAGGCTTAACCAGCTCTCAGGGGAATGCTGTAACCACTGGGCCATGGGATAGTCGGGGGGGGGGGAAGGCTCAGGGCTCCCTCAGTCTCTCCTGTTGAAATTATTTCACTTCAGTTAAATAGCTGAATAATTAAATGTGAGTTGGGCTGGTGAAAGAGTTAGAATGATTCTATAGTTTTGTGATTAGAGTACTCACTTGAGAGGGGGGCAGATCTCTTTTCAAATCCCCCCTCAGGATGATGGGAGATATGAAATGGGGTCTCCCACATCCTAGGTGAGTGCCCTATCCATTCAACTAAAACTTATTAGGGAAATCCTCCTCCCTCTGGCTATTTTCTGTGAACTCACCTGAGGCCCAAATTGATTGGTTGCAGTAGCCGCTGGCTCTGTCCCATCCCCGCACCCACACATGGTGGCTCCTTCCAGGCCAGGCTGCCCTTGCCTGAAGGCTCCACCCTCCACAGCAAGAATGGTGGTTTTCTATTTACAGGAGAGAAAGGAGAGGGTGTGAACACACTCTCTCCCTACCTACTCTCACACACCATGGGTCTACTTTTTCAAGTGCTAAATGCAGAACTGCGTATGAAAAAAAAATACAAAAAGCATCTGTGAATGATCTCAATTGCAATTATGATGATCAAGTATGCAAACTGATTATCTGAACATACAACTGCCATAATTGTGAGTGGGCCTTTTTTTGCACACACAACTGTGTTGAAAATTGTGTGTGTGTAATGTACTATTCTGCCTCTACGTGTGAATGATCCCTTTCTCCCTCTGTCAGGCCCCGTCCTCCTTCCCGCTTCCATTTTAAGGCTAGTCCCAGCCCAGTGTTCACTACCCGGCTGATAGAATGGCAGCAGTCTAGGCATTAAGAATTCCCCTCTGTGAGGTTCTGTTTTTCACTTCAATATTGGCCACCCAGCTGAAGTGACATGGCCCTGAGCCCAGGGGTGAGGGGTCTGCAAGTGCCTTCTCGCAGACAGGCTGCAGGGTGCGCTCAGGGCCAGGCCAGTGGCTCCAGGTGCCTCCAGTGCACTGCGTTAGGCTGCTAGGCCCCTCTCCATGGCGACAGCTGTGGTGCAAGGATGAAACCATGCAGTCGATGGGCTCCGTTCACAGAGCTCGGTCTGGGAGAGTCTGGGCAGGAAGCAGCTTCTGGGCCTTAGAACAGTCCAACCCCTCCCTGGCCCCTTGCTCCACGGACTGGCCCCCACTGTGCCCCGATTGCCTTTGTCCTGGCCCCTTGCTCCAGGGACTGACCTCTCTGCTCCGGGGACTGTGCCCTGATTGGGCAAGCAGGCAGCTTCCGTGTCAGCTCCTTCCAGCCTGGCTCTGCAGGCAGTAGGTGAGTCCCAGGAGAGGGAAGAGCGAGCAGGCAGGGGAGTGGAGAGGATTGAGCAGGGGCAGGGCCTTGGGGAAGAGGCAGGGCAGGGGGTGAGACAAGGGTGTTCAGTTTTCAGCAATTAGAAAGTTGGCAACCCTAGGCCCAATCTGGTAGGCAGTCTCTGAGCACACCGACTGAATCAGGTCCCCGCATGCAATTTAGGCAACCAAACATTTCACTTCCCCCGGTTTGTGACTCGCTCTGGGTCTGAGGCAGGAGATGTGTTCCCAGATGCCTGGAGTAAGGTTGCAGTGTGCATGCTCAGAGGCAGAAATGCAGGCATTTACAGGGTTCAGCAGCAGCCAAGTGCGAGTTTTGTGGATTGTAGTGGTGCCTAAAAGTGGGAGTTAGGCACCTAAGTACCTTTGTGGATCACACCCTTACTGATTATTAATACTCAGAACCTCCATTTTAGGTCTCAGGCAAAAGATGGCATGTCTAGTAGCACCAGTTAGTTTAGAACCAAATTGGTATGGGTGTTTGTTTGTAAAAAGGGGCATTATAAAAGTTAATACTACTAAAGATTGTATATTTATGATTTTAATTCTAATTTCAGTGAAAAGAGGTTATTTTTGTTTTTAATTTAAAAATTTCTCTGTTATTGTTGCCAACCCTCCAGGATTGTCCTGGAGTCTCCAGAAATTAAAGATTGTCATGCAGTGAAACCTCCAAAATTGGCCACCCTATTCTGCATACATTTCTTTGCAACTACAATGGCATTCTGCAAGTGTGTAGGAACTGGGAAATGAAACTGACCAGAAAAAGGATAGCAAAACTTACCAACCTAGATTTGTTGTTCATCCTAAGTTTTGTATGTAGACAGACAAGAGGTTAACCATGGAGAATCTGGGCCTTTATAGGTCACATCAATGTGAATCTCATTTTTGCAGCTAGCAAAACGGTGGTAAAGCTCATAGGCAGAGAGATTTGAGCTAAAGATTTCTGTTCTAATATTCAGTTCTAAGTATAGGCAAGAAAAATATTTTTAATCTTGACAGGAATGCAGGAAAGTCTATTTATATGTGTTGTAAATGCCATAAATATTTAGTGTGCTAGACAAGTAATAATTGAGACGCACTCAAGCAGGTCATTTTTACCTGTAACATTTTCTAGAAGCAGCATTTTGATCCTGAGGGTGATACAGACAACGATTTCAGGGAACAACAAAAACAGTACAGGAATTGTGGTCTAATATGTGCATCTGAGATTCATTTTTTTTTAAATAAGGAAAGAATAAGACTGAAGTTTGCATTTAATAACCCACTAGTCTTTGTTTAACTATTCAAACACACGCACACCCAACTCTCTTAAGAATTCTGGGAAGTGACATCTGATGGGCAATTTTCTATACCGTACTAAGGAGTAAGATAGCTAGAATTACCGGAAGAGGGTGCTCAACACACTATGTGCCCATATTTCTGCCTTTCTGGAATCAGCCCTCAAAGTTACATCAAACACATGTGCCACCAAGTTGGTGTTACACTGAATTAACATATTGCATTTTGAACAAGATGCTAACAGGAAGAGTGAAACACAGTGTGTCAGATTCATCCCTGGTATTACTCTACTGGTGTTAGAGATGGGCAGCACCATAGTGTCTTAGGCACAGCCGAACACAGGAATTCCTTCCCTCATTTAAACCAGGGTATCATTGGAAAAGAGCATCAAACGCAACTTTAAAATCAGAAGTAGCTTTCAGGGGATTGAGGGAAGCCAGTTCTCCACTGTTCTGTTTCATCTGTATTCATGTTTAAGAAAATCTGTGACAATCCTTATTTGCTCATCAGCCTGGCTCGTCCAAGTCAGCTGCAAGTGCAAGAGCAAAAATCCAAGTGGTGTTGTCAGAATTGTGATAAGAATTCACCTCACACAGTGCCTGAAAATGAGAAGCAGGAGGGAATGATGAAGAGCACAGATGCACAATGCAACCCTTGGGAAGACTGTACTTAACTACAAGACAGGGCCGAATGAACAGCACGCTGATGCCCTCTGTGGCAACTAGGCTATGTCCTTCTAG
Organism: Gopherus evgoodei; assembly: GCF_007399415.2. Lineage (NCBI taxonomy): Eukaryota > Metazoa > Chordata > Testudines > Testudinidae > Gopherus > Gopherus evgoodei. Next base: position 206,712,120 of record NC_044322.1, read on the forward strand.
CCACACCTGTGGGGTTGCCTTATTGAGTTTGCACATATTCTCTTTCTGGGGAAGGTCACGTTCTGAGGAAATGTGCCAGTTTGACAGACCTGTGGATTAGAATTAGGCCTCATTTTATCCAGAGTAGGAACAGCACAGGTAGCTGCAAAGCAGACTTCTCCACACAGCTGAGCTGGAGGAACTACTTTTGTGGATGGAAGGGTGGATGAGGGCCCTGCAGAATCTAGAGTCCCATGCTTTTGTTCAGCCTCTGTGAGTGGAGAGGAGTTGACCCCTTCTGATCTGGCTCAGGAGGCATAGAAGAAGGTGTAGGGAGAGCCATCTTTGTGTCATGATTCCCTCAACCCCCCACAAGCCCCTTTGAAGTGACTTTGTGATGATCCTGATATGTGCGTGGGGGGGGGGACCAAGGAAGTCATCTGCTCCCTGGTGGATTGTTTCATCCTCAAGCCTGTGATGGAGCACATCAGTGGAATTTACTGCAGAGTCTATATTAACTTACCCCGCTTCCTTCTTGTGAATACCCTTTTTTTTTTTCCACCCCTGCAAAGGCTCCTATGAGAGCCAAGCTGTTGTGGGGCTTCAGAGAGTCATGGGGAGCCAGGTGGAAGTCCAGAGGCAAGGCACATGAGTGGATTCTCCAAGAACCACGGAAATCAAAGGGCGGAGTGCTCCCTGGGTATAGAATACTGCAACCCAGCATCTCTCACCATGGTGCAAACTCCTGCCCAATGGAAGAATGAAGAAATTCTGCATGGACATTTCACTCCCCTATTCTAGAACAACCCATATAGGGGACCAGGGTAACACTGGGTCCTTACTGTGTTGGGGCACCATACTATAACATAACTGTGCCCTAGCTGTATCATAACATAAAATCGTAGGACTGGAAGGGACCTTGTGACATCATCTGCCATGAGTGCAGGGGACTTGACTAGAACTAAGTATTAGACCATTCCTGACAGGTGTTTGTCTAATCTGATCTTAAAAATCTCTAATGATGGAGATTCCACAACCTCCCTAGGCAATTTATTCCAGTGCTTAACCACCCTGACAGAAAGTTTTTCTTAATGTCCAACCTAAACCTTCCTTGCTGCAATTTAAGCCCACTGCTTTGTATCCTATCCTCAGAGGTTAAGAAGAACAATTATTTTCTCTCCTTGTAACAACCGTTTATGTACTTGAGAACTTATGTTCCCTCTGTCTTCTTTTTTTACAGACTAAACAAACCCAATTTTTTCAATCTTCCCTCTTAGTTCATGTTTTTTAGACCTTTAATCATTTTTGTTGCTCTTCTCTGACTCTCTCCAATTTGGGCACTACATTTCAGGAAAGATGTGGACATAACTGGACACAATACTCCAGCTGAGTCCTAATCAGTATGGAGTAGAGCAGAAGAAATTACTTCTCATGTCTTGCTTATAATACTCTTGCTAATACATCCCAGAATGATGTTAGCTTTTTTTTATAAGTATTACACTGTTGAATCCTATTTAGCTTGTGGTCCACTATGATCCCCAGATCTCTTTCCTCAGTACTCCTTCCTAGGCAGTCCTTTCCCATTTTGTAGGTGTGCAACTCATTGTTCCTTCCTAAGTGGAGTACTTTGCGTGTGTCCTTATTGAATTTCATCCTATTTACTTCAGACCATTTCTCCAGTTTGTCCAGATCATTTTGAATTTTAATCCAAACATGGTTTGGTCCTGCTTGGGTAGATGTATGTAACAAATTGTGTTATAAACATCTTATAGCCTTGCAAAGACCTAGCTCCCCATTAGCAGTAGATTTACAAAGCCCTTAATACGTTTTGCTCAGAGTTTGTCTCTCCTTCTGAGACCCACAATGGTAGCTGTGCTAATCCAGCACATTGTGATAGCCTGAGGGAAATCTTTTTCAAGAGCAAGTCCAAGAATCTGCAACAACAATTATACATACAAAACGATGGGGTCTAATTTAGTTGTTACCACTCAGGAAAAAGATCTTGGAGTCATCATGGATAGTTCTCTGAAAACATCTGCTCAATATGCAGTGGCAGTTGAAAAAGCTAATAGACTATTAGGAACCATTAGGAAAGGGATAGATAATAAGACAGAAAATATCATGTCACCCCCACCTTGAATACTGCATGCAGTTCTGATTGCCCCATCTCAAAAAAAGATATTTTAGAATGTGAAGAGGTACAGAGAAGGGCAACAAAAATTAAGGATATGGAAGAGCTTAATTGCTTAGGGGAGGAATAGCTCAGTGGTTTGAGTATTGGCCTGCCAAATCTTGGGTTGTGAGTTCAATCCTTGAGGGGACTACTCAGGGATCTGGGGCAAAAATCTGTCTAGAGATTGGCCCTGCTTTGAGCAGGGGGTTGGACTAGATGACCTCCTGAGGTCCCTTCTAACCCTGTATTCTATCTCTCTGTATGAGGAGAGATTATAAAGACTAGGGCTGTTCAGCTTTGTAAAGAAATGACTAAGGGGGGGATATAATAGAGGTCTATAAAATCATGAATGGTGTGGGGAAAGTAAATAGGGAAGTGTTATTTACCCCTTCACATAGCACAAGAAAGGGCTTACCCAATGAAATTAATAGGCAGCAGTCTTAAAACAAACATAAGGAAGTACTTCTTTACATAATGCACAGTTATTCTGTGGAATTTGTTGCTAGGGGATGTTTAATAATTGGAGATATACCTATCTCCTTGAACTGGAAGGGACCTTGAAAGGTCATCAAGTCCAGCCCCCTGCCTTCACTAGCAGGACCAACTTTTGCCCCAGATCCCTAAGTGGCCCCCTCAAGGATTGAACTCACAACCCTGGGTTTAGCAGGCCAATGCTCAAACCACTGAGATATCCCTCCCCGTGTTGTGAAGGCCAAACGTATAACTGGGCTAAAAAAAGAATGAGATAGATAGCCATTGATGGACCTGTCCTCCATTAATCTACTAGCCAAGATGGTCAGGGATGCAGCCCTATGCTCCAGGTGTCCCTTAGCCTCTGACTGCCAGAAGCTTGGACTGGACAACAAGCGATGGATCACTTGATAATTGCCCTGTTCTGTTAATTCCTTTTGAAGTATCTGACACTGGCCAGACAAGATACTGGGTTAGATGGGCCATTGGTCTGACCCACTATGGCTGTTTTTATGTTCTTAATGTAACATCCTCCGATAGGAAAACAATAAGAATCCAATCCTTGCTGTTCTCAGATGGTGCTGCAAGATTTGCCTCTTCAAAGCATTTAGAGAAGAAGTGAAATCCCACCCAGCATCTTGGAAAATCAAGTAAATTAAGAATACTAATGCATATAAAGTATACAACCTAATAGTATGGTATCAGCATTTGGTCCTTATTATTGATCCTGGGATGGATTTGAACTAGTGACTGAGAGATGGAAGGATCCTGCAACCAGTGTCCTGAAACAACATCCCCTCCCTATTGTCACCAAGCAGGACTTGACATGAAGGATGTCAAAATTGTCCAAGGTAATTTCACCTGCGTATTTCCTTCTCTTATTCTTCGGTCACTGTCATCGTTAATAGAGTTCCTAGACGTGCATGGCACTTCACAGTCATTTGAAATGGCAAGCTCTTTGCCCTGAGGAGCTTGCAACCTATCAAGCTTTGGGCTGTGTTCTAACTGGTGACACAGTATATCAAGCATGAACTTTCAACAGCAACCTGACTCAGTCCCACTAGTTAGATTCTGATGTGCAACTGCCTGCCATTCATTTCCCAAAGCCATGTAAGTGATTACCATCACTCTCTGCTGATGTCCACTCTGCTAATGCTTATTTCATGCATGCTAATAAGAGGGCCAGTGAGAGGAGATTGATACTTGGTAGCTTGGAGGTAAAATGCGTGAAAATGCCAATGCAAATCCTGAGTAGAAAGGATTTGAAAACCAACACCCCTTACTGTCACAGAGCACGGTTTATTCCTCTTCAAGGCCTATTAGGAGACATTCTCCGTGAGACTTTGACGTCAGCCCTGCTGCCTTTTTCTGTCGCATTTCAGACACTTTCAACTTTTTGACTGAAACAAAAATAAATTGCAGGGAGCGAGAGTATGTGAGGGGGGAGGCAGAAACACCATACAGCTTTGTAGGTGACATTGTTTTTATTCCAAGGCTTGCGTGTCATGAAAGAGATTAAGGAAACTAGGATAAAAATAGCATCCTATAGATCTCTGAAGTGGTTTTGCTGTCTTAAAAACTAAACACCTCATGATTTTCTCTTTCCTTCAGTCAAGGAGTTGAAAGTGGCTTAAAATGCTCCTGAAAAATGCAGCTAGATGGATGTTAGCTCTTCCCTGAGGACAACTCCCAGCTGGCCATACAATAGGGAGGGGTGTGTGTGTATATCTTGAACTCATGATGAAGAGTTTTAGATGCAGGATTCAGGTTAGCACGAATGATGGCAGTGTGGCTGAAGTTGTGCACTTCGAGGATCTCTGCATTTTGCTCAATCAAAGCCCATGCGTGCAACTTCCCCGGAGGCTGAGGATGATCCCTAATATACCTTAAATAGAGCAAATTCCAGTCCATTGGATTGAATAGGTGCCTAAAGATGTACTTTAAAAAATGAAGAAAATTGAGTGTAGTCCACAAGCCCTGGCATGTAGTGCTCCATCTTGAGCCAAACAATCCCTGCTTGAACTAAGATGGAGCACATCAGGCTGGGATTTGCAGTCTCTGAGTGGGTGGCACCCTCACATTATAAATGACATTGGCCGTGGACCACTTCATGGAGCTCTTTGGGCTGTGTTTTGGCCACCTGTGCCCTTCTGAATTTGCTTTAGGCAAAGCACCTGTTGTAGTCACTCCCCTCTTACCTTCCAGGAAAGGAAGAGATTTGTGGTAACTGACCATCATACCCCCTTTCGAACAGATGACCGGCATGAGCCCTACTGGTGGCAAAGGAGAGGAATTGAAATTACATGAAGGGTAGCCTAGTTCTTCCTTCTCATTGGAAGTCTTCTACAAGCAGGCTTGTTGACTGTGTGAATGTAACCAATATATTGTGGACACTGAAAAGCAAGTCTTAGGTAATAACTCTTAGCAGATTACTTAAAATTTATAAGTGGTTATAAATAATGAATGGGTGCACTTCAGTTTGAAGCCAGCATATACTCTGTAATTTAAAGCTTCCATCCGGCAAGGGTGTTTTAAGTTTCAGAAAGCTTCATTCATTCTCTTATTTTAAAATATAACCTATTAAAAATTGAGAGACCCTTTTAGGAGCTATTAGGGGCCCTAAAGTAAATAAAACCCCAACTGCCTAACATTACACCCATTTGTTGTGGCTGTATGTCACTCCCAATGACATTGCAATGTAATCCTGCCTGACTGGAGAATACAAGGATGTGGAGGCATGTATGCCTGTCATGGTTGCCCTGTGGTCATTAATGCCATGAATATGGGTGGCCTCAGCTGCTTGTACTCTCAGTCTTATTCAGATGTGAGTGAGATGGCCTTGGCAGATTCACCTGCAAAGCAAAATAAAATTGGGAGTTGTGGACTGAGAGCCCTGTAAGGTGCTGAGTATCTACTGGAGGTGCTGAGCACTAATGTCATCAATGAGAGTTGAGGGCACCAAGATCCACCAGGAATTAGCACTTTACAGAACAGAACTCTTAGGTCCTGATCCAAAGCCAATGGAAAGATTCCTAAGCCCAGATCCTTAAAGGTATTTAGGTGCCTAGCTCCCATTGTTAAGGATCTGGGACCCACTGACTTTAATGGGCTTCATATTAGTTCCTTAGAAAGGAACCTGGAAGGATACTGAAACAGGAGCCTCATACAGAACTCTATGACTGGGTCAGCCTGTAATTAATGTGGTCTCTGCTATCTACTATTGTGTGCATTGGTTGAGGAAGACAGGATGGCTGTGCCCTTTTTACTTGACTGAGTGTGTTGCCCAGACACTATAGTGAGTGTTTCTGTAGCAGTCACCACTGCTTGCAGATATGAAGCTAATAATACCGAATTCTGGAACAAGTTGAGTCTGTATCATCTTTCTCTAGGATTGACAATGGTTTCTAAACACAGCCCGCATTGTAGTTAATTAATAACCGGAAATCGCCACCCACACAGTGAAAAGGAAAAGGGGTGTGTTTATATACTGTTAACTTGTTTTGAAGTAAATATTGATTCACCCCCCAAGTTACTAATTGAACAATTAGTTCATTTTGTGGCACCTTTTTTTTTTTTTCCAGAGGAGAGAAATTTCAGTAATTTCTAGTTTGTAAATAATTACTGAAGTCAAAATGAGTTAATTGATTTAGTAATTCTTTACTGCCTTTAATCTCCCATTTCCAGCTGTGGCCGATTTCTAATGCTGCACAATAAAGGCAGTGTGAAGTGGGCAAGAATGTTGTTACACCTATAAATAATGCTGTTACATAACATTGTCCTCACTTCCTTCTCCACGTATATTTTTATACTGGAGTATCTGAGCACATTGCAGTTGCCTCCCTTCTCTTCTTCCTGCTCTCTGTCTGCCTCTGCACTCTCCTCCCACTTCTCCATTTGTCTCCCTCTCAAGTCTCAGTTTAGCACCATGTAGCCTTTCTCCTGCCACATCTGGAACATGCCCTGCCCTCCTTGTGTTTGCCCACACTTTCATCCACTGCCAATTGAAGTCTTCTCATTGACTTCAAAGGGCTCCAGATAAGGGTCAAAATGCCTCCTCTGCCTCATCAAATCCCTCTTTAAACCCAGCTTCTTCCAGGAAGTTTACTACACTTAGCCCTCCCAAACCACTTAACTCCTCTTTCCCACAACCTCCCTGAATTTTTGTCACTTCTGTGCTGCATTGAAAAGGGCGGGGCTGTGTTTTGATCCATCCATCCTCTGTTATCTAATCTATTAATTCAACATCTCTAATCTATCCAGCCCATCTGTGTACATTGCCGACCTGAGTATCTAAGCAGCATGTACACCAAGTAACATTGAATTCTGTCCAAAAAAGAGCTTTACCTCTCTTCTCCATCCCTTTTTATACTCACTCTCCTGAATAGCAGCACTTTGGTGGCTGTCTGCCTGGAGAAAGTTCCTGGGTCATGCAGGGGCTCTGATAGAGTCTGTTTTATATAGCACCATGCATATTTACACTGCTAACACAAGAAATGCTGCTGAACCACTTAGTTTGGATCAGCAGCTGAACAAGTTCAAGACCTCCATTTCTGGGGGTTTAATTTGGGCCCCTCTCTAAATACTACATGATTCCCATGAAAATGTGGCTAGCTCACTGTTTTGCACGGCCTATGTAAGATGTTCCCTGAGACACGGGGCCTCTGAATTCCTCAGTTTCCCATGATTTTAATATATTTGGGTGATACTTAATAATTTTACATAAGAACTGCCATGCTGTGTCAGATCAATGATCCATTTAGCCCGGTATCCTATCTTCTAACAATGGAAGGTACTAGATACTTCAGAGGGAATGAGCATAACAGGGCAATTATCACATAATCCATCCCTGTCATCCAGCTCCCAAATTTACTTAAGAGTTGCTCTTCTCTTATGGGGGAGTTCTTATATGTGGGTTTTGAAACTGGGGTTAGGGTATTATGGGTGGAGTAGACAGCTCTTTTGATAGGGGAGATTATGGGGAGGTTCAGCAACTGGGACATGGAGAAGGACTAATTTGTCACCCGTTGCTTTCAGTGCCCCAGACAGAGTTTCATGTGTTTTATCTTCCGATTTATTTGAGTGAACGTACTGCTGGTGAATTTATTGGCAGCCCCCGAGACTGGAAACTGAAGCCAAGAATAATAAAAGCTTACAACACAGGCTTCCCCCTCACTGACCCATCAATGTGCATCAGGCTTACTATGAAAAGGTCACTAAGTAACTCCTCCATATTTATAGAGTCCTTGGCCCCTCTGCTCAGTTTGGCTATGAGTTATAATTGTGTGGGTAGGGTGATGTAGACATCTGTCCATAAGGAACTGGGCTGAGGCCTACCAAACTCATTTCATGTGCCACCAAGCAGGTATTGTAGGGTAGCAACTTTGTGTCATCATGGACTTAGAAAAGATTCAAACCAGAACCTGGGAGGTAAGTCACTGTAGGTCATTGCCAATTCCCAGAGCCATCCAAATGCCAATACTATGTTCAGATTGGCAAATAAAACAGAGAGAAAAATGTCCATGGCTGCTTTCAAAAGGTGGGAGTTCCCCTGGGAACTCCTCACAAGAGAGAGGCTGTATTTTTCTTGTCATTTAGTGTTTATCAGTATAAAAGCAACATTCAAAGTCACAGAAGCTATCCTATCCACAAAAGACTCAAAGGATCGAATTATGTCCTTCACACTAGTCCGTGGGAATTGCTGCAGCCCCTGCACAGCCAGAGAGGATCCCCTACTATTTTGAAAAAATGTGGGTTGCAGTAGAGAGCATCAGTAGTTCTCATAGGAAACAGCCAAAAGCATATTCTGTGTAACAGCTGGGGGGGAACATCAGCTGAGAAGAATTAAAGGGCCAATGGCATTCTGTATTTGGAATTTTCTTGGATAATGAGAGTACAGGAATGGGAGTCAGGATTCCTGGATTCTTGCAACAGGGTGTCTTGGTCCATGGGCTGGAGAGCTTGGGGCTAAGCCAGCCCTGATTACATGACGAGCCCCACCTGAGGGGAATCCTGTGATTTCAACATAAAAGCAGCAGGAAGCTGCAGTGAAGAGGAAATCTTAGGAAGCTGTGTTAGAATCTGCAGTGTGAGGAAAACATGCCAGACACAAAGGCCTGGGAGGAGGAAGAGAAACCTTGGGTTGTATGGACTTATTTTGGGATATTGAGTTTTAGTCACAGCTCATTTTATATTAATAAAACCAGTCCCCCAAGGGACTGACCAATAAAAAGCGTGAAATGAAGTTTATTTGAACAGTCCAAGAGGGGACTCCGAGGCAGGTTGCCTCACTGTGATTCCTATGCCATGAGAGGTGCATAGAAGGCTGCTGGACTGACTACAGTTCTCTTCCTAGCTCTGCTACTGAGTCACTTGGTAACGTTGGGCAAATCATTTCAGGTCTCTGTGCCTGTTTGCCTATTTGCAAAACTGGCTCTAGGGGTTTTGCTGCCATAAGCTAGTGAGAAAAATGATTTCCTCTTTCAGCATGTAGTCACCCGTACAGAGTTACTGAAATAGTTTTGAAGCTCTAAGCTACACCTTGTTCTCTGTGTATGACAAAACCAGTCCTACTGCCCACCCTGGACTTTATGGGGCTTGATTAATGTTGGTGAAGTGCTTTGAGATCTCTGGGATGAAAGGTGTTGGCCCAAGTATATTATTATTATTAGGCTAAATTGTGAGTGGCACGATACTACTACAGCTGCCACTGAAGTCAATTGGAATTGCTGGTGTTTAGCACCTTTTAGGGATTTTTTTTTATTATTATTTCTACTGTGCTAAAAAAAACCCCCAAAATCTCTCAGCACCATGGGTGCATGTAGCATTTTATAGATAAATGGAAGACATGGTGCCTGCCCTGTGCACCTTAAAAATCTAGGTTATTGTGTATTATGTCTAGGAGTATTACATGCAACTGTTTCCTTTCAAATCTATTTCAATTGTTTTACTGAATTGCACTAAAGAAAGGGGAGAATGAGGTGACCCCTTGATTTTGGAGGATTTCCAGCAACAACTTTGAGAGCCCCGTTGTCTGCTGAGTAGGAGGATCTTAACTCACAGCACAGAGCCTCAAGAATGAGGTACAGAATAATTTGCTTTATTGATCATATCTGCACTGCATGAGGAACCATGCAGCGCTCATTAAACTCCCCAAAACTCCAGTATGCACTTGGCTTGATGTAAAGCGCAGAATGGATTCTCTGGGGCCAGTCTCTTCTCTGATTGTTCCAAAATACTGGTCTGGCCCCTACAAGCCACTCAGATGGAGTCTGATACGAGCAGAGGTTTTGTAGTAAATTATATATATTGGTCTGAAAAGGTATTTTAAAAAAATACCAGGAGGCTATTTTGACAAATACCTGATTAACTGCCCACCTCACTCCGAAATCTCACTCTGCAACAGTTTATTTAAATTCCAAGGGCAAAGAGATCTTTAACTTCAAGTACCATAAATAAACCAGTTAAAATAATACATCTCCAAGGAATAATAAAATAGACAACTACACTAAGCACATTAGTTCTGCTCCACTTTGTGCTGGTTTGCCTCTCTATACTAGAAATCTTTCTTTCTTTCTTTATTGGGGGAAAAGTGAAATTAGCATTGATGAAAGGTGCTGGATTAATAATCCTGGAGATTAAAGTTGGTTCGTTATCTCTGAAACAGCACTGCCTGCTGCTCCACGGAGCATGCTGCATGGTGCATGCTGCATGGTGCATGCTGCTTCTTAGTGTCCCATCAATGTCCCTTAACTCTATCTCTGGAGGTGAGAAGGGAGTTCAGGCTTCATGATGCATTCTTTTCTTGGCCCCTTCAATAGAGCTGTCACTTAAATTACTCATATTGAATCAGTTTTTGTGACATGGATACTTATCCATTAAAAAAACCCCCAAAACTAGACCTCTTTCCAAAAAGGTTTAGGCATTTAGGCTCCTAAATGTCTTGAAAGTATCTAACATATGCCTGTAAGTGCCTAAATCACTTTTGAAAATGGGAATTAAGTGCCTTACATCACTTTGGCACTTTGGAAAATGCTATCGTGAGAATCACCAGGTCATTTCTCACAGACCACCAAACCTCTACCAGACGGTACCAGCTGTTGGCCTCTATTGACTCGGGCCAAATTCATAACTGTCACCTTGAGGTAAAAAGTTCTGTGTCCCATTTCCAACCACCCAAACTAACTACTCCTTGGAGAAAATATTTGAAACAAATGTTTGAAAATTGGTGCAGTCTAAAGGGTGAGGGCCTTGCATGTAATCGAATGACTTTATGTATGCACATCTGGTAAATCCTACTGGAGGAATCACTTGAGTGGGGCGTCGAAGGCAGCATACAATGGGAGTTAAAAGGGTGTCTGGAGGGATTTACTGGTGTGTGTGGGGAGGATCCCAGAGACTTGTGATTATGCTGTACAGGTTTCCAGGCATGCACACGTAGCTGGAGATCCCTGAGTCTTTGGAACCATTATTAACAGCGCCTCAGCCTATAGTTATTTTGTAGGCCAAAGTCTCTGCCTCCTCCTATGTTGCCAAGGTGATGAAGTTGTTCAACAGAAATAATTGATCCTTCCAGGTAAGTTCTCCCCTTCTGTGAGCCTTCATGCGGGGGAGGAAATTATGGCCCTTGATTACTAGCCATTGAAAAGATGTTGCTTTCCTCTGCATCCCTGATAAATCTAAGAGGGCTTGAATTTTTCTCCCCCTTCTCCTCACACCCTGAATGACCCTTATTTCTCTCCCTTTCCAAAGAGAGACCCAGGCCACCTTCTCACTTCCACACATGGGATCAGAGGAGGATACTGGATAGAGGTTGAGGCTGTGGGGGATCATGTTTAACCCTGGCCTGTTAAAACATCATCCAAAAGATGTTAACCCAAAGAAGCCAAGGCATAGCATGAAAAGTTGCTAGTCAAAGGCAAGGCTCCATCTTCACTGGGCTGGGGCTTTGGGTTTCTTGGAAACATTGATTCGCATAAGTTCAGCTCGATAGACGCTTTTGTTTTTGCATGTAAATGTTAATCAATCACATTTTATTAAAAATTTAAAGGCCCTGGAAGTGAGAGGGGGGAGAATGGAAAATGTTTGGATCTGTGGTGCTCGTGGCAGGGAAAGCAGATCTGAGGTTAATCTAGCAGCAAGAGCATAACATGCCAGGGCCAGGCTGGAGTTTTAGAGGCCTGTGCAGCTTTTGGATACTGCAGGTCTAGCGCACCAACACAGCTTAGTGGCACTATATAAAATATGAATGTAACGGAGAAATACTTGGCTTCTGCTGGGTTCCAGGTGACACAGTCTGACTATGTATTTGAGCTCAGTAGTTCTGCCAACTCAATACTTGTCTAGCAGTCTCCGTAACAGCACTATGTATCTCTTCATCCATGCAATTGTTTAAAGGCCCTTTAAACTTTACAGGTTGTGTGGCTGGATAGTGTGACAATAAGCATGGTACTAACTGCCTCTGTGGTGTAGTCTGCTGGAGATTGTGGACTGAGAGTCAGGAAGAGACCTGCCGCAGACAGTGCCGCAGACTCTGTATATGACTGTGTGAGTGAGACACCTATTGTCTCTCTCTGCCTCAGTTTCCGCATATGTGAGATGGGAGTAATGACCTCCATTGACCTTCATGATGTGTTTGGAGACCCTCAGTTAGAAAGGGGCTACACAAATGCTAAGTATTACCCTTATCAGATTAAATGAAGGCACTGGGCAGAACTTGCAAGCTGCCAAATGACTGATCTGATCAGTGACAGAATAACTAAAAGTAGAAAGCAATGCATCAGAGTGACATTACAGGGAGCAGGAAGCCAGGGAAGAAAGGTAGGCAATAGATTAGCCAAACTGATAGGGAGAGAAAGATAAACATCTGGGAGATACAGACAAGAAAGCAGAAGAGCTCAGTGAGTGGTTAGTGAATTGCAGAGATGCTCCGTGGTCTTTTTACTAGGCCTTCTGCTGACATCTGAAACAATGAGAGACAAAACCAAGCAGAGGCTTAGAACAAAAACTCTGGAAGGAAAAACACACACACTGTTGGGTCTAAACTTTTGGTGAACTTTGGAGCCAAAAAAAAACACCCAGACTGGCCGTCTCTGCATAATCCTTTCTGAACCTTTTTTGAACAAAGCACTGACCTGCAAACTACTCATGACACCCCCTTCCTCAAGTAGCCATTAGCCTTTTATCTCTATGCATTTACTTCTTAAACTTGCTCTTCCTGTAAAATCTTGATTGATTATGCATGACCATTATCTTTTGTTAATCACTTTGTTTACTTCTGTGTATAAATATTGATGCCCACCCCTAATAAAGGGGCCACACTTATTCTAAAGCTTTTGGGGTAGTGTGTGCCCGTTGATCAACGCATTTGTGTCTGGTCTCTGACAGAATTGTGGGCCCATATTCCAACTCCGCACAACCTCGGGTGTTGGAGAGGTGAGTGAGGACTTGCTTTATTACCTAACAATTTGGGGGCTCGTCCGGGATTCCTTCTGGTGCGGTACCTCTGTCCAGTGGTCAGACCACTCATATATGAATTGGCAAGGCGCCACAGGAGATTTCTCCTAGCCAATTCAATATTGAGGGGTCGTGTATTGGACAGCAGGGTAAACGCCAATTGGAGGGCTCCTGTCAGACACCATGGGTCAAGGGACTAGCGTGCCTCTTGAGAGTCCGTTGGGGATTGTAAATAAGTTATGGAATGAAGGGAAACTCCCAGTACAGACAGGAATGTCTAGGAAGAAGTTGTACACACTATGTGTAAGGAATTGGACTGGGTATACCGCGGTATTGGCCGACTCGGAGATGAGGTGGCCTTCGTATGGCTCTTTCGAGCAGGCTGCCTTAAGAGGAGTAAAGAGCCAGATCGAAAAAGACCATCCGGGACAGTTATGTTACTGGTTTTGTTGGGACACAGCAGCAGAGCTGTGGAAATCTTTAAAAATTATGGCAGTCAGGTACTCTCCCGAGAGTGAACCCCCTCCAGGTTATTTCGATGAAGGGTGTAGACCACGGCGTGTTTTGACTCGTCAGCTGGTCCCCTCTGCACCTGCCCCTATTCCTCCGCAGGGGAACTCTCTCCTTGTAGCAGAGGGGAATCTGCAGGATCCCAGATTGGAATTTGTGCAGAAGGATGAGGAGGAATTGGAGGGGCCAACCTCGGGAGGAGTAGTTACTAGGCTTAGGTCCAAGCAGGTACAGCAGGGTGCATGCCCCCCCCCTGAGGATAGCCTAGAGGATGTCTCTGTCAAATCTCTTGCGAATAATAAAAGTATGGTTATAGAGATGCCTTTACAGGTGCACGATCAACCTTATATGAGCAATGATGGACGATTGCAACATGCTAGTATTGTGGAATATAAAGGATGGCTAGAATGGGATTTGAAAGAGTGGGGACAGTTGTCAGGGTCTTTTGGGGAAAATCCCCGAAAGATCATAGAACTTCTAGAAAGATTGTTTTTAAGTTATAATCCTACTTATACGGATGTGGATCAGTTGTTAAGTAGAGTTTTGACTGGAGAAGAACGTAGTAGATTGTGGATGGCAGAAAGGACATGGGGAGATAGCAATGCAGCTAATGTTACTTGGATGGATAGGCGGGATCTGGCCGCTGGCTGGAATCCCCTAGACTGGACTCAGCTAAGGCTGACTCAGCTGCGAACAGATAGAGAGCGATTGTTAGAGAGACTCAAGGAAATGGCTCGCCGCTCGCCTAATCAGGCTAAGTTCATGCAGATTCGGCAGGAATCTGATGAGCCGCCCAGAAAGTTCTGGTCGAGGCTATTGGAGGGGGCCCGAATGTTCACTCAGATGGATCCTGAGAGAGAAGCAGACCACCCTACTCTTATTTCATTTTTTGTGAATCAGTCGGTGCCCCCTGTAAGGGATTACTTCTTAAAGTTTCGCCCTGGTTGGGGAGGTGAGTCAGTCACTTCAGTGTTGGAAGTAGCTGATTTTGCCTGGGAGAAAGAAAGGGAAAGTAGTAAAAAGAAAGAGAAAAAGGAAGAATATAAGCTGATGGCTTTAGCTTTTCACGGTGGTGTTCGAGGCAAAGGCCGTGGCCGTGGCAGGGGATTCCAGGGTGCCCGGGGAAGAGGGTCCTGGCGACCCCAGCCATCAGGAAATTGTTTTCAGTGTGGACAGCCTGGTCACTTTAAACGTGAATGCCCCTGGGGACGCCCAGAAGGTCTGGCTGCATCCGCAGATGCTTACACAAGTGAGGAATACACCCCTGCACCACCAGCTCAGCCCATCCCCCAGGCCTGGATCAACTATGGAAAACAGCAGCAGCCGCAGCAAACTCAGCCTCCTCAATGACGGTACCCCGGGGGCGAAGGCAAACAATGTGATGGTCTTATTTCCTTAATGTCTTTAGCCGGCTCCTTTCTCACTTTCTCTCCTCCCAGCGAAGAGCCTCGTTTAACCCTTTCAGTCCAGGGACTGCCTGTCTCTTTCCTCATTGATACTGGGGCTACTTTCTCTCTTTTAAATCATGCCCCCTCTCCCTGGCTATCCTCTGAGGTTAAAACTGCGACTGGGGTGGAGGGCAACCCACAGTCTCTGGGACTCACTTTGCCTTTGAATGTTATTTATGCTGATAAATGTTTTTCTCACCGTTTTCTTTTTTTCCCCAGCTTGTCCGATCCCTTTGATGGGCCGGGATTTACTCTGTAAGCTTGAGGCTACTTTAACCTGCACTCCTGAAGGGGTAGGATTATTGATGACAGTGTTAGGAGATTCGGCCCCTACTCAGGGTAATTGGGAAACACCCCCCTCTCTCTCCCCTGACCTCACTGACTTGCCTTCAACCCTCTGGGGAATTTCTGACACTGATGTTGGCCTGCTCCTTTCGGCAGAGCCCGTAAGGATTCAGGTAAAGCCTTCCTTAACCCCCCCGTCAGTCCCTCAATACCCCCTGTCGCTGGAAGCCCGGGAGGGCATCCGCCCCATTATTGAGGGATTCATTGCACAAAAGCTAGTCCGCCCTCAGCGCACTCCCTGTAACACCCCTATACTGCCTGTCAAAAAGCCTCCTAAAAAGGACGGAGACCCTGTTCGTTGGCGCTTTGTACAGGATCTACGAGTTATTAATCAGTATGTGGTCCCTCTTCATGCAGTAGTTCCTGACCCAGCTACTATCATCAGCCAAATCCCCTGGGATGCTGAGTGGTTCACTGTTATTGACTTAAAATCAGCTTTTTTCAGCATTCCTGTGCACCCAGACTCTCAGTATCTCTTTGGTTTCACCTGGGAGGGACAAAGTTATGTCTGGCAACGACTTCCTCAAGGCTACAGAGACAGCCCCACGATTTTCAGCCAGTGCCTCCGCCACGACTTGGAAGGTTTCACCAGTCCGCAGGGATCCACATTGGTCCTATACGTAGATGACATCCTATTAGGTAATCGCGAAGAAGCTGCCCTCCGCATCGATGGTAAGGCACTTTTATTATACCTACACACCAGAGGCCACAAGGTAGACCCTAAAAAGATTCAGTGGGTCTCACAGAAGGTCCGATATCTGGGCTTCCTGTTAACCCCAGAAGGAAGACAGATGGACCCAGCCCGCATAAAGACTATTCAAAACTGCCCTCTACCGAACACCAAGAAACAACTTCGAGGTTTCTTAGGATTAATTGGCTTCTGTCGCCCCTGGTTGCCGTCCTGCGGGGAGTTAAGCAAACCGCTCCACCGACTCACTGCTAACCTTGCTCCTGACCCTTTGCAGTGGTCCCCGGACACTATTCAAGCCTTTCAGTTACTCAAGGACAGTGTGGCCTCCTCCATGTCTCTCCGCCCCCCCAATTACAGCAAACCCTTTCACCTTTTTGTCCACGAGAGGGGCGGAATTGCTAGTGGTGTCCTTACCCAGCTGAGCGGGCCCCACCATTTCCCGCTTGCTTTTTACTCTCAGCAAATCGACCCTGTCGCTCAGGGAACCCCATCCTGCACCCGGACTCTGGCAGCAGCTGCCCTGCTGATCACAAAGGCAAAGAGCCTAACCCTGGGTCATTTTACCACGGTTTGGACCTCTCATGCCTTGTCAGCCCTTCTGCGTAGGGGCACAACCCAAGTCTTTTCGGCCCATCGTCAGCAACAGCTAGAGGCCGAACTCTTAGAAGACACTAACCTAATTTTTGAAAGGTGTGGACCCCTTAATCCAGCTACCTTGCTTCCTGACCTGCCAGTCCCCCAGGACCAGCACGACTGTGTGGAAGTAGTTTCCAGCATCTTACAGATAAGAGACAACCTGTTTGACGTGCCACTGGACAACCCCGATTGCATCCTCTTCTCGGACGGAAGCTCCTTCTATGTTGATGGCAAGCGTTTCACTGGTTATGCTGTCACCTCTGAATGGGACATTCAAGAGGCCGCCTCACTGCCAGGCAACTGGGGAGCCCAAGCCGCTGAACTCTATGCCCTGGCCCGAGCTTGCCAGTTGGCCGCTGGTAAGACCGTTACCATTTTTACTGATAGCAAATATGCTTTTGGAGTTGTGCATTGTCATATCCACCTCTGGAAGTTTCGAGGTTTCCAGACAGCTGCCGGTAAACCCATTCAGCACCTCCCCCTCATCCACAAGCTTTTGGACGCCCTCCAAAAACCCTCCGTCCTGGCTGTAGTTCACTGCCGGGCCCATACTAAAGATAGCAGCCCCGTTACCCGTGGGAATGCCCTGGCTGACGCCTCCGCCAAGAAGGCTGCCACCTTACCTTTAGCCATGCCCACATTGGCTATTGCAACCTCCTCCTTTACTCCACCGCACCCCGTACCAGTACCCGCTGCTGAACTAAAATCATGGGAAAGCCTCGGGGCCACTCTGGTCAAAGGGACCTGGCTTATGCCAGATGGCCGAGCCTGCCTCCCTCGCTCCACATACCCTGTGGCAGTTCGCTGGCACCATGATAAAGGGGGTCACTACGGCACGCACGCCCTCGTGGACACTATCGCTCGCTTTTGGTATGCTCCAGGCATTCAACCCTATTGCCTATCAATAGTGAAAGCATGCAGCACATGTCAGCGTAATGGACCTGCTCCACCTCTTAACAAAATTAAGGGTGGAAGACCTCCGCCTGCTGCTCCATTTCAACATCTTCAAATTGATTTTGCAGATATGCCAAAGGCTTTTGGAAAAAAGCACCTCCTTGTTTTGGTTTGCCCTCTGACTTCCTGGGTCGAAGCTTTTCCTACTGCTAATTGTACTGCTGCCACAGTGGCGAAGATTCTCCTTAGAGATATTGTACCCCGTTTTGGCATCCCTCTTGTGCTCGACTCAGATCGCGGACCTCACTTTACTGGTCATGTCCTTGGCCATTTAGAACAAGGACTGGGCATTTCACACTCCTTTCATACACCCTACCACCCCCAGTCTAGCGGGAAAGTTGAGCGTATGAATAGGGAACTTAAGTTTACATTGGCTAAATACTGTCAGGAAACAGGATTAAAGTGGCCTCAGGTACTTCCCTTGGTCCTGTTTCACCTTCGTACTCGCCCAACCCGCGCATTGGGATTATCCCCCTTTGAACTGCTCTATGGACACCCCCCTTTCAAAGGCGGGGCGCTACCACGTGCTGATGTTTCACTATTGGGAGGGGATCATATGACTGCGTGTCAGTTTCTCTCCCTACAGGCTCGCCTCCGTACCCTTTGGAAAGCCTCGCAGTTTTCCCAGACCGTGCCGCTGGAGGAACAAATCCACCCGTTCCAACCAGGGGACTTCGTCTGGGCCAAAAAGTTCGTTCGTGACGACACCCTCCAGCCAAGGTTTACTGGACCCCACCAGGTTCTTTTGACAACCCAGACTGCAGTGTTCCTGGAAGGACGCAAATCTTGGATCCACCACTCCCACGTCAAGCCAGCCGTAGTGGACCACAGTGACGGACCAGCAGCTCTTGTCACCACTGAGGACACTGCCTTCGACCAGTGGACCAGCTTACCTCTCTCAGACATTAGACTTAAATTAACTCGAAAAAAATGAGAGGACCCTTTATTCTGACAACTGTATGTTTTTTATGCTTTTTCAGTTTATTTTCTGCTTATGAAGATAATGCTTTTATTAGATATTCCCATGAGGTTAAAACTCGTATTTTAGGAAATAGAAGTGATTGCTGGGTATGTACTCAATTTCCAGTAAATGCAGCACAGGGACTCCCCTTCACACCCATTCCCCTAACCACTGCTAATATGACTTGGATGCCACCGACTAGAATAAAAGATCCAGTCCAACCCAATCTTACATGGGACAAAACAGAAGTGCCAATTAACAAATATCTCAGGGTAACCAATCAAACAGGATCACTGTGTTTTGTTAAAGAAAAAGGGTCAACTTTTGTGGGAACAAGTAAATGCAACATATATTTTAATGGCACCGCCTTTAGTAAAAATCTTGGCTTCAAGCCTTGCGCATCCCACTTATCCCATATGTGGATCCCTCACCCCGATCCAACCTTTTCAACTTTTTCATGGAGGGGCAGGTTTTCAGAGTCAGTTTTTAAAAAACCCTGCTCAGAGCTCGAGGGTGTCCAACTAATCGTTAAAGGATACACAATTGCCTTCTACAACTGCTCAAGCAGTACTACACTGCCCTTTGAGGACAACACTACCAAATTGTGCCTCTGCAGTTCACACAACGACCCCTCTGCGTTACCAGGGGAACAGTGGTACAACGGGCAGTGGGTTACCTCCTACTTTGAGAAATGGAATACCCAAAACGCATTATATGGAACATACTGGGTGTGCGGGCCCAAGGCTTATTATTTCCTCTCCCCTGATTGGGCAGGGTCATGTTATTTGGCATGGCTAGCACCGCCTTCTCGGATCTCCCTCACCCCCCCTCATTTTCCCCACGTTCGTAACATCCGTGAAACTGACAGAGATATTAATCTCCGTGATGGTTTGTCCTGGCAGCGGTGGGCTGGTCACACTAGCTTGAAGGGTGCTATCATCCGTCTACAGGGACTATTAGAATCTTTGACCAATGAAACTGCAACCCTATTTGAGAACCAGGCCGGGGAAATGTCCCAGCTGCGCCAGTTGGCTTTGCAAAACAGAATGGCTTTAGATATGATGTTAGCAGCCCAGGGAGGAACTTGCGCCCTCATAAATGAAGAATGCTGTGTTTTTGTAAATGACACCTACTCTGACACTTTTCAACGTACCAAACACCTAAGGGAAATGGCTAAAAACTACTCCTCTGGCCAGCCACCTTATGATTGGTGGGGAGCCTTATGGAATTGGCTGCCCGGATTTGGGTGGGTTAAAAACCTCTTGGTGGGTGTTGTTGGGGCCATGGTAGTCCTTATAATACTGTGTTGCTGTATTCAGTGTGTCCCCTCCCTCATAAACTCATGTAAGTCAGTTTATTCTTTTCCCACTTCAGCTAAAAGCCTTACTCTCTTCGAATTGGCCCAGGCTGAAATTGCCAAGCGGCCCTTGAGATCTTGAAATAGGGTGTAGCTTTTTGATTAATAGTTATCTCAAAGCTACAAATGGAGGAATGTTGGGTCTAAACTTTTGGTGAACTTTGGAGCCAAAAAAACACCCAGACTGGCCGTCTCTGCATAATCCTTTCTGAACCTTTTTTGAACAAAGCACTGACCTGCAAACTACTCATGACACCCCCTTCCTCAAGTAGCCATTAGCCTTTTATCTCTATGCATTTACTTCTTAAACTTGCTCTTCCTGTAAAATCTTGATTGATTATGCATGACCATTATCTTTTGTTAATCACTTTGTTTACTTCTGTGTATAAATATTGATGCCCACCCCTAATAAAGGGGCCACACTTATTCTAAAGCTTTTGGGGTAGTGTGTGCCCGTTGATCAACGCATTTGTGTCTGGTCTCTGACAGAATTGTGGGCCCATATTCCAACTCCGCACAACCTCGGGTGTTGGAGAGGTGAGTGAGGACTTGCTTTATTACCTAACAACACCACTTGCTTTTTGTCACCCTAAAGGCCCCCTCAGAAACCTGACCCAACTTTTCCTGCACTATATCCCCCAAATACTACCAGTACTGTCACTGGGAAGGCCCAGTAGACATGTTCAGTAGCATCTCTTCTGTGGAAAATTAAAGCAGAGAGAAACACAGCTACAGATGCCATTTCATTCTACGGGTAGCTGCTGGTGGTTTTAATGTAAAAGGCTGGTAAAATCTGCATGTTAAGGACAAGTTGTATTTTTCTACTGGTTATTTCCAAGTTCTGATCCACATCAACAGAGCCCTAACAGCTTATGATAAATGAAGGGGGGTGTAGCTCCCTTTGATAGACACCCAGCCAGCCAGTTAGCTGTAAAATCCCTCTTGGTAGCTGCTCTCTGCTTGCTTTACCTGTAAAGGGTTAACAAGCCCACAGGTAAAAGAAAAGAAAGTGGGCACCTGACCAAAAGAGCCAATGGGAAGGCTACAACTTTTTAAAATGGAGAAAGTTTCTTTCCCCATGTCTGTTCTCAGGAGAAGCAGTGATGGAGGAGCAATGCTATAAGCAAAAATGATGTGTAAGGTTTGAACCAGGTATGAAAAAGTATTTTCCATATCTAGAAGAAATAACTTGGATAGGGAGTTTAATTAGACACTCTCTCAGGTTTATTTCTTATTTTGACTTGTGGATCTCCTCTGTTAACCCCAGAGCCTTTGTTTGCTTGTAATCTTTAAGATGAACTCCCAAGAAAGCTGTTTTGGGTGATTAATTTTTGGAATTGCTCTTTTAAATCTAGCAAAAGCCTAAATTCTAGATGTATTTTTTTCTTTCTTGTTTTTAATAAAATTTAGCTTTTTTTAATAACAGGATTGAATTTTTGGTGTCCTAAGAGGTTTGTGCATATGTTGTTTAATTAGCTGGTGGTCACAGCTAATTTCCTTTGTTTTCTTTCTTAGCTCTTCCCTGGAGGGGTGTGAAAGGGCTTGAGGGTACCCCCGCAGGGAGGAATTCTCAAGTTCTCCTTCTTGGGTCCAAGGTGTTTTTTTGGGTAGTGACAGCATTTACCAAGCCAAGGTCTGCAAAAAACTATATCCTTGGGAGTTTAATACAAGCCAGGAGTGGCAAGTATTAATTTTTAGGATCCTTGTGGGCCCCCACTTTCTGCACTCGGTGTGACAAAAGTGGGGATTCAGCCTTGACAGAACTTGATCTTTTTTCAGAGATGCTGGGCACCTGAAGTTCCTATTAGCCCACAGAGTGATTGGTGCTGAGTATTTCAGAAAATAACATCAAACATGCCAACGTCTGGCTGTCTTAGTCTTTCCCTTTCCCCAAGCCCTGAAGTAGCAGCTGTAATTTGTAGGGACATGCCCATTGATAAAGCCCAGCAAGGATCTTTTAGGAGGAAGAGCTTTCTCCAGGAAGGGCCTGCCACTATGGGATTGCCTTCCACTGGAGATCAGCCTGAACCTTGTAACCTGCAGGGCATGGTGCAAGACTTCCCTCCTGAAGCAAACATCTTCATAACTAGAAGTAGTTGTGACTCCTTTTGTAATCAGACTCTTCAGGTTATTAGGGCTACCTGTCTATTGCTTGGATACTGTAGTTATGTGTGCTTTGGAAGTACACTACATAGACAAGTGCTGAATGTCCATAAAGAGAGGGGAGTCATCAGACCCTTCAGGTTGTAAGTGCTACCTGTGTGTCTAGTGTACTAGAGAACACATAACTACAGTATCCAAGCACACAGGCAAGTGCTGAATGGCTATATGAAGAGGATACTTCATGGATATTCCTTGGCAGGGCTGGCTCCAGGCCCCAGCGCTCCAAGTGCGTGCTTGGGATGGCATGCCGTGGGGGGCGCTCTGCCGGTTGCCAGGAGGGTGCCAGGCGGCTCCGGTGGACCTCCCGCAGGCATCCCTGCAGAGGGTCCGCTGGTCCCGCGGCTCCGGTGGAGCATCCACAGGCACGCCTGCGGAGGTCCACTGGAGCTGCGGGACTGGCGAGCAGCAGAGCGCCCCACATGGCATGCCGCCGTGCTTGGGGCAGTGAAATGGCTAGAGCTGGCCCTGTTCCTTGGACTCAGTAATAACTGTAAAGAGCACCAGGTACTGCAGTGATGTTAGTGACCAGATGGCAGGTGTGCAAAATCAGGACAGGGAGTTGGGGGGAAATAGGTGCCTATATAAGACAAAGTCCTGAATGTTGGGCTTGTCCCTATAAAATCAGGACATCTGCTCACCCTAAGTAATGGGCACTTTGGGAGCACAGCTATAAAAATAATAGCAGGGAGTAGTTGTGGGCAAAATGTTCTCAGTGATTTTCGAAACCACTTGAAATTTGTTCTGTGTCAAGTTTCAATGACTTTAGTTCCAGATCTCTGGAAGCTTCCCTGAAGTTCAGGAACTTGGGGTAAAAATATAGTTTTACATTGAATTATATGAGAGTTGCATGTTTTTTGAAGCAAAACCAGTTAACTGGGCCATCTTGACTGAATGTCATTTCATCTCTTTGTGCCCATTTGATCCTGAAGCTCCAAGTGAAATTCTGGGATGCAAACGCTAGTGGAGCTGAACTAAGGTTACGTGTTTGTTCATTGTAGTGAGGAGGCGTGGCCTCCCTCAGAGGCAGACGTGGAGGGATGGCCATGCCAGCTTACACCCATCCTTTTGGTAGAGGTGAAGAGTGGTCTTGTGATGAAAACTCGGAATTGAGAGTCCAGTTCTCTTCCTCGCTCTGCTGCTGATTCCATACCTACCCTTGGGTAAGTCACTTAACCTTCCTGTGCCTTTAGTTTCCTAGTTTGTAAATGAGGGTGATAATTATTGCCGGCCTGATGGAGGGGTCAGGACTTTTCACAAAACTCTTTGGGGATCCTTGGGTGGAAAGCACTAGAGGGAAGGATAATGCAGTGATTGACATGCAAAAAGGTATGTTTTAAGTAGAGTGGGAGAGAGAGTGGAAGAAAGTAAATGCAGAAGAAGGGAGTCAGTCCTTCAGAAATGAGAAGTCGTCAAGCTATTTGAGGCTTTGATGTTAATTGTTGAGGAATGTTTTACCTGGGGCCCTCAGAAAATAGCACCTCTCTGACAATGGGAATACTCAGAAACCAATTTCTTGACTCACTGTGAAATGGATTTCCCACCAGGCTGAAGGACTCAAGCCCAGGAAGACATCTGGACAGAATGCCACACAGAGATTACTGGATTGCAGGACTCTATGGTTAGTTACTAGGGAGATCTCTCCCTACCACCTCCTTCCATAGATTTGAATCCAACAGGGTAAGAAGCAGATGTAAGCGGTGCAGGGATCTAACATAGAACAGCTTGGCTGACATCATAGTGGCTGTATGCTTCTGATGGGGAATGATAATATCAAGGGAAGAGCGGGTGTGAGTCATTTCCCTGGAGAGAGAGAGGCACGCGTGCATGCTCAGCCACACAGAAAGAGAGATGGGGGAGGGGAGGAATATTATCTCACCCAGACACATATACCTCTCCCCATTACATACACATATGTAAAGGGATTCATCTCTTTGAGTCCAAAGCTCCCCTCAAACAGACATTTATTTTTCTCCTCTTGCCCATCTCTCCCACAAATTCAGGGCCATGCAATATGTGGCAAGATAGCATTTGAGTAGTTCTTCAGTATCCATTTGCTTTCTGCTGTGTGTCAGTCTACTTTGTATGACAGGAACTCAAAGAAAGTAGGGCTGGGATGTAGGCATAATTGGCTGCAGTGAGATTTTCATATGACATTATCTCCTCTCATTCTACATCACATGATGTATTCCATGTGCCTCACTGAAATAAACTGAAAATATAAAAAGGTGTGACATCAGGGCAGGTATTGCTATAGGTTTGTTACATGCATGTGGAGAGAGCACATATGTCTTTTCAACGTATGAAAAAGAGCACTGAACTTCTGGTGTTGGTTTGACCAATGCTGCAAATGCTCCCTCCACCACAGAGTCAGTGAGGATAAAAAAGGCTGTAACTTAATGAAAGTATAATCCAACCCTCTAAAACTGCAAGGCTAAGCAACACCAATCTCTAGGGCCATGAAGCAAATAACCTCACCAAAACAAAAGGAAGGGTACTCAAAACACTAGATAAAAACCTAAAGCAACAATGTGTGTGTTACTGGGAGGAACGAGTTAAAATCAGGAATCAGCCAGGCTGCTACAGATTCCTACAGATAGTCTTCACTCTCGCAAATGACCTCACCCCAATGAAATGTGCCAAACTCAGCCAGATTCTTATCAAATCCAGAATCAGTGATGATCATAAACTAGAGGTAGTGTGCAACAGACTGATGGAGGAGAGGTTGAAATTGAACAAGAAAATCTTCCTCTCTGCCCAAAATGAGGGAGTGTGAGAGATCCCCTCCCCCATTATTAGAAATGAGACAAGACTTGCCATTAAAAGGCAGTGAGGGAAAACTGCCTAGCCCTGCGAAAAAGGAGAGAGTTGACAAAGAGAGTATCGCATTACAGATCAATTTACTACTGAATCAGAAACAGAAACAATAAATGGACTTGAGGTATTGAATTCCAAATATGCTGGGAAGCCCCAACCTGAGCAGATGCTTGATCTATTGCATCTACCTATGACAAGAGCCCCAAAACTTTTTGTCCTGTTTGTACCTTGGCCATGCTTGTCTAGCTTGTAATGGCAATTTCAAATTCATAATTCTCTATTGTATACACATATTTATTATTTGGGTTAAATTATTTCAGTCCATAAAGAGGGACTACATAGTGAAATCTAATAATTATCTCTGGTAGCAAGGAACCCCTTTCTTCTGCAAGTGTTGCATCATATCATGAGAATGATTAGGCTGAACTAATTAAGCGAAAAAGAATGAGGATCAAAGCACCAAGAAAGCCTTCTAGCACCAAAGGTTTAATGTTCAACAGCAGAGTGAAAGTTGCCTATCTGTACTTACTCTAAAATGCTTGTGTGTGTTGATACAATCCCACTGTCCTTTTGTTCTCTTTCTGTTCCAGTTGTCACAGGAACTGAAAGGACAATTGGCATTGTTATGCTGGAGCCCTACATTTTGATCGATTTGTAGTTGTTCCTTTTGGGTAAGAATACAAACCATTCACATGTGTTGTCATGTATGTGCAATACACAGGGCTGGTGCAAGGATATTTTGCACCCTAGGTGAAACTTCCACCTTGCACCTGACCCTGCCCCCCCTTCCCCTGGAGCATCGCTTATTATAAACTTTCAAAAATGAATACTGTATAATGTAGCATTGTTCATTAGAATTAACACACGTTGAGCTTGAAAATGTATTAATTTCATTATTTAGTCTACATATTTAATGAAAATAAATGAACTTGGGTCCTTTCCCTCTGCCCCCTCCCCCCCCATGGATCTGGAAAGGGCTGTTTTGGGGATCAGAGCTGGGAGTCGGGATCTAGCTTCTATTTTCCACCCTGGCACCAACTCACTGCATGACCTCAGGCAAGTTACTTCCCTGTTCTGGGCTTCAGCTTCCCACAGTGCTAAGGTGTGAAATGGTTCCTTGCTCCTGGGCTGGAAAGTGCAATGCAGGCAGGAGTGGGTGTCTGAAGGCCTGTCTTCCCCACAGGTGTGAGGCGAGGACAGAGTTCCAACCTCCGTCATGACCATCCTGGTTGCTTTGCTCTGCCCCATGCCAATCGCTGCTGAAGCCCCTTACTCAGAGAGCTCTGGCCAGGGCAGTGGGGTCAGTGTCATTCTGGGCCTGATTTTCAGAGATGCTGAGCACCTGCAGTTCCCATGATGTCTGTGGGAACTCCAGGGTTCTCAGCACTTCTGAAACTCAGGGCAATTTATTTTGAATGCTGGGCCAGGACTGAGCCTGCAAAGGCAGGTCCATATACACCCCTCAATCCACAGCAGATCTCCCATCAGTAACAATACAAGCAATCAGGAGAATGATGGAGGGTAGTTGGCCCTAATGTGGTCACTACATTTCTATCTAGTAAAGTTACTGGTGCATCTGCTGTTGTTTGGTAGGAGAACAAAAATCTCTTGGGTGCTGCAGCCTGCGCAGGGTTCAGCTGCACTTAACCTGAGTTGCTCGCACACTTTCAGTGGTTGTGCACCACACAACTGGTCACCCATGTTGCATGAAAATCTGGCTCTGATGGTGTCGCAATTAGACTGAACAGTTACTGCCACATTTCCTAGAGCTGTTGTCCCAGGCTGGCTACAGACTCAGGCAGACAGAACTGTGTCAGCTAGATGCCCATCACCTTTGGAAGATTTTCCCTGTAGCCGTAAGCAGGGCCGGCACCAGCTTATCAAGCAGGTGCTTCAGGTGGCAACTCCGGAGAGGGGGCACTTTCACCTATTCGGTGGTAATTCGGCGGAGGGTCCCTCACTCCCGCAAAAGACCTCCCGCTGAATTGCCGCAGATTGCGATCGCGGCTTTTTTTGCTGCTTGGGGTGGCCAAACCCCTGGAGGCGGCCCCGGCCATAAGGGTTCGAGACAGCCGTGTCTTCACTGAAAACTTGCAATGTGCTGCCACTGAATCCCAGATTAATACCTTGTGTGGGCAGGTGCATAGCTCAGGGCTTGAAGGCCTCTGGTCTAATGGTCTGAGCCAGTGCAGAACTAGAAGCCTTGATCTCCTGTGTTCAAAGCAGGACTCTGACAATAATTCCCTATGTGACCTTGGGCAAGTCATGTCCCTTTTCTCTGCCTCAGTTTCCCCCAAAATGCAGTTCTCTTTACCTGCTCCATAGGGCTGCAGGGATGGATGAAGATGAAGCCTCGGAAGGTGGCGTGCTGAGGATGGTGACACTTTTGCAGCTATTTAACCCTGTATCCTCTGGCAGGGCCATGATCCACCCCCGCAGGTGGACCGGTGGCTACGGTCTCCTCTTCCTTTTCCCCACCTCCGCACCTCTCCTGCAGCTGCATTGCTGTCAATAGGGCCAGCTGCAGGCAGGCTGGTGTCACCTGCTCCAATCTGCAGTCAGCAGCCCTTGGGCAGCAGCTGCTGCTGCTGCAGCAGGGGGTCTGGGACTGCCAGAGCTGGAAGGAATGGGGTAGGGAGCGATGCGGCTGCCCGGGGGCTCAGGGAAGAGGCAGCTCCGGGCTGGCGGGGGGGGCAGCGATATGGGGCGTGGCAGAGGGAGGTGGCAGGGCCCATGGTTGCAGAGGATGCCCGCAGAGGTAGGCGCTAATGTGGCTGCGAGTGGCCTGTCCCCCCACCAGGAGCAATAGTGTATTTAAAAAAAAAAAAAAAAGTTTGGGCACTGCTTTTTGGGACCCCTAAACCTTGATGCCCTAGGCGGCCACCTAGTTCGTCTAGTGGTTACACTGGCCCTGGCAATACATACCATGTGATTACCACATAAATTGTGTGGAAAATATTAGAATCTGTGTACTGGCAACAGAGAATAGGGCATGAGAGAATAGCCTGAGGTAGGACTAGTTCTAACACTTTCTGAGTAATCAGTTTTTCTGATGAAAAACAGCGTTTCAATGAAGTGGAAATTTTAGCAAAAACATTTCCATTCTCAGAAAACTTTCACATTTTGGCTGAAAAATGATACCCTGTCTTTTCTGTATTCCTGTTTTGATTGAAAACCTGAAAAAAACCTGTTTGAAAATAAACATTCTTTAAATCTTTTGTTGAAATTTTTTGTAGGAAAAAGCCTCCTCCTTTTCTGATCAATTCCAGTCTCACATGCTCTAGGAAAGAGTATTCTAGACTCTACAGTCTGGTGGGTAGGAGACTCACTGGGGATGTGGGAGAGCCAAGTTCAAGCCCCGACTCTCAGGCAGAGCAGTTTCTTGCAGCTGGTTTTCCCATGCATTCTGCATCTCAGCTGAGTGCCCTAAACGCTGAGCTATAATGGGGTGAACCATTTCTGCGAAAAGTTTTGAAAGGCCTCAGTTTTGTCTTGATGTGGAAAGGGAAATTTTTCAAAATAATGACAATTCTTGTGGGATGGAAAACCTATCTCTCACTCAACTCCAATCACTTCACACGTTCAAGTTTTTACCATAACCATGATGGCTAGAAACTTATTTTTAAAAAATGTGAGTTGAGATCTTCCAGATTCAGAAAAATGCCAATTATCATGATTTGCTCACAGTTCTCCTGATATTTGGGAATGCCTGGCTTTCTTCAGACATCTCTAATGTTGACCTCCTCTCTCCAGCCAACAGTATATGAAGACATCTGAAATTGGCACCCACCCTACTTCACATTCAGCTAACAGAAGTCATGCCAAACTTGGAGTCCTGGTTCCCAGTGCTCTGCTGTCAACACTAAACACCTTGCTGATGTTCAGTTGAAGTCGAGCCTCCAGTGCTGACTTCTATATTTGTTAACTAGTTCATTGTATCCTGGCGATGGCCCTTGGAATGTTTGGTTGTGTTCTTTTAAGATCTTATTCTTCTGTTTTGCTTCACTTTCCCCTTGCATTGTCTGCAAACATTATTATTATTTTTGGGCTCTCGTGAAATGCCCTCTTTTCTTTCCCAGGGTTATATTTTTCATTTGGTGCTTTCTGTTTTGATTGAAGAGGTA
Source organism: Gopherus evgoodei (assembly GCF_007399415.2). Classification (NCBI taxonomy): domain Eukaryota; kingdom Metazoa; phylum Chordata; order Testudines; family Testudinidae; genus Gopherus; species Gopherus evgoodei. The sequence goes on from NC_044322.1 coordinate 206,741,198, forward strand.
AAGGAAGGGGGCTCATCTTCTCAGTTCTAAGAACAATTCTTTGGTTGTTTGTGTCTGGGTAATGAATGGCTTCAAACACTGTTTGGAAACTAGTGGATAAACATCCATCCTGGCTACTTATAGTCTTATTACAGACAACAGTAGGTGAAATAATCCCCTGTAGCTTGGTAATGTAAGATCCCCTTCCTTTTTCCCCCCTTGGTTGGACTTTAGAACTTCCTTGGGACCCATTCATGTTCTGGCCTTTATTGTGGCACTATTTAATTACTCTTTATTGAAGACCATTTAGAATCTATCACCTTGACTATTGTGACCTCCTGCCTTCTCAGTTCTCACACTGCACCATGTAGGTCCATCCAACACATTGTAGTTAAAATCATCTTTGTTTGCTACTCCAAATGCATAATCCCCTTCTTGAGTCTTCCATTGGCTTGTATCATCCTTTCCATATCAAATGCCAACTCCTTATCTTCCTCTTGAGACCCTGCACAGCTTTGTCCTTGACTATATCTCATCTCCAGCTGCCTCCACTCCTCTGGTCACACCCTATACTCTGTCAGCTCACTGAGCCTTTTTAATCCTCTGGTTGTCTCCTAGGGTATGTCTACACTAGAATTAAAAACCCATGGCCGGCCTGTGCCTGCTGACCTGGGCTTATGTAGCTTGGGCTAAGGGGCTGTTTAATTGTGGTTTAGACATTTGGCAACAGGTTGGAACTCAGGCTCTAGGATCCTGTGATGGGAGAGGGTCCCCAAGCTCAGGCTCCAGGCTAAGCCCAAACATCTACACCACAATTAAGCAGCCCCTTAGCCCAAGGCAGCTGGCACAGGCCAGTTGTGGGTGTCTAATTGCAGCATGTAGTTGTATCCCCACTGCTGTGTCTTCATCTTTTTCTCACCCTGCCTTATGCTTGAAATAGTTTCCCTGATCCTGTACTTCATGCAACCTAGTTTGCCTATAAATTCTGCCTCATTCACCTCTTCCTGGGCCTCTTCATCCTGACTTCTTCCCTGACTTTGCTCCTTAATAACTAATTTAAAGGAAATGAACAAGATGTGTACATAGCAAAACGCATATCTGGCTCTCTTCTGGTCTGATCCCAAGCCTTCTGAAATGAGTGGGAATCCTTCCATTACTTCAATGGGCTTTGGATCAGGCCTTGCAACTGTATCCCTCATCCTTCCCATAAACATCAACCCCATTCGTCAGTTTGTTAATCTAGTGCTCCAGTTAGGGTGACCAGACAGCAAGTGTGAAAAATCGGGACGGGGTGAGGGATAATAGGGGCCTATATAAGAAAAAGACCCAAAAATCAGGACTGTCCCTATAAAATCAGGACATCCGGTCACCCTAGCTCCAATCCATGTACTAAATTAGATAAGACCCTCATGGGCACGGACCTATCTTTCTGAAATGGCCCTGCAGTGTTGATGACTCGCATGGTGCTGTGGTAATAGGAGTTAAACAACAGAAAGTTGGACAATCACTGCATAGCACATGGAAAAACTATTTGGATAAGCCATTTAATTTAGAACTGCACTGGGCTTAGAAGAGAAAGTTTCTCTTGGACTGCAACATTGTAATGGATCTGTGTTTGTGCAATTAAGGCCAAATCTTGGTTCTGCTGACGTCAGTGGTGGCCCTTAATGCAATTAATCCTTCATTTGCAGTGCAGTGGACTAGACGTTCTAAGAGGCCTTTTACATCTCAAGCTCCTATTCTCTCTCTGAGGGTAAATGACCATATAATGGAAAAGACAAGTATTCCTGTCACTAACATTTAATGACTTATTGAGTAAACTATATTATATCCACATTTAATACCTTTATATAGGTAAAAATAATCCCCCCTGCCTCTGTTTCTCTCTACAGAATCTCTCTTCTGCACAGTATGAATTTATCAATATCCTACTTGTTCCTGAGGTGTATGGGAAGTTGTATTTCCCAAGGTACACTGGGAAAACTCTGCAGCTAGCTCTAATCAAATTGAACTGCTGTCAAGACTTCCTATGTGGCTTCCAGGAAACATTTCTGTATATTAGAGGTGGAAGGGAGGAGGAGCATGAGAGGATGGGGAGGGGGAGGGGGAGCAGGACTGTTCCAAAGCTTAAGTGGATTACGTAGCTATATAACCCAGTTATGGGTCCGTGGACTCAAGTGAGCTTTTTTTCCTCTGGCTGTCTGCCCTTCATATAGTTCCCCTGACAGGCAAGCTTTATTAGCTTCCTCCAGTCAGCTTTCTGTCTCTCTCATTTTCCTCTGCTACATCCATCAGCTGCCTGTCTCAGCCCTTCCGGTATCTCTAAATTCCCCTGGGTCCTTCATTTAGCTGCACCAGCTGCCTGCACTGATCTCCGTCTCCACCCCCAGACCTCACCCCCACAGTGTTTGCCATGTCCAGTGACAGCTGCCTTTCTCTCCCTACCTGGATGAGTCGAAAGAGGTAAGGTTGTTCAGGCCAGAGAAGGGCACTGAAGTGTGGAAGAATAGCCAAATAATCTGAACCTCTTGGTTTAAATGACCCCCCTCCAAAAAAAAAAATATTTCCCTTCGTTATTGGCTTCAGATGTGCTGAACGCTTATGCCCTAGTTGAAGTCAGTGGGAGCTGCAGGTGCTCAGAACTTCTGAAAGTCTGGCCCGTTCATATTTCCATCCTTGTGTAGAAGAGCAGTTCAGGGTTATTGAATTAGTGGTTGGCTTGACATTTCATTCAAATCCATGAAGCTTCCAAATTACTTAATATTTATACACTTGAGACAGAGGAGTGAGCCTGGCATTGGCTGGGACTAGATGGTTGCTAGAGAAGACCAGGACACCCTTACTAATATCTTAATAACATCAGAGGTGGAGAGGGATGTGTGGGGGAGGGGAGAAAAGGGGCAAAAGCTGCAGCTCTGCAAGTGAGAGTCTGAAAATGATAGTCCTAAAGCAGCTATGCCAGAGTCAAGATCTCAGTAGGACATAACTTCTGGCCTTCTTCCTCCCTTACAAATCAGCAGAGTCGAATGGGTAAATAGACCACGAAAACTGAATTCCCTTCTTACTCCTAGAAGGGGTCAATCCCTCAAAGGCAGGGCTGAGGTAAGAGAGCAGGCCAGGGTGTACATATGTGCACTCCTGGTGTTCTTAATAAGCAGTGCAGGCAGTTGATGGGTACACTGTCACCCAGGGATAACACAATAGAGGGAAAAAGGAGATATAATTGTACTGGGGCCTTGAGCCTGCCCCCCTCCCCCCAAGTCTGAAAATAAAGTGAGATGGAAAGAGGTGGGGTCCCAGCAAATGCAATGCAAATTTCTCTTGATTGGGCCTCAGTACATCTGATATCAATCAGTGTACCATGTGCCTGGGAGATGGAGCATTGTCTCTCTGTTTCAGCACTCACAGCACAAAACTACTGTTGGGTTTCTTTCTTTCTTTCTTAAACTAAAGAGTACTCCCCCCCCCTTTTACTTTGCTGGAATGTCTGTGGCTGCACTCCACTGACATGAATCTACAAATATTTACTCCGAACATTAAACTTGGGCCAATGTTGCTTAGGCTATTGTTGTATGTATTGCTAACAGAACAGGAGTGAGTTAAATGTAATACATATTTAAGAACACAAGGGGGAGTTGAGGAAAAGAAAGAAGAACAAGAATAAGTGTTGCCAGCTGTTCTGAATTTAGCCTGAGTGTGCTGATATTTGGTGTTTCTCTTAAAGCCCCAGCTCCAGGAGGCATTTGATCAGGTGAGACTCTCAGCTTTTATTTTTTAAAAGGAAATGTCTAGCCCTCATGATTGCAGGGAAAATAAAACTTAGTTTGTGATTCCAGTGTAACTTAAATGCTCAGAAAGCAGAAGGAAAATAAGAACCCAATTTGAAAAATACCTTTTCTGTCTTAAAGCTAATCATGATTTTTTTTGGAGGGAGGGGTGCTACTAACTTTTTTGAACTCAGGGTTGGTAATACTGCTTTTTTTTTTCCATTCAACTCAGCATTAAAGATCCTTCAAAAATCTTCCTGTTTGTTTCAGCAAAAATACAGCTGCCCAGCCACAGCACCAAGAATCTTCCAACACGAGCACATCACCACTACCTCCCTCTCCCTTCCCACTTACGAGAAGTTGACACAGGAGGGACAAATCATTGTTGTTCTAGGGCTCCAAGCAGTTCAGCTGACACAAAAGAGTTGAGGTTGTGTCAAGCCTCCCTAAGCAGGACTATGCCCATTGCAGAAAGCCCCTACATAAGGCAGCAGTCCCTAGAACGGGGGGCATTTTGAAGTGGACTGAGGGCTGGATGTGGGGCAGCTGAAGAGAGAAAGGGGCAGGAGTAGTGTGGCCAGGGCACACCTGCACTCAGGTTATTCTGTGCCCAAGTAAAGCTCTGTAGAGGTCACTGAAGTAGGGGCTCAAGTTGTCCTAGTCTGTACTGAGAGCTAAAGCAGCCCCAGATCCCCTAAATAGGGGAGGCAGCTTATGCCTCCTCGTATGTCCCCATGTTGGTGCATGAATTTGCCTTTCAACTGTAGCTGGTCAGAAAGTGTTAGTCAAAACAGTTCTCAGTTGGAAAGTGACACTTTGATGAAATTATCTAATTTCCATGAAATTATAGTTGTAAAACAAACAGGGAAAACATCCCATTTCAACCCTTGGGGAATGTAAGGTTTTCTGATTTTTCATTTAGAAATTTATTTTATTTAAAAAAAAGTCTTAATGAAACATTTCAATTGACCTAAAATGAAATGTTTTCAGAATTTCACTTAGTGAAAATTTTGAAAGTTTTGACTTTTTTTGGTCCTGATTTTGAGATGACTTGAGATTTCAAAACTTTTTGTGGGATGGACAACTTGTTTTCTGACTAGCTCCACTTTCAAGTATGTCTTACATTTTAATGAGTAGCAGACTACAGTTTTACTAGTTCAGCTCTTCCTATTAGAAACAGATAAACAAACATTTATGGAAACAAACACCTGAAAGCCAGGAAGCCAAACCACTGTTTTAAACACCCATACACTTTGAAGCCTATGAAATCCAGAACCTAGTCTTGCTGTTTAGCCCCTCTCTTCATTTGAGTCAACCCAAAACATTTTATAAACCTGAAAAGGTTCATTTCAAGAGGTAGGCAAAGGTTTGAGTCAGTTTGACTTGATCCAAAGTGGAATTTTATCCTTCCATAGTCTCAGCTGCTCCTGCTGCCTGAATTCTATTGTAAGGCACTAAACTTTCCACAAGAAAAGTGAGTGGTTAATCCTCTAACATTCTAAGATGCTCCATGGATGGCCTGCATGCATTGTCAATTATCAAATTGCGGTTAGAAAGATGAATAGCGGGGTTAGGGTTGAGCCAGGTCAGGATACCAGGGAGTCAGGGTCAGGCACCAGGTTACAGATAGCAGGCAAATAGCAGAGTTGGGGACAAACCAGGATCAGAAGTCAAAGTCTGAGGTCTGGAGCAGAAGCAAGCAGGCCATCTGCATCATTTGTCAGACAGCTCCTTATGCTGGCTTCCTGGTTTATATATCAGCATGAGCCAATCAGTGGGCTATGAGGAGCCGCCACTCAGGCCCTGCTGGTTGGTACTTCCTGTAATGCCTAGCGTTGCAGAGTTCTCTAGCTATAACCCAGTTTGAGGGTATGTCTATACTACAAAATTAGGTCGAATTTATAGAAGTCGTTTTTTCAGAAATTGTTTTTATACAGTTGATTGTGTGTCCCCCCACAAAAAATGCTCTAAGTGTATTAAGTCAGCGGACTGCGTCCACAGTACCGAGGCTCACGTTGACTTCCAGAGTGTTGCACTGTGGGTAGCTGTGAGTAGCTATCCCACAGTTCCCGCAGTCTCCCCTGCCCATTGGGATTCTGCCCATTAGTTCAGATCCCAATGCCTGATGGGGCATAAACAGTGTTACGGTAAATGTTGTCAATCCCCACGCTCTCTCCCTCCCTCTGTGAATGTAACGGCAGACAATCGTTTTGCGCCTTTTTTCCTGGGTTACCTATGCAGACACCATACTACAGCAAGCATGGAACCTGCATAGCTGACCATCACCGTAAGTCTCCTGGGTGCTGGCAGACGTGGGACTTCATTTCTACACAGCAGCAGCTCATTGCCTTTTGGCAGCAGACGGTGCGTTATGATTGTCCACCATTGTCGTCATATTCCTGGGTGCTCTTTTAACCAACCTCAGTGAGGGGCGCCTGGGCAAATGGCAGATGTGGGACTGCATTGCTACACAGCAGCAGCTCCTTGCCTTTTGGCAGCAGATGGTGCGTTATGACTGGTAGCTGTTGTCATCGTATTCCTGGGTGCTCTTTTAAGCCACCATGGTGAGGTCAGTCATGGGCGCCTGGGCAGACTCCTTCTGCTGAGCACCCAGGAGCTGACAATGGCTAGCAGTCAAACTGCACCATCTGCTGCCACCCTAAAGATGGAAAAGATAGATGGAGTGGATCAAAACAAGAAATAGACTTGACTTGTTTTGTATTCAATTGCTTCCTCCTGCCCTCCGTGAAATCAACAGCCAGCTAAACTCAGGGGTTTGAGTCTGATCCTTGAGGATGCCATTCTGTGTGTGACAGTTGTTTGTGTTTCTCCTTGATGCAAAGCCATCCTCTTTGTGGACTGTAATTCCCTGTAAGCCATGTCGTCAGTTGCCTCTCCCTCTGTCAGAGCAGACCATCGTTTCACGCCTTTTCTCAGCCCAGACGCCGTAGCACTGGGATCATGGAGCCCTCTGAGCTCACCGTGGCAATTTTAGGCACTGTAAACACCACTCGCAGTATCCTGGGAGTATATGCAGAACCAGAACCTGCCAGAGCAAAACCAAGCAAGGAGGCTGTCAAGGTTTTTCCCCCACTTTGAACTTTAGCGTCCAAAAAGTGGGGACCTGCATGGTAACTTTTTAAACTTAATTACCAGCTTAAATTTGGTACGCTGCCACCAGCCAAAATATAGTGTTTGGCACACTTCCTGTTCCCCCAAAACCTTCCCTGGGGAAACCAAGACCCAAACCCCTTGGGGGTCTTAAAACAAGGAGAAATAAACCATCTCCCTTCCTTTCCCCTCCCCCTCAGACTTTCCCCTCCCTGGGTTGCCTTGGGAAGCTATACAGATCCAAACTCCTTGGATCTTAAAACAAAGAGGAATTAACCATTCCCTTCCTTTTCCCCCCACCAATCCCTGGTGAGTTTAGACTCAATCCCTTGGATTCCAAAACAAGGAAAAATCAATCAGGTTCTTAAAAAGAAAGCTTTTAATTAAAGAAAGAAAAATTAAAAATTATCTCTGTATAATCAGGATGGAAAATGCTTACAGGATATTCAGATTCATATATCCTAGAGGGACTCCCCCCACCCCCCGAGCCTGAAATTCAAAGTTACAGCAAACAGAGGTAAAAATCCTTCCAGCAAAAGGAAAACATTCACAAGTTGAAAGAAAACAAACATAAGACTAATCCACCTTTCCTGGCTATTACTTACTATTTTGAAACATGAGAGACTGATTTAGAAAGATTGGAGAAAACCTGGGTGTACGTCTGGTCCCTCTTAGCCCCAAGAGCGAACAACGAACAAAACAAACAACACAAACAAAGACTTCCCTCCACCAAGATTTGAAAGTATCTTGTCCTCCCATTGGTCCTCTGGTCAGGTGTCAGCCAGGTTCACTGAGCTTCTTAACCCTTTATAGGTAAAAGAGACATTAACCCTTAACCATCTGTTTATGACACCCCCCCCCAAATCGCAGACAGTGGGGAACCACACTGGCGGTGATTTCTTCCTAGAACTTTAGAATAAACAGATTAATAAAACACATGCACCTTTACATATACTACTAATTATGTAAAACTACAAGATTTTCCACATTTCAAGGACAATTTTTAACCAGTTGATTCTGGGAAACTTTCACGGGAGAGTGCTTCAGCTACTTTGTTAGAAACTCCTGAAATGTGTTGAATTTCACAGTCAAAATCTTGGAGAGCTAAACTCCATTGAAGAAGTTTTTTGTTGTTTTCCTTGGCAGTATGAATCCACTTGAGTGCAGCATGGTTGGTTTGTAGCTGGAAGCGCCGTCCCCAAACGTATGGGCGTAGCTTTTTCAGGGCATACACAATGGCGTAGCATTCTTTTTCACTGATTGACCAGTGGCTTTCCCTCTCAGACAGTTTCTTGCTGAGAAACACGACAGGATGGAAGTTTTGATCCGGTCCTTCCTGCATTAAAACTGCTCCTACACCACGCTCAGATGCATCCGTGGTTACTAGGAATGGTTTGTCAAAGTCTGCTGCCCTTAGCACAGGGTCAGACATGAGTGTTGCCTTAAGCTGGGTAAAGGCCTTCTGACACTCATCAGTCCACTTAACTGCATTCGGCTGGGTCTTTTTGGTCAGGTCTGTTAGTGGGGCAGCGATTTGGCTGTAGTGTGGTACAAATCGCCTGTAATACCCGGCCAAGCCTAAGAAGGATTGGACCTGTTTCTTTGACTTTGGGACAGGCCGCTTTTGGATAGCATCCACCTTGGCCTGTAGGGGGTTTATTGTTCCTTGACCCACCTGGTGTCCTAGGTAAGTCACTCTGTTTTGGTCTATTTGACAGTTTTTAGCCTTAACAGTTAGTCCTGCCTGCCTGATGCGCTCAAAGACTTTTTCCAGGTGTTTTAGGCGTTCGGCCCATGAATCAGAAAAAAATGGCCACATCATCGAGGTAGGCAACTGCATATTCTCCCAATCTTGCTAGGAGACCATCTACAAGTCTTTGGAAGGTGGTGGGTGCATTTCGCAGCCCGAAAGGAAGCACATTAAATTCATACACCCCTGCATGGGGGATGAAGGCTGACCTTTCTTCGGTGGGTTCATCTAGCTGTACTTGCCAGTACCCCTTGGTTAGGTCTATTGTAGAGATGAACTGGGCACGTCCCAATTTCTCCAATAGCTCATCAGGGCGTGGCATTGGATAGTTATTGGGATGAGTTACAGCATTTAGCTTACGGTAGTCAACGCAAAAGCATATTTCCCCATCTGGTTTGGGTACCAGAACCACTGGAGATGCCCATGCATTGGTAGAGGAGTGGATTATACCCATCTGTAGCATGTTTTGGATCTCCCGTTCTATAGCAGCTTGGGCATGAGGAGACACCCGGTAGAGTGGGGTTCTAATTGGGTGAGCATTACCTCTGTCAATGGAGTGGTATGCCCATTCAGTCCATCCTGGGGTGGCTGAGAACAATGGGGTGAAGCTAGTGCACAGCTTCTTGATCTGTTGCCACTGCAGACGTTCCAAAGTTGTGGAGAGGGTCACCTCTTCCATGCCACCGTCACTTTTTCCTTCGTAGTAGACACCTTTAGGCCACTCAGTGTCATCTTCTCCCTGGGCTTTAAACTGACAAACCTTTAAGTCTCTGGAATAAAAGGGCTTGAGAGAATTAACATGGTACACTTTAGGCTTTAGGGAGGAGGTGGGAAATGCTATGAGATAGTTAAGAGCACCTAGGTGCTCTTGGACCGTGAATGGCCCTTCCCATGACGCTTCCATCTTATGGGCCTGCTGTGCTTTCAAAACCATAACCTGGTCTCCTACTTTGAAGAAACGCTCTCTGGCATGTTTATCATACCAGGCCTTTATCTCTTTCTAAGCATCCTTTAGGTTTTCTTTAGCAAGGGCTAAAGAGTGTCAGAGGGTGCTTTATAGGTTGCTTACAAAGTCTAGAATGTTAGTTCCTGGGGAAGGCGTAAACCCTTCCCATTGCTGCTTCACCAACTGTAATGGCCCCTTAACCTCGTGGTCATATACACTTTCCAATGGTGAAAACCCTAAACTGGGATGTGGTACAACCCTGTAAGCAAAAAGCAACTGCTGCAACACTAGATCCCCATTATTGGAGTGTTCATTTACGAATTTAAGTATCATGGCCCCCAAAGTTCCATTAAACCTCCCCACCAGGCCATTGGTTTGATGGTGGTAAGGAGTGGCAAACAGGTGATTCACCCCATGAGCTTCCCACAGATCTTTCATGGTCCCTGCCAGGAAATTAGTTCCTGAATCTGTAAGGATGTCGGAGGGCCAACCTATCCTGGCAAGAATGTCTGTTAAGGTCTGGCACACAGTTTTAGCCCTGGTGTTGCTTAGAGCTACTGCTTCCGGCCATCGGGTAGCAAAGCCCATGAAAGTCAGTATGTATTGCTTTCCTCTGGGGGTCTTTTTTGGAAAGAACCCAGAATATCCACAGCTACTCACTGAAATGGGACCTCAGTTATGGGGAGTGGCTGGAGAGGGGCTTTGACCTGGTCTTGGGGCTTTCCCACTTTTTGGAACACCTCACAAGACCGGACATAATTAGCAACGTCCTTGCCCATCCCCTCCCAGTGGAAGGACTTCCCCAACCTGTCTTTGGTTCTTTTCACCCCAGAATGGCCACTGGGATGATCATGGGCTAAGCTTAAGAGCTTTCCCCGGTACTTAGTTGGAACTACCAACTGTTTTCGAGGATGCCAGTCTTCCTGGTGTCCACCAGAAGGAGTCTCCTTGTATAAGAGTCCTTGTTCTACAACAAACCAGGATTGGTTAGAAGAGCTGAGAGGCGGTGCGGTGCTCCATGCCACCCTCAAGCTTTTTGAAGGCTGTCATCTGCTTCCTGCTCAGTCTGGAACTGTTCCCTTGAGGCTGGAGATACCAGTTCCTCCTTAGACTGTGGACTTGGGCTTGGTCCCTCTGGAAGCGATGTAGGTGATGGGGTTGTTTTCGTTGATGGTGAACCACTTTACGCTGGTGCACTAGGCGATATTTCAGGCTCTGGCTGAGCCTCTTGGGTAGGGTTGTCTGCTGCTTCTGCCAGTTCAGGCCCGCTGGCACCCTCTAGTGTTGGGGTTGGAGATGGGTTTGCAAGCTCTGGCGTCAGTGCTGGCAACAGTTCTGCTGCTGGTTGCTTTTCCGGTTCCGGTTCTGGGACTGGATGCACTGTGGCTGTTGCAATCATTGGCAGGGGATCCGGGTCCACCACCTCTGTCTGGGTCTCTGGTAACACAGACGGGGCCCTTGTGGACGGCTCAGGAACAGGGATGGGTCTGGAAGCTTGCCTGGCTTGGCTGTGTGTAACCATTCCCACCCTCTTGGCCCACTTCACCTGGTTGGCCAAATCTTCCCCCAGTAGCATGGGGATGGGATAATTATCATAGACTGCAAAAGTCCACATTCCTGACCAGCCTTTGTACTAGACAGGCAGTTTAGCTGTAGGCAAGTTTACAGATTTTGACATGAATGGGTAAATTGTCACTTGGGCCTCTGGGTTGATGAATTTGGGGTCCACTAAGGATTGGTGGATAGCTGACACTTGTGCCCCCGTGTCTCTCCATGCGATAACCTTCTTTCCGCCCACTCTCAAGGTTTCCCTTCACTCTTCAGGTATTTGAAAGGCATCTGGGCCTGGGAATCTTTGGTGTGATGGTGGTGTAATGAACTGCACTCGGTTGGGATTCTTTAGGCAGTTGGCCTTTATATGTCCCAGTTCATTACATTTAAAACATCGCCCAGCTGACTGGTCACTGGGCCGAGGTGGGTTGCTGGAGACTGGTGAGGTGGGACAGTAGGGTGTCTGGGGCTTTCCTTGGGTTGTAGGTGGGGTCTTGGGTTGCCCTCGGTGATAGGGTTTATTTTCTATTTGCCCCCTGTGATATTCGCTCCCCTTGCTAGTAGCTTTTTTCTTTTCTGCCACTTCCATCCATCTGGCTGCAATCTCCCCTGCCTCGGTTACAGTTTTGGGTTTCCCATCTAGGATGTACCTTTCTATTTCCTCAGGAACACCCTCTAAGAACTGTTCTATTTGCATTAGGAGGGACAGCTCATCCAGAGATTTAACATTTGCTCCTGATATCCAGGCATTCCAATTCTTTCCAATGTGGTAGGCGTGTCAGGTAAATGACATATCTAGTTTCCACCTTAGGGCTCTGAACCGCCGACGGGCATGGTCAGGTGTTAGCCCCATTCTGATTCTGGCCTTGGTTTGAAAAAGTTCATAATTGTTCATGTGTTCCTGAGGCATTTCAGCTGCCACCTCTGCTAAGGGTCCACTGAGCTGTGGCCTCAGCTCTGTCATGTACTGGTCTGTAGAGATGTTGTACCCATGGCAGGTCCTTTCAAAATTTTCTAAGAAGGCCTCAGTGTCATCACCTGCCTTGTAGGTGGGGAATTTTCTGGGATGGGAAACAGTACCTGGAGAAGGGTTGTTAGGGTTGGCTGGTACATCCGGCCTAGCCTGTGCTAAGTCCAGTTCATGCTTTCTCTCTCTTTCCCTCTCTTCCATCTCTTTTTCTTTTATCTCTATAGCTCTCCTGTGGGCCGCTTCTTCCCTGACTATTTCTGCCTTAATTAGTTCCATCCATCTCTTATGTTCATTGTCTTTCTTTGTTGCTTTCAGTCTAGCCATTTTTAGTTTGTTAGTTGCTCCACTGGTACTCATTTTTCTGCTTTCTTGTGCTGGCCACACTACCTCTCTGCAGCTTGCTGACTGGGCTGTTTCAGCTCAGGCCGCTTGGTTAACAGAGATTTTCTAACTAGCTATATCAGAAAGGTAGAAAGAAACAAAACAATTCAGCTTGTGAATGCCTTTTTGCTGTCTGTTTGCTCCCAGCTTGAAGCCTCCTCCTAACAAAGACCTTTGTTAAAAATTTAACACCTCTGCCCTCAGGCTGCTTTCCAAGCAGCTAGAAAGGAGAAAAAAAAATCCTACTGGCTTTTGGTTTTTAAACCCAATCCCACCACTGTGCCACCATGTCAAGGTTTTTCCCCCACTTTGAACTTTAGCATCCAAAAAGTGGGGACCTGCATGGTAACTTTTAAGCTTAATTACCAGCTTAAATTTGGTACGCTGCCACCAGCCAAAATATAGTGTTTGGCACACTTCCTGTTCCCCCAAAACCTTCCCTGGGGAACCCAAGACCCAAACCCCTTGGGGGTCTTAAAACAAGGAGAAATAAACCATCTCCCTTCCTTTCCCCTCCCCCCCAGACTTTCCCCTCCCTGGGTTGCCTTGGGAAGCTATACAGATCCAAACTCCTTGGATCTTAAAACAAAGAGGAATTAACCATTCCCTTCCTTTTCCCCCCACCAATCCCTGGTGAGTTTAGACTCAATCCCTTGGATTCCAAAACGAGGAAAAATCAATCAGGTTCTTAAAAAGAAAGCTTTTAATTAAAGAAAGAAAAATTAAAAATTATCTCTGTATAATCAGGATGGAAAATGCTTACAGGATATTCAGATTCATATATCCTAGAGGGACTCCCCCCACCCCCCGAGCCTGAAATTCAAAGTTACAGCAAACAGAGGTAAAAATCCTTACCCAGCAAAAGGAAAACATTCACAAGTTGAAAGAAAACAAACATAAAACTAATCCACCTTTCCTGGCTATTACTTATTATTTTGAAACATGAGAGACTGATTCAGAAAGATTGGAGAAAACCTGGGTGTACATCTGGTCCCTCTTAGCCCCAAGAGCGAACAACGAACAAAACAAACAACACAAACAAAGACTTCCCACCACCAAGATTTGAAAGTATCTTGTCCCCACATTGGTCCTCTGGTCAGGTGTCAGCCAGGTTCACTGAGCTTCTTAACCCTTTATAGGTAAAAGAGACATTAACCCTTAACCATCTGTTTATGACAGAGGCGATGGCAGCGCGCTGACTAGACTGGTGGTTTTGGTTGCATGTCGTCAGTCTCCCCTCCCTCCGTGAAAGCAACAGCAGACAATCGTTTTGCTCCTTTTTCTGTGCAGACACCATACCATGGCAAGCATGCAGCCCACTCAGCTCAGCTCACCGACACCACAGCTGTTGTGTCCTGAGTTCTGCTGGCAGCAGACAGTGCAGTAGGTCTGCAAACCATCATCATACACTGCTTCTGCTGCAACTCTGGTCTGCTGCTATTGCCTCGATAACGAATTTCTCCATGTTGTCTGTCATGGGCTCCTGGGTACGTATGTTCTTCCTTGTATGCTAATCGTCGTCCTCCACCACTTCAGCTACAACTCTGCTCCCCTGCAGATGGCATACCACGGCAAGCATGGAGCTTGCTCAGCTCACTGCTACTGTTGTGAGCATTGCAAACGTCTTGCACATTATCCTGCAGTATGTGGAGAACCTGCAAAAACAGATGAGAAGGCAACGACAGCGCGATCATGAGAGTGATGAGGACATGGATGCAGACTTCTCTCAAAGCACGGGTCACGGTGACGTGCAGATCATGGTGTTAATGGTGCAGGTTCATGCCGTGGAATGCTGATTCTGGGCCCAGGAAACAAGCACAGACTGGTGGGACCGCATAGTGTTGCAGGTCTGGGATGATTCCCAGTGGCTGTGAAACTTTTGCATGCGTAAGGGCACTTTCATGGAATTTTGTGACTTGCTTTCCCCTGCCCTGAAGAGCCAGAATACCAAGATGAGAGCAGCCCTCATAGCTGAGAAGCGAGTGGCGATAGCCCTATGGAAGCTTGCAATGCCAGACAGCTACCGGTCAGTCAGGCATCAATTTGGAATGGGCAAATCTACTGTGGGGGTTGCTGTAGTCCAAGTAGCCCACACAATAAAAGATCTGCTGATATCAAGGGTAGTGACTCTGGGAAATGTGCAGGTCATAGTGGATGGCTTTGCTGCAATAGGATTCCCTAACTGTGGTGGGGCGATAGACGGAACCCATATCCCTATCTTGGCACTGGAGCACCAAGTCAGCGAGTACATAAACCAAAAGGGGTACTTTTCAGTGCTGCTGCAAGCACTGGTAGATCACAAGGGACGTTTCACCAACATCGGCTTGGGATGGCCGGGAAAGGTACATGACGCTCACGTCTTCAAGAACTCTGGTCTGTTTCAAAAGCTGCAGGAAGGGACTTTCTTCCCAGACCAGAAAATAACAGTTGGGGATGTTGAAATGCCTATAGTTATCCTTGGGGACTCAGCCTACCCCTTAATGCCATGGCTCATGAAGCCATACACAGGCAGCCTGGACAGTAGTCAGGAGCTTTTCAACTGTAGGCTGAGCAAGTGCAGAATGGTGGTAGAATGTGCATTTGGATGTTTAAAAGCGCCCTGGCTCAGTTTACTGACTCAGATAGACATCAGCCAAACCAATATTCCCGTTGTTAATGCTGCTCGCTGTGTGCTCCATAATATCTGTGAGAGTAAGGGGGAGATGTTTATGGCAGGGTGGGAGGTTGAGGCAAATCGCCTAGCCACTGATTACGCGCAGCCAGACACCAGGGCAGTTAGAAGAGCACAGCAGGATGTGCCGTGCATGAGAGAAGCTTTGAAAACCAGTTTCATGACCGGCCAGGCTACGGTGTGAAAGTTCTATTTGTTTCTCCTTGATGAACACCCGCCGCCCTCCTTGGTTCTCTCTATTTCCCTGTAAGCTAAACACCCTCCTCTCCCTTCTTTGATCACCTCTTGCAGAGGCAATAAAGTCATTGTTGCTTCACATTCATGCATTCTTTATTACTTCATCACACAAATAGGGGGCTAACTGCCAAGGTAGTCCGGGAGGGTGGGGGCGGAGGGTAGCACAGGGTGGGGTGGGGGAGGAGGGAAAGACAAGGCCACACTGCATTTTAAAACTTAAACTTAAAAAATTTAAAACTTATTGAAGGCCAGCCTTCTGTTGCTTGGGCAATCCTCTGGAGTGGAGTGGCTGGGTGGCTGGAGGCTCCCCCATCACGTTCTTGGGCGTCTGGGTGAGGAGGCTATGGAACTTGGGGAGGAGTGCGGTTGGTTACACAGGGGCTGTAGCAGCGGTCTGCGCTCCTGCTGCCTTTCCTGCAGTTCAACCATATGCTGGAGCATATCAGTTTGATGATCCAGCAGTTGGAGCATCGACTCTTGCCTTCTGTCAGCAAGCTGATGCCACCTATCCTCTTCAGCCCCCCACCTCTCCTTGCATTCCTATTGTGCTTTCCTGCACTCTGACATCGTCTACCTCTACGTATTCTGGTGTGCTCTGTCAGTGTGGGAGGACAGCAGTAGCTCTGAGAACATCTCATCCCGAGTGCATTTTTTTCACCTTCTAATATTCTCTAACCTCTGTGAAGGAGAAACATTTGCAGCTGCTGTGGGAAAAAGGAGATTGGTGGTGAAAAAGACAGATTTTAGAGAACAATAGGATCACTCTTTCTTGTTAAACCTTGCTGTTCACATTACACAGCACATGTGCTTTCTTTACAAGGTAGCATTTTGCCTCTTGTATTGAGGGCCTGCTGGTGTGGTGTGAGAGATCACTCACGCAGTGCCCGGCAACAGAATTTGGCTTGCTGGCAGCCATGGTAAGCCACAGTCTTTTGGTTTCTTTAACCTTCATAACATGTGGAAATGGTTTCAATCAGCAGCGCCCTTATTTCCCATACCAAGCAGCCATTAGGGTGACCATTTAAAATGGGTCTGCAATTTAAAAGGAGGGGCTGTGGTTTGCGGGTTAGCATGCAGCACAAACCCAAATAACCCCCCTCCACACACGCTATACTCTGGGAAGATCACTTCACTCCTCCCCCTACCGCATGGCTAACAGTGGGGAATATTTCTGTTTGGCCACAGCCAAACAGCAGAGCAGGAACGGGCACCTCTGAATGTCCCCTTAATAAAAGCACCCTATTTCAACCAGGTGACCATGAATGATATCCTCAGGAGAGTGATAACACTAGAGAGAGATAAGGAATGGATGTTGTTTGAATGCCATAAAACACTGGGATTTCTGCTCGATCCCCATAGACATTAACAGACTTTTGCAGTAGCTGGGGCAGATTAATCATTAAACACGCTTACTTTTAAATCATTTGTAATATTTACAAAAGTACACTCACCAGAGGTCCCTTCTCCGGTGACAGGGTCTGTGAACATGCCCTGGGTTGGTTTGGAGGGTACTGGCTCCAGGTCCAGGGTGAGAAACATATCTTGGCTGTTGGGGAAACCGGTTTCTCCGCTTCCTTGCAGTGAACTATCTTCAGTCTCTTCGTCATCATCTTCCTCGTCCCTAAAACCCACTTCCTTGTGGTGTGATTCTCCATTGATGGAGTCAAAGCACAAGGCTGGGATAATGGTGGCTGCACCCCCTAGCATGGCATGCATAGACTCATAGACTCTAGGACTGGAAGGGACCTCGAGAGGTCATCGAGTCCAGTCCCCTGCCCTCATGGCAGGACCAAATACTGTCTAGACCATCCCTAATAGACATTTATCTAACCTACTCTTAAATATCTCCAGAGATGGAGATTCCACAACTTCCCTAGGCAATCTATTCCAGTGTTTAACAACCCTGACAGTTAGGAACTTTTTCCTAATGTCCAACCTAAATCTCCCTTGCTGCAGTTTAAGCCCATTGCTTCTTGTTCTATCATTGGAGGCTAAGGTGAACAAGTTTTCTCCCTCCTCCTGATGACACCCTTTTAGATACCTGAAAACTGCTATCATGTCCCCTCTCAGTCTTCTCTTTTCCAAACTTAGCAAACCCAATTCCTTCAGCCTTCCTTCATAGGTCATGTTCTCAAGACCTTTAATCATTCTCGTTGCTCTTCTCTGGACCCTCTCCAGTTTCTCCACATCTTTCTTGAAATGCGGTGCCCAGAACTGGACACAATACTCCAGTTGAGGCCTAACCAGCGCAGAGTAAAGCGGAAGAATGACTTCTCGTGCCTTGTTTACAACACACCTGTTAATGCATCCCAGAATCACATTTGCTTTTTTTGCAACAGTATCACACTGTTGACTCATATTAAGCTTGTGGTCCACTATGACCCCTAGATCTCTTTCTGCCATACTCCTTCCTAGAAAGTCTCCTCCCATTCTGTATGTGTGAAACTGATTGTTCCTTCCTAAGTGGAGCACTTTGCATTTATCTTTATTGAACTTCATCCTGTTTACCTCAGACCATTTCTCCAATTTGTCCAGATCGTTTTGAATTTTGACCCTGTCCTCCAAAGCAGTTGCAATCCCTCCCAGTTTGGTATCGTCCGCAAACTTAATAAGCGTACTTTATATGCCAACATCTAAATCGTTGATGAAGATATTGAACAGAGCCGGTCCCAAAACAGACCCCTACGGAACCCCACTTGTTATACCTTTCCAGCAGGATTGGGAACCATTAATAACTACTCTCTGAGTATAGTTATCCAGCCAGTTATGCACCCACCTTATAGTAGCCCCATCTAAATTGTACTTTCCTAGTTTATCTATAAGAATATCATGCGAGACCGTATCAAATGCCTTACTAAATCTAGGTATATCACATCCACCGCTTCTCCCTTATCCACAAGGCTCGTTATCCTATCAAAGAATGCTATCAGATTAGTTTGACACGATTTGTTCTTTACAAATCCATGCTGGCTATTCCCTATCACCTTACCACCTTCCAAGTGTTTGCAGATGATTTCTTTAATTATCTGCTCCATTATCTTCCCTGGCACAGAAGTTAAACTAACTGGTCTGTAGTTTCCTGGGTTGTTTTTATTTCCCTTTTTATAGATGGGCACTATATTTTCCCCCTTCCAGTCTTCTGGAATCTCCCCCGTCTCCCATGATTTCCCAAAGATAATAGCTAGAGGCTCAGATACCTCCTCTATTAACTCCTTGAGTATTCTAGGATGCATTTCATCAGGCCCTGGTGACTTGCAGGCATCTAACTTTTCTAAGTGATTTTTTACTTGCTCTTTTTTTATTTTATCTTCTAAACCTACCCTCTTCCCGTAAGCATTCACTATATTAGACATTCCTTCAGACTTCTCAGTGAAGACCGAAACAAAGAAGTCATTAAGCATCTCTGCCATTTCCAAGTCTCCCATTACTGTTTCCCTCTCCTCACTGAGCAGTGGGCCTACCCTGTCCTAGGTCCTCCTCTTGCTTCTAATGTATTGATAAAAAGTCTTCTTGTTTCCCTTTATTCCCATAGCTAGTTTGAGCTCATTTTGTGCCTTTGCCTTTCTAATCTTGCCTCTGCATTCCTGTGTTATTTGCCTATATTCGTCCTTTGTAATCTGACCTAGTTTCCATTTTTTATATGACGCCTTTTTATTTTGTAGGTCACGCAAGATCTCGTGGTTAAGCCAAGGTGGTCTTTTGCCACATTTTCTATCTCTCCTAACCATCGGAATAGCTTGCTTTTGGGCCCTTGATAGTGTTCCTTTGAAAAACTGCCAACTCTCCTCAGTTGTTTTTCCCCTCAGTCTTGATTCCCATGGGACCTTACCTATCAGCTCTCTGAGATTACCAAAATCCGCCTTCCTGAAATCCATTGTCTCTATTTTGCTGTACTCCCTTCTACCCTTCCTTAGAATTGCAAACTCTATTATTTCATGATCACTTTCACCCAAGCTTCCTTCTGCTTTCAAATTCTCAACGAGTTCTTCCCTATTTGTTAAAATCAAGTCTAGAACAGCTTCCCCCCCAGTAGCTTTTTCAACTTTCTGAAATAAAAAGTTGTCTGCAATGCAGTCCAGGAACTTATTGGATAGTCTGTGCCTCGCGGTGTTATTTTCCCAACATATATCTGGATAGTTGAAGTCCCCCATCACCACCAAATCTTGGGCTTTGGATGATTTTGTTAGTTGTTTGAAAAAAGCCTCATCCACCTCTTCCACCTGATTAGGTGGCCTATAATAGACTCCCAGCACGACATCACCCATGTTTTTTACCCCTTTTAGCCTAACCCACAGACTCTCAACACTCCCATCTCCTATGTCCATCTCTACCTCAGTCCAAGTGTGTACATTTTTAATATATAAGGCAACACCTCCTCCCTTTTTCCCCTGTCTATCCTTCCTGAGCAAACTATACCCATCCACACCAACATTCCAGTCGTGTGTATTATCCCGCCAAGTTTCAGTAATGCCAACAATGTCATAGTTGTATTTATGCGTAGAAGCATAGAAGCGGCATGTTCGGGGCTCTGATCCAGAGTGGCCGTTTGCCTCTCAGGTTTTGTGGTAGGCTTGCCTTAGCTCCTTAATTTTCACGTGGCACTGCTGTGCGTCCCTGTTATGGCCTCTGTCCTTCATGTCCTTTGAGACTTTTTCTAATGTTTTAGCATTTTGTTTACTGCAACGGAGTTCATCTAGCCCGGATTTGTCTCCCTATATGGCCAGCAGATCCCGTACCTCCCATTCGGTCCATGCTGGATCTCTTTTGTGATCCTGGGACTTCATCATGTTTACCTGAGCCGATGAGATCTGCACTCACGTGCACCTTGTCACGCTGGCCAAACAGGAAATGAAATTAAAAAGTTCACAGGCCTTTTCCTGTCTACCTGGCCAGTGCAGCTGAGTTGAGAGTGCTGTCCAGAGCGGTCACAATGAAGCACTCTGGGATAGCTCCTGGAGGCCAATACCATCAATTTGCATCCACACTACCTCACTAAGATGGTGGCTATCACGTTTGCACATTAGAAAACTACTGGTGTGAAACGGCTTTGAGGTAGAGGCAGGGGCGTGCACAAGAGAGGCAGGCAGGGGCACGCCCCCTCCCCCTAGTATTAATCAGAAAATATATGTATTTCTGAGGATCAATTCACTTCATTTTATGCTTTGTCACTGGCACTCACAAACTGAAGTAAAACTTATTTCTTCGTAACATGCAGTTATGAGCACGCACAAACTCAGATCATATACCTACCCCTATAATGTGAGGTTTATGGATATGCAAATACTCGTTTGCACATGTTCCCCCTATTATGTATTCATGGTGGATTAACAGTAGAGTTCAGCTGTAGGGCTAGAATGGGAAGAAAAACAGCATGGATATTTGTTGAAATGGTGCTGTTTATTTCTATGCTTATGATGCATGTGCATGTGTTGATATGGCTTAATGTGTTTAATGTGCCCCTCCAAAAGCAGTCGAATTTAAATATGTGCGCACACCCCTGGGTAGAGGAGTATTTCAAGTACTGACAAGTCAATGAGCTACAGCAAGAATCTCACATTACTTCATGATTCCTCACAGGCAGCCACAAAAGGAGTCTTTAAAGTGGAATAGGGTTTATCCAGGCCTGTTTCACCTTTCCAGGGTGTAGTGGCACAGTATAGCCACTTGGCCTGGTGGCAGTATGATAGTGTACGTAGCCCAACATAGCTCTACTGCAGGCCTGCACCACATGCGGCCCGTGGGCCGCATGCAGCCCGCGAAGGCTCACTGTACGGCCCGCGGTGGGGAATCAAAGGGCTCTGGGCTGCCCCCAGCTGCGGGGAGCCCAGAGCCCTTTAATTCCCAGCCACAGTTGGGATTCAAAAGGCTCTGAGCTGCCCGCCGCTGCCGGCAGCCCAGAGCTCTTTAAATCTCAGCCACGGCTGGGATTCATAGGGCTCTGAGCTGCCCGCAGTGGCCGGGAGCCCAGAGCCCTTTAAATCTCAGCCGTGGCCGGGATTCATAGGGCTCTGGGCTGCCCGCAGCCGTGGAGAGCCCAGAGCTCTTTAAATCCCAGCTGCGGCCGGGATTCAAAAGGCTCTGAGCTGCCCGCCTCTGCCAGCAGCCCAGAGCTCTTTAAATCTCAGCCACGGCCGGGATTCAAAAGGCTCTGGGCTGCCAGCAGTGGCGGGGAGCCCAGAGCTCTTTAAATCTCAGCCGTGTCCGGGATTCATAGGGCTCAGGGCTCCCCGCGGCTGCAGGCAGCCCAGAGCCCTTTGAATCCCATTCACAGCTCCAGTGATGGGTTGGGGCTGGGATTTAAAGGGCTCGGGCTCCCCTCAGTGGCAGAAGCTCTGGGCCCTTTAAATCCCTGCCCCAGCCCCGCAAAGCTCTGGGTTCCCCCAGCCGCTGGAGCCCCGGGCCCTTTAATTTGCCCCTGAGGGCTCCTAGCCACCTCTTCAGCTGGAAGCCCCTGGTTGATTTAAAATGAAATATCACTTCCCCACCCCTAACCTTCCTTTTTGGCCCACAGCTGTTTTGGTGGGGCTGTGTTGGGGAAGGAAGGTGTGTTTCTGCAGGGCTGGGCGGTGCTGGGGCAGGGTGTTTCCTGGGGGTGGGAGGTCCTGGGGGGGGATATTTCTGTGGGGCTGGGGGGTTTCAGCCCTCAGCTGTTTTCTTTGGAGTAATGTGGCCCTTGCCGCTTTACGAGTTGTGCAGGCCTGCTCTACTGAGTTTGGGGATAATAAGGGACAGCTTGGCTACTCTTCTTGGTTGTAAAGGAACAGCTGTCTCATTCAATGGTCCTGGATGCAAGAAGTGTGTAACTTGCATAGAAACCAATAACACATGATCTAGCCCAGGGTGTGCCCTGTGCCACAAAATTTTCCACCATAGACAGTGCCATACCTTCTGCTTGCCAGGTGGCACATCTCAGTTTGCGTCTCTTTTGCTGACTTAGGTTATACTGAGTGATGATCCCACATATCCCTTGGTGCAAGACCCACCACCTACCTGTAGCTGCATCACCATATTCAGATCTGGTGTTTTAGCCTTTATTTGACATTGTAGTGAGAGCAGGGGGCCCTTGTTAGAGAATGAGGGGTGTACTTCAAGAGGGTTTGCTTAAAGGTCCTGCTCACTGCACTGAAAATGGATCTCAGAGCTGTGGTAAGTCCTATGCCACCTAACAATCAACGATCACGTACACAATATATTTTGTCAAGAAACTACACCTTTTGTGTCACTAAATGTAATCCACATTGACAAATTTTCCATGCCAACAAACACTCCCGGGGTTAAGCTACCACTCCAGCTGGTTATAAAAACTTGTGTGTGGGGAGGTCCAGCCCCAGCAACTATAGAGCTGAACACCAAATCGAAGTGAACTCTGTTTGTTTAGTTAAAGGTCTCAATCCTGTGAGGTGCTGAGTGCTGCAGGCGGGGTGCTTGGTGTCTGGAATTCTTGCTGATTTTTACTGGGAGTTGTGTGGTCAGCATCTCACAGGATTATTCCCAAAAACTGTGTGAGGAGGGGATGGTGAGAGTCACTTCAGATGTGTTAGAAAATAGAAACATAAAATGGACATCTCGGGATGCTGCTCCCTCGCCCACCGCCTCCACTGGGGTCCAGATTCTCTTCTGCCTGGGGTTTCAACCTAGCCTGCTGGCCACAAAACCAAATCCTGCTCACTAGGATAAAGGGAGAAGGAAAGCACCATTGCTGTGGATCTGTGCAGGCTGGCACTTACTGGGGTGGAGAGGGAGAAAAGGGGATGTTTGCCCATCCCAAGAACCTTCAAAAGGCCCCAAATAATTGTCAGAGGGGCCAAAATATAAACAATATGTACAGTGTTCTTCCTTTATGTAAACTATAAATCACATCAAAATTCTGACACAGTAGCCAAATTTTATATCTTTAAACTCTTAAAATATATGATTTTCCAGGATTTTCCCCTGTACTGCTGGAAGGTTGTTTGTTTTTTGAGTAGTGACATCCTGGGACCCAGAATACCCCATTGCCCCCTAACAGTGGGACCTCAGAACTGGCCCTAGATCTATATGTCCAGTGCAAATATCAGTAATGGTGCCATTCTAGAGTCTGAGTGTGATTTCTTTTTTTTTTTCCTGCTGTTCATTTGCTGATGAGAGTGAAATGCAAATCCCTGGAGACTTCTGTCTCTGCAAAATATTCAGAGGAGCATGAAGATAAATGTGTGTGCAGGGGTGGGTGGAAATCCACAAACAGATTCAAGTGTTTTATTTACTGTTATCCTTTTGTCTGCAGTTTATAGGCTACAATCCGCCAATACTGAACTCTTTACATCAATAATCAACTCACCGTAACTTTTCTTAACCCTGCCTCCCCTTAAGCCTGAGAGTTATGGTGTAAAATAGCACATCAGGTATTCATATTCGAGTTCTACATCCAAAGTAATCAATTGTGCAGCTCCATCAAACTCAATGGATGCTCCTTGTAGATCAGTCTGGTCTATTGGTCTCAGTGTAATTACACCAGAGCAGGATTTGGCCCATACTATGGTTCTCGGTGCAGCAACAACCCTGCCCCTTTTTATATAGTGTGATGATTCCAGTCCAAACACTGTCAGTTTTCTGGAAATAGCAAGTGAGACACTTGTTGCCATGGTGATCCTTAATAGTTCTGACTCAGATGTAGTGTTGCCATGGAAACAGTATCCAAAGCCCTTGGGAGGTGGTGCAGGGTTGTTGTGTTTTTTTTCCTGAGTGGCAGAAAAAGGCTCTGAAGGCCCATTTTACCAGCTCCTTGCTGCAGTGCAGTGACGAAGCTTTCAAGGGTTTCATTATTCTCTGGATAAAAGATAGTCCTGATCCTGCAATAAAGAAACAGATCTAGTACTCTGCAGTGTAAATACGTTTCTGCACATCATAATCACAGACACATAATCTGTACGTTAATGCATTCCCTGCCTCGGGCCTTAATGGCTCATCAGATAAATGATCTATATTTATTTGTACAAAAGAGCAGTAACACTTCATTCAAGGGAGAAGCCAGCTCCTTTTCTCTTGGAGCTTAAGAACAGGCCAATGTGGGTATGTCATTTTTGAGGGACAGAGTTTGTGTGTGTGTGTGTACGTGTGTGGTGAGAGAGAGTTTATCTTTGTATGTGAATTAATATGTGTGAAAGATAATACACAAAAATTTGTGTTTGAGAGCTTGTGTGAGAAAGCATGTGTCTGTTTGCTGAAGTGTGTGTGAGCAAGAGAGAGAGTTTGTGATTGTGTATGGGAATAAGGAGAAAAAGTCCGTGTCATGCGATGGCTCTCATGAGTGCATGCTTTCTATCCTATCCTCATTGGATGTTACAATGTGAACTGTTAGCACAATGAATTCGTGAAAAGTAGAGTGGTATCTAGGGGTGTGACAGGGAAATGGAGGTGATTTGCTATTCCCAAACATAGCAGAAGTGTCTTCAACAACACTAATCAACCAGGCCCAAATCTTCTTAGCATAATTCTAGGGCAGGGAGTGGAGATGTGTCTTCAGGTAGACCCTCTTGGTACCCCCCATCATATTCAAAGAGCCCTTGCTGCGTCCTGCCAGCTGAAGAGAGCTGGGCATGACGTCTGCTGGAACCCTTCAATGCCATTCTACAGTCAGCCAAGTGGGGGTCACTAAAAAGGTGTATCACTGTCCTCCCAGGCGCCTAGCACCCTCCCTTCACATTATTCCTAGCCTGGTTGGCTTAGGAGCAAGGGGGTGGAGTTTAAGGCCTGTATCCAGACTCTCCTGCCTGGCAACTGGATTTTCCTAGCCATTGTCTTGAGGTATTAGGGCATGGTGTTATACAGCCAATCAATTTATATGCGTTGAGGGAGTGAATGTCCAGAAGAACAAAGGAGGAGAGGTGGTTGTAGTCATAGCTTCCTGCATAAGAGATCTGGCTCTTGCAAAGTTGTGGAAGAGGAAGCTGAAGGGTTTGGCCACCGTCTGAATGTGGGAGCTGTCAAACATGACTCCCATGTTTTAGGCCTGGCTGATAAGGAATATGGGGACTTTAACAGCAGTGGCAGGATTTTGGAAGAAAACTTTTGAGTTTGGATTAGGCTACATTGAGCTAGAGATGGCAAACCATCCCAGAGGAAATGTCAGAGAGATAAGGATATAAGAATGAAATTCAGGACCAGATTGTGATGGTGCCCCCCGCATAAGGCTTTATAGAATATGCTTATGAGTGTATATATGACATAACTAGACTGTTTTATGCTGCATGTGCCATGTAACATATCTCTGTAAAGGTTATGATCTACTGAATCTATTAATCCTATTTGTATGCATCTATCATTTTTGTACTTGAAGTTAGGAATATTGGCTGTATACTTGCTTGATTTTAACTAGCCTAGTAGAGCATTTGGTCGGCTTCTTGAGAAAAGTGCAAATTAAGTGCCCCGTCAAAAACCACTTAAGCCAAAAATGAACTTGAAGATACCAATTCACATCTGAGTTTTCACAGGAATGTGGTTTGGCTGGTAAAAACTGAGTCATGCATGGACATGCGGCTTGCCCATGTGACTCCAAAAGTCCATCTTGGAGCTGAACTTTGCATACGAGTGAGGAGGGGGTCTCCACCCACAAGAGAAAGTCTATTTAACCCCCTGGGAGTCCCCTCCATTTTGTCTTCAGCTGGCTAAAGAGATAACCTCTCCTCCCCCAAGGATACCTGAAAGAAACTGGAACAAAGAACAGTAACTACAGGGGGTGTGAGTGATTGCTGAACCCAGACTAGAAGGAGACTAGTCTGTGAAAGGAAGCTTACTGGAACTGGTGAGGTTTTTATCTGTACTCAGTTGTATTACTGTATTAGTCTTAGATTTGCGTGTTTTATTTTATTTCACTTGATAATTCACTTTGTTCTGTCTGTTACTACTTGAAACCACTTAAATCCTACTTTCTGTATTTAATAAAATCACTTTTTACTTATTAATTAACCCAGAGTATGTATTAATACCTGGGCGGGGGGGGGGAAGCAAACATCTGTGCATATCTCTCTATCAGTGTTATAGAAGGTGAACAATTTATGAGTTTAGCCTGCATAAGCTTTATACTGGGTAAAATGGATTTATTTGGAGTTAGGACCCCATTGGGAGTTGGGCATCTGAGTGTTAAAGACAGGAATACTTCTTAAGTTGCTTTCAGTTAAGTCTGCAGCTTTGGAACACGTGGTTCAGACCCTGGGTCTGTGTTGGAGCAGACGGGCATGTCTGGCTCAACAAGACAGGGTGCTGGAGTCCCAAGCTGGAAGGGAAGGCAGAGGCAGAAGTAGTCTTGGCACATCCGTTGGCAGTTCCCAAGGGAGTTTCTGTGATCCAGCCCCTCACACAGATTCTGAGTGATGATGTATATTTGAGTTGTTAGCATAGATGTGATAGTTAACGTGTGAATGAATGAACATCATTCAGGGATAAAGTCTAGAAGAAAAAGAGGAGGGAATCAAGGACAGAACGCCAAGGGGCTCTACGGACACACTGTCAAGATGGGAATGATCAACAGTATCAAAAGTAACAGAGAGACAAGAGGATGAAGAGGGAGGCCTTTCGATTTAGACAGGAAACGTTCATTTCAGACTTTGGTGAGAGCATTTTCTGAGAGTGGAAAGGGTAGAAGCTGGATTGGAAGGAATCCAGGAATGACTTTGGGATGAGGAATTTAGTACAGCATGTTCAAAGAGTTTAGAAGCATGGGGGAGGAAGGAGACAGGAAGGGAGTTGGAGAGACAGAATCAAATGAAAGTTTTAAAGATGGCGGGGGGTGGGGAATATGACAACATGCTTGTGTGCAGAAGGAAATCCATCGCTAATGTGAACCCAATGAAATCAGTGGTGTTGAATTTGGCTCTGTATGTTCATTGCACATGACTGGACTAAAATGAAGGGATTAATTGTTTTTCATTAAGTGGTAGTACTGGAATTCTCTGATCTCTCTGTTCCCCATTTAAAATAATATTCTAACATTTTCAAATATTTTATTCACTTTCCCTCCTCCCCAATGGAAAATACAGTCTCTCCTCAGTGTCCCCAACACTTCTAGACCACTGGAGAGTCTGAGAGCTGCAGTGCTGGTGTCGTGATGGATTGCATTATGTCCAACCCTTACAGACATGATGACTGAAATACTTCTAGTTCTAGCTTTGAACTCATGTGTGCTAGAGCTGGGCCCTGGCTATGAAGCTAGGATCCCAATCAGAACTTCCTCAAAGATGTTGGGCAGTATAGAGTGGGGGGGGGGTTGGTTTGATCTCATGGAATCTGAGCTCCTTGAATCCCTTCTGGCCACTTCATCCTTAGTTCCTTCCTAAACAAATGAGATACACATGTTACATTTTGGTTCAGAATTCCCTTTATTTCACTGGTGCTTTTGAAGGAATGGAAAAAGTGAAAGAATGCAAAGGGTGGCAGGGGATGTTTGAAGGATCCATTCATCCCAGAAGAAAATACCTTGACATTTTAATTTTTATTTTGGCATGATCAGTCTTTCTCTCCATTACACTCTTCTTTCTGGTCCTGATTCTCCATTGCCTTGTGCAGTGCTTTAGACCAGTGCAAAATGGGTGTAAGCTAGAATGGGAGCATTTTACACACCCTTTGCTCTGAATTTGCACAGAATGCAGGGCCATGAAGAGTATTTATATTCTGCTTTTAACCATAGTATCTACCTCTCCTCTTTCCCTCTGTGTTTGCATCTAGGTGAAGTGAGGAAGCCACTGTGGCTGCCTTGATGGTCAGCACCTTTGATTATTTTTGGGATGGCTCAGTGCCTCCTTCAGGGTAATGCTGTTTCTAACACTGTTGCATCTGCACGGAGAACCAGGCCTATACAATCATAGTTGTACCACTGTGTTCTGGGACTCCATCAAGAAGCAGGGGCATTGGGACTATTTCCAGACTCAAGCCTCTGAATTGTGGGAGTGGGTTAGGAGACGAGTATCTTTGATACTTGTGGCTTCCTGTCTACATTGGGGAGAAATGTGTTGTATATCCTGATCTGAGCTGAAGTCTTTGTTCCAAGGATTAAAATCAGATGGGATAAACTATGTTTGTAAAATGGCCAGGTGAGTGTGGGGTGGGGCAAAATGAAGGATGGTCCAGACAGTGCCTAGAGAGCTTGCCTGGGACTTGGGAGACCTGTGTTCAGTTGTCAGCTCTGCTACAGGCTTCCTGGATGATCTTTATCAAGTCACTTAGCCCTTGTCTACACTACTGCTTACTTCAGTATAGTTTATGTTGCTCAGGGGTGTGAATAATCCAGACCCCCTAGTGACATAAGTTACACTGACCTAAGCGCCGATGGGGACAGTGCTATGCTGGTGGAAGAGCTTCTTCTGCCAATATAGCTGCTGTCTCTCCTGGGAGGCGGAGTAATTATGCCGACAGGAGAGTTCTCTCCTGTCTGCTTAGAGCATCTTCACCAGAAGCGCTACAGCAGTGCAACTGCATCAGTGTAGCTGTGCCGCTGTAGTGCTTCTAGAGTAGACATAACCTTAGTTTATCTGTATCTCATTTCCATATTTGTCAAATGTAGATAATAGCTCTATTCTGCCTCATGGGCTGTTGTGAGGATAAATACATTAGAGACAGTACTCAGCTACTATGATAATAGTAGTGCCTCATATAGGCAGAGAGACAAGGTGGGTGAGGTCATATTTTTTTATTAGACCAACTTCTGTTGGTGAGAGAGACAAGATTACAAGCTACACAGATTTCTCCTTCAATTCTGGGCTGACTATGTGTGTCTTGACTTGATGTGCCCCTCACCTTTCTATTAGATTTTAAAGATACTGCCAATATAGAAACTATATATATATATACACACACACACATACACATGATTAAATTCCATGTGTGTGTTATATTTGCTTTTGTTCAGACCATTGACTCATATAGTCTGATATCCTGCCTTCTTCAGTGACTGGTTGTGATGTTGCACTCTATATGATTTTATGAAAGCATGCTGATCAGGGCCAGCTCCAGGCACCAGCATTCCAAGCAGGTGCTTGGGGTGGCAATCTGCAAGGGGCGGCAGTCCATGTGTTTTTGCCCCCCAGCAGGATGCCGAATTGCCGCCGCAGATGGCGGGGACAGTCCATGTGCCGCTGTCTGTGGCAGCACAGCTTCTGTCTTCCGGATGAAGACAGAAGCTGCCGCCGAATTGCCACCTCCATGGAAACACGCATGCTGCCCTAACGGCACACAGACTGCCCCCGCCGCCTGTTTAAATCCTAATTTTATACTTAATAAGATCACTTTTGTTTATTACTAAACCCAGAATAAGTGATTAATACCCAGGGGAGCAAACAGCTGTGCATCTCTCTCTATCAGTGATTTGGAGGGCAAACAATTTATGAATTTACCCTGTATAAGCTTTATACAGGGTAAAATGGATTTATTGGGGGTTTGGATCCCGTTGGGAGCTGGGTGTCTGGGCGCTGGAGACAGGTAACCTGCTGAGCTGTTTTTAGTTAAAGTCTGCAGCTCTGGGGGTGTAGCCCAAACCCTGGGTCTGTGTTGCAGCAGGCTATCATGTCTGGCTCAACAAGGCAGGGCTCTGGAGTCCCAAGCTGGTACATAAAATGGGCTCAGAGGTAATTTAAGCACATCAGGTGTCAGTCCCAAGGGGATCTCTGTGATCGAACCCGTCACAGAGACCACTGCAGCAATGGAGTGACTGTCAACAAGGGATGCTGGAGTGAAAGCCAGCCACCATTCCGTGTTTGGTCATGAGGAGGTGCTCCTGTGGTGTGACACCACCCCCGCCCCTAAACAGCCTAACACTTGAACCTGCCCCTTTAAGAACCAGTGCTGTAGCATAAGCAGGGCTGAGAGCCATATTGTAGTGTTAGGTCAAAGCATGGGAGATATGTTTTTTCCTGTGCTCCTTAGACAGGGATGCCCATGAGATTAGAGTTTACCTTGATTTAATGTCTCATCAGAAGCATGACATCCCCAGCAGTCATGTTGTGGCACTACTAAATGAAGCGAGCCCTGTTTCCTCAGCTGGGACTTAAACCTCTGCCCTTAGAGGCCTGAGGGTGGGGGAGAGGGAAAGGGTAAGAGTGATAGATATTGACCCTCCTAGCATGCACACTAAATTAAATAATAGGCTTTATTTTAACCCATTTAAAACAGTTACAGATCTCTGCAGAATTGCTGTTCATGAAGGTTACCGAGGTGCCAGCAGCTGCAGCATGAGCTTCCTCATTCCACAACCCCATTTCTTCACTGTCTAACATGTTGCAGGTGACCTTGGTGCGTAAGGCCAACTGCTGTCTGAAGGAGCAGGAGAAATCATTTTCTCTGCCAGTTAATTGAATCCAGACCTTTCCTTCAAGTCATACTGGAAAAATTGTATCTTTCTCTAAAGACAGGGAATACATTGCTCGCTAGGAACCGAGATGCTGAAATTCACTATCCTCTCTCTGCTAAAGACATCAGATTAAGACTTGAACTCTGTCCATCCTTAAAACACAACTTGAGGCAAATCAGCAGATCTTCACTGATTTCAGTGCTGATTTACACCAGGAGAGGAGCTGGTCCAATGATTGGCTTTATATGACAAATTCTCAGGTTTATCCAACACTTCCAGCTCTTCTCAAAACACCTGCCCAAATATTTAACCAGTAAGAAATATCGCTCATTGTATCAAACTGTTTCTCCGAGGGCCTGTTGTGACAATTCAGCCTTCTCTTTGAGTCCACGCTCCTGTACACATGGATGAGAGTGTCACGTGCAGTACTCAGAGATAAACAGTTAAACTGCCTCACCAGGTGAGATATTTTGGCCCCGTCTAGTCATTCCTCGCTACCAGTGCACTTTGCTCTCTATGTGTAATTTTCTAATTCACATAAAACTGGACTGGACAAAAATGGGGCTTCTACCACTTCCAGTGGGAGGCTCTTCCTTTGATCTCCCATCTCCAGGCCCAGCTGGACTCAGTGACCTCCCTTCTGCATCAGAACTTCCTACCACTGAACTTTCTAGAGAGTGACCTCTTCCTCTTGAGGGAAGCACATTATTCTTTGTCCCCACATCACTGTCCCCCCACACCCTGTTTAACTCAGTCCTTAATGCTACTTCCTAATGCCAGAAATCTGGGGGTCACTTCTAGCCCTAAACTTCCTTTTTAATTCTTCTTTGTCTTTAAGTCTCTGTTGCCTCCAGAACTGATGATACTTACCCCTCACTATAGTCCTGCTTCTGCTGAGATAGTTTTTCAGGCTGTTTATTTCCCTTCTTGACTACTGCATGGCTGTCTCTTACAGTCTTCCTAAATCCCCACTTTCTGTGAACTTCCTGGAGTCCAGGATGCTGACTCTCATCTCACTCCCAGAAGTGAGACCATATCCTCCCCATTCTCTATCAGCTTCACTAACTTCTGAACTATCTCCAGCTCTGATTCAATATTGCCCTCTCTTGTTTTCAAAACTCTCCATATACCTGCCTTCTGATGTATCCTGCTGTTCCTCCTGCCTGTTCTGTCCTTCTGATCTCTCCTCTTTCTTCTCCCCAAGACTCTCTGCAGCTGGTTATATCTCATTCAATTGTGCTGCCATATCTATCTAGAGCTCTTTCTCTGTCTCCTTTGTGAATCCATTATCCTTAAATCTCTCCATAACCTATAGGACAATGGCATATTCCCAGGTGCTTACACACTGTGGGGATTAAGCAGCTCCTACAGTTTAGGAGAGAGCTATATAAGGTAGGTCCAACTCGGGGACCTTGGCTGGCATGAGCTCTGACTAGTCTTGCTTCTCCCTATAGTGAGCCCCTCCTCCCCTAGCCTGCTTTTGTATTACCAGTTTCTAACTCTGCCTTCACACCTAGAATCAGATTGATTTGTCCACACCTAGCATGTTGTACAACTGTTTATATCAGTGCATTCTGGGACAACTGCCTCAGCATTTGGTGTTTGGGTCTGAGGATTATGGACGTTTTTTCCACATGGGGCAATTTGGAATTTTCCACATTAATTTCCACACTTGTGTGTTTGCCTCATGGTGCAGCGTACTCTGGGAAATCCTCCAGCACAGACAGTTAGGAGGCAGGAGGACTGGTGAACTTACACAGACATGGTTAGGCAGTCCCTTCTTCTGCACCTCAGAAGAACCATGTTACACCCCAGTCACAGCTTGAAAAGCAGACCCCAGTGCTGTATATCAAAACGTGGAGCATGAACATGGTTAGGAACTAGATGTGCACACAGGCTAGATTCTCAGCTGGTATATTTTAGTGTGGCTTCACTGAAGTCAACAGAGCTGTGCCAGTTTATGCCAGCCAAGAATCTGGCCTCATGGGTTACCTATATTGCGTGCGGACCCAGTATGTATGGAGTCAGCCATTTTACTCCTTGGTTGCAAACCCAGTGGAAAACTATAGTGTGGATGGTCTCCTTGTTTCACTTTGTTGTTCTGCAATATCTCAAACTGCTCCTTTGATGCAGTCTCTCTCCACTGGGTGTGGTGGTTAGCCTCTTCACATCCTCTGCGTCTGGTAGAACAAACCTCCCGCTCCTTCAGAAAGGGGAGGAATGGGGATAGGACTTCCTGTTTCACCTGAAAGCACAAGACAAGGCTATTTGATTCCCCGGAGACTCTGTGATTGATGTGACTGGTGAGGGAGTGACATGCCTGCTGATGTGGTAGAAGCATTTCATTCCAGCAGTCCTGGCCAAAAAAATGAAACTCCTGTGACAAAAGGCTAAACTAGCTCACTCAGGGCATAAATGTCCTGGACCCAAGTTATAACTTGATGTGAGTTATGAAGCTCTGTTTTTCTCTGGGAAGATGAATGTGATATTTCCTGACAAACCTGGTTCAGTCTGTTTTGTGTTCTGGTTTAATGCAGTGCAGGTTTACCTGTCTCTGCAGGGCTGTCACTGGGTGGTTTGTAACTCAGTATTAACCACAGACCAGGGAAAGTGAGGTGTGTGTGTACATAATACACAAAGCTGCTGGAATCAAGGCTTTCCTTGGGAAATGTTAGGTTTTCTTGTCAGTCTCACCGAAGGCATATTCACTGGACTTCGATCAGGGAGCACAGCATTTCAGTGGCCACCTGTGGAAGCAGGAGGAAAGCTGTGCCATTTATCCAGCTGTACAATGAGATTAAGGTGCCTTGATTTTATTTTCTGGTGATTTACAATGCCTTTTTACTAGTATCAACCCTTAAATTTCAGGTTGAGTAGACATATGGATGGGATTTCAGACACTCGCCATGGGAATTAATTAATAAGCTCTTTTCATCTGCAGATCCCAGAACACTTTACAAAGGAAGGTTTCATTATCTCAATTATAAAGATGGGGAAACTGAGGGACAAAGAAGTAAAGTGGCCAAAGTCACCCAAAAAGTCAATGGAAGAAATCTTCTGAATCCCAGTCTCCAGCTCTAGTGGCAGGACTATACTATTTCTTATGATCCTCTCTGCACTCTTCACACTTATTTAACTCCTTTCCCCTTCCACTACCTGATTTGCTAATGATTTCCATCATTCAGTTTCCCTGCTGCTACCTTCTCTTCAACTTTCCAACTTATCTCAGCATTCAGCTGCCATTAACATCTATCCTCCAACTTCTTTTGGTGTCCTGTCTCCCTCTTCTGCCATTTCCTTACTGTCCCCCGTCCATGTTGTCCCAAAATGTTCTCCTTTCCTCCTGCCTCTTTTCTCTGTTTCATCCTTTTCATGTGTCCCTATTTCTCTTTGCCTCTGTCATCTCCTCCACAATCCTGGACAACTTCCCACTCTCTCAGGTATCCCTCCAGCCATCTCCTAGCCTCAGCGCTGTTTACCATGCCACCCCAAAGCAGTCCCCCCATGCTCATCTTTTCTTCAACCCGAAAGCCACCCATTCTCCTCTCCATTGCTCATGAGCCATCTGCATCTCCTGTCACATTTGCCTTGCTCAGCCTCTATTCCCTCAGTGGCAAATCCTTCCTTGTCCATCACCTCATCATAAACAACACTATGGCCATTTCCTCTTACTGACCCTGGCACTCCCTGTCGGGTCATCTCGTCATGTTGGACTTGATCTGAATTCCACTGAAGTCAATGGAAAGACTCTCACTAACTTCAACTGGCTTTGGATTGGCCACTTGCTTGTGAAAACAACCCTAGGAAAGCTCCTCTTTGATTTTTCCCATTGTTGTCTCTCCTAGCCAAGATGGATACATACTCTCCACTCTCTCCTCTGAGCAATTCTCTTCTCTTGAACAGAGAATGTTAGACTCCAGAGGGAGGAAAGATCCCATTTCTGATTGCTCACATTGCCTATCCCCTGTTGTCCATATAGTAAATATCCTGTCCAGACCATTTCAAATGCCCCAAGTGAGAAAGCTTCCATCATTTCCTTTGGTAAATAATTTCCACAGCCTAATAAGCCTCCTGAGAATGAGATTTATACCGATACCCTGCCTAAACTTTGCCTTTCTTCATTTCATCTTAATACTCCTAGTTTTGTCTCTCCTTTGCTATACTAAATAATTGCTCTCTATCATTTGTGTTTACATCCACAAGGTTTTTATAGACTTGTCATTGGAGTTGGGTGAATAACTGATTTCAGTTCAATGACCAAGCCAACTTTTTTTTAATTTTTCACTTCTGCTCAACTCAAAATGAAATGTTTTCATTTTTGTTTTGCAAAACAAAGTAGTTCATTTTTGATGTTTTTTTACCTTTCAAATAGAAATAAAATTGAAAACAGTAACTTTGAATCAAAATATTGACATGCTTCATTTTGAAAACATCAGAAAGAAATGTTTTGACTCTGCTTCAGCTGAAAAAAAATTCCAATAAATCTCATTAATTCAATATGAATTTGTAAAATATTTCTATAGACCTGTATATGCATTTTTTCAGTAGAAAAAAAAAGTTTAGTCTGAAAAATTTAACCTAGCTGTACTTGTAATTTCTCTCGTTGGTTGTCTCCTAATGAACCATAGAGATTAAGTATTTTTACTCTTCCCTGTAGCCACTTGATCATTTTTGTTGCTCTTCTTTAAACTTTCCTTCCATTTTTGTCAATATCTTCCTGGTTTCAAGGGATCGAGAACTGAATAAAATGTTTCATCTGCACCAGAATCATATATGAGGAGATGATTATTTTCCGTGTGTCATGGCATGACACTTCAACCTGTACCTTTCCTCCCTGCTCAGTAGTGAAAAACTCTCTGCACTTTTTCACCTGGTGATGAGATGACCTTTGCACCACATCATAGGATTCAGTGGTCCCTGCGTGGATTTCCTTAACTCAAAGATAGAAAATCAGAATTAATTGCCTTTTATAGATTCATAGACTTAAGGTCAGAAGGGACCATTATGATCATCTAGTCTGATCTCCTGCACAATGCAGGCCACAGAAGCTCACCCACCCAGTTCTATAACAAACCCCTAACCGATGTCTTAGTTATTGAAGTCCTCAAATCGTGGTTTAAAGACCTCAAGGTGCAGGGAATCCTCCAGCAAGTGACCTATGCCCCATGCTGCAGAGGAAGGTGAAACCCCCCCAGGGCCTCTGCCAATTTGCCCTGGAGGAAAATTCCTTCCCGACCCCAAATATGGTGACTAGTTAAGCCCTGAGCATGTGAGCAAGACTCACCAGCCAGACATCCAGGAAAGAATTATCTGTAGTAACTCAGATCCCACCCCATCTAACATCCCATCACAGACCACTGGGCATATTTACCTGCTAGTAATCAAAGATCAATTAATTGCCCAAATTAGGCTATCCCATCATACCATCCCCTCCAAACACTTATCAAGCTTAGTCTTGAAGCCAGATATGTCTTTTGCCCCCACTACTCCCCTTGGAAGGCTGTTCCAGAACTTCACTCCTCTGATGGTTAGAAACCTTCATCTTATTTCAAGTCTAAACTTCCTAGTGTCCAGTTTGTATCCATTTGTTCTTGTGTCCACATTGGTACTAAGCTTAAATAATTCATCTCCCTCCCTGATATTTTATTCCTCTGATAAACTTGTCGAGAGCAATCATAGCTCCCCTCAGCCTTCTTTTGGCCAGGCTAAACAAGCCAAGCTCTTTGAGTCTCCTTTCATAAGACAGGTTTTCCATTCCTCGGATCATCCCAGTAGCCCTTTTCTGTACCTGTTCCAGTTTGATTCTTCCTTCTTAAACATGGGAGACCAGAACTGCACACAGTATTCCAGATGAGGTCTCACCAGTGCCTTGTATAACAGTACTAACACCTCCTTATCTCTATTGGAAATACCTTGTCTGATGCATCCCAGAACCGCATTAGCTTTTTTAACGGCCATAATACTTTTCTAGGAATGCTGAATTGTTGACCTTTTCACATTGCTTTTTGCTTCTGTGGTTATATGTGTGGAGGGGAGGTTGGTGGTGATTGTTCAAGAGAACCTGAAAACAGACACGTGGGGAAAGATTTGTTAAGGAAACCAGTAAGTGGGTCAGTAGTGTTCTGGAGCGATAGAAAACAAGTATTAAACCCAGAGCTGCATTGGCTAACATTAGCACTGCTTTTTCAGCAGTTCTAATCAGAGCACATCCTTGCACTGCGCAAAGAAGTGGATTTAGGGCTACTGCACTGGGACACATTCTGGCGACCTGTGATCTGTAACTATAGATAAGGAGAGATGAAATATCTCTCACCACTCAGACTGCAAATTAACCTATTCAGCCACAGAGCTGACTGCAACCTTCCCATTGTTTGTTTCTATGGGATATGTTTGTCAATCCTGTTCCTACTGAAATTCCAATCTTGTTTGAGAGTCTTGTGTCTTTATAATAAATACTTGTGTATACTAAGGAAATAGAAGGCCAGATTCCCCAACTGCAGATGAGCTGCATTTAGTGCAGTTGAGGGGCAGGGTGGGGCACAAAGGACCCTTCTTTCTTTGACCCATGATCATGGATCCCTCTAGGTGCCAGGCTAGTTCCCAGAATAATTTAAAACAGCCTGAAGGATGTGCCAGTCTTCACTGGCTGACAAGGGCTCAAAGGGGGTTGTTCCAGTAATGGTGGCTCAACCAGCATATGGATGTCTTGACCCTGGCCACACACCCTTTTCCCTGGCAATGCTCTCTGAACTGGAATTGGCCAGCGGGGGACTGGATCTACCTGCTTTTGGGCTGCTTGCTGCCAGTGTGCAATAGGCCTACAATGTTTAAGGAAAACCTTCTAAAGAGGTATGGCACAGTGGGTGTGACACTCGGAAGTCTTGGGTTCTGTACCTACTTCTCTCGTTGTGTGTCTTTAGGCAGGCCAGTCTTAGGGGTGGGTGATCAGGGCATCCCCGCTGAGTGCCAGCACTTGGGAGAGCCAAGTTCCCTTTTTTGTTTTGCTTGTGCCTTTTCCAGGGGAGATGTTTGCTGAGATGTTTTCTTCCCTCTGTGACAACATACCTAGGGTTGGCTCTGCCTTTAGGCTTGTGGATGATGATGCCCTTCCCCCGTTTAGTGAAACACTTGGAGATATTTTGGTGGGGTATCTATCCTACACAGGTGGTGAAAGGGTTAATATGGGCCTGAGAGGCTAGTTATCCTGCCTGATTTCACTTGGTGGGTAGGCCAGACCTAGTTAAGGGTGAAGCTCAGTGGGGGAGGAGCTGGGAAAATATATATATAAAATATATATATATATATATAAAAAGGTTTTAAAAACTGAGAAATAAATGTTCGGGTATTGGGTGTTCCCAGGAAAAAGAGGGCATGGTTGGATCACCTTGGGCTTCTCTAACGTTGCCTGGAGCTTGGATGACCTTCAGACAGATTCAGAATAGAGGAGGGGTAAAGATGATATCTTTTCCCCTTCCTCTCAGGTTTGGTGCTGAGCACAATTCAGCCACAATTGTGAACTGGGTTCTATGTATCTTGTAGTAAAACTTCATTGATAATTTATATATCAGGAATGCTCAAATAACAAGAGCCCATGGGTGAAATCCTGACCCTATTGAAGTTGATGGCAAAACTGCCTGTGATGTTACATCCCATATTCTCCATAGAAATATTGTTATGATATGAATATGGCATAACTAAGATATCTTTTATGCAAGATGAGTCATGTGAGATATCATTGGAAAGGTTATGATTTACTGAATGTGATTATCCAATTTGTATGCATGTATCATTTCTGTATCTAAAGTTAGGAATATTGACTATGTAACAATTACAACTCTGTGTTTACTTGGGAAATACCCACCAGACAGCAGGCCATCAGCCTTGATGGGCCATTAAGAATAAACAATAAGACTTTGAAGATATTAATCTCTCTCCTTCCTGAGAAACATCCTGGGACTTTGTTTTGAGACTACAAAGTGATGTGGTCATGTCACCTGGTACTAAACACCATCTTGGACTTCTAGTGATTTTCCACTAAAAGGAGGGGGAGGTCAAGACTGGGAAACAAAAAATTCCCGCCTTATGTAAATTCTGTTTAAGGCTGGGGAATAAGTTGATCTTGGCTCACTCTTCACTGAATCCCCACCCAGGATGACAGCTGGAAAGATCTGAGAAACAAAGACACGGGGGTGGGCGGGGAGGGGGGAGAGTTGACTGGAAAAGGGATCTGGTCTGTGAATACGATGTCTCCAGATTTAAGCTGCAAGCCGGATAGCTTACCTCAATAATTTCTGCAGCCTGCCCCAAAGCAACATCTAGGGTGAGAAATTACTACTTGAAACCAGTCTCTTTAATATCTTAAGCTTAGTTTGCGTGTTTTGTTTTATTTGCTTAATAATCTGCTTTGTTCTGTTTGCTATCCCTTATA
Source organism: Gopherus evgoodei (assembly GCF_007399415.2). Taxonomy (NCBI): domain Eukaryota; kingdom Metazoa; phylum Chordata; order Testudines; family Testudinidae; genus Gopherus; species Gopherus evgoodei. Next base: position 206,780,305 of record NC_044322.1, read on the forward strand.
ATCACTTACAATCTGTCTTTTATAGTTAATAAACTTGTTTTTGTGTATGATAAAACTCAGTTTGTGAAATTTATAACTGGGGAGGGGAAGAAGTTGTGCATATCTTTCTCCACATTGGGGGGGATTTATGAGCTTACATTGTATAGATTTTTCTACAGTGCAAGACAATATTATTTTGGGTGTACTTTCCAGAGGGGAGCTGCACTTGAGTGTTGGGCAATCTCCTAGCTGAGTCTTCCCATAGAGAGCTGTTTGCAGACTCTATGTGATCCTACAGCTAGTGCGCCCCTACCTCTTTGTGTGTGTATATGTGTGTGCTGCCATTGGCTGGAGAGCCTAATTCAGCAAAACAGGGTGAGGGAGCCAAGGCTAGTGGAGCAGGCAGGCTCAGTGAAACCCCAGTAAATCAGGTGGCATCCCAGAAGTGGGGGTCCAATCTGTCACACTCCCATTGATGTAAATGGGCCCAGGATTTCACCCTATATTTCCATATTGCATCTCCAAATGTGTGCTCCAAAATTAGATTCCCACACTTAAAATCTGTTTAAAAACTCAAGGCCAGATCTTGGCTAGTCTTAGATGATTTTTATTAGTCAGCTGTCTTAAAAAGGAGCCCTTTATATTGCACTATAAACACCTCACTTAGACTGCAGTAGCACAGTGTAGGAAAATGCTATAATTTACTGTAATAAATTCAGGATCACAGTACAGGTAAAAGCTTCCCTTTTTAAGGTTGCCAACTGTACATATAGCTTCAAGCAACTTACAATAAGCAACCGTTTTCATCTCCATTGCTTTCTTCCACAGCTGAATAGTTATGTTGAGGACCTTTGCCATTTCTGGCAAATATCTACCCCCAGGTGTTAACAGAACCAATAGTGGAGCTGGATTGTGCTTGTCCTTTTTTGAGATACCTAAATTTGCAATTAGCGGAAAAGCAGCCCAGAATGCATCACATGTTGGCCCCAAGCATAGCACATCTGGGAACTAAAAGACAGATCTTAGGGACTTCAGAGGCTATATAATCACTTCTATATCACTTGAGGGTTTGCTTTTCAATGGAAACACAATGAATGGATAAGTTTTAACTGTTTATTTTAGTGGATGGTCATGGGGATCATCTGGGAAGCGTGTAGTGTTCTGGATTGCCTTCATTTTCAGCAGTGAGTTATGGTCACAGAGGTCTACTGGCTTAAGGCATTTTACTTGATCTTTGTCTATTAGTCAGACTTTTATGTTTTTTGCAAGGGAAGTATAAGACTTCTTGAAATAAGTAAAGTTTGAGATATCAGTTTGAAAGGGAAGATTGAAGTGTGAGTGAGAGCGATCCAAAGTCTTGTTCCTATCAAATCTCATTCAATTTTGTGCACCTTAAATTCCTCCTGGTCAGGCGTATAGATTAATTACAACCTCTCAAATTCACAGGTTGGTGCCTTGAAAATCAATGTCATGTACACTGTCTCCAAGGCCTTATCTACACTACAGGGGAAATTCAATCTAAGCTATGCAATATGGGTTACGTGAATAGCGTAACTCAAGTCTACATAGCTTAGTCTACTTACTGTGGGGTACACGCTATGCGATATTGATGGGAGACACTCTCTCGTCAACTCTCCTTACTCTTCTCGATTCAGTGGAGTACAGGAGTCGACGGGAGAGCGATCTGTAGTCGATTTAGTGGGTCTTCTCTAGATCTGCTAAATCGGCTGCTTATGCATTGATCGCCATGCGCCAATCCCCAAATAAGTGTAGACAAGCCCCAAGACAATCTCAAGATCTGAACATCCCATCAGATATGCTGCAGATCAGATAACAGGCATGTAAAGCCTGTTTTTGATCCTATCGCTCCTTCCAAGTGTTTTTGGAATTGTCCTGAAATAGCAAAAGGTGAACAAAAGCTTCATCCACTTGTAATACCATCCATTGGAGCATCTCAAGCACTTTGCAAATGAGGAGTATGACTCACAACTCTCCTGTGACATGTGAGCCATTATTATGTGGCCGTTTTACAGATGGTGGGGTAGGAAACTGAGGCACAGAGAGCTGAACCAATTGAACCAATTTGTCAATAGTCACACAGCAAGTCAGTGGCAGGGCGAGGAGTCTCCTGTTCAAACCACTAGACAACATTGCCTTCCCAGAAATACCCTTTTGTAGCATTTCCACTTCTGTCCATTTATCTTCTTCTCTAGGTACAAGATGGAGTCTTCCCTCCAATGGAAGGGGCCACCTACAGGAGCAGTTCCACATGTTACCTACTCCTTTATCAAACATGGGCAGGTTTCCAAACACACCAAATCCAACCCCAAGCTTCCATAATCCAAGTTTGGATCCCAAGGATCAATTGTTCCACTGCTTTTCAGTGTATGAAACAAAAAGGGCTGAGGGGAGAAGGTTAATTTTAAAAACTGGGAAATAAATTTTTGGAAAAATAAGTGGAAACATCAGATTGGCACTTTCTTCTAGGCACACACAACTATTTAATTGTGTTTTTGCAACACCCCAGGAGCTGGACTTCCTTTGTTAGAGCTGATCAGGAATTTTCTGAGGAAATGTTTTTTTTGTTTGTTTGTTTGTTTTTTGACATGTCAATCAATTGAAACAGACAAATGTCCAACAAAACTGGCCTGGTTTTCTGCTAGCTCGATTGGGGGAGTTGCTGGGGTCCCCTGAGCTTTCAGGGCTGGCGAACCCCAGACTTTCTGCTCCCCAGGGCTTCCTAGTTTCCTGGCTCACCATCAGCCCCGGCGGACTGATATGGAATTGGGAGCCTAGAATCCCTGGGAGCCACTACTGAGCTGGAAGCCACAGAGCTTGGGCTTCCAGGGTCAGTTTTGTTTCAGAACTTTCTCAGTGAAACATTCTGATTATTTCAAAGCAATTTTTTTCTCTCCAGATTTTCGCTTCGTGGGAGATGTCAAAACTTTGTTACAAAAGGGGGGATTTTTTTTTTTGATTATCCCATGGAACAGAAACCAGCTCTAGCTCATAAACACTTGATTATGTCCCCATCAGCGACAACCTATCTGTCAGATAAGAAGTGAGAGTCCCATTCACCATCAGGCCAGAAGAGCAATTCTTAATGCAAGTGAATTCCTGAGAAATGACGTCCTCCTTTAAATCCATAGTCTGAGCTACTACCTCTCACTGGCCCTTGGGTAGCTCCTTTTCTGTCAGATTTTGTGCAGTAGCCTGTTGGATTTCTACCTTTTTTTTTTGGTAACTTCAGGGATAATCATTATATGATGTCACAAACTGAGGGGAGAAGAATAGGAGGGGACAGTGGGGTAGGGTCACATAAAGGGTGTGACCAGAAATTGTTCACTTTAAACTAAGGAAGTAAGTATGATAATGCTCTCTGTGGAGATCAGGAAACCACAGAAAAAAGGAAGAATAGGCTGAATAGGCTGAATATCAGGGAAACTTCCTAATAGTAAGGGCTAGGGAAGGGGTGGGCAAACTTTGGCCTGGGGGCCACAGCTGACCCATCAGCCATTTTAATACACCCCTTGAGCTCCCACTGGAGAGTGGGGTGTGGGGCTTGCCCCACTCTGGTACTCCACCCAGGGAGCAAGGTCAGGGGCCACGCTGCGCAGCTCCTGGAAGCAGCAGCAAGCCCCCCCTCTGGCTCCTATGTGTAGGGGCAGTCAGGGGGCTCCACTCTGCTCACTGCCGCTGCCCCAAGCGCCTCCCCTGCAGCTACCGTTGGCAGGGAACCATAGCCAATGGGTGCTGCAGGGGTGGCACCTGCGGACGGGGCAGCACGCAGAGCAGCTTGACTGAGCCTCTGTGTAGGATCCAGATGAGGGACATGCCGCTGCTTCTGGGAGCTGCTTGAGGTAAGTGCCTCCCAGATCCTGCACCCCTGAACCACCCCTCTGTGCCCCAACCTTCTGCCCCAGACCTGATCCCCCCTCCTGCCCTCCAAAGCCCTCAGTCCCAGCATGGAGCACCCTCCTGCACCCCAAACCCCTCATCCCTGATCCTACTCCAGAGCCTGGACTCCCAGCCAGAACCCTTACCCCCCGCCCCTGCACCCCATTCTCCTTGCCCCAACCTGGAGCCCCCTCCCACACGGTGAACTCCTCATTTCTGGCCCTATCCCTTAGCCAACACCCTCAGCCAGATCCCTCACCCCCTCCCAAACTCCAACCCCAATTTCGTGAGCATTAATGGCCTGCTATACAATTTCCACACCCAGATGTGGCCCTCGGGCCAAAAAGTTTGCCCATCCCGGGCTAGGGGCATGTCTACACAGCCTACAGTGGCAAGCCTCCCTGCCTGGGTTGATTGACTTGGGCTTGCTCTAAAAATACCTGGGTAGACAGCTCTTTGAAGTTGCAGCTCTGGCTCTGAAGCCTAGGGAGGTATGTGGGGGGAGTGGGGGGAGCTCCAGCACAGGCCATAACATCTATACAGATTTCAGAGGGGCACCCGTGTTAATCTGTATCAGTAAAGTAAGTGGCCATTCTTCAACAAAAAAACTTCAGAAACACACTTCAACAAGACACTGCAGAACTGGAATTAATCTGCAAACTTGACACCATCAAATTAGGCCTGAATAAAGGTCACTGCAAAAAGTAATTTTCCCTCTGTTGATACTCACCCCTTCTTGTCAACTGTTGGGAATGGGCCACATCCACCCTGATTGAACTGGCCTCATTCACACTGACCCCCCCTACTTGGTAAGGCAGCTCCCATCTTTTCATGTGCTGTATATTTATACCTGCTTACTACATTTTCCATTCCATGCATCTGATGAAGTGGGTCATAGCCCATGAAAGTTTATGCCCAAATAAAAGTGTTAGTCTCTAAGGTGCCACAAGGACTCCTCCTTGTTTTTATCTGCTATACACTATTTTTTAGCATAGCAGCACAAATCCAGTCAGCCAGAGTCTGTTGACTTGGACTGGGGGGGCTTGCTACCATGGTCTATGCAGATGTACCCAGAAAGCCTGAGGAATAATCTCCTAAGAAAAATAATAAAAACCTCATCACTTGGAACAGTTAAAAGTAGACTGGACAAAGCCTTGGGCAATGCAATGTAAGGCATTCATTCATCTCAGGAAAAAAAAAGACATTTTCCCTTTTTAGTTCCTTACCACAGTGGGGGAGCAGTTTTTGGAAACCATAGGAACCAGATATAGAGTGTTTGCAGTGCTCGGTGGAGGAGATGGGTACTGCACTGCGGGTTCTGCACATTTTTCCTCACACAACTGCATTAATTGGAGACCCTGAATTGTCAGGAAGGGGCCTTGGAGGGAATTGATATTGGTTGGTTACCTCTAGCATCTCTACATGGACCACATGATTGAACAAGTCTAGGAAAAGATGCTAACTACTTCTGCATCAACCAAGATGGGATTAAGCTATTTTGTGCAATGGGGCAAAATCATTGTGCAATGGTGTTAGGGCCAAGATGTTAATAATTAGATGTTGCCCTTCACAGTACAAACTTAGTGAGGAGAGTTTGCTACTGTTAATGGCTTTAACCTACAGAAATAATTGAGTGTGTGTGTGTGTGTGTGTGTGTGTGACGTGGGAGGAATGTAGTATTTGGGGTAGAGCTGGGTAAATAATGGATTTTGTTGGTTCACTAGGGAAAAACTGGTTTTTGAGTTGAACTGAAAATGTAATTTTTCAAAACTTTTTGGCAAATTGAAAAGTTGCAAAAGCTTAAGAGTCCAACCATTTTGGTAGTGTCTAAATGATTCTAAGATGTTTGTTTTTGACAAAAGGATGCAAAGAATTCACCCACCGGGGAGAGGGTTTTGTCCTGGTGGGTAGAGCATTCCCATGAGATGGCAGCAACAATCCTTCAATTCAGCAGTACAATTCTTCACACACCCTAATCCTGGGTCTGGGATGACAAAGGGATTTTAGCTTGGGTTTCCCCCATTTCAGGACACTGCCCTCACCACTGGGCTATGAAATACTTTGGTATGAGGCTTCCTCACTCTCTCCTTTGAAGCTGTTCTATGTTTCCTAAGCAAGGACTTGAACTTAAGGCACTCATCTAGGATGTGGGAGACAGAGATGATGCATGCCTGTCAGAGTGGGGGGGGATGCAAAGTGATGGCAGCTGGCTTCCGTAGTTATTGAGCATGCTCAGCAAAAGCCAAGCAGCAAATCTGGGGGGCACATGACCCTGCATGCCTCCTTCCCCTCCACACATGTTGCCTCTGTTGGGAGACCACGCTACCAGGCCATAAAGTCACTCTGACTCTTTCCTCCTAGCCCCATACCTACACATTGTCATATTGAATGGCTATCAATTGCCACTAAAGCCCTCCAACCCCCTAAAACCAACTCTGAGGAGAAGGGGATCAGGAACATTGTAATACATAAGGTGGAAAGCACAGAGTGAAGCCACTGTTATCTAGGAAACCCAGTGAGGAAAACTGACAACCTTAAGGATTCTGCAAAGGAAATCCATATATATTTCTCTCTCCTTTGCTGATGCCCTCTCTCCGCACAGCCAGTCATTATAATAGCTCAATCCAGCTCCCATTAAATTAATGGGAATCTTTCTATGGACTGTTATGAGAGTTGGCTCTAAATTGGTCAGTCAGAAAAACAGCTATCATGTATTTCTATGGGATTAGCACGAGGGCTAATCTGACACCTCAGTTTGCTGGTTTTTCTCAGGGAAATAAGTATATTCTGAGAATGAATTTGGAGAGGTGTGTGCATAACCCTAGGCTTCCTTCCCTCCCCTACAACACACCAGTAATTAAAACAGCCAAGAGACTGCATCCTCCCCAAGTAGCTATGTTCATGGAATCACAACAATCAGAGCTGGAGAAGGTTTGTGAGGGCATCTAGGCCTTCTCACCCTTCCCCTGCCAGTGCAATGCTGTCCCCTGTATGATGACACTATGATTCAGGGGACTGGAAAAAAGACTTGAAACCTTTCAATACTGTTGGGTCAACAGTTCAAGTCTGCCCAAGCCTGATGCAGGTCTTAGTGTGTGTGTGTGTGTAGCAGCTCAGCTTCCTCTCCTGCGCTGAAAGCAGAACTGTTCCCCTCATCTCCTGGGTTCAGGGGAGCTCACCTCCCCTTCCTCCTGCCTCGTCACTGGCTGACAAAATAAGGCTACATCACACAGGAGCATCTGAAGTGGTAAGGAAAGGTGGGGCTGAAACCTGGCAGCCACCTTCCCCTTCCCTAGTTGGAATCCAGGGGAAACAGAATGGGCCTGTGCATTCCCTCTCCCCTCATGATGTTCCACATTGGGGAAGATGATTGAGAGCATAAGCGATGTTCCCCCACGTGGTTCTACACACTGGCATGTGTGCATTCACATACACACTGTTGTCTGGGGCTATGGGCTCCTTTCAGGTGCATTTATTCTCTTATGCTCATTCTCTACCCCACGCCATGTTCCCTCGCACAAGATGATCCATTGTCAATTCATCATGTGACATCACCATCCATGACGACATACCATAACTAGAATCGGTGAGTTCCATCTTCTTTGTTGCTTTACAGCAGTGGTTCTCAAACGTATTTGATCGTTCCCCTTTCTTTGTGGCTGTAGTAGTTTATGTCCCCCATCTCTGGCTGCCCGGCCAGCAGCTGCTGCTCTCCGGACAGCCAGCTCTGAAGGCAGAGTGGAGAGCAGCTGCTGCTCACTGGGCATCCAGCTCTGAAGACAACACCACCATGAGCAGCAGCGCAGAAGTATGGGTGGCAATACCACACTACCCTTACTTCTCTGCTGCAGCTGGTGGCAGTGCTGCCTTCAGAGCTGGGTGCCCGACCAGCAGCCGCCCAGTTCTGAATGCCCACAGTAAGTATTTTTTCCTAAAGCTTTTTATGCCCTCCCACCCCAAATACATTCTGCACCCCCTCAATTTGAGAATCTCTGATCTACATTAACCACAGAGCATCAGCTGTTTGTTGGTCCATGTGAAATGAGATGGTGGTCTCAGTTCTGATCCCAGTGGACTTCTATACATATCACTACCCCTTGCCATGTTTGGCACTAGCTAAGATCCATCATGTGAGTTTAAGCAGAGAAGTGAAGGTTTGAATAGGTCTGTAGAGATTTAACTGCTTTCTGAGCCTTCTGGGGGAAGAGCTAAACTACCCTGGTAGAGATAAGGCATGTTGGTGGGACAGTTTGCAGGAAACTGACATCAGTGCTCCCCATGTTGGAGAGATGCCTTTAGGGGGAGACTTTCAAAGTCAAGGGGTGTTAGGCATCCAAGTACCATCTCTACCTTCGAAAATCAGCCCTTCCTCTCCAGGGCTGTCAATCTGGCATCCTTCACCAGCATGAAAAAGTAAAATGGAAATGTCTCTCTATAACCACATGACCTACGGTAAAGGTTCATCGTGTGAATAAACTGTGACTGCAGAGTTTCACACTTACCTAATACACTGCACAGGTCCTTGCAAAACCTGTTGATGTATTGTTAGTGATATGGGAATTATAACATTGCAGTCTGCTCTGCCAGTGAGATGGATCTATCTCACTGACTGTCCCAATGAAATAAACAAGGGAAACTGATATACAAACCTCTGGGATGTTAAAGCAAGGAAAATGTCACATCCATTCGGCCCCCTGAGTTTTGTCTTGTTTTCCCCCGAACAGTCCGGTCCTGGCACTTTCTGCAGCCATGTGCAGTGTGAAATTAAATAGCCTGTTATTGGGACAAATACACAGCCCACTTGGGTTCTAATCAACTCCTCAGAAATGGACATGACAGAGAAGATGCAAACAATAAGTAGGAAAGACATTGCAAATACAATGATGTCATGAATAATACAGTCCTTGTGGCTGAAGCTCAGCGAGTTTGTTCCACCAAATCATTTTAAGAGATATCAAAGGAGGCTGCTCCACTATTAATTTAAAACAGCCTCAGCCAGTGTTTCCTAAACCACTGCGATCTTTCTAAGAGTCTCCTTATCTTTTGGAGGAAGCCACTGATAACAGTCACGTTAAAGCTGCCTATCAGCAACCAGAACTATATTTCTACAGTAACTCAAAGCTTCTGTCTTACTTGTGATAGTTTAAGAAGGAGCTATGCTGTCAAAGGTGTGTCCTCACTCAGGGGTTATTATAATAAATCTTTGCACATATATAATTCCTTTCATCAGAGGGTGTCCAAGTGGGTATTAGCCCCAGTTTATAGATGAGGAAATTGAGGCACAGAAAGGTTGATTTTGTTGTTGTGATTTAAAATGATTATCATGTTAACAGCAGAGATCAGGATAGAACCCCTTATTGAGCAAGCTACTGCCTCTAGAAAGGCCCAATGAAGTCTCCCTTGTGCATAGCATACTTGCGATAATATCCATGTAATATGGGAAGTACATGTATCTAAAGCAATAAATTACCTTAAATACCTAATCCTTCACATTTATTAATGGGCCAGCTTCTCAGCTGGTGCAAAACCAGCATAGCTCCATTGACTTCATTGGAACTATGCTGATTTATGAGTGTCTGCCCCCTTGTATCTTTCATCTGAATCATGTTGGCAGGTGGGTCCAATTCGTTTCAGCTGATATAGAGAGAGTGGGAGGGAACTAAGGACCTGTGACAGAAGAGGTTCTGTAGAGACCCCTAAAGGGGAAAAAAGATGGGGATTGAAACTCAGTTTGCGGTTTATGTTGTGTAATTGTTTTTGAATTATCAGTAAAGTCCAGCCCCAGGAAGGGGGTGAGTCTGGTCTGAACTCAGGGTCTGGGTACTCTGTTAAGAATATGGTAAGTGCTCAGCCCATTCATACTTGTGTACAGTATGTTTCTAACCTGTGATTGACTTCTTTAATGATCTATCGCCTGGGTTAAATTTTACAGGAGATACTTTCACCTGTGCAGAATGGATTCTAAACCCACTTGAACGACATAGGATTGATACAGGCACCAGGCTAAGGAAGTGGATTGCTTGAAAGATTGCTGGCAAGCTGCTTTACATCCCTCTTATGATGAACCTGAAATAGTTAAAGCCCAGGGTTCTATCTCCTTTAGGTAGGTTATAAAATATCTCCCTGTAAACCTAATGGCATCCATTGTCCAGTCTGCACATTTTCAGGCTGAGATGGAATATCTTAGAGAAAGCTCTTCTTAATGCATTGGGAAATAGAGATGTGTTTTCTTTCCTGTGTATTCTTTTTTAAAAAGTTACATACCTCAATCAATCAAGAGCTATTCATCAGAAGTACTATAAAACGAATCTTTGCAGGAGATGAGGGAGATGTCACATCATCTTCAGTTCAGTAATGGCTTACAGAGCCATTCATCTGGAGCTAGCCAGTATGAATCCAGCACACGTCAACAGTGACTGCAAATTACTACCAGCTGATTGCTGTATGTCGGCATATATGAAATGAGTCTGGTATCAGTCCAGTTCCTAGTGGAGAAGTGATCATCAGCACAATTGGCACAAATTGCCCCCTCACTGGCCAGATCAGCAGAGAGGATAAGAATTGAATAAGCCATGGAGCCAGAACTATCCTTTTGCCCCTAGTTATGGTAATTGTAGGTCTGCGCTGAGGCACATTAGGGGCAGGGCTGGAGAAGCCAACCCTGATACTGCCAGTACTGAACCTGTTCTGTGGAGAAAGGCTTCTGGTGCTGTCAACCTTTCACCAGTGTTAAATTAATGACTAGTATGAAAATCTCTGGGAAGAAGACAAAGATGGGGGAAATAGAACTTTGTGTCTGACAGGAAAGGCACTAAAAAAGTACCCGAGGCAGAGTAAGAGGAAGAGTGTTTCCTCAGAAGAGCCCACAGAAGTCCATGTATCTGTATTCTTAGACTGTGTGATAGGGGAGAAATGATTTCTTCACAGCCCTTCAGAGGTCAGTGCTCTAGTCAACTGCAGGTTATAATCTGTGTGGATACTACCATCAGTCTGCAAGGTACAAGACTGGCCCTAGTTTTTACAGGGTTCTATCTGAAGTAAGGCATACAAGGTTCCATCACTTTCCCCCTTGGTGTCTGGGACCCTTCTTCCACCTCTGAATACCTGGAGCTCCTCTCTCTGATGCCTCTGTTTGTCTGCCAGCACCCAGTCCGATCACAGCAAACCGCTATCCTGTGCATTTTTTTTGTGAGTCTTTGCAGTCATTGTGATCTTCTCTCCCCTAAGTGGACCACCACTAGCAAAATGCCTACTGACACGAGACCCAGCAAGAATATGGCACTGGGGAAATACAATCAAGAAACTGAACCTGAAGACAGAAAGGGAGCTAGATGAAAGCTATGAGCCATGGAAGAGCAGGCTGGGTTCCCTCACAGTGCTTCCAGATACATAGGTCTCTAAGTGAATATATATACATGAGGCAGTTCTGCCCACTATCAAAACCAAGAGAGTCGTCTTTCAGCTGCAGTTCCTCACATCATCTCAGGCTGTAAGGGCAGGAATAAGGAGGCTCCTCCAAACTTCATTCAGAATTGTATTTTTGATGGAAAGCACAACTAAGCAAGAAAGAACAAAAGTTTTCATTAAGAACACAATTAATGTGCATGTGCACATCTCCTCTGACAATCTGCATTGAGCTGGAACACAGATCTATGTCTTTATTAGTTCTCCACCAGCATATCAACCTTACCTGTGAACAGAAGCAGCCTCTGTCTAATAGCTAATAATAACGAATAGCTACTCATATCTTCTAGTTCTGAAAAGTGTTTCTTCGGCTATTTTAGTTGGCTTGATAACTAGAAGCAGGGCGATAGTTGGATCCACTTGTCAACTCTTTATTTTGAATAATATTTGACACTGAATAGTTCAGAGCACTGAGTAAGTATCATTGCCAGCCTTCTAGGGGAGAGGGGTATTGAGACACAAAGACTTGTCCAAGGTGTCCGAGAGACAGTGGTAGAGATTGGGATAGAACCCTAGTGTCCAGTCAGCTGTTCCCCTGTTCTAACCACTAGAATGCTGCCTACACACTACCCTTCTATCAATACATCCTGCTTTCACTGCAGCACTCCCATTCTTGTTGATTTCAGCGCTCCTTTGAGCTCTGCCTTTCAAGTCTTAGCAGCTGTAATGAATATGTATCAACATTTGAGAGATGTCGACCCTGGGGGGAAGGGGGAGAGACACAGACGTACAATCTAATTCATTTTTAAATGTCTGTAATTCATCCAAGAACATTATCAATAATTACTAGAAGAAGGCAATAACGCCCATCAGGAAAATCAGTGCTTTGGCAGGAAGCCTGCATCAGGATTTGCAGATATCACACGTACACAAAGCCTTTCTTGAGCATACTAATCGTCTGTGGGGAGTAGCAGGAAGACTTCAGCCTACACAGAGCTCACATGCATTGGCCAGTTCTTGTGTCAGTGTTGTGTTGTGCCTACATCAGGCAACCTCTAGCCTGATGTATATAGGTGGACACACTGTGGGTCTGATCACTGGCATGGGGTGTAGATAATGGGATTTTCAAAAGAGTCTAGGGGAATTAGGTGCCCAAGTCCCATTGAAAGTCACTGTGATTTGGATGTTTAACTCCTTTCGGGCCCTTTAAAAATCCCAACCTGGGTATATAATGACCTGCCTCCACACTGAGGTCAGGCCCATTCTAGTCTCATGGCAGGGCCGAGAACCTACTGTGGTAGTCCATCCATTGCTGCATTAAAGTTCTCTGAGAAAATAAAAACCAGTGTGGCTCAGGATGTGAGCCTGGTGGGATATTGCAGAACTGTGGCATTCACAACCATTAATGTCTGTCCTATCACTTCCTGCCATGGGTTGCCACAACCTGTGACCGATGAAGTGAGTTGATAGATGGGCATGCCGATGGCAGAGATCTGGCAGTGAATCCAGTCGTCGGCATATCGTTCCTTTGCCATGACTGGGGGAAGGGTAAAAGTTCCTCCTCCCTTAATACCATAGCATTTATGAAAAGTCCCATCCCATGGCACTGTTCTGGCTTGGTGATTATTAACCCACAGTGCCTCCATGCATTTGCAGTCAGCTTGTTTTTACTGCATGAAGCTCTCATCTAGTTCACAGCTAAGACTGATCTTTCCTCCCCTGAGCTGACTGCCCTTGCTTTCGTCACCTGCAGATTGTATTATTCTCATATGGTTCTCTACACAGCACTAAATGTGAAGACCAATTGGAAGCTCTAGCTAATATACAAACACAGCAACTGCTTACTTTATTGTGTCTCTCATGGAAGCACATAACACCTGTGCTCCCTGGATCACACTGGTCTCCAATTCACTTCTGGATGCAATTCAAGGAGTTGGTTTTGACATATAATGCCCTTGTCATAAACAGATAGTCAAGAGTTAATAGAACAGAAGTACTTCATGTCTCTTTTGCCTGTAAAGGGTTAAGTTCAGTGAGCCTGGCTGTCACCTGACCAGAGAACCAATCAGGGGACAGGATACTTTCAAATCTTGAGGGAGGGAAGTTTTTGTGTGTACTGTTAGATTTTGGTTGTTCACTCTGGGGGCTCAGAGGGATCAGACGTGCAACCAGGTTTCTCTCCAATCTCTCCAATTCAGGCTCTTATAAGTTCAGAATAGTGAGCACTAGGTAGATAAGGCGAGCTAGGCTTATGTTTGTTTTCTTTATTTGCAAATGTGTATTTGGCTGTGAGGAGTTCAAATTTGTGTTTTGCTGAAAGGATTTTAATTTGTACTTGTATACTTAGTCTGGGAAGGTATTCCCAGTGTCTATAGCTGAAAGACCCTGTAACATATTCCATCTTAAATTTACAAAGATAATTTTTACTGTTTTTCTTTCTTTAATTAAAAGCTTTTCTTATTTAAAAACCTGATTGTTTTTTTATTCTGGGAGACCCCAGGGGACTGGATCTGGATCCACCAGGGAATTGGTGGGGAGAAAGGAGGGAAGGGGGAGAGAGAGGTTAATTTTTTCTCTGTGTTAGGATTACTTTCTCTCTCAGGGAGAGTCTGGGAGGGGGAAAGAGAAGGAGGGGGGAAGGTGAATTTTCCTCTCTGTTTTAAGATTCAAGGAGTTTGAATCAGAGTGATCTTCCAGGGTAACCCAGGGAGGGGAAGCCTGGGAGAGGCAACAGTGAGGGAAAGGGTTTACTTTCCTTGTGTTAAGATCCAGAGGGACTGGGTTTTGGGGGTTCCCGGGCAAGGTTTTGGGGGGACCAGAGTGTACCAGGCACTGGAATTCCTGGTTGGTGGCAGCGCTACAAGTACTAAGCTGGTAATTGAGCTTAGAGAAATTCATGCTGGTACCCCATCTTTTTGGATGCTAAGGTTCAGAATGGGGGATTATACCATGACAGCCCTACATGTTTTGAGTCCTTCAACTCTTCGTTCTGTCCATAGGTGCTTTCAACAGAAGCAAGTGCTTAAACGAACAGTCTCTGAGCTGCAGGCAGGTGTTTACTGTGGAGGGTCCTCAGTTCTGGAACTCACTGCCCCAGAGGTCTGCCAAAGCAAAGAGTTCATCCAATGTCACAGACTTTCAAAGCGTGTTTGGAAAGGTTGAGGTTCTTTCCTGCACAAGATGTTATTGAATTCTTTAACTGACATTGAGTCAATGTGGGAGAGGTAAGCTTTCAAGCATGTCTCTCTCACCAACAGAAGTTGGTCCAATAAAAGATATTACCTCACCCACCTTGTGTGTCTAATATCCTTGAACTAACATGGCTACATCAGCACTGCATATGTTGAGTCAATGTGTTAATTGATAGATTTGTTATGTAATTAGTGTGTCTTCATAGTCATGCATATGCTGAGGGGGCTTGATAAGCACATTTTATAAAATCAAATAAATCCAATACTCTACAATGGGAAAGTCCTCACTGTTTCCCATGCAGATTCTACTGCTTCATGCCACACCTAGTCAGTGTCCCATTGGAAACTAAGAGGAACATGTCAGAGGTATGCACATGGCGTAGCTGCTGCCAGCCTGAATTTTGTGGGGTCATCCCACTTTGAACAATTTTCAGGTGCCCTCTTGCATTGTACAAGCAAGGTCTGGAAGAAGGCTGTGTTAAAAAAAATCCAAACAAAACAAATCCCGTGAGAAACTATGTGGTTTTTTTTGTTGGTTTGTTTTTTTGGAGTGTGTCTAAAACAAAATTTTCCACAGAAAAAGATCGATTTTTGGTGGAATATCCCCATCAGAGAAATTGAAACAAAATCAAATAATTTCAGATTAGGCCAACCCACAATGAAATATTTAATTTCATGAACATTCATCTGTGTGCGCCCAAATCATTGTGGTGCCCCATGGGAGTTGTAGTTCCAGATCTTTTGTCCTTCCATTCCCGTCCCTAGCCTTTGCTCTCCATCTGGACCACAACTCCCATGATGCACTGTGGTCTATTCCTGTGGCTGAGCTCGTGAGACATCGCAGAAGATGAAAACAAAAATGGGAATTTTCTGTGGGACAGAAATTCCATTTTTCAATCATCTTTAGCATTAAGAATGAGCCTGGCACCACATCAGCACCTTTCACCATGATGTGATAATGATATCAGACATCACAACACAGGCAAATTTGTCCTGTACAATAAACAACTTTAAGTGTCAACCCTCATGTAAAAGAAAGGGTACAAAACCAAATACTCAAACATGGCTAGGTAGTTTGGACTTTCAGCTTTACAGTTACATTCCAAGCAGCAAATGCCCCAAAATGGAAACTGAAAGTGTGGGATTCCAGCCCTGAAATTGTGGCACAGATTCCTCAACAGAGACAATGAAATTCTGTCTTTTCTGAGAGGTAACTGTTTAGATTTTGTGGGGTGTTTTAGAAACCCAGTCCGGTGCAGAACACAGATGTTGAAGATCAGAGCTATCCATGGCCAGTGAATTGGTACATTATCAAGATGTTGGATGTCATGGATCCATTGCACACCAGTATGATATGTAGTGTCCTACCTAAGAAGACTTACATGCATATTGATGGTGTGTATTTCTCTTGAACATGCTCTGGACAAATATTTACCTACCTACTCAGAACCTCCATTTGTCCCTCCAGCGTAAATTATATAAGGAGGGAATTGGGGTGGAATTGTCCTGATCTTTTCTTTGTTTAAATAACAAAGGAGAGTCAAAAAATGAGGTGTGTGTTGTAAGAGAGGGATAGAGGGAGGGATTGTATATATTTGGAAGTATGATTTATTTAACCCTAAAAGATGGCTTGACAGTTGTTGGAAATGGGGATAGGGACAGGTCTCCTGATCTCATGTTTCCAAAGTTTTTATTTAGCCTTTCCATTGCTTAGCTATTTTTGTGGGTTTCTTTAAAAAACAAATGGAGATCTGGTTTCACAGGGATTAGTGTTTCCATGGAGAATCACAGTTTATGGCGCCTGTGGCCCAGCTGTAATAATAGCCCTGGTTTTGTCCTGTCAGTGCTGAAGCATAAGCATTTTATCTGACTTTATTCTTTATATGAGATTTTTGTTTTAATTGAAATGTGAATTTAGTGCTAGCGAGAGGTGCCAGATTAACATCCCTGAACTCTGTGCATTCACAGATTAGGTATAACATAGGGAGTGGCAGGACTGCCAATGTGCCTGAGCTCTGACCTGGGGTGAGTGGGAGGTTGTCTCCGTGATCCAATCAATCCTTGGCCTTTCTGATGACACTACCAACAAGGAGGCCATTGAGTGCCAGCTGTGCTGGTGGTGGTGTGTGATGTGGACAGCTAACTGCTGGGAACTGGACTGAGACAGAAAAAACCTTTTTTTTAGACTTTGACTTTTCCTTTTCTGGCCATTGAATGCTGCTGTGTCCCACCCATCTGACTGAGAAGAGCCTGAATAGTGGGGATTTGGGCAGTAGTTTAATTAGATGTTTTCTAGTGGATTTGTTCTGAGCTGCTGTAAATTTGCAGGTTATTTCCCTCAGTCCAGACCCAGGTTGGAGCCTCTTAACCTGCCAGAGGGACTTTGACTGATGGCTACATTACAATGAGGGATTCAGGGAGAATGAGAGCACTGGGGCTGCCTGTAGACTTGGAGGTTGTGATGAGATTAGAGGTGGATTTGGGGTTTGTGGGGCCCTGGGCCAGAGAAAGTGGGGACCTCTCCCCATTCCTTCTGCCTGCAGTCTCCTCTGTCCCCCCTCTCCCCAGAGCTCCTGTCAGGGAACTGGGTTGGGGCACAGGGCTTTCCTTCGCTCCCAGGCAGGAATGCTGGGTGGGCTGGGGGGAGCGGGGCAAGCCCCTGTGCCCCAACTCCACTCCCCAGCAGGAGAGCTGGGCAGTCAGAGCAGGTTGGGGTGTGAGGGCACCCAATATTGTCAGGGGCCCCTCAATTGTCTATGGCGCCTGGGCACGGGCCCTGTTGGCCCAGTGGCTAGTCCGCGACTGGATGAAATAACATGTTAGCATGATCACAGAATCTTGTACTGACCTGCTCCTTCTGTTTACCCTCACCTCATCAATAGGACGGATACAATACCTCACAACAGATGAGTGTGCCAGAATGGGTGACTTTCCAAAACCCTAGTCACAGCTTAGCTGTGTGTCATTGGTATATCCCCAAACATGTCTGTTCCCTCTTCCAATGCAACTGAGAGTACCAATCATGTCCCCAAATGGTGAGCTCCTTCTTCGCACATGCACTTGACATGAGTGGGGATGGGTGAGCTGAGCTCCCAAAACTGCCTGAATGTTCCTGGCATGACCATGCCGGTGGGTGTGAAGGCTTTTTCCCTTGTCCCCTGGCAGGGTTAAGTCTGCCAGCCATGCCTGAGACAAGCCCCTTTTGCCACCTGCCATTTCCATTCCCAAGACAGGCAATGACAGGGGCACCGAAGGTTTACTGCCAGAACACATGAGACATGTATTATTATTTATTAATACCAAGGGCTCCAGCCAGCATCGGAGCCCCCTAATGCTGTCCAAACATATAGAAGAACACAGTTCCTACCTCAAACAGCCTATGGTATATCCAATGTCAAGATATAAAAAATGAGTGCAACAGACAATGGAGAGAAAATGGGGAGTGAAGATGATGCATAATGATAATAAGATCTCACAATGTGTATAACCTGATGATTCCAATCACTGAGACACTTTTGGCTTCTATAATTGTCATATACATGATACTCTCTCAACCCAAAATCCCTGAACTGCATATTATATATTATAATTTATATTGTTAGCCAATACATATATGTTAGGCATAGTATACACCACATCAATAAATATTATGTGAATGGCATTAATATAATATACATTACACATATGGATGTTGGGAAGTTATGTTAACTGAATGTATTATGCTTCCCCACAATTCTGTTCACCCGAGTCAGGTATTCCACAACACTTTGCAAAGCTGAAGTTAGCTTTGGCATTAGAATATAGGAAGCCTGTCAAAGCCAAGATGCATGAGTGGTGTGGCCTACCACAGGTTGGGATGTACCTCTGGAATGTAGTATCCAAAACAGAAAAAAAATGTACAGAACAAAACAAGAAGTTCAGGAACTGTTATGAGCTGGTGGGTTGGACTTTAGTGACCTGTAAAGAATGATTTTATAAGTTACAAAATACTGTGAATACTACTGAAATACGTATCTTTGAAGCACACCTTCTGTGTAAGGTGAATATGCTGCAAGAATTTGTTTCCTGTAGGAGGACATATATATTTCCTTTTTGTACTGTGTTGCTTTGTTTGTAGACAATACATTCTGCTAAGTTCAGTTATATGGTTTCTTGAACATTTTTAGTTATGAACCACGAGTGTAGTCAAACAATTGGCCACTCCTTGAGTTAATTAATTATATATTATAGTAATTATATTACCATTAATTGGCAGGGCTGGTAGCACTACCTGTTATTAAGGTGGCCTGACACTTCCCATTATAAGACCCTGTTTTCAGTTGCTTATAACTTTGTAAAAAACTTTGTGTTTGGACTGAAAATTTCTCTGCTGGGTGTCTGCCTCAGGCTGAATTGTTTGGGAAACTTTCAGCCAAAATGGTTCAGTCATTTCTGAGAATGAAGCTAAGGAAAAGTGCATTGTTTTGCCCATGTTAAAATATTCTGCTGATCTTATCTTTGAAAAAAGGTTTACTACCTCCATTCTTTGGAGCAGGGACTTAAAAGTTGGCAGGGGGCATTTTTTTGTGTCAGGGATGTACCCTTTCCCATCCCTAGGAAAATCTATCTAAATTTGTCCAAGTCATAAGCCTTTGAAAAATCCCCATACAGAGCAACTGAGCATGCTCCATGCCTTCATGGATTCTACATGTGACTGAACTGTGCATGTGCCATCTTTACAGAGGGATGGACCATGCTGTAGCCCAGAACTACAGTGGCAAAACTGGACATTCCCTGTAATGGCTGTGGTGGGACCAGGCACTGGAACTCAGAATAGGCAGATTGGGACTGGAAGCCAGGGAGAGGGGAAGGGAAAGCTAGACTGGGACCTAGTGAAGGAAACAGGGTGGGTGACTGGGAGTCAGTTTGTCGGGTAGGGGTGGGGCAGTGAGCTAAAACAAGGAACTGGGGAGTCGGGGGTGCCTGGGACTGGCTGGATGAAGACTGGGATTAGGAACTGGTGTAGGGCCAGGGTTGAGGGGGGCAGGGGCAAGATCTGACAAGGAGTTAGGGTATTGGTAGAGAAATGAAACTGGCTGGGGAAAGAGTCTGGGGCAAGAAACCAGCAAGAGGTGTGTGGGGGAGAGTGGAATTGGATGAGGAGCCCAGGGAAAGAGACTGGGACTGAGAGAGCTAGACTGGATGAGGAGACAGGAGGGGTGAGTTGGGGTGTCAATATGACACCATATACTGTTTTTTAAACAAGCAATTTGAAAATCTTGGAACACACAAAACCCATGTTAAAGGAACACGATTAAGGTTGCAAATCGAGCCCTCAGAAGTAAGGAAATGGTGGTGTTAATATTGCCCGTGCAACTTTGCATTAGCCCCAATATGTATGTGCATTATATGTATATACTGTAATATATGCTACAATATATAATAACTTGTATAATAGTCTCATATTATATTGTACTTTTTAATTATGTGATCACATATTATATTATGTGTACTAATATATGACTGTGATAGAGTGGGATATGTCTATATCAAATTATTAATTCTGCTTTGTCCTAGTCTGGACTTGTCGTAGAGCAGCCCATGGTGCTGTCTTTCACACAGCTGCCCTGACCAGCAATGGTGTTTGTCACCTCGTTGAAGGGCCATCATTGAGACCCATCGGGGACTATTGATGCTGAATGGCTCAACTATGCCCCTCTCCCATGGAACACGGGTCCTTATGAACAGATGAGGCAAAGTCAGATGAGGAGAGTGTGCATCTCACAACATTTGTTATTGTCAAATATCTAGAACAGTGAAGTTGCTGCTGTTAAACTCCTTTGCTAAACCTGTGTTCCTTGCTTTAATGTTGTGTGTCCCCAAAGAGGTTTAACTAGAAGCCCAGAGGGCCCACACCCTAGGTGGAGCTCTGAGGGAGTGCATGTAAGCAACTGGGGGACTCTAGAGGTCTGAGACATTGGCTTTAGGGTACAGTGCTACTGGATTGTGGCATCCCATGCCCCAAGGAAGGGGTTCAGACAAGAGGTCTGAGCCTGGGAGTGTGAGCTAGAGTCCCAGTCCTAGAAACAGTGACTAGACTCCGCTCAGACCCAGTTGGCTTGGAAGTATTTGGGACCTAGAGACAGTGTCCGCTTGCAACAGACTGATGACCATATAGTGGGGTACTAGGCCAGCTTGTAACTTTTATGTTATGTTACATTAATATTCCAGAATTGTCACTCTGAAACCTAAAATGTCTGAGTCAGTGTGAAGTGATGGAAGTAGCTACAAGCATGGTTGAGAGCTCTTGTTTAAAACTTCATCAAGTTCAATCATCGCTGGGATTCATGGTTTGTTACCATCCAGTTTTTATTTCTCAGCCGTTTTGACTTTATGAATTATAGCTTTGCAACAGCACAGGCTTCCAGCTACAATAAGGCATGCATCTATGCCATCCCAAGTGTCCTAGACCATTGTGATATAAGAGGTGATTCAACCAGTCACCACCCTTTCTCTATAGCTAATCCACATGAAACAATGTCATTAGTTGTATGAGGCAGATTGAACAGAGGATGGATTACTTGCCCCCAACTGCCACACTCATGAGACATGATAAGCTTTCAGCTACTAGTTTTACTATATTAATTAGATTATGTTATATTCCCCTTTCTGTATACATATTCCCCAACTTCTCCTTTCCCCAGTATTATTAGTTTCTTTTAATTATACCTGCATACTTCCCCCATATCTCCCCCACTATATTAACCCCTCAGTCTCTGTGTTACCTTTCCTCGGTGGAGCTGGAAAGCAATGGGGTTTCTGGCAGTCATGAAAGGGTTAAAGCCTATGGAAGGCACATGCTGTTGCATACAGTGCAGTGCATGTGGACAAGAGTCATTTGTGAATAAAGAGGAACATATAACACTTGTAAGTAATCTCCTGAACCCCAGGATGTGAACACATGGCTGGCACTTAGAACGGAGGAAAAATTGATCAGGGAACTATGGCTCAGGGCCCTGAAGCAGAGAGACTGGCAGCTTGCTGTTCGGCCATTGATCTCATTCTCATGTTCTGTGTGCAGGAGCAGGGAGTGCCTAAGCGGGGAGGTGAGGTGAATAATTCATTGCACTTATGAAAAGTTGCGGTATTTATTCACAACAGCCTCTATTTACCACCCTGTTTCAACAGCATGTGCTGTGAGCTGGCAGAGGGGAAGAAGACCAAGTGTGAGTCTTCTATGTCCTAATGTGCTAGTGGCCGTCTCTTTGCCAGAAGACGGATGCTTGCGCTCTGAGAACCTCTCCAGAGAGCTAATGGTCGCCATGGCGTTATTACTAGCCTGCAATGAGATCCTTTTTTTTTTTATGAGAAGTAATTTGTTACACTGGTTTGCCACAAACCCGCCGCTTCCTTGTTAATCCAATAATCTATATGAAAAAAGCAATTTGACATTCCTTCTTCCCATCTGCCACCCATCACCCAATCTATATCTTAACTATCAGTGATTTATTAATGGCGTCTGCATTAAGCACATCTCCGCTTCATTGGCGCCCTCCTAGACACACTCTCTGGGTACGTTTAGAGAGCAGAGTCAGCATGGAGATGAAAAGCAACAATGAGAACAAACGAGTGGTGGGAATTACTGTGCTTCATTCAGATGATTCACACACACACACACACACACACACACACACACACACACACACACGAGCGCGCACAAAGAGACAGGAAATCCAAAGCTCTGTTCACTTTGCCACTTGACCCTAACCACTTTCTCCAACATCGATCTGAATCCAGCACAGGCTAGCTTTCAATTAATATTAAAAGTGCTGCAAGTTGTCAGTCCAATTCCTGGTGGACAAAGTGTCCACCCAGCAAAAATCTACCAGCAATATTTTAGCTCTCTTGTTGGCAGTCTCAGCAGAGAGGCCAAGGACTGCATGGGCCTGCAGAATGAGCTCCCCTTCTCTTTAAGAAATTATCCCCCTAAATCAAGTTCAGGGTCCATTGGCTCAGCTGCATGTTGGAGTTTGCAATGCTGCAACTGTTTCCTGGATATTCAGGTATCTCTGGTTTATAGGGCTGTCTATTCAGCTCCTTTCACAAGCCACTAAAGTCACTTCCTAAATTAAACAAAATATGAAAACAATCATCCCTTCTGGCTGGGCACCGCAAGAGAGTTTAATGGGCTAAATTGGCATCTTGTCACACGGACATTCAGCATTCCATTGAGCCCCACAACGTGTCATGTTTCTCACAAACAGAAATTTTCACACTGACTTCTGAATTATGGGACTAAAACAAAGAAGAACATAAATAAAGACCACATGGGAGATCATATTGCATGTCTCTTTTGTAAGTCCTCGCTGAATTAAACACAAAATGGCTACTAGAAAGCCATATTCTTGGCTATTTAAAGGTGCTGTACACATAACTGGTACGACTCCATTTACCTCAGTAAACCCAACACACTTTTATAAGCTAGTTTATATAGAAAGTTCATACAGTGGGTAAAGTACTATGTAGATTTTAAAATCACTGGGTGTGTGGGGCGCGGCAGATTAAAAAAAAAATTGTTTACCACCAGTTGTTTTTTAAAGGGAACTCGTTGACTCAGATTGGACCCAAATTTTGTATTTTGTAAAAATAGATTGTTTCCAAATCTGAGACTGACAGAAATGTTTCCATGACTTTTTATTTTTTTAAAAATTCAATCAGAAATTGTTTAAATTTTCTTTAAGTGGTTGTAAGGTAACCCCAAAATGGGACCATTGAAAACGTGGAAGTGAAAGCAGCTATAAACAAAAATTAAACTGAATTCATTGATTTTTACTGTCCAGCTCAAGATAGTGCAAAGAGTGAACAAAAAAGCACCCATGGGTGCTGGATTTTCCGATTGTAGCTTTCAAGTCATGGCTGGTGCTGGAGGGGATTCCGAGGGGCCTAGCTGACTCTGCCAGATTTTCTCTGGTCTTCTAGAGAACGCATGGCGCAGCATGAGCTGCGCCACCCATGTAAGGTAGCAGCATGCACTCCCCATTGCACCCATCTAGATCATCTGTCTGGTACAGAGATGTGTGTGTGTGTATGTGTATCTATGATCCTATCATCTGAATTGAATGGTTATCAGTGTGATTTCCAGTTACCATTATGGTGTCACATGGGGATACCCCAAACTGAGCAATGTTTAGGCTATTTTTGTAATGTCTTGTCTCAGTGACTCTGATCTGAAGATTGAGGTGTCCCTTAGTCCCCTGAAGTGCCTCTGGATGAAGATCATTGGCCTGCAGGAAGACAACAGGGTAGTGAACTTTTGCTGTTGGTATCACATTTCCCTTTCCATTCTGTGAAGAGTAAGGCTGAGATTTTCAAAACAGTCTAATAGTACTCCACTTTTATTGAACTTCAATAGGATTTGGGCACCTAATTCCCTTAGGTTATTTTGAAAACCCCAGCGTAAATGGATGAGGAACATTCAGCTATGCACTCACCTTCAAGATGTAACTAGTTCTCCCTTAATATTATTAGATGTGTTACAACAGTGCCCAGAGGTCTCAATCAGAATACAGGCCCTACAGTGCTAGGTGCTGTACGTACAGTGTAAGAACAATCCCTGCATCAAAGAGCTGACAATGTAATTTATGACAAGACTCAGCAGGTGGCTATAATAATTGGAAAGAAGAGGAAAAGGAGGATTTGGGTAAAAATGATCAGAAACAAGTGATTGGTTACATGCACAGCTAGATGATTTTAAATGAACTCAAAAAGTAACGCCGGTTCGTGTGAAAGAGATGTGTGGGCAAAGCTACTACTACTTCCTTCCTTTTCTTCCTCCTCAAATATCATTGCTTCAAGCCTCTTGCTGTGTTTCCAGCTAGCAACACCAATTTTTTGGGAGCTCCATGGTGGCTGCTGCTCCAAGAGATGTCTGGGTCTCCCTCCTTTAGGAGGCAGAGTCCCAGCAGAATTGTAGAAATAGTAAGGTAAACCTTTTATAAGGGGTCATAGAGCAGAGATGGAAAAGACAAAGTCCTTCTGATTTTTTTCCATCTGATATGCAGTCCTATTATAAAAATGCCAGAGCAAGGTGTAGATTGTGCAAGAGCAAATTGCATATTCTGGACTGACAGCTCACTTAAGCTGTCATGTCTTAAAGGCACAGTATGTAAAGGGTGACATACAGTATTGCAGCAGCAGCAGTAGAAGAAAGCTCAGGATGAGGCCGGATCCTTATGTCCCCTTCTGCTTTAGAAGAGCGTAGTTTGCTTGCCCTATTGAGGCAGAATCCTAGGGGACCGGGGCTTTCTATAAACCAGCATCTTGAAAGCTGGAATCTCCCGCACACTCCCACGCAAACAGGACAATTATTCCAGGGGAGCGTTTTAAATCTAAAAGCACTGCCTGCTGGTGGAAACAAGTTTTAAAAGTCAGCCTTTTATGTTCTGAGAGAAGCCTGGCTGGTGCTGAATGTCTAATGAGTGGGGGAAGGGCCAGGTGATGGATTGCCTCTGTCCCTGCTGCAGTGTGAGAGCAAGCTCATTTGGCAACCCATAGGAAGGAAGATTTTGTTAATGGCTTTGTAGAAGACACAAGTGAATCCAGAGAGTTATTTGTGACCAAGATTGCAAGGTTGGAGGGGTGTTAATCTCCCGGAATGTGTGCTTTTTGAGAATCTCTCTGACTCCTTTTTGAGATATGGAATAATAATCCTTTTTCCCCTTGTAATTTCTTTGATGCTCCCGCACCCCCAAGACAGAGACATTAAATATAGGGGCTGGTTTTTTTTCTTATTAAAGGGAAATGTGAAATAGCTGGTATTAGGAATAGAAGAGTCTGACCAAAACGAGGCTGCCTCAGAGTGAGCCAACCTAAGTGTAATTGTTAAGGCTGACTGAAATTTTGTTTCTAATGGAGAAAATGGGGTTTTGAGTCAGTGAACATTTTCAAGGAAAGCATCTACTTTTCCTCAAACAATTTCAGTTTTTTGGTAGAAAAGTGAAAACCAAATAATTGTCCATTTTTGGCCTGAAAATTTCAGGTTTTTATGAAAAGTTAAAGTTTTCTGCTGAACATGAAGCCTTTTTGTCATTTGTTAATTTTTCCCCTGGGTGAAAAACAGGTATTTTTGGCCAGCTGTATTCATCATGTATTTTTTATTAATTTTTTTCTCCTTTACGTCTTTGCCGCTCATTTTGACATTCTTTATTTGCTCTCTTACCCTTTCTGCTCACTGTTTCACACTCTTTCTCTCTCTGTATTTCTCTCTTTGCTGCAGTTTTCATACCATTTTAAATTAATTTTTCACTTTCCTACTGTCTTTCTTTTTTCACCACATCTCCTAAGCAGATGATGAACCTCATAATATTTGAGTTTAACTTGGATTTTGGATCCCTTCACATTTGAGTTGTTTTGAAATTGGCTAAAAGTTATCCAAAAGAACAAAGTTTGACATGAAATGTGCTAGACTATTCCTATCTTATCTGTGCACCATGAGATTCCCTATAGCCGAGAAGGAGACGGGTGAAATGAAGCTCAGATGGGGTTTTAAGAGTCCACATGTCTCTGTTTCTCTGAACCTATAAAGACTAAGATTTGCTCTTGTGAAGTAAAGCATAATGATCACTATTTATAATAATAAATTTACATTTCTTTAGCTTCTTTTATCAAAAAGTGCCCCATTCAAACACGTTTTAGTTAAAGATTGGCAAAATTAGTAGACATTCTGGTTTGCAAAGCCTATTCAATCAGGTTTTGGTTGGGCAGAACCAAAACCTGGTTGGTTTAGATCCAGGCCCTATTTTATTTGCCTTCCCCTGGCCCACTAACTCCATGCAATTCAGATAAATGGTTCTGATTTTTCCCTTTCTATTGTGTAAGTGTCACTCAGCCACCACTGAAGCACAGCCGATTTGCTCAAGGATCCCTCACAACAGTACTCAGGAAGAGAAGAATAACTTCTCCAGTTGATACTTCTTGGGATAGTTTAAAGGGCCCTAAGTTGCCATTTGGCCAGGACTCAGAAATCAACACTCACCCTAGCCCTAGGATGGAACTGGCGTAAGACAAGGAAATAAGTATGGGGTTTGGAAAGAAAAATAAAAGTCCCCATAGGTCTATCTGCTCTTGATCAGTGACAGCAAGCATTTTTCTACCTCCTTCACATGTTAGTATGACAATGTCAAAGGTGTTAATACTGGTGCTGGTGAGGTTAGTGGTGCTGGCTACAGGCAGCAGTGGTCTTGATAATAAGGGTGACTACAACAGTGCTGCCACTGGTGACACTAACCCTCTTGGTGAAGATGGTAAGACACAGTGAACCCAAAACAGTCGGTCAATGGGACTAGGGTGTAAGTCCTCATGGTGTCCATGTCCTTGGGGTTTGAATTGCATGGCTTGCGTTACACAGAAGGTGAAACCAGATGATTAGAATGGTCTCTTCTGGCCTTAAAAACCTATGAATCTCCCAGGAGCCCCCTCTCTTTTCCCACCCTTCTTTCTTCCCCCATCACCTTTCACCCAGGAGCTCCAGAGAATCTGCTCCAAAAGTCATTATGTAGAAGCTAATGGTGTTACAGTGAGGGAACAGGGTTTATAGAACAACTGGCTCAGTCAAGACCCACTATATTGGAGCAAGTCAGCATAGCCTATGGAGAGGAGAAGAAATGGCATTGCTAAGTCATGCTGGTGGTGCAAGGGGTGTCAGTCTCCCAAAAAGTGTGTATAGAGGAGGCATATGTATCAGGTGTGCAAGATACCGCCCTCTTTTAGAAACTACTAAGCCAAGTTGATTGAGAAGGACACTCTCTGTATTTCTTTTCATCCCCCTTAGAAACCTCAGAAGCACATAGAGGTTTAGGGAAAATGACACATCACAGAACCCTTAGACACTGCTTCCTGCAGCCCCCTCCTATGTATTGGAAGATGAGTCCCTCCCCAACCCTTCCACACTGACCTGCTTGGGATCGCTAATGGGAGCTAGGAGACGGTGTGTAATTGAATTAGTATCTCTGCTTCTTGTCACCACAAATTGTCCTGGGAAAGGCACAAAGGAAAGAGACAAAATGCAGAAACCCTAATTGAATTCAAGCAGCACAGAGGTAACAAGCAGCTGAGGCTCCTGGGTGAAAGGTGATGGGGGAAGAAAGAAGAGTGGGAAAAGAGAGGGGGCTCCTGAGAGATTCATAGGTTTTTAAGGCCAGAAGAGACCATTCTAATCATCTGGTTTCACCTTCTGTGTAACACAAGCCATATAACCTCACCCAGTAATTCCTGCTTCAAACCCAATAACTTGCGGTAGGATTAAAGAATAGCTTTTAGAAAGACAGTCAGCGTAGACTGTCTAGGATCATCCCATCGTGAACAGACAACTTTAGTTCTGGCATTTCCTAGCTTTTGAGAGTTTGAGTTTGCCCTTTTAATGTTGGTTTTAGCGAGTAATTTTCCAGGTATTGTGACAAAGTTCCTCCTCTACCTTGATGGGTCCTGCGCTTATTGGCAGATTTTCTTACTTCAGTGATCTTCCCTATAGTCTGGATCAACTCCTCCTGTGTCTGATCAGGAGTCTGTCACATATCCCTCCCCCCTGCTCAACACCAAGGGGTTGGGCAGCTTGGGAAGCCAGACAGTGCACACATGACAAGCCATCGGCATTGCCATGACGGCTCCCTGCTCTGTGTTGCACACTGAACTGGAAAGGTTGAAGGGATAAGAACCACCTGGTCACCCTTGTGTTCTTCTCCTTGTTCCGTTGCATCCATTGAAGAGGGGCACGGTCGGTCACGAGGACAAATCTGCGCCCGAGCAAGTAGTAGCACAATGCTTCCATGGCCTATTTTATGGCGAGGCACTCTCTCTCCACCACTGCATATTTTTGTTCCCTCGGAAGGAGTTTCCTACTGAGGTAGAGAATTGGGTGTTCCTCCTCCCTGACCATCTGGGATAGAACGGCCCCCAACCCTAATTCCAATGCATCTGTCTGCAGGATAAATTCCTTGGTGAAATCAGGGGCTATCAATACAGGGTTACTGCAGAGGGCAGTCCATAGGTCTGTGAATGCTTCCTCTGCTGGGTCAGACCATCTCACCAGATCAGGTCCACGGGCTTTCACTAGGTCTGTCAGGGGACTTGCCCTTGTGGCAAAGTGGGAGATAAATCATTGGTAATACCCCACTACACCTAGGAATGCCTGGACTTGTTTCTTGTGACGTGGTTGGGGCCAATTTTGGATGGCCTCCAACTTGTTCACTTGGGGTTTTACCAGACCTTTTCCCACAATATAGCCAAGATATTTGGCCTCTGTAAACCCTACAGCGCACTTGGCAGGATTTGCTGTAAGGCCAGCTCGCCTGAAGGTATCAAGGACTGCCTCCACCTTCTCTAGGTGGGTTTCCCAGTCTGGGGTATGAATGACCACATTGTCCAAGTAGGCAGCAGCATAACTGTTATGCGGGCGTAATAGCTTGTCCATGAGGTGCTGGAAAGTAGCTGGGGCCCCATGTAGTCCAAAAGGGAGGACAGTATATAGAAAAAGACCCTCTGGTGTAGAGAATGCAGTCTTTTCCTTTGTGTCTTCCGCAAGAGAAGTCTGCCAGTACCCCTTTGTCAAGTCTAGAGTAGTCAAATACCGGGCATTACCCAGATGGTCCACTAGCTCATCTATGCGAGGTATGGGGTATGCGTCAAACTGGGATACTTCGTTTAACGCCGGAAGTCTTGCAAAACCTTGTGGTGCCAGCAGGTTTGGGCACCAGCACGATTGGGCTGGACCACTGACTGTGAGATTCTTCGATGATCCCCAACTCCAGCATTTTTTACACTTCTGCTTTTATTTCCTCCCTTTTGGCCGCTGGCACCCGATAGGGCCACATTGTTATTCTGGCCCCAGGGTTTGTGATGATGTAGTGATATGTCTCGGTTGTTCGACCCGGTTTTGTAGAGAACACATCTTGGTTCCTGAAGATCATCTCAGACACCTCATTCTTCTGGTCTGGTGTTAAATCAGGAGACACTCTCACCTGTTTGGAAGGCTTGTTTTCCTGGGTTAGGTCTTTTTGGACAGTTATGCATGCCTCTTGTGCATGCCAGGGTTTCAGAAGGTTGATGTGATAAATCTGTTCTTGTTTTCGGAGTCCTGGCTGTTGCATCTTGTAGGTTACTTCCCCCATGCGTTCAACCACCTCATAGGGTCCCTGCCACTGGGCCAGAAGCCTGTTTTCTGCCGTGGGTACCAACACCATCACCCGATCCCCTGGTTGGAACTGTCGGACTTTTGCCTGGCAATTGTAATGGGTTCTCTGGGCCTCCTGTGCCTTTTCCAAATGTTCCCGTACAATAGAGGTGACCTGGGCTATCCGGTCTCACATCTGTATTACATTTTCTATTATATTTCTCCCCTCATTGGGTTCCTCTTCCCAGGTCTCTTTGGCGATGTCTAGTATGCCACGGGGGTGACGCCCATATAATAACTTGAATGGGGAAAACCCAGTTGAGGCCTGAGGTACATCCTGGATAGTGAACATAAGATAAGGTAGTAGGGTGTCCCAATCCTTCCCATCCCAACTTACCACTTTCCGTATCATAGCCTTGAGGGTTCGGTTAAACCTTTCTACCAACCCATTAGTCTGCGGATGGTAGACTGAAGTTCTCAGGGTATGTATATGGAGCAGCATACAGAGGTCCTTCATTAGCTTTGACATAAATGGGGTTCCTTGGTCTTTTATTATCTCCTTTGGTAGCCCCATTCGGGCAAAGATCCCCACTAGC